>NC_082733.1:7188207-7788207 GCF_030144855.1 Hypanus sabinus
ATTTATACCCCAAGTGAAGCAATACGCCCGCTATTCTCAGCGGTAAGAAGGTGTGATGGTTAAAGTTTGTTTAATGCGGTGTTTTGGGTTCGTGTTACAGTTTCTCTTGCTTGAGGCAAAGCCGCAGCGAGGGGAAGAGCGCCCTTCGCTACTTTGCTGACCGGAGGATGGCTTTAAGGCAAGCAACACCACTGGTTAGGTCTGCCTACATACCACAGGTTACAATTCTTCAAATAGCAACCACAACCTTTAGTAGAATAACGATTTTAATAGTTCCGATTTACAGTGAATGATCAAAATTAACCTAAATCGACGGCAGTAATGCAGGAAGATACGGATTTGCGTTATTTGTTTCCAAGTATAACGGAGTTCGTCCCTGCTAAATCAATATAATGCGTATTATTGATGTCGAAAGTCTGGAAACTTAATATTCGGGCTTAACGAAATGACAAATCTTTAAATCTTGCAGTAAATCAATAGATTCCTTACAACCAACAGACTCGGTCCAAAATTCGTCGGTTTCCGAGAAATTTCCCTGAACCGACCGGCGTTATCTGCTGCGTGTGTGAATACATTTTCCTTTAAAAAAAAATGTTTTCTTACAGCCGAGGTTCACATCAAAGTCCTTAATTCCCGAAGAGACTGACAGTGATTAATGTAATCAAAACATCTAACTCTCAAGTCATTACTTTTAAACACGACAAACAAGAACTCACATACAAAGCAGCGGAACCACGCCAGTAGTGCGCGCCGCTCGCACACATGCTGGAACCGCAAGGTCGGGCGCCCTCTACTGGTGCGCACGTCCGCTTTAACGATCCAAAGACAACATTTATGTCCAGTGTAACTCGAAGGAAAGCGACAGCGTTATCTTGATTGTTGCTAACCTGGCCGCCTTTTAACGTTATTAATTTGGACTGACCAGTGAAATTCCCAAAAAGTGTCAGCTTAATATTATGATTTAAGATTTTCTTTTTGGTACCCAATTATCAGCTGGCATATGTACCCAAACTGTATCGCCATTTCTGTATCTTTGTTTATGTGGCTACTAATTTATTATGAGGGAGCGTAAATTTATTACTGACTCAGTTTGTAGTTGATCCTATTGTGGGGTGCCACAGACCCCTTGGAGACAAGGTCTCATGCCAATGGCTGTGGCACCATGTTGAGTATTACTCGAGATCAGTTTGATCTCATTCCCACTTCTGAGCGTCGTTTTTTTGGTGACTCTCAGATGTGAATCCCAGCACGGTGTATGGTCGAGTTCCGCTGGCGGCCTGGAGTCACAGGGCAAACAATGTGTTCTTCACTGACAGACCACCAGCTGCGGGCAACGGGGGTTTGTGACGCGGCAATTTTAGCCATATTCTGGGGATTGGAACAGAAGATATTTCTGTGGAGGGCAGAATCAACTTGATATTAGAAGAAGCGCGTTCCAATTTAAATACATGAAGAAAATGCATGTCGGATAGATGTCACTTGATTGGCGAATATTTATTTATAACAGCAAAGGAACGGGTTTCGAAGGAAATAAAGTAAGAAAATATGTTAAAATCTAAGTGTCTCTGAAAGTTAATTCCATAACAAGAATGCTGTCTATAACATCAATACACTGTTCAATTCCTTGTCAGTTCCCATTGTCTTTTTCAATGGCTGAAAATACATTTAAAACATCTGCTGAACCCTAAATTTAAAGAAATCTTTGTAATACCATTGCAAACATTATAATTTACCAGAAAATATAATTGTACACATATGCATAAATATTTAACTTTCAAAATTGTAAGGTCATTCAACATATCATCTTATAGGTTGTTATAACCTTAGTGATTGCCTTACATTAGTAAACTGAGATAACTTTTCCTTTTCCTTATTGTAATATGTTTAATATGAAGAGGTTATGATAGGTAAATGATCTACATTATTATTTTTTAATAAATGTGCACTTACTGCAGAAAACAAACATTAGATCAGAGGAGATTTCCTTGCCTCCTTGATACAGGCCAGCAGTCATTTCTCGGA
Source organism: Hypanus sabinus (assembly GCF_030144855.1). Classification (NCBI taxonomy): domain Eukaryota; kingdom Metazoa; phylum Chordata; class Chondrichthyes; order Myliobatiformes; family Dasyatidae; genus Hypanus; species Hypanus sabinus. The sequence goes on from NC_082733.1 coordinate 7,190,230, forward strand.
GACAAAGGATGTGTGAATATAGAGGGAAGTGAATGTTAAGTTGAAAGAAAACTGCGGAGCTTCATTGAGAACTCTAACCAAAGTGCCAAAGATGTGTATCTCCATCCAAAGGACACAGAAAAGTACAGAACTGGAATAGGCTTTCCAGTCTGTGATGTTCATGCAAAACATGGTATCAAACTGAACCAAATTTCTTATATCTGCATGTGATCAATATCCCCCATTTCCTTCACATTCATGAGTCTGTATGAAAGTCTCTCATTTTCAGTCTGGTCTTTAGATTGGTCTAGCTGTGCTTTTGATGAATGGGCTCGTGGGCCAGAATAGGACTTCTGGTGGAATAGATGTTCAGAAGAAGCCGGTTCAAGCTGAGGGTAAGCTGAGCGGTTCAAGCTCACAAGCACAAGGACAAGGATGGTGAAGAGAGGGTGGGTCAGCCGCTGGCCACTAGAGTCAGCGCTCTTCAGAGGTTGGGCTGAAGAGAAGAAGTTGCATGCATTTGCTTGAAATGCATTTGCTGATCACAACATGTGAGGAGAGAACAGAAAATGGAATATTTCTGATGTTGGGACTTTCCAGATGAAAAGCTCAAATGTTGCATTCCTGTCACTCTTGGACACTGTATAATCATCCTCAGATGCTACATACAGACATCATATGTGGTCTGCACAAACTGTTATTGAAGTTACAGTCTTGCAAGTAGGAAGGAGAAAAAGGTAGTCAAAGGTCAGAGGGAAAGAATTGATGGGATGAGAGTATAAGTGTCAGTACCATTTCTTTGTTATCTTTAACCTAGAGACCACCAATCTAAAGAAGGAGATAATCAGTGACATATCTCAACTCACTGCCTCTCCATCTGCAGATCCTTCAAGTTTTGGTAGCTGTAACCCTGACACTAAGGAGACACAGAAGACTGGGTGGAAGAGTTGATGGCTGAGACAGATGCTCCCTGGTCTTTGTGAAGCCTGAGCAGATGTTATCATAGGTGCATAATAACTTAGAAGAGGACTTACTCACCTTGCAGACAAAATTAATGGTTGACCAAAGGAAAAAAATGGTTATATTCATGCCACACTTGAACAGCTGATCTTGGACTCCAATACAATGATTTGCAATCAACTGATCTTTTTAAATGATTGTCAGGAACGGGGCCGGATGGACCCAAACCCAGGACGCAGACACTGAAGTACTAGGGGGAGGACAGGATGGGGGTGCCATGGCACTGAAGGGTAGAGCTGGGGTTCAGGTAGTTAGAGTACAGGCAGGCAGACCGGAGCGGGCTCCCGAAGTTCGAGTTCAGGTAGACAGGCTCCCGGGATTCGGGCAGACAGACAGACTGGTCCCCGGGGTTTGGGCAGACAGACAGGTCCCCGGGGTTCGGGCAGACAGGTAGACAGGTCCACGAGGTTCAGACAGGCAGGTCCCTGGGGTTCAGACAGGCAGGTAGACAGGTCCCCGGGGTTCAGGCAGGCAGGTAGACAGGACAACGGGGTTCGGGCAGGTAGACAGGTCCCCGGGGTTCGGGCAGGTAGACAGGACAACGGGGTTCGGACAGGCAGGTAGACAGGTCCTCGAGGTTCAGGCAGGCAGGTAGACAGGTCCCTGGGGTTCAGACAGGCAGGTAGACAGGTCCACGGGGTTCGGGCAGGCAGGTAGACAGGACAACGGGGTTCGGGCAGGCAGGTAGACAGGTCCTCGAGGTTCAGGCAGGCAGGTAGACAGGTCCCTGGGGTTCGGGCAGACAGGTAGACAGGTCCACGGGTTCAGGCAGACAGGTAGACAGGTCCATGAGGTTCAGGCAGGTAGACAGCTCCTCTAGGTTCAGGCAGGTAGACAGGTCCCTGAGGTTCAAGCAGGTAGACAGGTCCATGGGGTTCAAGCAGGTAGGCTTGATAAGCTGGCGGAGAGCCCTCCCTGGGCGGGCCGCATATATCCCAGGTAGGGACGCCCCCCCAGGCGGAAACACCGGAGGCCTGGGCACGACTCGGACCCCTAGGCGGGTGCGGGGCACTACCCCAGGGTTCGGGCGGAAGAGAAGAATGGGGCAGAACCCCCGCCGGGCAGCAGTAGGTCGGATGGACCTGCCCGACGGAGGCAAGGGGTAGGAGTGGGCAGAACCCCTGCCGGGCAGCAGCAAGTCAGCCGGACCTGCCCGACGGAGGCAAGGGGTAGGAGTGGGCAGAACCCCCGCCGGGCAGCAGCAAGTCAGCCGGACCTGCCCGACGGAGGCAAGGGGTAGGAGTGGGCAGAACCCCTGCCGGGCAGCAGCAAGTCAGCCGGACCTGCCCGACGGAGGCAAGGGGTAGGAGTGGGCAGAACCCCTGCCGGGCAGCAGCAAGTCAGCCGGACCTGCCCGACGGAGGCAAGGGGTAGGAACAGGCAGAACCCCTGTCGGGCAGTGGCAGGTCGGCTGGACCTGCCTGACGGAGACAAGGAATAGGAATGGGCAGAATCACCGCCGGGCAGTGGCAAGTCAGCCGGACCTGCCCGACGGAGACAAGGGATAGGAATGGGCAGAATCACCGCCGGGCAGTGGCAAGTCAGCCGGACCTGCCCGACGGAGGCAAGGGGTAGGAGTGGGCAGAATCACTGCCGGGCAGTGGCAAGTCAGCCGGACCTGCCCGACGGAGACAAGGGATAGGAATGGGCAGAATCACCGCCGGGCAGCAGCAAGTCAGCCAGACCTGCCCAATGGAGACAAGGGATAGGAATGGGCAGAATCACCGCCGGGCAGTGGCAAGTCAGCCGGACCTGCCCGACGGAGGCAAGGGGTAGGAGTGGGCAGAATCACTGCCGGGCAGTGGCAAGTCAGCCGGACCTGCCCAATGGAGACAAGGGATAGGAATGGGCAGAATCACCGCCGGGCAGCAGCAAGTCAGCCGGACCTGCCCAATGGAGACAAGGGATAGGAATGGGCAGAATCACTGCCGGGCAGTGGCAAGTCAGCCGGACCTGCCCGACGGAGGCAAGGGGTAGGAGTGGGCAGAATCACTGCCGGGCAGTGGCAAGTCAGCCGGACCTGCCCAATGGAGACAAGGGATAGGAATGGGCAGAATCACCGCCGGGCAGCAGCAAGTCAGCCGGACCTGCCCGACGGAGGCAAGGAGTAGGAACGGGCAGAATCACCGCCGGGCAGTGGCAAGTCAGCTGGACCTGCCCAACGGAGACAAGGGATAGGAATGGGCAGAATCACCGCCGGGCAGCAGCAAGTCAGCCGGACCTGCCCAATGGAGACAAGGGATAGGAATGGGCAGAATCACCGCCGGGCAGCAGCAAGTCAGCCGGACCTGCCCGACGGAGGCAAGGAGTAGGAACGGGCATAGGTCCAGGGTGACCAGCACAACAGTCATGATAACGGGAAAATCAGAAAAAGGCCGGTAGACAGCGCGACCGCGCGAACAAAACAAATGAGCGGAGAAACAGGACCAGCGCATGGGAAGAAAGGTGGGGGAGCGGACCAACCTGGCAGTACTGGTAAGGGGCAGAGAAGCACGATGAGGCGTAGATCTGAGCCCGGACAGGATCACAGAATGCAGAGACGAGTTCGGAGCCGGCAGAGAAACAGGAAACAGAACAAAACGACCACCCACCTGGTCCCAGTCCCAAGGCCCCTTATAAATACCTGCAGCTCAATGAGTCACAGGTGTGCCTCCTTGAGCCAGGAGGGTCCTAACTAGATCACGGGTGACGGGAGGGACAACTGCAGGACCCGGAGTCCAAAGCCCCCGGACCGGATCAAAACCCGGAATGCGGTTCCAGACCGGACCCTGACAATAATATATAATATTGTGATTAAATTTTGTCATTAAATTATAGCCCTGAGGTAATGCACATGTGTCTGGGCAAGGGAGAACATCTTGTTTTGTCCACAGCAACTTGCATTGATCCATTCTTAAAAACAATTCAGTGGCAAAACCTGACACATGCAACCATTCACTTCAGAATCACAACCATCACTGCAAAGCCACTGAAAATGCTCTGGTGAGATCAAAGATTCTGTAAGGTGCATCTGGAAATGGAAATGCACTACAGATACCCTTTCTTCTTAAATCACTCACCAGTCATCTAGCTGCCTTAGGTAGTCTGCCTCCCTGTTTCATGGAAGACTGGGACACAGATGTAGCCAAGTTCTCTTCACAAGTTGTTACTACGAATACATTCCAACCTTCTGTTCCTTACAAAGGACTTTGAAAATTTCATAGCCAATGCCAAACCCTTGTTTTGTTTCACCTTATGAATTATTCAACCCTGTTTTCAACAGTCCAAGCTATGTAGGCAGAGCCCAGACCTTTCTGCTATTATCTATCTTTATTTTCTAATTATTTGTCCTTGAGTCTTAAATTACATACACTGTCATCACCAAGTCATCTCTGTTTTAAACCATTAAATTTCATCCCATCCCTTCTACCATTACTGAAAACCTTCACTGAAATATCCAGTGCCACAAATTGCAATTCTCTTCTATTTGACTTCCTGGCATCAATCCTGGATGAATGCTTACACTGTTTCCTGCCTTGGATCCTGTGCTAATTCCACCTCAGTTTCTTACTTCACTGTATTTAAATATCTCAGCCTCATTTATAAATGGATTCATGACAAAATCTCAACTAACCTTATCCATTTGTCTCCATCTTTGTGTGTCTCTAAACTGTCCTTGTTTCTGATGCTGGCTTCTTTCATTCCCTTCTTTATGACAAGACCCAAAAGTCCTTTTGATTGCAAATTAAGCAACACATTTCAGAAGCATTTTTAAAACCTTATTTTCCTCATTTCCTCCTTTGAAGTTTCCTTTAAATTAATGGTTTCTGTGTGTTCTCTGAGACTATATGTCTGTGTTGTTGCTGCAAGCAAGATTTTCATTTTACCTATACTTCACTTACTTGCACATAACACAATAAACTCAACTTGACTTGTCCATTTCCTCCAGCAATTCCCTGAAGTGACTTGGAATAACCTACTGATGTATAATCTGCTGATTTATGAGTGAGATGTAAATGACGATGAAATGACCAGTATTTATAAGGGTCAGCTGATTACTAAGTGCCATGCAGGAGTCCAAGGTCACTTGCACTGTGGAGGCACTGGAATCAAACAGAACCTCCTTCTGGTCAACAAGACCCAAATGGGTCAGAAACAATCTAGTGGAGGAACTCAATGGGTTGAACTGTGTCTCATTTTATTTTGGTGATTTAAGTAGATAGAGAAGAGTGACTATATCTCAAGCTGATCGAATAATTTTGTCAGCATTAATTAGGTTACATAATTTCAAGTTCTGTGTTTTTCTCATCATGAGAATAATATTCAACCAATAGTGTTTGATTTTATTTATTGAGAGAACCAGCATTCAGTGGATGGGACTATCCTTTCTCATGGTCAAAGATCATTGCATGATCAGTGCCTTCAGAAAATCATTAGAAGCCTTATTTCATCTAGAAATGGGTTTTAATGTATATAGAGGAATGGAAACCAAATGAAATTTGTAGGCAGATCAGCGTGGTGTATATTCACGGCAGAGTTGTAATTGTGGGTGGCTTTGGATATTTAAAAATAGACTGGGATGAAGAAAACATAAGTGATGATGAAATGGTTATTTATGCTGTATATTCAGAATCATCCTCCCATCAATCTGTTGCTATTTCAACAGGAAATAAATCATTACTTGGCTTGCTTTTGGATAAAAAAATTGGTGGAGGGTACAATGTAAAGTAGGAAACAGATAAGTAAATACCAGAATAAGACTCAGTAGAAGGATAGAAATATAACAAAAATTGAGCACCTTGACTGGAAAAAAAAGAAATTGAATAAAGTTGGGTGTGGTTAAGTAAAGAGAAATTTTTGAATAGGGAATCTTTAAAGATGTTACTATTCAATTGTACTGTATACCAAAAAGGATTTCATGACTGGCATTTTCTAAGTGGACAGCAAAGGTTTTGCTTTCTAAATACTTGGCCCCTTGAAGAATGTTCAAGGACGCATGTAATGCGTCATGTAACCAGTGAATGTTGGTTCTCTCAATAAATAAAATCAAACACTATTGGTTGAATATTATTCTCATGATGAGAAAAACACAGAACTTGAAATTATGTAACCTAATTAATGCTGACAAAATTATTCGATCAGCTTGAGATATAGTCACTCTTCTCTATCTACTTAAATCACCAAAATAAAATGAGACACAGTTCAACTCATTGAGTTCCTCCACTAGATTGTCTCTGACCCATATGGGTCTTGTTGACCAGAGGTTCTGTTTGATTCCAGTGCCTCCACAGTGCAAATGTTGGCCCCTTGAAGAATGAATTGGGAGAAATTGTTATGGGAAACAGGGAAATGGCAACAGAATTTAATGCATACTTTAGATCTGTCTTCACCAGGGAGGACACAAGCAATCTCCCAGATGTATGGATGGGCCAGGGTCATAAGATATCAGAGGAATTGAGACAGATTGACATTAGGAAAGAAACTGTGATGAGTAGACTGGTAGGACTGAAGGCTAATAAATCCCCGGGTCCAGATGGTCTGCATCCGAGGGTTCTAAAAGAGGTGGCTCAGGAAATTGCGGAGGCATTGGTAATCATTTTCCAATGTTCCTTAGATTCAGGATCAGTTCCTGAAGATTGGAGAGTGGCTAATGTTGTCCCACTTTTCAAGAAGGGAGGGAAGGAGAAAACGGAGAACTATCGCCTGTTAGCCTAACGTCAGTCGTGGGGAAGATGCTTGAGTCCATTATTAAGGACGAAATAGTGGCACATCTAGATGGCAGAAATAGGATTAGGCCGAGCCAGCATGGATTTACCAAGGGCAAATCATGCTTGACTAATCTGTTGGAGTTTTTTGAGGGTGTAACAAGGATGTTAGATGAGGGTAAGCCAGTAGATGTTGTGTACCTAGATTTTCAGAAGGCATTCGATAAGGTGCCACATAGGAGATTGGTGAGTAAAATCAGAGCTCATGGCATTGGGGGCGGGGTTTCAACATGGAAAGAAAACTGGTTGGCAGATAGAAAGCAAAGGGTAGCAGTGAATGGGTGTTTCTCAGAATGGCTGGAGGTGACTAGTGGGGTACCACAGGGCTCTGTATTGGGACCACAGCTCTTTACGATTTATGTCAATGATTTAGATGAGGGCATTGAAAACTATATCAGCAAGTTTGCTGACGATACTAAACTGGGTGGCAGTGTGACATGCGAAGGGGACGTTAGGAGAATACAGGGAGACTTGGATAGGCTGAGTGAGTGGGCAGATACTTGGCAGATGTCATTCAATGTGAATAAATGTGAAGTTATCCACTTTGGAAGCTGGAACAAGAGGGCAGAGTATTGTCTGAACGGTGTCGAGTTAGGTAAGGGAGAATTGCAAAGAGACCTAGGAGTCCTAGTTCACCAGTCAATGAAGGTGAATGAGCAAGTGCAACAGGCAGTGAAGAGGGCAAATGGAATGTTGGCTTTTGTTACAAGGGGAATTGAATACAAGAGCAAGGATGTTCTTTTGCATTTGTACAGGGCCCTGGTGAGACCACACCTGGAATATTGTGTACAGTTTTGATCTCCAGGTTTAAGGAAGGACATTCTGGCAATTGAGGAAGTGCAGCGTAGATTCACTAGGTTGATTCCTGGGATGGCAGGGCTGTCTTACGCAGAGAGATTGGAGAGATTGGGCTTGTACACGCTGGAATTGAGGAGATTGAGAGGGGATCTGATTGAAACGTTTAAGATAATTAAAGGATTTGATAGGATTGAGGCAGGAAATATGTTCCAGATGTTGGGAGAGTCCAGTACCAGAGGGCATGGATTGAGAATAAGAGGTCAGTTATTTAAAACAGAGTTGAGGAAGAGCTTCTTCTCCCAGAGAGTTGTGGAGGTGTGGAATGCACTGCCTCGGAAGACGGTGGAGGCCAATTCTCTGGATGCTTTCAAGAAGGAGCTAGATAGATATCTGATGGATAGGGGAATCAAGGGATATGGGGACAAGGCAGGGACTGGGTATTGATAGTGAATGATCAGCCATGATCTCAGAATGGCGGTGCAGACTCGAGGGGCCGAATGGTCTACTTCTGCACCTATTGTCTATTGTCTATTGTCTACTTTTGGGTGTATCTTATGGATTTTGGCATGCTGATCATGAAACTCACCATGAAATTTCCCCATCATGCATCATCGGGGCTTATTTTCTGTAGGATATTGAGATACATGTGTGCTGTCAGATTTCTGCTTACACTGTTAAGTTGAGCGTATTTCCTCATATTTCTATTTGAGTCTTGTAGAATTAAGTGGCTTTGAGGTGTCAGTGAATGGGATACTCAGGCAGAGTACCCAGCCTCTTTTTGCCACATCATTTGCTGTCTTATGTTTTCGCAGCATGTTGATGCCGGATACTCAGTGATGTAATATTGCTCAAGGTTAAGGGTGATGTCCGACTCCTTTTATGGTGGAAACCATTGTTACTTGGAACAAACATCATACACATGATATGCCACTATTTAGCGTAAAATTCATCCAGGTCTTATTCCATGCAAGCATGGACACTTCATTACCTGAGTAACTGCAAATGAAGCTAATTGGTCAAAAACCTCTTTGAACATATTAACTTCTGACCTAATGTTAGAGGGAAGTTGGCTGATGAAGTAGCCGAAACTGATTGGGCCCAGGACACAGATGAATATCTATAGTGATGATCTCTGGCTAAGATGGCAGCCTCCAACAACTGCAATCATCTTCCCTTGCATCATGTATGACTCCAACCAGTGAAACAGTTTCCTCTGAGTTCCTTTTACAGCGGTTCCTCGATATCACACTCAGTCAGATTCTGTGCCGATATCACAACAGATCTGTTCGCCTGGTTGTGCATAATTAGATCAAGAAGACGAGCTCCCAAACTGAGTAAGTTATTGGAAAGATAACTTGACAGACCACTTGATGGCACTGTCAACAGAACTTTATATCATCTTGATGAAGATTGACATTTGGCTGGGGGTGAATAATTAGCAAAAATTGATCTCCTTTTACCAACAGGATATTCAGAGGAAATGTTTTCAATTGTTGGGTAGATGGCAGTGTTGCAGTGCTGCTAGGATAGTTTGACTAGAGAAATAATAAATCCAGACATTAATTTTCAGGAGGGTGCTGGGATATCTAATGTGCTTAGCCCTTTCTTGATGCAGTTGGACTGAATCAAGTTGGCTAAAAACTGGCTTCTGTAAACATAGGAATATCAAGAAGAGCCAAGATAAATTAGTTAATTGTCAATTCAAACTGATGATGCGCAGATTATTCAGCCTTATTCACTCACAAGTTGGAAATCTTCAGGAAACATCCCCTTCTCTTTAGTTATGTTAATAATTACAAATGAATGTGACAGCAAAGCTTTGATCAACCAAAGATTTTATATAGCAGGAGTTTCTTTTGTCCATGTTTGTTCTGGTGGTATGAGATTTCATGGAGTCTGGTGCCATCACTAAGTGTTTCCATTGCCAACCAGGTGCAGCCACCTGGTCAATCACCTGTCACCTCTGCCTTGCCACAGGAACATGATGTAGTAATGGGACATTGACTAAAACATATTGTTGGGAGTGATCTTGCCTTGTCCGCTCTTCCAATGCTGGAACAAATGGGATATTCACTAGATGGAATTTGCATGTCAGTAAGGCTGGATATACTCTATACTGGAGTTGGCACAGGATTTGACAAGTGGTTGCCCCTCCAATTAAATTCTTATTACTAGTGTTTTGATGCAATTCAGTGGTTTGCCTAGCCATTTGGTAATGTCCCAAGACCATTAATTCAGTTACAGTGTCCAAATCAAGATTACTATCATTGACATATGTCATGAAAGTTGTGTTTTTTTGTCAGTGTAGGACATAAAGTCACTATGAGTTACAATAAATAAACAGTGCAGAGGAGGACGAGTGAGGTAGTGGGTTCGTGGACTGTTCAGAAATCTGATGGTGGACGTGAGAAGCTGTTCCGAAAACACTTCAAGCTCCTGTACATCCACCCTGATGGCAATAATGGGAAAAGGGCATGTCCTGCATGAAGAGAGTCCTTAATGATGGATTTTGAATATGAATCCAGAAGCATCACCGCCATGTTATCATACAAAGCTGAAGTCAAGTTGATGGACGGATGTACAAGTGCATATATGTGCAGGAGCAAAGAAAAACTTCCTTGTAGCAGCATCACAGACGCATCATCAGATACAAAACAGTCATAAGAAAAAATAAATGACAGAATATTATACAAAAAAAGAACAAAATGAAAGAAGACAAAATCCATTTGAGTGTGAAGTGCCCTCAGTGTTGCACTGAGATAGCGAGTAAGGTCACACAGGTTGGTTCAAGAGCTAAATGGTTGAAGGAAGTGACTGTTCTTCAACTTTGTGCTGCTTCATGATGTATACAGTGGTTCTGATTTTCTTTTATTTCTTATCATTCACTACCAGCATAAAGTTAGCAACTGATCCAGCCTTCCCACTGTTTATCCATGTTGTTGTAGCTTCTTAAACGACCCCAACACTTTTTTTCAGATAGGAATCTTCACAAATAGTCACAGCCAGGGAGTGTTGCTCTGTGGGGCTATGTTACTGACATAGAGAGAGGAGTGTTACAATATTGTGATCGAGGCAATCTGTTGTAAAACAATCACTTAATAACGAGGGAAAGCTTTACAAGGAAATTGTACTTGGTCTGTGTTTTTATGACGTTATTTTGTAGAGATATCAGAAGCGGATATCTCCAAATAGAGTGCAGCACTTTTCTGTCACAGTGTCATTTCTATATATGCACATGAAGTGGAATTACAGCCAACATTTGGGAAATTGCATTAATAAAGGCTAATCCTATACATTTTCCATATGTAATTCGTGCATAGTCCAAGGTGTAGAGCCAGCAAGTGGTTGCTGAAGCCTCATTCAGTAGTGATGGGACATGCCTGATGGTTAATGTATCCATTGAGCTATCACTGGAATGTTTTTCAAACCATTGTGAGTTTCCAAGCACCAGTTGCATTGCATAAAAAAATGCCATAAGCTCCAATTCTTTACTATATAAAGGTTCGATTCTAATTGAGTTTGTTACTTGATTTATTTTAATGTTAATAATGTGACCTCCCACATAAAACTGACAGTTTTATGAAACTTCCTCTTTGACCTTGCTCTTCATTCCAGGACGATGCTGCATAATTGATATTGTGCTACAGTCTAATTCTACAGCGGAACCCACTGACCAGGGCTAACATTAAACTCAATTACAGCAGAGTATAATTCAGAAGAATTACTTTCTACAAGTTTCTACATAAAAATGGACACCAAGTACTGGATATATATTTAAAAAATAAATGTTAATGCAAATACTAGTGCCTATACTTGTATCCCTTGTGAATGGTGTGGCTGGTGCCATTCTGTGGCTGGTTTCGGATGAGTTACTTTCCCCAGTCTCCATCATTTATATCAGCTAAAGAGGGTAGTTCGTAGAATAAACTAATCTGTAACTAATAAAGCAACTGCATTAACATTAGCCACCATACAGAGGAAGCAGTGAAAACATGCTCTATCATAATGAATTTGGACTCAGCAAAACTGAGATCGATACCAGAAATATTTACAATGTATGAAACCATTCTCTGGAGGAAGGTTTTCAAACTGTAAACTGATTCTAATCCTATCAAATGATTGATCAGGCACCACACAGCAGCTTCTACTTTTGAATTCAATTCGTACTTTTATTTTGAGAGGTTCTGAGTGCATAAAGGCAGAGAGAATATAGAACATACACTCGGTGGCCACTTCATTAGGTACACCTGTACACATGCTCATTAATGTGAATATCTAACCAATCACATGACAGCAACTCAAAGCGTAAAAGCATACAGACACGGTCAAGGGGTTCAGTTGTCAAGGGGTTCAGACCAAACATCAGAGTTGGGAAGAAATGTGATCTAAGTGATTTTGTCGGTGCCTTACGGGGTGGTTTGAGTATCGCAGAAACTGCTGATCTCCCGGGATTTTCACAGTCCTTAGAGTTTATAGAGAAGGGTGTGATAAATGCAAACCATCCAGTGAGCAACAGGGTGAAAACATTTTGTTAATGAAAGAGATCAAAGGAGAATGGCTAGACCGGTTCAGACTGACAGGAGGTGATAGTACCTCAGTGTGGTGAACTACATAGACCTGTCTGGATACGCCCCTCTGCTGACTGCTCCTGTGGCTCCTCCCACAGACCCCTGTATAAAGGTGATTGGAGGCACTGCTCCTGCCTCAGTCTCCAGGATGTTGTGTGATGGTCTCTTGCTGCTGATAGTGCGCTCTTCCAGCTAATAAAAGCCTATCTCTCGCCTCACATCTCTGAGTTATTGATGGTGCATCACTCAGGTAACAAGCACAACAGCAGTGTGCAGAGGAGCTTCTCTGAATGCATAGCAGGTCAGACCTTGAAGTGGACGGGCCACAGCAGCAGAAGACCATGGACATACGCTCATGTACAGGAGGTGTGTACCTAGTAAAGTGACCACTGGACAGTCGCTTTCCCCACCCCTCCCTCAATCATCCTAAATCTATGCCCTCTTATACCCTGGGAAATAGGACTCTGTTTCTCGACCCTGCCCATGCCTCTCAGGTTGCCCCTCAGCTTCTGATGTTCCAGAGAAAACAACCCAAGACAGAGGGTTACGCTGGCTCTCCCGTTTGGTGCATTACGTAAGCTGTGAAAGCAACTGCAGAGGCCACGCATACACTATTTTTGCTTATATGATGACACAGACACACCTGGAAATTCTTGTATGCGTAAGCCCATAAATCAACAAGTGGAATTCTACATTTATACTATAACCTGTAAAACTTAAATTAGAAACTCCTTGCCAAAACCTCAGCATTGCTGACACAGCACCTTCTACCAACCGGAATTCGGAGAGAATGGAGACGTACTGCTGCCTGAGCATGACAGAGCTTATCCAACAGAGCAGACTTTTACTCCGAACATTGCACACAATATTCAGAGGACTAATCTGACTCTGTAGCTATTATTGGTAGCATGGGAAAAAATAAAGGCAGTACAACTTTAAGATACTGCTCTTAAATATTCTGCTGAGTAAAATATCCTTTCATTTTCCCGTCTTTTTTCTATACAAGTTTCAGACAGGATGCATAAAAAGGAGGCAGAGAGTGACAGGGCATTTCTGGCTTTGAAACACCACACATTATAAAAACACAAGTGGCATTAAGTGATTTTAATGCTGGACAGGTGTTAAGGCATTTCAAGTGGTTGTAGGCAGGCAAGGGGATTCAGTTACCACTCAGAGAGGAGGACTGAAAATCCTCTTACACAGCATTTTAACTTAAAGCTGGTATGAGATAAAACAAACATTAGCCTTTCACATCTTGAACACAGATCTCAATTTTGTTGAATACGCGTATGAACTTGTTAAACTAGACCGCTGACATGCTAGTGCTAGTAACATGCAGATGAACACTGACACAGTAAGATCACTAAATGCCATGTAATTGTTTATACATTCAACAACACAGATCGAGTCTCTGGTCAATCTGGTCAATACATTAGTGCAAGATCAACAACCCTCCTGAAACCCAGTTGAAGATTTTGCCATTTAGAACTCTCTTGAGTCCTCTTAAAGTCTTTCCATAGATTACTTGGGATAGAAGCCGTTTCTAATGTGGAAGTAGCCCCAGAATTCTTAGATGCTCATTTCATTTGCAGATCCCCCAATGTTTTTAAACCCCTGTACACTGCAGATCTTTAAATCAGACAACGTAATTTAATTCCAGTGGTCATTTCAGTTAGCACGCATGAGCTCATAAACTGATATTTCTTCTTCAGTATTTGTGGCTCACTTTCTTATCCAAAAGAAGAATTGTCATCAGAGTACAGTCTATCACGGGCACACTGCATTCAGGTACACTTTTCACTTATCCTTTAAAATGTAGATTCATGTTTCACTTATCTGTAATATTTTTATTCTTAAAGTGAAGATAGCATTTTGGATATCTTCATTAAATACTGATTGTTCAGGTATAGAAGACATGTAGACTATCTGATAGAGCATCTTGCTTGTATTTCATCCACTGTGTAAATACTGCAAATTCTCCATGTTATCGTGCTGTATAGGTCATGAGATCTCTAATATTAAATGGTCTCCTAACTTTTATCACTTCTCTCCAAGCTTCAGTTGGCAGCAATGGGGAGGAAAATGACCTGAGGTTATTTTCAGACAGCCTTCATCCTATGTCATAGCAGGCCCAAACTTTCTTGTAATGCATTCTTCATGTGACATTGTAATACACAGTCCTGGTCTCACTCTGAGCTCATCGCTGCTGAGTTCCCTAAACCATCTATGGAATCTTGAGGAGATTGTTTCATCTTTCAGTTAGGTTCTTCACTTCCTTTTGAACTGAACAGGAAATCATCCATGTCGGATCTGAAGCTCTCTGCCTTTTCACAATATGATGTGGTACTGATGTTGTTACTATAAATTACACCACCATACCCCAACATTTTGTTTCTCTGACATCCTCTTTTGCTTGTTTTTGTAGCTTAATCTGATCTTCTTTCATCTTACAACAGAACTCCCCTTGTTCTTTCCTCTCCCTTTCTCTTTCATTCTACTCTCTTAAAAACTTTTCTATCTCTAACCTTAGCCAGTTCTGATGGAAGGTTTTCAATCGCACTGCTGTCTGTGAGGAGTTTGTATGCTCTCCCTGTCACTGTGTGGGCTTCCTTTGGGTGCTCCAGTTTCCTCAACCAGTCCAAAGATGTGCAGGTTAATAATTGGTGACATGGTGTAATTGGGCAGGAAGGGGATCGTTGGGCTGGAAGGGCTGTAACCATACTGTATCTCTAAATAAATTAAAAGATCTCTCTTCATTGACACTGCTTGACCAGCTGACTGTTTTCAGCAACTTTCAAAAAAACAGTGAAAATGCAATCAGATTTCTTTAGGCCCACAATGTCACTGTTGAGTTTTATTCTCACATAGGTGCCCACCAATGATGTTCAGTAGTGGCACCCTCCCAGTGGTGTCAGCTCAGCAAAATACCAGTTGTTCAAGAAAGCATGAGCACAATGAACTGGGTTTTAATAAGAGCAGGCATGAAACACAATCAGATTAAATGCAAACATAAAATGAATTGCTGTGTAGGCACAGATCCAAGCTCCAAAGGAATGATGGTAGATGGTGTTTATCTCTCTCTCTCTCTCTCTCTCTCTCTCTCTCTCTATATATATATATATATATATATATATATATATATATATATATATATATATATATATATATCAAGTTCCTATTAAATCTCTCCCCTCCCAGCTTAAATCTGTGCCCTCTAATTCCCCCAATCTTGGGAATATTACTGAGAACATCACTGATCTCAGCCGCCCCCATGATTTTGTACACACACCTCCATGAGATCACTTCTCAGAGTCCTGGCCTGTCCCTATAACTCAGTCCCTCAAGTCCTGGCAACATTCTTTTCTGCACTCTTTTCAGTTTGGTGCCATATTCCCAATAGCTGAACCTAAAACCAAAACTGAACCTAATACTCTGAGTGTGGCCTCACCAGTGTCCTGTACAACTGCACCACAAACTCCCAACCTTTGTCCTGATTTATGAAGGTCAGCACACTGAAAACCTTTTTCACCACCCTGTCCACCTCTGACTCTACTTTCAAGGAACCATGTCCCTCTGTTCTTCGACACTCCCCAGTGATCTATAATTCACTGTGAATGTTCTGTATTTGCAAAATACAACACCTTGCAATTATCTGAATTAAAATTCATTTGCCATTCTTCAGGTCACATACTCAGCTAATCAACAATCTCTTGTAATTTTTGTCCACTATACCACCTATTTTAATATGAAGAAAGTTATAGTGTTATCTCATTATAGTGTCATCTTTAAACATCAGATGTTTGATGTTTTGTTCCTGAAAACAATATGGAAAAATCCCAAACATCAATGGACATAACTGAGCTGCACAATAACTTCAGTGAATTACTTTATGGCTTTAATCAAGTTGTACAATTACTGATGAGCTAATTAACTGTACTTTGGAATAAAGAGAAAATGGTTCTATAAAATGACATGAGACAGGCAATGTGAATGGGGCAATAACGTTCAATTGACAATTCAAGATTAAAATGGGAACAAGTCTGAGATTTCCTGTGCAATCAAATCATAGAAATGAAGTGAATGGACCTCCCTAAGACGATGCCTTTACAGTAACAGAGTGCAATTCACTACTTAAACAAACCAAGAGAAGAGAACATAAGATCTATGAATTCTATCACAGTGGAAAATATACACAAAGATAGAGTGAGTCCGTGCTGTTACATAGCTGGCGTCAGGTAGGATCTGTGTTCATCAATTTAACTGTGCAAGTGAAGCCATTAAGCTTCTTCTAACACTGAAATTAGGTTCTTGGGAGATGGTGTTGGATTCTGTGGCAACCTCCACCAAATGGTCATCTGAACAGAAGGAGCTCTCCACACATTATGTTATCCATTGTGTTGGCATGCAGTTTGACATGCTTGGCCCAGACATTGTGTTTGATACCCAACTTGATTGGATGTGCATTAAATGACCATTGTGTGAGGATTGACTATAAACGTGTGCTCTGGGTTTGTTGGGTTCTTGTGCAATGCATGGAACCTCGTAAGTCAATGTTAGAATAGTGCAGGTTTGCAATTACAATAGAACTGGACACAAATGTCACATCAAAGCCTGTAAGAAAAGTTGTTGGATGTTGACAATCTATCTTGTAATTTATTGCTTAGGAGAAAAGTCAGCCTGATATAAATGATACCATGGGGCAGGGTTGTTTATGGATTAAGGCCTCTTACATTCTGCTGAGCATGCTTGGCGGCATTGTGCAGGTACTCACTCTCCCATGTTGGTGGAAGGAGCAGGAGGGGGAAGTGAGATGAGGAGAGGCAACAAACGTTCTGCTGGAGGAGTTGACCATATATGATATAGGCGCAGAAGTAGGCCATTTGGCCCATCGAGTCTACTCTGCCATTCAATCATGGGCTGATCCACTTCATCCAGTCATCCCCACTCCCCTGCCTTCACCCCATACCCTTTGATGTCCTGCTTAATCAAGAACTTATCTATTTCTGCCCTAAATACACCCAATGACTTGGCCTCCACAGCCACTTGTGGCAACAAATTCCGCAGATTTACCATCCTCTGACTAAAGTAATTTCTACACATTTCAGTTCTAAAAGGATGTCCTTCAATCCTGAAGTCATGCCCTCTTGTCCTAGAATCCCCTACCATAGGAAATAATTTTGCCATATCTGAACTGTTCAGGCCTTTTAACATTTGGAATGTTTCTATGAGCTCCCCCCTCATTCTCTTGAACTCCAGGGAATACAGCCCAAAAGCTGCCAGATGTTCCTCATACCGTAAACCTCTCATTCCTGGAATCATTCTCGTGAATCTTCTCTGAACCCTCTCTACTGTCAGTATATCCTTTCTAAAATAAGGAGCCCAAAACTGCACACAATACTCTAGGTGTTGTCTCACGAGTGCCCTATAGAGCCACAACATCACATCCCTGCTCTTATATTCTATACCTCTAGAAATGAATGCCAACATTGCATTTGCCTTATTCACAACTGACTCAACCTGCAGGTTAACCTTTAAGGTATCTTGTACAAGGACTCCCAAGTCCCTTTGCATCTCTGCATTTTGAATTCTCTTTCCATTTAAATAATAGTCTGCCTGTTTATTTCTTCCACCAAAGTGCATGACCATACACTTTCCAACACTGTATTTCATTTGCCACTTCTTTGCCCATTCCCCTAAACTATCTAAGTCTCTCTGCAGGCTTTCTGTTTTCTCAACACTACCCGCTCCTGATTTGTATCATCGGCAAATTTAGCCACAAATCCCTTAACACCATAGTCCAAATCATTGACATACATCATAAAATATAACGGTCCCTACACCGACCTATGGAACTCTAGTGGAACTCCACTAGTAACCGGCAACCAGCCAGAATAGGATCCCTTTTTTCCCACTCTCTGTTTTCTGCCGACTAGCCACTGCTCCACCCATGCTAGTAACTTCTCTGTAATTCCATGGGCTCTTATCTTGCTAAGCAGCCTCATGTACAGCACCTTGTCAAAGGCCTTCTGAAAATCCAAGTACTCTACACCACATCTATTGCACCTCCTTTGTCTACCCTGCTTGTAACTTCCTCAAAGAATTGCAATAGGTTTGTCAGGCAGGATTTTCTTTTCAGGAAACCATGCTGGCTTTGGCCGATCTTGTAATGTACCTCCAGGTACTCCGTAATCTCATTCCTAACGATCGATTCCAACAACTTCCCAACCACTGATGTCAGGCTAACAGGTCTAGTTTCCTTTCTGCTGCTTCCCACCCTTCTCAAATAGCGGAGTAACATTTGCAATTTTCCAGTCATCCGGTACAATGCCAGAATCCATCGGTTCTTGAAATATCATCATTAACACCTCTGCAATCTCTTCAGCTACTTCCTTCAGAACCCAAGGGTGCAATCCATCAGGTCCAGGAGATTTATCCACCCTCAGACCATTAAACTTCCTGAGCACCTTCTCAGTTGTAATTTTCACTGCACAAACCTCATTTCCCTGACACTCTTGAATGTCCGGTGTACTGCAAATGTCTTTTCCACTATAAAGACTGATGCAAAATATGCTTTCAGTTCCTCTGCCATCTCTGCATTTCTCATTACAATATCTTCAGTGTCATTTTGTATTGGTCCTATATCTACCCTTGACTCCCTTTTACCCTTTACATACTTAAAAAAGCTTTTAGTATCTTCTTTGATATTAGTCGCCAGCTTCCTCTCATAATTCATCTTTTCCTTCCTAATAACCTTAGCTTCCTTCTGAAAGTTTTTAAAAGCTTCCCAATCCTTCATCTTCCCACCACCTCTGGCTTCCTTGTATGCCCTCTCTTTTCCTTTTACTTTGGCTCTGACTTCACTTGTAAGCCATGGTAGTGTCCTTCCCTTTGAAAATTTCTCCTTATTTGGAATATATCTGTCTTGCACTTCCCTCATTTATCATAGTAACTCCAACCACTGCTGCTCTGCTGTCCTTCCTGCAAATGTGCCTTTCCAATCAACCTTGGCCCGTTCCCCTCTCATACCATTGTAACTTACTTTATTCCACCGAAATACCAACACATTGGATTTTATTTTTTCTCTCTTAAATTTCAAAGTGAACATGATCATATTGTGATCACTGTTCTCTAAGGGTTCCTTAACCTTAAGCTCTCTTATCACCTCTGGATCATTGCCCAACACCCAATCCAGCACAACTGATCCCCTCGTGGGCTCAACAAGCTGTTCTAAAAAGTCATCCATTAGACATTCTACAAATTCTCCCTCTCGAGGTCCAGTACTGGCCTGGTTTTCCCAACCCACTTTCATGTTAAAATCATTAACGATTATCATGACATTAATCCATTTTCATGTTAAAATCCCCAACAATTATCAGGACATTGCCTTTCTGATACGCCTTTTTTATCTCCTGCTGTAATTTGTCATCCACATTCTGGCTGCTGTTTGGTGGCCTGTATACAAGTGCCAATAGGGTCCTTGAATGTTCAGCTCCCAATGGCAGCCATCCTTTAGCCAAGTTTCAGAGATAGCCACAACACCAAGACTTGCCAATCTGTAGCTGAATTTCCAGATCATTCATTTCATTTCTTAAGCTATATACGTTCAAATACAGCACTCTCAGTCCAGTATTTCTTGCTGTTTGTTTTAACTGCACCACGTCTCTATTGTCCTGTAACTCATATCACTGACTTTGATTAAGCCTCATCTCCTGCCTGTTCTTTCTATCATCTCTGTTGCATGCTATCTTTGATTTATTTCTGTTCTCCCCTTCCTCAGCCCTATCACTCCGTTCAGTGTGTAGAGCAGTATCCAAGGGGGCAAAGGAATTGTCAACATTTCAGGTCAAAGCCCTGCATCAGGTCTGAGTGTCAAGATGGAAGTCACCAGTATAAAGAAGAAAGGGAGGGTGGTGAGACAGGGGCCAGTAGGTGATTGGTAGTGGCAACAGGGAGAGGATCACGCAGAGGGGAGAGTTGGATTCAGTCGGAAGTTCTCTTAGTGAGGTGATGAAGAATGCAGTGTGTCCAGATGGGGGAGGGGGGTCACAAGAATAAGAGGGAGTCAGGTTGGACAATGATGGTGGGAGTCAGACACATAACTGGGGGCTGGGGAGTGGGTGAGCTAGTCTGATAAAGTACAGACTCCCCAGTCTGCATCAGGCCTGCTTGGGAAATCATCAGCAGGGTCTAGCCAACTGCCACGTTCATACATAAGTCCAAATGTTGCCAACACTTTCAGGGAGAAAGTCCCAATAATTCATCACAGAGAGTCAGTATTTCCAAACACTTCCTGGGCCAGTACTTTATTTGTTCGTTGTCAGTATGATGATTCCAGGTACCAGACTTGGCAGAATATCACAAAACTGAGTTTATTTTAATAGAGTTCTTTAAAATAATGACAGTGATGCATCTACCTGAAGTATGGAGGAGGATGTCTGTCATGGCCTCCTCCTGAAACCCCACTGCGACAGAAGCCAGACTTCAGCCAAATGGATTCACTCTACATGATATGCAAATGTAGCTGGTGTACTAACCTGGGAAGGGTAGGGGTTTGGAAAACATTCCAGTTGGAGCACCGAAGACCAATTGTGCCTTTAGCTAAACTTGAACACTGACATCTTCCTATGAGGTCAAACATTTCCCAGATATCTTCTGTCCACAACAAGCAATACAAATTCAAGTTGCCTAATTGCTGCCCTCGTTCAACCTCACCTCAATCATGTGCAGGCACTGCCTGGTTATAAATGAACTGACTTACAAAGACTTGACACCAGGCAAATCTTCCCATGCTTGCGTAAAGCATTTTTCAAGTGAATTTCATGGTATTCACTAATGGCTGTATACTGTATGCATTCCATTAGTTTAATTACGGGTAATGATTGGGTGATCTTTCAATTGAATTAAATTACAGAAAGTGTACGTAGAGCATTATCATAAGGTGAGGAGGTATACGGGCAGGATTAGGCCTCTTGGCTCATCAAATGTGTGCTGCCTTTTAATCATAGCTGATTTTCTGAGGACATGCCTTTGGACCCTAGACTCTCCTGCTAATGGAGACATCCTCTCTACTCTATCCGGGCTTTTCAATGGCTGGTAGGTTTTAATGAGATCTCCTTTTCATCCTTGTGAAGTGCCATGAGTATAGGTCCAGAGGCATCAAATGCTGCTGGCACATTAGCCTTTTATTCCTGGGATCATTCTTTGTGGACCCTCTCCAAGACTGGTACATCCTTCCTCAGATACAGGATGCAAAATTGTCCACAATGTTCCACATGTGATCTGACAAATACCTTGCTACGGCTCAGCTGGACATCCTTGCTTTTATGTTCTACGGTATAATATGGATAGCTATATGAAAACAGACATTTCTGACTTAAGGAAAAATCATAGTTTAGGAAACAGAACATATACATAACCCGGGCACAATCTGAAGAAGAATCCTAAGGAATTCTACAGATATGTTAAGAGCAAAAGGATTGCAAAGGACAAAATTGGTCCTCTGGAAGATTAGAATGCTAATCTATGCATGGAGCCAAAAGAGAAGGGAGATTGTTAAATGCATTTTTTTGTTTCTGTATTTACTCAGGAGGTGGGCACAGAATCTAAAGAAGCAAGGCAAATCAGCATCAATTTCATAGACTCTATACAGATTACAGGGGAGGAGATAGTTGCTGTCTTGAGGCAAGTTAGAATGGGTAAATCCCCAGCCTCTGACAAGCTGTTCCTTCGGACCCTGCAGGAAGCAATTGCAGAAATTGCCAGGGCTCTAGCAGAGATATTTAAATTGTCCTTAGCAACAGGTGAGGTACCAAAGACAATATTGTTCTGCTGTTAAAGAAAGGTTGTTAAAATAAACCTGCAGATTATAGGCCGGTGAGCCTGGCATCAGTAGTGGGAATGTTATTGGAAGGTATTCTAAGGGACTGGATATTTGAGTATTTAGATAGACATGGACTGATTAGGGATAGTCTGCATGGCTTCGTGTGTGGTAGGTTGTGACTAACCAATCTTATAGAGTTTTTCGGGGAAGTTACCAGGAAAGTTGACGAAGACAAGACAGTGAATGTTGTCTTCATGGACTTTAGCAAGGCATTTGACAAGGGAGATTGGTTAAGAAAGTTCAGTCGCTTCAGCATTCAAGGTGAGGTAGTAAATTGGTTTAGCCATTGGCTTTGTGGGAGAAGCAAGAGAGAGTAGTAGATGATTTCACCTCTGACTTGAAGCCTGAGACTGGTGATGTGCCGCATGTACTGGTGCTAGGTCCATCATTGTTTGTCTTCTGTATCGAAGATCTGGATGATAATGTGATTAACTGCCTCAGCAAATTTGCATTTTGGGGGTGTACAGGACAATGAGAAATGCTAACGTGGCTTGTAGCAGGATCTGGACCAATAGGAAAAATGGGCTGAAATATGGCAGATGGAACTTAATGCAGAAAAGTGTGAGGTGTTGCACTTCGATAGAACCTACCAGGGTAGGCCTTACAGTGAATAGTAGGGCATTAAGGAGCATGGTAGAACAAAGATCTAGGAATAGGTCCATAATTCAGTGTAAGTAGATAGGGGCATAAAGAAAGCTTTTGGCACATTGGCCTTCATAGATCAAGGTACTTAGGACAGGTGACGGGATGTTATGTTGAAGTTGTATAAGCCATTGGTGAGCCTGATTTGGAGAGTTATGTGCAGTTTTGGTCGCCTACCAACAGGGAAGGTGTAAACAAGGTTGAAAGAGTACAGAGAAATTTTACGAGGATGTTGCCAGGTCTGGACAACCTGAGTTACATGGAAAGATTTAATAGGTTAGGACTTTATTCCTTGGAATGTAGAAGACTGAGAGAAGATTTGATAGTGATTATGATGGATATAGATAGAGTAAATGCAAGCAGGCTTTTTCCACTGAGGTAGGGTGGGACTACAACTAGAGGTCATGTGTTAATGGTAAAAGGTGAAAAATTTAAGGGGAACTTGAGGGGAAACTTCTTCACTTAGAGGGTTATGAGAGTGTGGAATGAGCTGCCAGAACAAGTGGTGTGTGTGAGCTCGATTTGTACAGATACATGGTTAGTGGGGGTATGGAGGGCTATGGTCTTGGTGCATGTTGGTAGGAGTAGGCAGCTTAAATGGTTTTTCATGGACTAGATGAGCCAAAGGGCCGTTTCTGTGCTGTGATCTTCTGTGACTCTATGATTCTAGGATTCATGTCTGGCTGATTTTCCTTTGAGGAAACAGTCCGGCACACTGGTGACTAGGTCAGCGGGCCTGCATTTACTGAAGAATATTCAATGAAATTGAGGCATCGCAGACAAAACTGGACCTTGTGATAGCTCCAGGAATTACAGGATAAGTTACCCAGGTTCTAATTAAGGTGTGTGATTGTTTTCAGATTAATGCCAGAGTTTCCCACAATACCAGTCTGGAGATGATTGTCACATCCTACCTGGATTGTGAAAGGGATTGACAAGATTTGAATCAACGGGACTGCATGGTTATGTAGACCCAAAGCCCATGTGCAGTGCTAACTGCGCAACAGCAAAGTGCACCAGCAGTGCACAGAGGAGGCAAAGTAAAGCTGGCCTCGCACAAGATGCTTTTCCCAAGACATGACAACCATTTCAATCCTCAAGTTACTCAATAAGCAGGAGAGCAGTCATCTACTTCTTACTGAGTGGTGGCACTCAAAGGAATCACAAAATTAGATGTTCTAGGACTTTTTCTGCACTAGCACCAAGTATACATTGGCAGCAAGAATCACACACATTTGTCTCAGCAGTTTTCCTTGCAGTTACAGTTACATTAAAATTGTTGTGACACAGACATCAATCTTGGCAAGATCTCAATCTCAACATTTGCCAAATGAGGTGTATTCATCACAACCTGAAGCTGCGGGTGTGCATCTACTGAAGGGTTTACATTTCACATGGAACCTGACCTTTCCTGATCCATTTCAGATGAGGGATTCCCAATGGAAAATCCAGTGGTGCTAGGGGCAAAAACTCTGTGGACAGTAGAAGGAATCTGGATATTTCCCAACTGAAACACAACCAAACCAACAGGAATTTATGGAACACCATCCAGCATTGACCTGACTTGCTGAAGAATGGTGTGACTCAATCTAGAACACGTGATTCTGCATGTCATCATGTTTATGTGGTAGCTTCATCAAGTTGCACCAAATTCTCAAGAATGTTGCTTCTCACCTACTTCTCTGGAGTCTTCCTTGGACCAGAGCTGCTCAACTGTCTCAGTTCTGGTCGCCTCAGTAAAGGAAAGATGTAGAAACCACAGAAAGGGTGCAGAGCAGATTTACATTCGGGATGTATTGGGGAGCATGCTTTATGAGAACAGGTTTTGTGAATTTGGCCTTTTCTCCTTGGAGAGACGGAGGATGAGAGGTGACCTGATAGAGTTGTATAAGATAATGAGAGGCATTGACCGAGTCAGAGGCCTTTTCCCAGGGCTGAAATGGCTAGCATGAAAGGGCACAGTTTTAAGGTGCTTAGAAGTAGGTACAGAGGAGATGTCAGGGGTAAGTTTTTCACTCAGAGAGTGGTGAGTGTGTGGAATGGGCTGCTGGCAACAGTGGTGGAGGCAGACACGATAGGGTCTTTTAAGAGACTCCTGGACAGGTACATGGAGCTCAGAAGAATAGAGGACTGTGGGTAAACCTAGGTAATTTCTCAGATAAGGACATGTTCTGCACAGCTTTGTGGGCCAAAGGGCTGTATTGTGCTGTAGGTTTTCTATGCTTCTATGTTTCTAAATGACTTGATGCTGTTGGAAGGAATGAGTAAATGCCAGACAATAATGTTGTAGACTGTGAAGGCTTGTTGAGATTCATGTACACTCGTCTTGAACTATGTGTTAGATTAGATCATAGGATATAGGAGTAGAGTTAGGCCATTTGGCCCATCAAGTCTGCTCTGCCGTTTCATCTTGGCTGAGCCCTGTCCAATCAAGAATCAATCAATGTCTGCCTTAAATATACATAAAGACTTGTCCTCCACAGCTTCCTGGGGAAAAGAATTCCACAGATTCACCACTCTCTGGCTAAAGAAATTCATTCTCATCTCCATTCTAAAAGGATGACCCTCTATTCTAAGGTTGTGTCCTCTAATCTTAAATTCTCCCACTGTAGGAAGCATCCTCTCCACATTCACTCTGTCAAGGTCTTTCACCTTGAAAGGCTTCAATTAGATCACAGCTCATTCTTCTGAACTCTAGTGAATACAGGCCCAAAGCCAGGAAACACTCTTCATATGACAAGCCATTCAATCCTGGAACCATTTTTATGAACCTTTGAACCCGCTCCAGTTTCAGCACATTCTTTCTAAGATAAGGGGCCCAAAACTGCTTACTCCAAGTTAGGCCTCACCAGAGCTTTGTATGCTTCAGATGTTGTATGATTCTGATCATACATCTTGCTCACTCAACACTTGCCCCATTGCCAGTAGATATGGATAAGATAATAGACCTGTGCTATCAGCCAACCACTGTTCCCAGTCACCATTCCCAGCACTTGTCTGTCTCGTTTCAACCCATCATGGTGTCAGTTGGCTCTTCCCAACTTTGACCCGGTTGGGCAAGTCCTGGCCCCGTCTCCAGGACAACCTTTAGCATGAAGTATATCAAGTATCATATTAAGATTTGGCGGCAGGGGCTGAGCTCTGTTGAGTCCTTCCCATGAAGGACTAGGCCCTCTCCAGGCCACAAGTTTTGTTTTAACTTGTTTTTTCAAGTAACATCTCCCTCTCCCACTCTACAGGTAACATGGCATAAATATGGTTGGGTGCAAATGACAACCGTGGCATGTTACTGGATGGGGCAGTTGGAAAGGATCTGCCGCCACAGTCACCTGCAGACAGGACACCTGCCCAAAGGAGAAGGGAGCTTTGACCAAGGTGAAACAGGTGACCCTGCTGCTATTGCCAATGTCATTGCCAGCCTCTTCTACTGGTCTCGTCTTGAAGCTGTCCCTTTGCTGAAATGAAACCTCAAAGCTGCAGTATGTGAGGACAGGGCTGGGCTGCTCTGACTATTCCAGTTTCTCCTGTTTGCCCTGCACCTCAGGTTAACAGCCTCAGCACAGAGACCCCTTTCTGGACTGCACAGATTTCCTGATTCCCCCAGCAGAGCCTTTCTCCATTTCATTGCACTCCAGTCCAGTCCCCTAGTGTCCCTTAACATCCTACCCAGCTTAATCCCATCCTTTCAACACTCCCTTCAAACAATGTGAAATACTTAATGTTAGATCATTCAGCCTCCATCATTCCCAATATCCTATTCCCACTGCTTTTGCTGGATGTCACTCCCCTCAATCCCATCTCTGGGATAATTGGATCATTATTATCATCTTTACTGAGGTATCGTGAAAAAATTAGTTTTGCTTACCATCCGCACATCAGAGCACTGAGGTAGAATGAACATGCAGAATGAAGTGTTACAGATCTGAAACTTTATTTGAAGTTGAATTGGGAAAAAATTAAAATTCTTTGATAGTTTATACCTGCAGAAGATGTTACGTAGATACCCCGTGAGCTGTAGCCACTACAATCGCTCAGGCTGCAGGGACCTGCCACCAACTTCTTTGGAGCTGCCAGAACGGAATATCCACGCCATGGGCTCTGAATGCAGCCGGTGTTCCCAAACAGAAGGCAATGCTGTTTGTCTGGTGATGTCCGAGAGAAACACGTCCATTTAAAAATCCTAACATTGAAAGTTTACTCAGGGGGTTAAGGGAATTGACTTGTTAATTTGGTAGAAAATTTGCTTCGTACCTAATCACAGTCAGCAAGTTTGTTATACAATAAATCATAAGTCATGTCTCACAGACGTTTACGTACTTTCTGGAGGTGGTCGTTACCCCATCTAAAAAAGGTCCTTCGTCAACTACCTGAGGCTTACAAAGTCAGGCAACGAGAACTGCGCGGGTATCCACTTCAATATTCTATCATTACGCTCCCGAGTTACAATACAGCCCGTCCTGTACAGTGAGGCGACAAGCGACTATCTTCAATACATACAGGACACAGCAATTTGCAAAAACCGTGGACTCCAACCGGTCAGGTGAACATTTTAAATTGCCAACGTATTCAAACAGTCGCGGTTGTCCTTACTGTTAATAAAGTTGGTGCTGCCTTTCATCTCCCATCCTTCCCGCACCTCCACACGCCACAATTCAGTAAGGAAAGGCTTCGAAAACATTCTCTCAGTCCTATGGGGTACAAACTTTGGGAATCTCGAAGCCAAATGCCTTTTAACCACCAGTACATTGATTTACCCGGCGGGCTAGATACAAGGACAGTCACTGTGGGCATTGGTAATGATTAACTGGGAATGCTCGAATTTAGGGAAAAGGGTGTGTGTGTGTGTGTGTGTGTGTGTGTGTGTGTGTGTGTGTGTGTGTGTGTGTGTGTGTGAGAGAGAGAGAGAGAGAGAGGGAGAGAGAGAGAGAGAGCGAGAGAGAGAGAGAGAGAGAGAGAGGGGGGGAGAGAGGGAGCGAGAGAGAGGGGGGAGAGGGGGAGAGAGAGGGAGCGAGAGAGAGAAGGACAAGTTGAGGATGGACTTCACTTTCTGACCTGATTCGCAGAGGAACACCGTTATCAGTGACGAAGTCCAGAGCGGTGTGTTGTGTCAGATCAAAAACAGGTAGCGGTCCCTGCAAAGAAGTTAAACAAGTGACGGAGACGCCATGGAATCACCGATCCAAAAGATGAGTTTGGTGGAAAAATGCAGACTAAAGACCAATTGGATAAAAGAAGGGCTCGCCGAATTCCTGGGGACATTTATTCTGATTGTAAGTATTGTCAATGATGAGTTTCGCTGTAATTGCATCCGTTGCCTCTCGTTCCGGGGTTTCTGAACCAGATCCTTGAAGGCAGACCCCTACTTCAGTTAGCCGATAACCCCACAGTCCTCTTTACTGCCAAACTTTACTAACTTTTAATGGGCCTCGTGTTTTAATTACAAAGGGAAAAGCTAAGTGGAGAAAGGGAATACAAAGAGGCAACTGCAAACTAACGTTGTCCAGGTCACACCAGATACCGCCGGATGCAAGCACCTTGTGTTAGTCCAGAATGAATTGACAGTAGCCCGCGACACCACTACCCATGAACTTCTCTCCGTAACAGAAGGCTTTCGTATCTCGGCTGTGGTACATTGACAGATTATGAAGCAAGCAATAAAACAACTACCTGTGAGATTGTTAATATCACGAATTGTCAGCAGGTGATCGGAGATCAGGAAACGAAAATCCCGTGGCGTTCAGTTGGGCGGAGAGCTATTTCGCCTTCGCACACCTTATATTCCCAGGGCATCCCAAGTCCCTTCAGAGACGCAGAAATGTTCTTGGGGTTGCTCAGTATTACTTTAGTACAATCGTAAATTTAGAAAGAGGCCATTCGGCCCATTAAGCTTGTGCTGGCTCTTGGATAGAGTTAAATTGTCACAGTCCCTACTCTCAAATATTAATGGATTCTTTTGGAAGTTCCTGAGGGACGTGGCTCCAACAATTGTTTCAGGTCCACAACAGCTGACACTGACATCTTCCCGCTGATTCAACTACACTCAGGGGACAGCTTTAGCGGGGTTACACAATAGACATGCGACCCGCAACTATTCACTCACTCCACCACTGATCTACAGCAGAGCCTTGTACTTTTTGCGGGATGTACTGCAGCAACTCACCAAGAACCCTTACACAGCATCTACCAAACCCTTGACCTCTACCAACTAGAAGGACAAGGGCAGCAAAGCATGGGAACACCATCACTAGGAGTTTCACCCATCCCGATGTGGGAATGTGTCAGCCTTCTATCACTGTAACTAGGTCTAAATCCTGGAACTAGCCTCCCTAACAGTTCAAACAGCATCTCAATCAGCTTACCACCACCTTCTCAAGGCTAACAAGAGATGGGTAATTAAAGGTTGGCTCAACCAGAGAAGCCCACATCATTACGCAAAAGAAAGTAATTCTCGAGTCTTCTGCAAATGGCATTTACATTCAGACATTTCACTGAAATAAAATTATGTGGCATGAGTGCATTTGTTTGTTGGTATGACACACCTATCCTGAGACCATAAGACATCAGACATTGGAGCAGGACTAGATTATTCAGCCCTTTGAATCTGATCCACCACTTAATCATGGCTGATCCTTTTTTCTACTCCTCAGCCCACTCCCCAGCCTTCTTCCCATAACCTTTTTACGTCATGGCCGATCAAGAACCTATCAATCTTCACCATAAATATGCCCAACAAACTGCCCTTCACAGCTGCCCGTGGTAATAAAGTCCACAAATTCACTACTCTCTGGCTAAAGAAACTTCTCTGGATCTCTGTTTTAAATTGACACCTGTCTATCCTGAGGTTGTTCCCTCTTATCCTAGACTCCCCCACCATGGGAAACATCCTTTCCACATCCACTCTGTCCAGGCCCTTCAACATTTCAACGAGATCCTCCCTCATCCTTCTAAATTCCAGCGAGTACAGACCCAGAGCCATCAAACATTCCTCCCATGATAAACTTTTCATTCCAGAATCATCCTTGTGAACCTTCTCTGTACCCTCTTCAATGCCAGCATATCTTTTCTTAGATGAGGAGCCCAAAACTGTTCACAGTACTCAAGGTGAGGCCTCACCAGTGCCTTATAAAGCCTCAGCATCACATCCCTGCTCTTGTATTCTAGACCTCTTGAGATAAATGCTAACATTGCATTTGTCTTCCTCACCACTGACTCACCTGCAAGTTAACCTTTAGGATGTTCTACACAAGGACTCCCAAGGCCTTTTGCATCTCAGATTTTTAGACTTAATTCCCATTTAGAAAACAGTCTGCATATTTACTTCTACTATCAGAGTGCATGACCATGCATTTTCCAACATTGTATTCCATTTGCCATTTTCTTGCCCATTCTCCTAATCTGTCTAAGTCCTTCTCCAGCCTTCCTGATTCCTCAACACCACCTGCCCCTCCACCAGTCCTTGTATCATCTGCAAACTTGGCAACAAAGCCATCTATTCCATCATGTAAATCATTGATGTACAGCATTAAAAAAGTGGTTCCAACACCAACCCCTACGGAACAGTCTCTGGCAGCCAACTAGAAAAGGATCCTTTTATTCCCACTCACTGCCTCATACCAATCAACCAATGTTCTAACCATGCTAGTAACTTTCCTGTGATACCATGGATTCTTAACTTGGTAAGCAGCCTCATGTGTGACACCTTATCAAAGGCATTCTGAAAGTTCAAATATACAATATCCACTGCATCCCCTTTATCTATCCTACTTGTACTCTCCTCAAAGAATTCCAACAGGTTTGTCAGGCAGGATTTTCGCTTAAGGAAACCATGTTGACTGTGTTCTATCTTGCCCTGTATCACCAAGCATAACTTCATTCAACGTCTTCCCAACCACTGAGGTCAGGCTAACTGTTCTATAATTTCCACTCTGCTGCCTTCCTTCTTTCTTAAAGAGTGGAGCGACATTTGCAGTTTTCCAGTCCTTTGGCACCACGCCAGGGTCCAATGATGATACACTCACTTCTCTTCCCTCAAACCCTTCAACACCTGGCACACTGCTAGTGTCTCCCACAGTAAAGACTGATGCAAAATACTCATTTAGTTCATCTGCCATCTCCTTGTCCCCCATTATTATTTCTCCATCCAAATTCCACTTTCTTTTATTTTTTATATATTTGAAAAAGCTTGTATATTGTTTGATAGCCTTTCATATTTCATCTTTTCCCTTGTAATGATTATTTTAGTTGCTCTCTGTAGGCTTTTAAAAACTTCCCAATCCTCTATCTTCCCACTAATTTTTGCTTTGCTGTATGCCCTCTCTTTTGCTTTTACATTAGCTTTGACTTCCCCTGTCAGCCATAGTTGTACTGTTTTGCCATTTGAGTATTTCTTTGTTTTTGGAATACACCTATCCTGCACCTTCCTCATTTTCCCCCAAAGCTCATGCCATTGCTTCTCTGCTGTCATCCCTGTCAGCATCTTCCTCCAGTTTACCTTGGCGAGCTCCTGTCTCATACCGCTGTAATTTCCATTACTCCATTGAAAAACTATTACATCAGACTTTACTTTCTCCCTATCAAGTTTCAAGTTGGACTCAATCATATTGTGATCACTGTTCGATCCGGTATAACATGCAACCTTGGACATTCAGCTCCCAACTACCACCATCCTTCAGCCACGATTCAGTGATGGCCACAACATCACACCTGGCAATCTGTAATATTGCAACAAGATCATCTACCTTATTTCTTATACCGTGCAATGAGATATGACACTTTGAGTGTATTTACTCTCTTTTTTTGATCTGCACCCCTAAAGCACTGATATTCTGGTTGTAACTTTGACCTGCAATCTACCTACCCTTTCTGACAGTCTATTATCTTTGCTTTTTTACCATCCATCCTACCCCAAGACCCTTCACTCCAGTTCCCACCCCCTGCCAAGTTAGCTTAAATCCTCTTCAACAGCACTAACAAACCTGCCTGCGAAAATATTTGCTCCCTCCCCCGCCCCTTGGGTTCAGGTGCAACCCAATGCTTTTGAACAGGTCAAACCTCCCCCAGAAGAGATCCCAATGGTCCAAGAACCTGACGCCCTGCCCCCTGCACCGCCTTCTCAGACACACACTTCTCTGCTAAATCATCCTGCTTCTACCCTCACTGGGGTGCGTGGCACAGACAGCAATCCAGAAATTACTACCCTGGAGGTTCTCTGCTTTCTTCCCAGCTCTCTAAATTCTCTTTTCACCACCTCTTTGCTTTTCCTTCCTATCATGGCTGGCATTATACCCGTGTGCACTCTTTTTTAAATATTCAGGCAATTACTGTTTGGTGTTCCAACTTGAAGTGATGATGTTATAGTATCCTTTGATCAAACAGTAAGTAGTGTTCACGATTCTGTGCGTTTCAGCTGTTTGGTTGTGGCTGTATTGCCCAGTCAGTGCTGAGCAGAGGAGTGAGTGGCAATATACTGACCTCTTCTATCGGCTTTCCATTCGGCGTTACCATTGCTGTTTATGCTACAATGGGAGTGTCAGGTATGTGGGGACATTATTCTCAACAGCAAAAGATTTCAGTGATTTTAAATGTTGAAGTAGAAAGTGAATATCTGGCTTTAATTAACTCAGGTTTTCCTTTACAAAATGCCTCTAATGCTATATTAGTAATGGTATCAATAAAGGTCTTATTTTTTGCTACCTGGATGTAGCCTTGAGATCCTTAAATTGCTGGCAGGTCCACATAAAATACTCTCCCTGACTATGGGGTCTTCGTAAGGTTTTCAGATTATAAACAATGAAGCTCTAAGACAGTTGTTTTGCATTCACTTAACCATGCCAGTCAAAGCAGCACAGTAGTCCCACTCTCAAAACAGGCAACACAGCCCACAAAAGACCAGCACATTATGCAGATCAATAAACACTGTCACGTTCCCCACAACCGGGTTTAAGAACCAGCAGAAATGGAAAACACTTTGGAGTCTGGTATCACTAGTAACTAATAGTATTCATTAGTAAACTGAGCAAAACAGTAATATAAATGCTATGTAACATATGTATATGTATACATGTTACATAAATCATATGTAACATGTTAGCAACGATATATACAGAAGTGTGGAAATAGGAACCAAAACAAGGCTCTTTCAAACCTAAGAGCAAACACGAGGAAATCTGCAGATGCTGGAAATTCAAACAACAACACACACAAAATACTGATGGAACGCAGCAGGTCAGGCAGCATCTATAGGGAGAAGCACTGTCGATGTTTCGGGCCGAGACCCTTCGTCAGGACTAACTGAAAGGAAAGATAGTAAGAGACAAATCTCTTTCGGGTCTCGGCCCGAAACTTCGACAGCGCTTCTCCCTATAGATGCTGCCTGGCCTGCTGTGTTCCACCAGCATTTTGTGTGTGTTGCTCTTTCAAACCTAGGGATAAATGGATGGAGTCTTACAATGGTGAAGAGTTCAGTTCAGTTCAGGTCGAGGTAGTTATTTGAGTAACGTTGGAGAAAGAGAGAGGTGATGAGAGGTGATGCCATTGCCGTTGATCTTCCCGTCGTCTTCCTGTTGTGGTCACCGACTATGAACGTACTACATATGACCGTCCTGTCCACATCCCCTCTCTCTCTCCATAGCAGCACAGTTCATAGGGTCAATTCTGGACCCTGTTTCAAACTTGGTTTGCCCATCACAACACTTACAGCAAAAGTGACTAATTCAACTAAAACAGTAGCACGCAGCATTACATCACTTACATGCATAAGCAATCACTAGATAATCACTGGCAAAACACTGACCATTCTTCTCACTGAGTCAGCCGTACAGTGTGTTGCTTGTTGCATATTGCGTACAATGCCAGAGATTAGGACATTTAGTCCAGTAGAGTAAATACAACAATTACAACTCCAGTCATTAATAAGAACATTGAAAGACCAACCAAATGAGATACAAGAGTGAAAGCACACACACAGTCTTCATTGTATATCTCAACAATTTACTATTTATCATTACATGAAAGTCAGAGACAAAATTGCTCACACCTTTAGGAAAAACTTACAGTGATAATAGAAATACAGTACAATAACGGTCACTTCGATCTATTCTGTCCCTAGATGTTGGGCCACAAGTTTTCGTCAGTATCATGCAGTATGTCCTCCATAGTGATGGACTGGGGGAATACCTAATCCAGCCCTGGCAATCTGACATGGTGATTACCCGACAAGGCTCAGTCATGGTGTCATAAGGAGGTAAAGAGATCCTCAATGTGGTTGAGGAATGGGGAGTTTGGTGAAAGGAATTCCATGAGCATACATGGATGGCCCTGAAACAAGTCTATCGCTGGTTTACATTGTCCCATAGGATGACACAGTGTGGACCATTGATTCTGGCATCCTCTTCCTCCTCGGATGCTAAGAGTTGCCTGTGAAGCCCATCAAGGAATGTGATAAGGTATGGGGTGTTATGTAGGCCAATCATTAGGATGTATGTCAGAACAGCAGTGTCTGATATGACATGGGAATGTTTGAACCTTCAGGCATGGCACCTGAACTGTCACCTTTTGCCCTGCACCATTCCCCCCTCACCTCCTCGTCTTAGACAAGGTTGATGTGTTAACAGATTTGCACTGATTTGTTAATTCCTTGCAACTTTGATTCAATGATTTGGGATTGATTGCCATCAGCTGGGGCAGTTGATTGTTTCTTTGACCTGACACTTCTAGTTGATTTTTATGACTTCTTTGTGTCTTCTGATGACTGCGGAGTCTAGTGTTTTGCAAGAAGTTCATTAGCAATGGACTAATGGACTGTACGTGCAGTGAGAAATGGTTGACTGCTGTGCTGAGGCAATCGCTATTTTTCTGATATAGAGTTTAGAATTGACCACATGCGCTGCTGGCTTGGTCAAAGTGTCTAGGCAAATGAGATATACTGTGATCATAAAGCAATCTGTAAGTCTTGAGTAATATTTTACAAACTCTTCAAATAATTGAAAATGACATTCTCATTCTCACTAAAACAGTAGCACACAGCATTGCATCACTAACATGCATAAGCAATCACATAATGATAAAAATTGAACAACGAGCCTCCAGTGTCTGAACCCAGAAGTAAGTCAGTATTCTGAAGGAAACAGAACATTGTGGTGATTTCTCCCACCAACATGATGAACTGAATACGGAAGCTTTGGACCTGCTTGGGGCAGCTCTGGCGATTTGGATCTAAGGACTCAATTTGGCTCAAAAACGTAGTTGCTCGCTTCTGTTGTTTGCAAGATTTTGTTTTTTTTCTCTTTGTCTGTGAACATTGGGAGTTGGTCTTTTTTTATCAGGTTCTTTCAGGTTTCTTGCTTTGCAGCTGCCTGTAAGCAAACAAATCTCAAGGTTGTATAATTTATATGTTTGTATAATATTATATGTTATATAATAAACATACTTCAAAAATATATATACACAGAGAGAGAGAGAGAGAGAGAGAGAGAGAGAGAGAGAGAAATGATAGAAAGATATGCTAAACATTTCTTCAATTTTCTGAAATCTAGAGCAATAATTACACTATGATGAAACAAAACTCCACACTTTTAAAGGTTGTTTCTCATTACTAGGGAGGATATTTGGCAGTATCTGGCATCCCGTTCTGTCATGTTAATTGTGCTCGAATGACCAAGGTGTCACTTCTGGTGTGTTGCTGGAACATCACAATGTTCAATCTATGTGAATGGGGACTCACTGATGAGATGATGATTTTGACTGGTGTTTGGAAGAGCTGTGAATCTCTGACACCACCGTCCACAGTTCTACATTTGACTGCACATAAGCAACACGATATTGCTGACTGAATTTTATTTAAATAGCAGTGAGTGAAATTAGCTTTAGTGTTATTTTCAAAGCAAAATGCAGCATGATAGTTTAATATTACTTCCATTCTCCATACATTCTACCTATTCAAGTACTTCTTTTCCTAATCAAACAGCCAAGGAGGCTCCTTCTTTACAACTATCTCCTTAACCCAATTAAAAATATTTTTGAAGACCCATACAACATATGACCTCAAGTGTATCTATTTCATGGATATAGTATCCTGCTGTATCAATTACTCATTTCATTGAAACATACAGTAGAAATTATGTAAACCCACCCACCATTATGTCCTATATATTGCAATGGAAGTAGAGTGGAGAATATTTTACAGTCTAAGTTAAAATTATTTTTGTTTGAAGTGATAAATGAATGCTGGGACAATGTAGGATCGTAGTATTGGATTCTAATCATACCTTCAGCCATTATGGAAATGAAAGTTATTTTTCTGGTTCCAACATGTCGGTCCATGGCCTCCTCTTGTGCCAAGATAAAACCACCCTCAGGGTGAAGGAGCAACATATTCTGTCTGGGTAGCCTCCAACCTGATGGCATGAATATCGATTCCTCCTTTCAGTAAACAAATTCCCTTCCTCCCCCTTCCTCTATTCCCCACTCTGACCTTTACTTCTTCTCACCAGCCCTGGGGCCCCTCCCCCTTCCCTTTCTCCTATGGTCGACTCTCCTCTCCTCTCCCATCAGATTCCATCTTTCACCTTCTAGCTAGCTTCTTTCTCCTCTCCCACCTTTTTGTTCTGACATCTTCCCCTACCTTCTCAGATCTGAAGAAGGGCCTCGGCTGAAATGTCGACTACTTATTTGTTTCCATAGATGCTGCCTGAGCTGCTGAGTTCCTCCACTGTTTTGTGTGTGTTGCTCTTTATTTTAGAAATCTTGAATTTTTTTCCAAAGTTCATTAAATTGGATCTTGGATTAATTGGGTACATCAGTGACGAGGTTTCATTCATTGTAACAACAGCACCATAAGTGAAATAAAAATTGAAAAGTGGTACTTCTTATGTCACTTGTAAAAACAACTAATGCAACAACAAAGCAGGTTATCAGGTTTTATAGAGACTTTGGAGAAGGAAGTCTGAGAATCAGAACGGGAGTACTACGGGAGCCATTTTGATTTTTTCTTCTCATCGGGACTCAGAGAGGCGGGACTGCGCAGGCGTGTGATGTCAGGCAGTGAAGCGCAGAAGATTTAAAAGGAACATAGCCTTGTACAGCCGGCAGTGGAGTGAGCCAGGCGCAGAGTGAAGGCTTAGGGGCTTTGGCTCAACGGGCTTAGGTGGAAACAGGCGAGGCAAGGTTCGTTTAGTTTTCAATTTTTCGTGTTATTTGAGGAAAGGGGGAACTACAAGTGTGAGGGCAGCTTGTTGTTCTCAGTGTCAGATGGGGGAGATCCTGGAGACTCTTAGCCTCCCGGACGTCCACATCTGCACCAGGTGCGCCGAGCTGCAGCTCCTGAGGGATCAAGTTAGGGAACTGGAGTTGCAGCTCGATGACCTTCGTCTGGTCAGGAAGAGTGAGGAGTTGATAGAGAAGAGTTACAGGCAGGTGGTCACACTGGGGCTACGGGAGGCAGACAAGTGGGTCACGGTTAGGAGGGAAGGGGAAGAGTCAAGTATTAGAGAGTGCCCCAGTGACTGTACCCCTTGACAATAAGTACTCTAGTTTGAGTATTGTTGGGGGGGACAGCCTACCTGGGGGAAGCAACAGTGGCCATGCCTCCGGCACAGAGTCCAGCCCTGTAGCTTAGAAGCGTAGGGAAAGGAAGAGGAAGGCAGTAGTAATAGGGGACTCGATAGTCCAGGGGATCAGATAGGCGATTCTGTGGATGCAGTCAGAAGACCCAGATGGTAGTTTGCCTCCCTGGTGCCAGGGTCCGGGATGTTTCTGATCATATCCAAGATATCCTGAAGTGGGAGTGTGAGGAGCCAGTGGTCATGGTACATATAGGTACCAATGACATAGGTAGGAAAAGGGAAGAGGTCCTGAAAGGAGAATGTAGGGATTTAGGCAGGGAGTTGAGAAGAAGGACCGCAAAGGTAGTAATCTTGGGATTACTGGATGTGCCATGCGACAGTGACAGTAGGAATGGAATGAGGTGGAGGATAAATGCGTGGCTGAGGGATTGGAGCAAGGGGCAGGGATTCAAGTTTGTGGATCATTAAGACCCCTTTTGGGGTAGGTGTGACCTGTACAAAAAGGACGGGTTGCACTTGAATCCCAGGGGGACCAATATCCTGGCAGGGAGATTTGCTAAGGCTACTAGGGAGACTTTAAACTAGAATGGTTGGTGTGTGAGAATCAAATTGAAGAGTCTAGAAGAGAGGAGGTTAGTTCACAAATAGAGAAAGCTTATAGATGGTGTGTGAGGGAGGATAGGCAGGTGATAGAGAAGGGTAGCGCTCAGTCTGAAGATGTAGGGGAGAAGGAAGAAAAAGATAATAATGTTGTTTGCACCATTAGGGATAAACAGAGAGTAAGAGGTGGAGAATTTCTTAAATGCATTTATTTTAATGCTAGGAGCATTGTAAGAAAGGTGGATGAGCTTAGAGCATGGATTGATACCTGGAAATATGATGTTGTAGCTATCAGTGAACCATGGTTGCAGGAGGGGTGTGATTGGCAACTAATTATTCCTGGATTTCATTGCTTCAGATGTGATAGAATCAGAGGGGCAAGAGGGGGTGGTGTTGCATTGCTTGTCAGAGAAAATATTACAGCGGTGCTCAGGCAGGATAGATTAGAGGGCTTGTCTAGGGAGACTATTTGGGTGGAATTGAGGAATGGCAAAGGTGTAGTAACACTTATAGGGGTGTATTATAGATTACCTAATGGGGAGCGAGAATTAGAGGAGCAATTTTGTAAGAAGATAGGAGATACTTGTAGTAAGCACAAGGTTGTGATTGTGGAAGATTTTAATTTTCCACACATAGACTGGGAAGCCCATACTGTAAAAGGGCTGGATGATTTGGAGTTTGTAAAATGTGTGCAGGATAGCTTTTTGCAGCAAAACATAGAGGTACTGACTAGAGAAGGGGCAGTGTTGGATATCCTGTTAGGGGATGAGATAGGTCAGGTGACAGAGGTATGTGTTGGGGAGCACTTCGGGTCCAGTGATCACAATGCCATTAGTTTCAATATAATTATGGAGAAGGAGAGAAGGATAGGACTGGAGTCAGGGTTGAGATTTTTGATTGGAGAAAGGCTAACTTTGAGGAGATGCAAAAGGATTTAGAAGGAGTGGATTGGGACAATTTGTTTTATGGGAAGGATGTAATAGAGAAATGGAAGTCATTTAAAGGTGAAATTTTGAGGGTACAGAATCTTTATATTCCTGTTGGGTTGAAAGGAAAGGTTAAAAGTTTGAGAGAGCCATGGTTTTCAAGGGATATTGGAAACTTGGTTCAGAAAAAGAGAGATCTACAATAAATATAGGCAGCATGGAGTAAGTGAGGTGCTTGAGGAATATAAAGAATGTAAAAGAATCTTAAGAAAGAAATTAGAAAAGCTAAAAGAAGATATGAAGTTGCTTTGGCAAGTAAGGTGTAAATAAATCCAAAGGGTTTCTACAGTTATATTAATAGCAAAAGGATAGTGAGGGATAAAATTGGTCCCTTAGAGAATCAGAGTGGACAGCTATGTGTGGAGCCGAAAGAGATGGGGGAGATTTTGAACAATTTATTTCCTTTGGTATTCACTAAGGAGAAGGATATTGAATTGTGTAAGGTAAGGGAAACAAGTAGAGTAGTTATGGAAACTATGATTATTAAAGAAGAGGAAGTACTGGCACTTTAAAAAAATATAAAGTGGATAAGTCTCCAGATCCAGACAGGATGTTCCCTAGGACCTTGAGGGAAGTTACTGTAGAAATAGCAGGGGCTCTAACAGAAATATTTCCAATGTCATTAGAAACGGGGATGGTGCTAGAGGATTGGAGTATTGCTCATGTGCTTCCATTGTTTAAAATGGGTTCTAAGAGCAAACCTAGCAATTCGTAAGTTTGACTTCAGTGGTGGGTAAATTAATGGAAAGTATTCTTAGAGATGGTATATATAATTATCTGGATAGACTGGGTTTGATTAGAAGCAGTCAACATGGATTTGTGCATGGAAGGTCATGCTTGACAAATCTTACTGAATTTTTTGAAGAGGTTATCAGGAAAGTTGACAAGGGTAAAGCAGTGGATGTTGTCTATATGGACTTCAGTAAGGCCTTTGACAAGGTTCTACATGGAAGGTTAGTTAGGAAGGTTCAATCGTTAGGTATTAATATTGAAGTAGTAAAATGGATTCAACAGTAGCTGGATGGGAGATGCCAGAGAGTAGTGGTGGATAACTGTTTGTCAGGTTGGAGGCCGGTGACTAGTGGTGTGCCTCAGGGATCTGCATTGGGTCCAATGTTGTTTGTCATATACATTAATGATATGGATGATGGGGTGGTCAATTGGATTAGCAAGTATGCAGATGATACTAAGATAGGTGGCATTGTGGATAATGAAGTAGGTTTTCAAAGCTTGCAGAGATTTAGGCCAGTTAGAAGAGTGGGCTGAAAGATAGCAGATGGAGTTTAATGCTGAAGGTGCTACATTTTGGTAGGACTAATCAAAATAGGACATACATGGTAAATGGTAGGGCATTGAATAATGCAGTAGAACAGAGTGATCTAGGAATGATGGTGCATAGTTCCCAGAAGATGGAATCTCATTTGGATAGGGTGGTGAAGAAAGCTTTTGGTATGCTGGCCTTTATAAAGCAGAGCATTGAGTATAGGAGTTGAGATGTAATGTTCAAATTTTACAAGGCATTGGTGTGTCATAAGGAGACAGGAGGCTGGACCCAAGTGCAGGACACAGGCACTGAAGTACTAGGGGCAGGACTGGAACAACTAAATGATAGACACGATGTGGTGACCCTGGTGTGCATGAGGGACACCATTCAAGGTGATTCTGGGGTTCCGGGAGAGTCTTAGCCTTCAGGCAAGGCGGGATCCTGGAGTTCAGGCAGGGTCTAGGAGTTCACTGGGCGGGCCACATAACTCCTGGGCATGGCCCGGACATCCCAGGCAGGAACACAGGGCCTGAGCAGGTTGAAGGACACCTGGGTAGGTTGCAAAGCACAACCCATCAGCAGCGAGGGATGGAAAGGGGCAGAGTTTCCCGCCGGGCAATAGCAGTCCAGCCAGGCTTGCCTGATGGAGGCAAGGGATAGGAAGGAAACTAGGTCCACGGTGACTGCCAGACTTACTCAAAGAACTCGTCTTTAACGAGGGGAACTGTAAGCCAGGGCAACCAGAGGAGCAGGATGACCTTGGTATGTTGGCCTCCTTGAGTCCAAACAAGCCACGATGATCCATAAGTATGACTACTTGGGCTCAAGGGTGAAAGAAGGGATGACTACAAGACCCGGAGTCTGGGGCACGCAGACCGGATCAAAACCCAGAATGCGGGCTCCGGACCGGACCATAACATGGTGAGGTCAAATTTGGAGTATTGTGTACAGTTCTGGTCACTGAATTATAGGAAAGATGTCAACAAAATAGAGAGAGTACAGAGGAGATTTACTAGAATGTTACCTGGATTTCAGCACCTCAGTTGCAGAGAAAGGTTAAACAAGTTAGATGCTTATTCTTTGGAGCGTAGAAGGTTGAGGGGGGACTTGATAGAGGTATTTAAAATTTTGAGGGGGATAGATTGAGTTGGATAGGCTTTTTCCCATTGAGAGTGGGGGAGATTCAAACAAGAGGACCATGAGTTGAGAGTTAAGGGGCAAAAGTTTAGAAACATAGAAACATAGAAAATAGGTGCAGGAGTAGGCCATTCGGCCCTTCAAGCCTGCACCGCCATTCAGTATGATCATGGCTGATCATCCAACTCAGAACCCTGTACCTGCTTTCTCTCCATACCCCTTGATCCCTTTAGCCACAAGGGCCAGATCTAACTTTCTCGTAAATATAGCCAATGAACCGGCCTCAATTGTTTCTTGTGGCAGAAAATTCCACAGATTCACCACTCTCTGTGTGAAGAAGTTTTTCCTCATCTCAGTCCTAAAAGGCTTCCCCTTTATCCTTAAACTGTGACCCCTCCTTCTGGACTTCCCCAACATTGGAAACAATCTTCCTGCATCTAGCCTGTCCAATCCCTTTAGAATTTTATACGTTTCAATAAGATACCCCCTCAATCTTCTAAATTCCAGTGAGTATAAGCCTAGTCGATCCTGTCTTTCTTCATATGAAAGTCCTGCCATCCCAGGAATCAATCTGGTGAACCTTCTCTGTACTCCCTCTATGGCAAGAATGTCTTTCCCCAGATTAGGGGACCAAAACTGCACACAATATTCCAGGTGCGGTCTCACCAAGGCCTTGCACAACTGCAGTAGAACCTCCCTGCTCCTGTACCCAAATCCTTTTGCTATGAATGCCAACATACCATTTCCATTTTTCACTGCCTGTTGTACCTGCATGCCTACTTTCAATGACTGGTGTACAATGACACCCAGGTCTCATTGCATCCCCCCTTTTCCTAATCGGCCGCCGTTCAGATAATAATCTGTTTCCCTGTTCTTGCAACCAAAGTGGATATCCTCACATTTATCCACATTAAATTGCCCATTCACCTAACCTATCCAAGTCACCCTGCATCCACTTAGCATTCTCCTCACAGCTAACACCGCCGCCCAGCTTCGTGTCATCCACAAACTTGGAGATGCTGCATTTAATTCCCTCGTCTAAATCATTAATATATATTGTAAATAACTGGGGTCCCAGCACTGAGCCCTGTGGTACCCCACAAGTCACTGCCTGCCATTCTGAAAAGGTCCCGTTTACTCCCACTCTTTGCTTCCTGTCTGCCAACCAATTCTCTATCCACATCAATACCATACCCCCTATATCATCTGCTTTAAGTTTGCACACTAATCTCCTGTGTGGGACCTTCTCAAAAGCCTTTTGAAAATCTAAATATACCACATCCACTGGCTCTCCCCTATCCACTCTACTAGTTACATCTCCAAAAAATTCTATAAGATTCGTCAGATATGAGTTTCCTTTCACAAGTCCATGCTGACTTTGTCCGATGATTTCACCTCTTTCCAAATGTGCTGTTATCACATCTTTGACCCCACCACCGATGTCAGACTAACCGGTCTATAACTCCCCAGTTTCTCTCTCCCTCCTTTTTTAAAAAGTGGGGTTACATTAGCCACCCTCCAATCCTCAGGAACTAATCCAGAATCTAAGGAGTTTTGAAAGGTTATCACTAATGCATCCACTTTTTCTTGGGCTACTTCCTTAAGCACTCTGGGATGCAGACCATCTGGCCCTGGGGATTTATCTGCCTTCAATCCCTTCAATTTACCTAACACCACTTCCCTACTAACATGTATTTCCCTCAGTTCCTCCATCTCACTAGACCCTCGGTCACTTACTATTTCCAGAAGATTATTTATGTCCTCCTTAGTGAAGACAGAACCAAAGTAGTTATTCAATTGGTCTGCCATGTCTTTGTTCCCTATGATCAATTCACCTGTTTCTGACTGTAAAGGACCTACATTTGTCTTGACCAATCTTTTTCTTTTCACATATCTATAAAAGCTTTTACAGTCAGTTTTCATGTTCCCTACCAGCTTTCTCTCATAATCTTTTTTCCCTTTCCTAATTAAGCCCTTTGTCCTCCTCTGCTGGTCTCTGAATTTCTCCCAGTCCTCAGGTGTGCTGCTTTTTCTGGCTAATTTATATGTTTCTTCTTTGGACTTGATACTATCCCTAATTTCCCTTGTCAGCCACGGGTGCCCTACCTTCCCTGGTTTATTCTTTTGCCAAACTGGGAGGAACAATTGTTGTAGTTCATCCATGTGATCTTTAAATGCTTGCCATTGCATATCCACCGTCAACCCTTTAAGTATCATTCGCCAGTCTATCTTAGCTAATTCACGTCTCATACCTTCAAAGTTACCCTTCTTTAAGTTCAGAACCTTTGTTTCTGAGTTAACTATGTCACTCTCCATCTTAATGAAGAATTCCACCATATCATGGTCACTCTTACCCAAGGGGCCTCGCACAACAAGTTTGCTAACTAACCCTTCCTCATTGCTCAATACCCAATCTAGAACGGCCTGCTCTTTAGTTGGTTCCTCGACATGTTGGTTCAGAAAACCATCCCGCATACATTCCAAGAAATCCTCTTCCTCAGCACCCTTACCAATTTGGTTCACCCAATCTATATGTAAATTGAAGTCACCCATTATAACTACTGTTCCTTTATTGCACGCATTTCTAATTTCCTGTTTAATGCCATCCCCAACCTCAGTACTACTGTTAGGTGGCCTGTACACAACTCCCACCAGCGTTTTCTGCCCCTTAGTGTTATGCAGCTCTACCCATATCGATTGCACATCCTCCAGGATAATGTCCTTCCTTTCTATTGCGTTAATCTCCTCTCTAACCAGCAATGCTACCCCACCTCCTTTTCTTTCCTGTCTATCCCTCCTGAATACTGAATATCCCTGGATGTTGTGTTCCCATCCTTGGTCACCCTGGAGCCATGTCTCTGTGATCCCAACTATATCATATTCATTAATAACTATCTGCACATTCAATTCATCCACCTTGTTACGAATGCTCCTCGCATTGACACACAAAGCCTTCAGGCTTGTTTTTACAACACTCTTAGCCCTTATACAACTCTGTTGAAAAGTGGCCTTTTAAGCTTTTTGCCCTGGATTTGCCTGCCTGCCACTTTTACTTTTCACCTTACTACTTTTTGCTTCTACCCTCATTTTACACCCCTCTGTCTCTCTGCACTTGTTCCCATCCCCCTGCCACATTAATTTAAAGCCTTCTGAACAGCAGTAGCAAACGCTCCCCCTAGGACATTGGTTCCAGTCCAGCCCAGGTGCAGACCGTCCTGTTTATACTGGTCCCACCTCCCCCAGAACTGGTTCCAATGCCCCAGAAATTTGAATCCCTCCCCCTTGCACCATTTTTCAAGCCACGCATTCATCTGAAATAACCTCCTATTTCTACTCTGACTAGCACGTGGCACTGGTAGTAATCCAGCGATTATTACCTTTGTGGTCCTTCTAACTCCCTAGATTCACCTTGTAGGACCTCGTCCCGTTTTTTTACCTATATCATTGGTACCTATGTGCACCACGACCACTGGCTGTTCACCCTCCCATTCCAGAATGTCCTGCAGCCGCTCAGAGACATCCTTGACCCTTGCACCAGGGAGGCAACATACCATCCTGGAGTCTCGTTTGCGGCCGCAGAAACACCTATCTATTCCCCTTACAATCGAATCCCCTATCACTATAGCTCTCCCACTCCTTTTCTTACCCTCCTGTGCTACAGAGCCACCCTTGGTGCAATGAACTCAGCTGCTGCT
The DNA here is from genome assembly GCF_030144855.1 of Hypanus sabinus. Taxonomy (NCBI): domain Eukaryota; kingdom Metazoa; phylum Chordata; class Chondrichthyes; order Myliobatiformes; family Dasyatidae; genus Hypanus; species Hypanus sabinus. Next base: position 7,235,104 of record NC_082733.1, read on the forward strand.
GCCTTCCCCTGATGAGACATCTCCCCCAACAGTATCCAAAACAGTATATCTGTTTAGGAGGGAGATGACCTCAGGGGACTCCTGCACTACCTGCCTACTGCTACGCTGTCTAGTGGCCACCCCTTCCCTTTCTGCCTGTGTAGCCTTTACCTGCGGTGTGGCCAACTCACTGAACGTGCTATTCACGACTTTCTCAGCATCACGGATGCTCCAGTATGAATCCAATCGCAGCTCCAGATGCTCAATGCAGTTTGCCAGAAGCTGCAGTTGGACACACTTCCTGCACACATAGTCGTCAGGGACCCTGATTTCCCACATGCTGGAGGATGAACAAACCACGGGGCCAATTCCAGCTGCCATGACCTACCCAATACTTGCCTCAACTTTTGAAACTTTCTCCTTTGAAAGGAACTTACCCGGCCATACCTCACTTGGAGTCCTCCGCCTCTTCTCGTCAAAGCCTCTCGAGTCAAAGCCTCAAATCTCCACTCCTTCACTGGCCCACTCACTCACTAGCCACTTACTGGAGGTAACACGAGGGGTATCTTCTTTACTCAGAGAGTGGTAGCTGTGTGGAATGAGCTTCCAGTAGAAGTAGTAGAGGCAGGTTCGATATTGTCATTTTTTAAAAAAATTGGATAGGTATATGGACAGGAAAGGAATGGAGGGTTATGGGCTGAGTGCGGGCCAGTGGGACTAGGTGGGAGTAAGCATTTTGGCACGGACTAGAAGGGCCAAGATGGCCTTTTTCCGTGCTGTAATTTTCATATGGCTATATGATTATATGACATGGGGGGGGGGTGGAAATTCACATTTTTTCAATTTCTCTGATGCAGCTATATCTGCTATTAGCGATGAGAATGAAAACTCAGCTCATTTGGCTGAGTAACAAGTGGTGTTATGCATGGGCTAAAACCATTAGAACACTCTATTGGGATGGACTCCTGATCAATAAGTGTCCAGATATCAAAAATATCACAACAATATTGCAGAGAACCAGAGGCATCAATGCTAACAGACTGGACATTGTAGTACTTACAGGAGGAAACTTAACATCTCCTCTTCCTACACCAAGGTTTGTCTCTGGACATCAGCCATGGGTACGTTTGGGCTAAGGGATGGAGGGATGGTGTGGGGGCTGTGAGGAACACAGTATAGCAGGGAAGTCAGGGTGTTGGAGCCAGCAGAAAGATACGGGTGAGGATTGGAAGCAGCAGAAAGTGTCAGGGGCTTGCAGAGAGGGGAGGTATCGCTTTAGAGTTGGAGGTAGGACGGTGCTGGGAATGTTGCTTCAATACAAGTGAAGGAGGTAATTCTCAGTCTGTGCTCTGTGATCAGATCATGTTGCAAGGGGATTGGGTGTGTGATTCTGGTTTCCCTGTAACGGTTGAACAGGAGACTCACACATAGTTATTTGCAACAACAATTTCAGATGGATGCAAAGTACACAGAATAGCTAAGGCAACTGCGCTGCTCCAAAGAGCACGTTACAACGTCATTCTTACCCTCTGCCATTAGGCTCTATAACAAGTCAACCTCTAGCTGGGGAAGTGATGATCCCCACTCCTGTTAGACTGTTTAAAGGAACTTATTTCTTATATCCATGCACTTGTAATGCAGCTGTGATGCTGTAATTTCCTCTGAAGTATCCATCTATCTAGTTCTATATTTCACTGGGAAAAACAGATTTTCAATTGTAAAACATTGAAGAAGATATGTAGTCACGTTTCCGGACAATAATGTCTCCAATCAGAAATGTATCAGTTATGAATTATCCTTCCACACCCATCAGATAAGCCACACAATATGAATCTCACTAAGACAATCATTAATGAGTCACCTATCATGTACATAAATACTTAGACACGGGGCACTCTAATGGCTTAGCCTGATGTTCATTTACCTCTGGAATTTATATTCTACTTGGTGGGATAAAAGTCTCTTCAGTCTATTGGCTGTAAGGCTCTTAAATTTTTACTGTTGTCTCTACTTTCAAGTCCATATAATCAACACATTTCAGCAGAGACAATTAAATCTAAAAATATACTGCCTGATCATTTTAAAATAATGAGCGATCTATGTTTCTGCTCTTCAGATGGTGCATTGTCCATTTAAAATAATTTTACTCCTCCATCCTTCCCTCTAGTCGTCTCACATCCTTTTGCTACATGAATGCAGACTGCTTACTTTCTTACACCAGAGGAAGTTTGCCTTAGTTTTCAGACTTCACCCAAAAAGGGCTACTAATTTAACCTGATGTTCTCCCTTTGGAAATACCTTCACCCATTCCTCTTTCAGAAATCTACAAATTTATGTAACCAAATAACTGAAAAGGAACTGCATTAGGCAGGTGCAGACATCCAGGCACAGTTGTCAGTAGAGCTGAGTTAAGTTCAGAATAGCGTCCCAGTCCAGATGGAGTCTCTTAACCACAGCTCCTCCAGCCATTTGTTTTCTTTGCTCTGGACTCCAGCATCAGCAGTCTCGTGTGTCTCCAGCGAATATCTATACACATCTGCCACCTGGGGGAACAACTGCATTCACAGCTTTCAGCAATACTTTCCTTTCCCTCCGTAGCTTCTTCTCATCCACATACAAAAACACAAACTAAACTAATCCACCTGCAAATTCAGAGCCACCATCCAGCGACCAAGACTGAGGCCACATTGCCTCTCTGGTGATACTGTTTTAAAGGGCATTTCTCCCTAATATCCTGGCTAATACTTAATCCTGAGTAAACAATGAAAATGTATGATCCAGTCAACAATGTATGTGAGCCCAATGATTCTCAAATTGCCTGTCACTCTTCCTGTATTACTTCAGAAGTATTTAATTAGCTATAAGGGAGTGGGACATCTGAGGCTGTGAAAGGTGTATAGAGCCACAACCCAAGAAGCAGGAAATGGACATTTGTGAATCAAGTCCAACCCCAGCATTTCTTCCTTTAACTTTTCAAAGTCTGATATTTATTTATTGTTTATTTATTGAGATGCAAAGCAAAATAGGCCCTTCTGACCTTTCAAGCCAAACTGCCCAGCAAACCCTGGTTTAACCCTAGCCTAATCATGGGATAATTACAGTGATCAATTAACCTACTAACTGGTACGTCTTTGGACTGTGGGAGGAAACCAGAGCACCCAGAGGAAACCCACTCAGTCCACGCGGAGGATGTGCAGACTTCTTCAACATGGATAGAAAACTGGTTGGCAGATAGCAAGCAAAGGGTAGCAGTGAATGGGTGTTTCTCGGACTGGCTGGAGGTGACTAGTGGGGTACCACAGGGCTCTGTATTGGGACCAGAGCTCTTTACGATTTATGTCAACGATTTAGATGAGGGCATTGTAAACTATATCAGCAAGTTTGCTGATGATACTAAACTGGGTGGCAGTGTGACATGCGAAGAGGACATTAGGAGAATACAGGGAGACTTGGATAGGCTGGGAGAGTGGGCAGATACTTGGCAGATGTCATTCAATGTGAATAAATGTGAAGTTATCCACTTTGAAAGCAGGAACAAGAGGGCAGAGTATTGTCTGAAAGGTGTAGAGTTAGGTAAGGGAGAAATGCAAAGAGACCTAGGAGTCCTAGTTCATCAGTCAATGAAGGTGAATGAGCAAGTGCAACAGGCAGTAAAGAGGGCAAATGGAATGTTGGCCTTTATTACAAGGGGAATTGAGTACAAGAGCAAGGATGTCCTTTTGCATTTGTACAGGGCCCTGGTGAGACCACACCTGGAATATTGTGTACAGTTTTGGTCTCCAGGTTTAAGGAAGGACATTCTGGCAATTGAGGAAGTGCAGCGTAGATTCACTAGGTTGATTCCTGGGATGGCAGGGCTGTCTTACGCAGAGAGATTGGAGAGATTGGGCTTGTACACACTGGAATTGAGGAGATTGAGAGGGGATCTGATTGAAACGTTTAAGATAGTTAAAGGATTTGATAGGATTGAGGCAGGAAATATGTTCCAGATGTTGGGAGAGTCCAGTACCAGAGGGCATGGATTGAGAATAAGAGGTTAGTTATTTAAAACAGAGTTGAGGAAAAACTTCTTCTCCCAGAGAGTTGTGGAGGTGTGGAATGCACTGCCTCGGAAGATGGTGGAGGCCAATTCTCTGGATGCTTTCAAGAAGGAGCTGGATAGATATCTGATGGATAGGGGAATCAAGGGATATGGGGACAAGGCAGGAACCGGGTATTGATAGTGAATGATCAGCCATGATCTCAGAATGGCGGTGCAGACTCGAGGGGCCGAATGGTCTACTTCTGCACCTATTGTCTATTGTCTAAGACGTCAGAATTGAACACTGAACTCTAATATTCTGAGCTGTGATAGAGTTTTCTAGCCCCGTGTCACTCCCCGCGTGGAGCCCGTGAAAAGCAGGTGCACAACCTTGAAAGGCTTCCTAATGAAATGCTTGAGATCACAGTCCCTCATGTCAAGCCTTCCTTCACCTGTGTGTTGCCATGTGTGAACCCTGCAGAAGTGTTATGTACAGTTAATGATCTGTCAGAGCCCCTTTGCCCTTTGTTTCTAGCATGCATTATGTTGCAGCATTGAAGCCATGATTTGTAGACCATGCAAGCACCCTACAAAATTCATCTTGGCTACATACAATTATTAAACAGGACAGTACAGAAATAACCCTTTAGCCCACGATGTTCTTCTGAATTAATTAAATTAGCAATCAAAAATATAACTAGACTAATCTTTTCCGCTGACACAATGTCTATATCCTTCCATTCCCGCTCATTCGTCTATCTAAGAGCCTCTTGAATGCATCAATCATATCTACCTCCACCAAGCAGAACATTGCAGAACATTCTTTTACTCGCTGTGTAAAAGCTTAACCCTGCACATCTCCTTTAAACTTACCTCTGCTCACCTTTTAAATGCATGCCCTCTAGCCAGTTGTTGGTAGAGCCACAATGCTGGAGACATTGGTCGTAGAGAGGACTGTCCCATTGGTTCAATTGTCCTTGAATATGATGTTGGTGGCAACTTTCCACTGTCTTGAGATGGTGCTGCGAATATTCCAAGTCTCAGTTATAGGAGGCAGCCAGTATTATAAAAGTTTGAAACTTGATCTAGTATCTAGAGTTTTAAATACCATTTTTTTCTCAATTGGCTAAAAACTACATTGACTCATCGGATAAATTCAGTATTCCTCAATATCTGATAAATCTCAGTAAAACACCAGCTTCTGTACTCATCAAAGTAATGCAGCATAACCTGTTTGCATATTAAGTACAATTTATAGCAACGTATGGACCTTAATGATTCTGCAACACCACACTAGACGTCTATTTAGCTGCTCAGCTCTGCACTCACTGTGATGCACCCTAATTATATTGCATATAAACCTACGAATTGGTTCTCCAAGGAAGAGGAAATATTTCAGCTCAAAATCTGGCTGTGCAGCACCTGTTGTTTGGACACTTTGAGCCTTGAATTAGTTCCAATATGATGATCAATGTACATGGACTTATTTGTACCATAAACTCACGAGCAGCTGCACAAGGAGCTGAGCAGCACGTTCGATGTTACTGCCTGCCGCAGAACCTGGTGTCAATCAGCGGTCAGCCTTAGCGTGAAGCCACCTCTGCCAGTTTGTGTTCCCTGCTAGGTGTTAAACACACATAGAACTTCAAATATTCAGCACTAGGGTGTCATGGTGACTCACCCATCTGTACAATTTAAAGGGATCACTGCCACCTCAAATTTGAAAGTAAATTTATTATCAAACTATGTTATAATATACTACTTTCAGATTCATTTTCTTGTAGGCATGTACAGGAAAAAATATAACAGAATTTATGAAAAACTCTACATAGACAGCCAAAGACTGACAAATAACCAATGTGCAAAGGAAGACAAAGTGTGCAAATAAAAATAACACTGGGAACATAAGCTGCAGGCTTGTTGTTGATTACTTCTGGCTGCTGCTTCGACTGAGGAAAAGTTTGCAGACCTTGAAAGCAGTGAAGTCTACAAGGTGTGGTTGCCATTAACTGAAGGACTTTGCCTTAATGTTGACTTCTGCAGTTTCTAGTTGAACGTGGATGCTGTAGTGGGGAGTACCGTACAGCAGGGCGAATGAAGGTGCCAGGTGAGGAAGGAGGGGAAGCAGGGACAGGGTGCTCAGCAGAGTAAACCATGGAGAGGAACACGAGGGAGTCACCTGAGCTTTAGTTAGGACAATCTGTATGAAACATGCCACAAACTCCAAACTCACAGCAGCATGAGGAGCATTTTAGAAGTGTGGCTACTTTCCAAGTTGGAATTGGTGATCTCTGCAACATATCACAGACTACGTAGCAAAGGTCACTGGTATTTTGTGCTCGAGGAGGGCTCTGTGCATTTGACTTAATTCTCTCTTGCAAGCAGCAGGCAGAGTGAGCACACAGACTTGCAAGGAGCGCACACGTGCCCGTGATGCAGGGTGTCCCCGGCAGCATGTCTCTTAATGGGCACTATATGTTAGCTCAAAGAGATACTGCAACTAGAAGGGAGTCTCCTCCCGCAGTGCCCAGCCACTGAGTGACCACCATCAGTACAGCAGGCAGGTCAATGCTCAGTAATTCAAAATTAATAAACTACAGACTCTGGAAATCTGAAATTCAATACATGCACTGAAAATACTCAACTCCTGATAAGTGTTTACAACATTCTCTGACTTTAGGTCAGTGCTCAACCATGATAGCAGTCAAAGTTCTTTCACGTTGCAACAATCTGCACTGTAATTACTATTTCAAACAGAGGGTGCTTGCTGAGATCTGCACCTGAGTGTGATGCACACACATAAGGGTGATTTCCATCCAACAAGTGTCAGAGTGCACCCCAAACCAGGAGCAGCCCATTACAGTCCACATTCACACATAGCGCTCCAATTGCTCTGGAGCTGGCATCAGGCCATGGTAGGGCTTGCTTCAAGAATGGCTTCACCATTTTGACTCGGTGAACAGTTCCAGAGCTCAAGGTGGAGGAAGGTGAAACAGCGAGACAACCCTGAGTGTCTCTCCGTGCCCAGGCTGACCCTTTAACCACACTTCCAATTAACACCACGCCTTTCGCCCACAGCTCCAATCTTACCCTCCCTCTTTTGCTGACCGGCTCTGCTTGGTTGTAATGGCAAAATAAAAGCAAACACAAAATTAACATTTCAAACAAAATTTGTAAAAATCTGTTTGTGACAGGGATCATCAGCCGGTGAAGGGTCTCAACTCGAAGTGCTTATTATGTATTGCAATGTACTGCTGCCGCATATAACACATTTCACGACACATTCCGACGATGCCTTCACCTTCACTGGTTCTTCTACCGACTCTTCCCAGAAGCTGCAGTATGGCTGGTGAAAGACCTGCAGTTTCTGAAAGGTGGGAAGTTGGTAAGAAGGAGTGTGGAGAGGCAATGTTTGTTGCACTGTCATTCTCTAACTGAGAGAATAAAACATTATCTCCCAAATTCTGCATTGCAAAGAAGATCTAGCGCTTTCCCAGTGTATATGACAAACGAATTTTTCTTGGGCAACCAGCTGGGTATAGGTATCAATTTTAACCAACATTTCAATAACAAACTCTGCCACCTTCATCAAGAATGATGCCTAGACATGTCTAGTCTGGTGGTATATCTGACCCATCAACTGATTCTCCTGATTGAATTCCACCATCCCACCTCGTTTGCAGTCGAATTCAAGTTCTTACTTAGAGTGAGACTTCCATCTTTTTCAATGGCTTCCTTCACCAGGTGGTCCCAAAAGCCATTTTGTGCTATCGAAGTCAATCCTACGGCCATTATAAATGCAATGTTCTGCTACCATCGACTCTAATATGAAGAAACCGGACGGTAGACTCGGACATGACGTCTATCGGAAACCCACTCACACGGACTTGAACCTCAACAATAACAGACACCATCACACCCCCCACATAGAGCGGTTCTTTCTACTTTGAGTGACATGCAAAAACTATTTCAGACCCGGAGAATCTTCATGAGGAAATAAGATGATTATGTACAACAACCCCACAGAATGGCTACAAGGTGAAGGGGATCATTTAGGCTCTTAAAAGGGCTGATGGGAAAACCAGGAAACCTAACAATGAGGAAGAACCCATCGCTACCACCTGTCTATATTTCCACAGTTTCTGGAAGGATCACCAGGATCCTGAAGACGTACCAGATTAATACCATCCACAAACCCATAAGGAAGCTCAGGGAAGACCTGGGACTCAGGACGGATTCCCTGCGAATGGTGGAAACCTGCATCAAGGAGCAGAAGAGGTGTATCCATTTGAGTTACCCGTAGAAATCAGCAGAAGTAGAACTCTGCATTCACAATGGACATGGGATTGACTTCGATTGCACAAAACTACTGTGCCATGGTAATTGCTTTTAGAACTTTTAGAAGCTATTGAAATATATCTAGAGAAAAAGAATTTTAACAAAGATGAAGGTCTTGCTTTAAGTAAGAACTGGAATTTGATTGTAAAGAAAGTGGGACAGCAGAAATCTGATTGGTTGAGGACTAACCAATCAGGAGGATCGGATGATAGGTGTGTATATACCACTGAACTAGACATGCCAAGGCATCATCCCCAATGAAGGGGACACAGTTTGTCATCAAAACGACAGTTAAAACCAATACCAAAACCACTACCTGGCTAGTGGTCCAAGAAGAGCTTATTCTGTATTGAAGTTTATAACAATGTATAACATTGATTGTATATGTTCCATTCAAAATCACTATCAAATGATAAATTCTGAGCTTTGGAGATGATTACTCACAATACAAAACAGATAAGACGTTTTGCTTTATAGACTTAGAAGATTACTGGAAAGTTGTTAAAGTTTGAGGTTCTAGTTATCCTTTGAGTAAATAGGCCAGTAAGCATTTGTTCTTTCAGAACTTCGGTAAATAGAGTTCATTCCATGAAACATTAATCTACATCTCTGAACTCTTTGTAGAAGATTACATAGATTCATCAGTTGATCATGAAAAAAAAATTCAGAATTACCATGAGAGTGTTCACAATAATGGCTGAAGGAATATTCTTAATGCATTTAAAAGCAGCTGGATGACTCTCAACATCTGGACTTCGAGAGTATGATCAAGGGATTTTCAGCAGGTGTTGTTCCTTATCGAATCTGAGGGAGTAATTTCCTTTAAGCACTTTAATTAGGCATTAGCAGATGGTAGGGCTGAATTGGATGCCTCTCAATGACAGAAAGAGGCAAGTGATACATAATTAGCCAGCATCATTTCAGCCAGATGCAAGCAGCACGTCAAATACTTGTCTGGTTGCTACAGTTTCAATGTCCTCACAGCATTCATCCCACCACTGCATAGATGACCCTCAGTACTGTCAGCAGCAGATAAAACAAGCCTCATGGCTTGAGGAGAAAGAGCATGGCGGCTCTGTAAATAGTGGATATCATTACGAGGAAGATTGTGACTTGCTTTCTCCCAGTTGCTGCACCACCAGCCACTCAACCTATGCCACACTGCCACTCAACCTATACCACACTACCACTCAACCTATAGCACACTGCCACTCAACCTATGCCACACTGCCACTCAACCTATACCACACTACCACTCAACCTATAGCACACTGCCACTCAACCTATGCCACACTGCCACTCAACCTATACCACACTCACTCAACCTATACCACACTGCCACTCAACCTATACCACACTACCACTCAACCTATAGCACACTGCCACTCAACCTATGCCACACTGCCACTCAACCTATACCACACTACCACTCAACCTATAGCACACTGCCACTCAACCTATGCCACACTGCCACTCAACCTATACCACACTCACTCAACCTATACCACACTGCCACTCAACCTCTACCACACTACCGCTCAACCTATACCACACTGCCACTCAACCTATACCACACTGCCACTCAACCTATTCCACACTGCCACTCAACCTTTACCACACTACCACTCAACCTATACCACACTGCTACTCAACCTATACCACACTGCCACTCAACCTATACCACACTGCCACTCAACCTATTCCACACTGCCACTCAACCTTTACCACACTACCACTCAACCTATACCACACTGCTACTCAACCTATACCACACTACCGCTCAACCTATGCCACACTGCCACTCAACCTATACCACACTACCACTCAACCTATAGCACACTGCCACTCAACCTATGCCACACTGCCACTCAACCTATTCCACACTGCCACTCAACCTATTCCACCCTGCCACTCAACCTCTACCACACTACCACTCAACCTATACCACACTACCACTCAACCTATACCACACTGCCACTCAACCTATGCCACACTGCCACTCAACCTATATCACACTATCACTCAATCTATACCACACTGCCACTCAACCTATACCACACTGCCGCTCAACATATATCACACTGCCGCTCAACCTATACCACATTGCCGCTTAACCTATACCACACTGCCACTCAACCTATACCACACTATCACTCAACCTATACCACACTGCCACTCAACCTATACCACACTGCCACTCAACCTATTCCACACTGCCACTCAACCTATACCACACTATCACTCAACCTACACCACACTGCCACTCAACCTCTACCACACTACCGCTCAACCTATACCACACTGCCACTCAACCTATACCACACTGCCACTCAACCTATTCCACACTGCCACTCAACCTCTACCACACTACCACTCAACCTCTACCACACTACCACTCAACCTATACCACACTACTACTCAACGTATACCACACTACCACTCAACCTATACCACACTACCACTCAACCTATACCACACTGCCACTCAACCTATTCCACACTGCCACTCAACCTATACCACACTATCACTCAACCTACACCACACTGCCACTCAACCTCTACCACACTACCGCTCAACCTATACCACACTGCCACTCAACCTATACCACACTGCCACTCAACCTATACCACACTACCACTCAACCTCTACCACACTACCACTCAACCTATACCACACTGCCACTCAACCTATACCACACTACCACTCAACCTATACCACACTGCTACTCAACCTATACCACACTACCACTCAACCTATACCACACTACCACTCAACCTCTACCACACTACCACTCAACCTATACCACACTGCTACTCAACCTATACCACACTACCACTCAACCTATACCACACTACCACTCAACCTATTCCACACTGCCACTCAACCTCTACCACCCTGCCACTCAACCTCTACCACACTACCACTCAACCTATTCCACACTGCCACTCAACCTCTACCACCCTGCCACTGTTCATCAGTCAGCAGCCAGGACCCGTGTCCTGCACTTCATACAGCTGCAAGGTTTGCACACACACACACACACACACACACACACACACACACACACACACACACACACACACACAATCACTCACACACACACACACTCAAACACACAGACTCAATCACATACACACAAACACAATGTGCACACAATCACATATTCACACATGCTCTCTCTCTCACACATACACATACATTCACACCTGCCCACACATATACTCACACCCACCCAACACACACATACAAACACACACACCACACTTACACCCACACTAACACATGCACTCAGAAAAACACACACACTCTCTCTCTCACACACAAACACACACACACTCTCCTCTCACCACACAAACACAGACACATGCTCTCTCACACACACAAACTCACACAATTTCTCTCTCTCACACACACATACAAACACATACACACAATCACACTCTCTCTCTCTCTCACACACACACAAACTCATGGCAATTTAAACATAGCACCAGTTTTAGCCATGATAGACATGTCATCCAAACAGACTTTGAAACATACCCCCATAGACTTTTCTCTCTCATGCTGGTCTAGATATTTACTGGGATAGATACATATACTGGGACTGGAATTAATTTATTATTGGCACAGATATAAAGACATTGTGAAAAATGTGTGTTCACCTGCTATCCAGACAGATCATTCCATACATAAGTATATGAAGGTAGCAAAAAGGAACACAGAATAAAAATCCTCTGCTGTTTTCTGCAGCACTGGTAAACCTGGTTCTTTATTTCCATGAATAATAGTGGAATATCAGAAAAAAGAGAGAATACCTGGTAGTCTGTTTATAATTTGCCAGTATTTTAAATCTCTTTTTTGGTATCATTTGTCCAGCCATGACAGTGTTGTATCTCAGAAGGCAGTCCACCAACCTAATGTAGAGCCATGTTCCCAACTCACAGCATTCCACCAAAAGAAGCTCCAGAGCCAGTGCATAAAAATTACAAAGAGTCAGAGGACAGTCTCCTTTGCTGGTGCACCTTTGCTTTGATTCATTCAACCACCAAGAAACAGAAGTTGGAGTTGTAAAGGCAGGTGTAAGAAATACAACATCTGTATGGTCAAACAAGATCAACATAGTCCATTGTGTTGGCACATGACCAAGTGGATAAGGCATCGGTCTAGTGATCTGAAGGTCACTAGTTCGAGCCTTGGCTGAGGCTGCGTGTGTGTCTTTGAGCAAGGCACTTAGCCACACATTGCTTTGTGACGACACCAGTGCGAAGCTGTATGGGTCCTAATGCCCTTACCTTGGACAACATCGGTGGTGTGGAGAGGGGAGACTTGCAGCTTGGGCAACTGCCGGTCTTCCATTAAAAAAAACCCTGAAAACTTTCTAATGGTCTACAGAGTCTAACGGAGGCCTACTACTACAACTAGTCCAAAATTGTCTGCAACTGTCATTTCCAAGACTGATTAAACACTGTAAGACCTTCAGAAGTGCAATGAGGAATTACTGATGCATCATTGGAGAAAGAGATTTCTTTCAGATGCAACTAAATAATGTGCTAAAGGGAACAGAGTTGTTGGCTCCTGTGTAGGTTTGGCTTGCCACATCATCTGAGCTCAGTGAATGTGGTGAGTGTTTCATGGGTTTAATAGACTTGCATTTGACAGCTCCAGGCTGACATTGTGGTGTGGCCGTTAGCACCTCATCCCGCATGGCTATAGAGGGATACTGGGCTTGGATGCTATCCACGTGGAGTTCACATGTTCTCCCTCTGAATATGTGTGTTTTCTTGTTTTGTAGCACAATTGGCTTCTGCCATTGGATGGGTAGCTGGAGAATTGGGAGCTGATTTGTGAGAGAGGATGGATTCCAGGGGAGGAAGGTGGGGAACGGCACTGATGGGATTGCTCTGAGAAGCAGCATGGACTTGATCAGCTCTCCTTCCAAATCATTATAAAAATATCTGAACAAAAATACACTCTGTGGCCACTTTTTGGGTAAACCTGTACACCTGCTCACTTATGCAAATATCTAATCAGCCAGTCTAATGCAACCCAATGCATAAAAGCACGCAGTCATGGTCAAGAGGTTCAGTGGCTGTTCAGACCAAACATTAGAATGGGAAAGAAATGTGATCTTAGTAACTTTGAGAGCAGTATGATTGTTGGTGCCAGACTGGGCAGTTTGAATATCTCAGAACCTGCTGAATTCCTGCGATATTCATGATAATCCTTTAGAGTTTACAGAGAAAGGAGCAAAACACAAAAAAAACATCCAGTGATCAGCAATTCTGAAGCCGAAATGCCTTGATAATGAGCGAGATTGGAGAAGATTGGCAAGATTGATTCAAGCTGACAGGAAGGTGACAGTAACTCAGATAACACGTGTTCCACCAGTGGTGTGCAGAAGAGCATCTCAGAACGCACAACACATTGAACTTTGAAGTGGATGGGCTCCAGCCGCAGAAGACCACAGACATACATTCAGTGGCCACTTTATTAGGTATAGGAGGTACTTCATAAAGTGGCCACTGAGTTCATACCTCAGAGAGTACCGCATCAAGTTGTTGCTCAAAGGGATTATTTCTAGTTTTTAATTTGTTTCTTTGCTTTTGCTTAGATTCAGCACAATACATTCACTTAAAAGTCTGTTATCTTTGAATTTATATACAGATACATAAACTTATCAAGTTCTTGATGTTTATCTCTATGTATGATTAGCCACAAGCAACAATCAGAATCACAATCAGGTTTAATATAACTGGCGTATGTCATGAAATTTGTTATTTTGCAGTACATTGCAGAACATAATAATAAAAATTGTGAATTACACTAAGAAGTATCTATATATTAAATTAAGTAGTGCAGAAAAAGTAGTGAGGTATTGTTCATGGGTTCAATGTCCATTCAGAAATCAGATGACAGAGGGGAAGGAGCTGTTCCTGAATCACTGAATGTTTGCCTTCTGGCTACTGTACCTCTCGCCTGATGGTAGCAAAGAGGGCAAGTCCTGGGTAATAGACGTTCATCTTAACTATAAAAGGTCTCATAAGATTAAGATTTAACCCTTTATGTCAGATGGTCCTTTGATTTCTGTTCATTCAATATACCTTCTGTCATGGTCCGGTCCGTGAAATCTGTATTCCAGTTCACAGACCGGTCCATCGACTCCGGACTTCAGGTCTTCCGGCTGTCCCTTGTGTCAGTTGGGCTTAATCATAGGCACCTGATAGGCACTTGAGGCTGGGAATATAAGTGGCCCTGGGGTCGAGTGTGGTGGCAGGTTTGTCTTGTCAGTATTCCCTTGGAGTAACCTGCCAGTGGAAGGCCTGAGCAGCCATTAGTGATCTCTAGGCCTGTTTGGAGGACCACTGCTTCACGGAGCTGTGTTGTCTCTAGTCAGAGCAGTCATCGGGGTGTGGATTCGGCCATTTCTGGAGCCAGCTGAGTGGCCGTCTGCCACTCCGAGCTAGATATGGATTCAGTTGTTTCCGTAGCCAGCCAAGGTTGCTGGCTGCCCCGAGATTTGGAGCCACCCCAGGTTCAGCTCCCTTCCTGTCCTTGCCTCAGTGGGGTAAGTCAGGCTGTCTTTGCCATTACCCTACGGATGAATCTGTACCTTCCTGTCCTCACCTCTGTTGAGTAAGTCAGAGCATCTTTGCTGTTTCCCTGAGGCAGGACTGTTCTCTTCCCCTCCCCATCTGAATCCCTGACAGTTTCCTCGGCGGTTTATCTCGGCAGTCATCACAGCCTAGTGCCCAAGGAAGGGGCCCAGCCCTGCCAAAGCGTCCTGGCCTGGTGCCCAAGGAAGGGGCCCAGCCCTGCCAAAGCGTCCTGGCCTGGTGCCCAAGGAAGGGGCCCAGCCCTGCCAAAGCGCCCTGGCCTGGTGCCCAAGGAAGGGGCCCAGCCCTGTGCTCTGAGTGCCTTGTCCTGCCCTGTAGCCATGTCATGTCCTCACTTTGTTCTGGGGTCCAGGTCTGAATCAAGACCCAGGTTCTGGGTCCCTGTCCAGTCTCTGGCTCGGAGTCCTTGTCCAGGCTCCTAGTTCCCAGTTCCTCATCCTGGTCCTGCTTTCCTAGCCCAAGTCTGTGTTCCTGTCCCAGCTCCTAGACTGTGTCCAGTCCTGTCCCTAACTCTAGTCCAGTCCAGTTCCCAGTACTTCAATGTCTGTGTTATGATACCTTCAACAATTCATGCACAAATACTCCAGATCATGTGTCCCGTTGGCCATTTATGGTTGTTCCACAGTATTTAAGAGAGAGCAAGAGAAGCCATAGGGACTTGAGATTAAATTGTGTGCCTATCACAATGCATGGATTGTCTCAGATGGAATTAAAATAGATTCTATAAATAAATGACCAAGTAGAGGTAGCCAATAACTGATATTGAAGAGTGTTTCAAGTTCTCAGTGCTGCTTTATGCACCTTAAATTGCTTCTGCTTTGTAGATTGTTAAATCAGTTTCTATAACTAATGTATCTTAACAACTCTCTAATCTGAGAATATAGCTAACCAAGCAGTATCTTGAATTCCAACTAAGTAAATTCATGTGAATTTTAACATTATTAACCTGCAAGCTGAAGGGCTTATCTGAACACTTACACAAGCAAAAGATCCAGTGCAATGGGATTCACTTATTCTTCCTATTGGTTTCAGTTATTTAGTGCAGGTATTTGTCAGACAAAGATTTAGAAAATTCATCATGTACATTTTCATGAATTTCTTAACCAGACAGTTCCATTATGGGGGGAATCTATTAGGAACAGTTTAGTGATGCTCCAATCACAGCCATACATTGATTTGGTCTTTGTGACAGAGTATATCTCAATGAGGACCCAGCACAGAAATGCTAAGATGCCGATGAAGACGTAGTTTCAATGCTGCACAGTTTCAGAGCTTGCCTTCAATCCTCTTTATTTTTTTTGTAAGAAGATCTATTTTGATTAAAAGGCGGTTAACTTCTTGTTTTCCTTGTGCACAAATGGTTGTGAACCATGTGGATTTTGGGGACACGTGGTCATGGCCATTTGGAAAATTTGGTTCTTTGTCCTACACACCCATCCACTCCTTCAGCAGCCTAGGACTGGGATGCCTGACTGGGGGAGGGGAGGGGAGGGGAGGGGAGGATGGTCACCATGGCTGCCTTTGTCTGAGTATAAGACCATTTGCCTTCTAAAGTTGTTACAGAAACTTACAAATTCTCTGTAATAAAGAAGCTCTATTTGTGCATTTTTTCACTTACATCAGCATTCTGTGCATGCTGCTGCAAACTGATGTATGAACGTTAAATAGTTCCTGGGATCAACAATTCCATATGGTTTTATTTGCACCGTATTGTAAAGACATATAGTGGATTTGTCAAAGCAATAAATCTTCCCAAGCACACTTGCTAGGGGACTTTCCCCCATTTACTGTAACATTGCAACAATGGGATGAGATTTATTTTATGAACTGTTGGCACTCAGCAAAGCATGCAAAACTCATTGCTTTGCTGCCACATTAATTATGAAAATCATCTATATTATATTATAGGATCAACGTCATTTCCTATACCAGCCCCAGATTGTGTTGTTCTTAATCCTGGCTTTGACCAGTATAAATTCTGTCTATTGTGGAAATTTATGTCGTGGTTGATGATCCTATAAACTTCATTTCAAATTTCCAATTCAGCTGTTGTCACTGCAGGGATAACTTTGGCATACTTATGATCATGAGACAAGTTACATCAACTGATATTGGACAAAACCCAATTTTTGACTCATCTGCTGATTTCTCACTTGGTGAAGAAGGAGTGAAGGCTCTCTGAATACTTCAATTAATCACTTTGAAAATAATGGAAAATTGTACCGATTGTACATCAAATGCACAAAGCTCAAGTAAACTTGCAGCGTCTAATGCACCTTCTTGAAGCTTTATACTGAGAGCCTTTCTCAGATACTTTGTTACAAAGCAGAAGCAGACCATTTGGCCCATTAAGTCTATGCCAGTTCTCAGAATACACCCATCAATACCATTCTCTCATTTATCTCCTTGCAAACTGTTCTCTCATACGATATGGTAAGATGTACAACAGTATGCAAAAGGGTAAGATGATTGATGCAAAAAGCCATAGATTATAAAGTTTCCATGAGCACATCTGTCAGCAGGGGCAGAAAATTAGGGTTACTTGTAAGAAATAATTAGGGTCCTACCAAAGGGTCTTGGTCCGAAATACCGACTACTCTTTTCCATAGATGCTGCCTGGCCTGCTGAATTCCTCCCATATTTTGCTTTGGATTTCCAGCATCTGCAGATTTTCTCCAGTTTGTTACTTGGAAGAAGTTAGGTGCTTATCTCAATACCATGTCTCTCAGTGCAAAAAAAGGCCTGTTACTCAGTCACCAGAAGACAGTTTTTTATTATCTCCGAACTATCTGATTGCCAGAGAGATAGTAGTATTTATAGAAATCTCTTTCCATTTTGGAATTCACTTTCACTTCCTTGAAGTTGTACTTGACAAACCTTCCATGGGTAAAACATATTAACACTTATCTTACTGTAAAACCAATCATCAAAATCAAAAGTTTTGAGAGGGATAGAAACACAACTAGATAATTTAGAAAAAAGACAACAAAATTAAAAAGGAACATTGTTATGCTCTTGTAGACTTATCCAAGGAATTAGCTCACTCCTTGTCAATGTTGTTGAACATCAATTTCTCTAACATCTGGTAATGTCCCCCCTTCCCCCTCCTATCTTTTTCCATTCCCCATTCTGGCTCCACTCTTACCCCTTCTCTTCTCCTCACCGGCCCCTGGTATCCCTCCTCCTCCCCTTTCTCCCATGGACCACTCTCCACCCAATCAGATGTTTCTTCTTCAGCCCTTTACCGTTTCCCCCCATCACCTCCCAGTTTCTCACTTCACTTCCACTCCACCACACTCCTCACCTATCGTCTTCTAACTTGTGCTCCTTCCCCTTCCACATCCTCCCGTACCTTCTTATTCTGGCTTCTTCTGACTTCCTTTCCAGTCCTGATGTAGAGTTGACCCAAAACATCATCTCTTTATCCTTTACACAGATACTACCTGAGTTCCTTCAGCACTTGTGTGTATTATTTCAGGTTTACAGCTTCTCCGGGATCGCTTGTACTTATCAATATTGTTGGCTGATTGAGTGGATATGAGCAAAAGCCATGCCAATTAATAAGAACTTCCATTGCCTGGTAACTACAGAGTAGTGTGTGCTCTGTCAGCTTGGAAAGTTGGTAAATGAGAAATTATGGCGACCTGATTGATTATTGTCCACTCCCTCATGTGTCTCAGTCCTAGGCTGCTGAAGGAATCGGTGGGTCTGCAGGATTTTACAAATGACTATGTCCAATTGTCCTCAACTAATTTTACCATTTTTTTCAGTTTACTTACTAACAAAATCAGCTGACTTGTGATGTCTTTAGTCAATATTAGAAAAATAGCCCTCAACATGACTGGAACTACTTGTGAATCTGTTCTCTTAGCTAGTGAACTGTGGCGTGAAATGAGTGGCTTCCTTCAAGAATGAAACTACTGAAACATGTCATGCTATGAAAGCTTGGTTAGCCTTACTAAGTTTCTGTATTTTATCAGTAATCGGGTTAATTTGCAGCACAACCTTGTCAACTTTTGAGTTTGGGCTGATAAGTCCAAGTAAACTTTGCACCACATAAAAACCAGGCAATGACTATTTCCAATAAGATAGAGGCTTCTATATTTAATGGCATTGCCAAGCCCCTTATCTTCAAAATCCTGAGAATTATTAACGATCAAAGCACTAACAGAAACACTGGTAACAGCACCAACCTGAGACTGGGGATCCTGTGGTTGTCTCCCAATCTCAATAAAACCTTTCCACCATCAACAAGGCACATTAGCGTGGTGCAATATGCTCCATTCGCCTGGATGACTGGTGTGCCAAAAAAAACCCAAAACGTTATACCACCCAGGACAAAGAATTCTATCTGATTGCAATCTCACTCTGCTTCCTAAATGTTCAATAGGGGGATGTTGGAAACACTTGGCAGGCCTGGCCACATCTGCAGGCAGAGAAACTGGATTAATATTTCAGGTGAAAAGCTCCCCAGTTCTGAGGAAGGTCTTTGACCAAAAATGTTAGATCTGTTTATCTTCCCTCAGATGCAGCCTGACCTGCTGACTACTTCCAGCAATTTTGGTTTGTATTCTAGATTTCCAGCATTTGCAATTTTTTTTTAAAAAATTAACTATTCTCTCTCTCCTCAGCCAAAACAAGCTGTGGTGGTTACCACCTATGAAATGCACCAACGTTACAGACATGGGCTTCTCCAACAGCACTTCCCAAACCATCATCTCAAAAGTCAAAAGTCAAGTTTATTGTACATAGAAACATAGAAAATAGGTGCAGGAGTAGGCCATTCGGCCCTTCGAGCCTACACCGCCATTCAGTATGATCATGGCTAATCATCCAACTCAGAACCCTGTACCTGCTTTCTCTCCATACCCCCGATCCCTTTAGCCACAAGGGCCAGATCTAATTTCTTCTTAAATATAGCCAATGAACCGGCCTCAACTGTTTCCTGTGGCAGAGAATTTCACAGATTCACCACTCTCTGTGTAAAGAAGTTTTTCCTCATCTTGGTCCTAAAAGGCTTCCCCTTTATCCTTAAACTGTGACCCCTCGTTCTGGACTTCCCCAACATCAGAAACAATCTTCCTGCATCCAGCCTGTCCAATCCCTTTAGAATTTTATACGTTTCAATAAGATCCCCCCTCAATCTTCTAAATTCCAGTGAGTATAAGCCTAGTCGATCCAGTCTTTCTTCATATGAAAGTCCTGCCATCCCAGGAATCAATCTGGTGAACCCTCTCTGTACTCCCTCTATGGCAAGAATGTCTTTCCTCAGATTAGGGGACCAAAACTGCACACAATATTCTAGGTGCGGTCTCACCAAGGCCTTAACAACTGCAGTAGAACCTCCCTGCTCCTGTACTCAAATCCTTCTGCTATGAATGCCAACATACCATTTGCCTTTTTCACCGCCTGCTTTACCTGCATGCCCACCTTCAATGACTGTTGTACAATGACACCCAGGTCTCATTGCATCTCCCCTTTTCCTAATCGGCCACCATTCAGATAATAATCTGTTTTCCTGTTCTTTTTTTTTTAATAATTTTTTATTGCATTTTTAAATGATTACAAAGTATGAAAAAACAATGTATATAACCCATACCCCCTCCCCTTAACCCCTCCCCCCTAACTGCCCTATAGAAAAAAAAAGAAAGAAAGAAAGAAAGAAAGAATGCCTGGTGGTTGGAAGATCTCCACATGCTCCATGGAATTCGTAATAATTTTAATATGTATATTTATTTCTTTCCCCTAATAACCAATTGTTTCATCTTCAAAGCATCTATATATTTAATCCTGTCTTCCTGTTCTTGCAACCAAAGTGGATAACCTCACATTTATCCACATTAAATTGCATCTGCCATGAATTTGCCCATTCACCTAACCTATCCAAGTCACCCTGCATCCACTTAGCATCCTCCTCACAGCTAACACCGCCGCCCAGCTTCGTGTCATCCACAAACTTGGAGATGCTGCATTTAATTCCCTCGTCTAAATCATTAATATATATTGTAAACAACTGGGGTCCCAGCACTGAGCCTTGCTGTACCCCACTAGTCACTGCTTGCCATTCTGAAAAGGTCCCATTTACTCCCACTCTTTGCTTCCTGTCTGCCAACCAATTCTCTATCCACATCAATACCATACCCCCTATATCATCTGCTTTAAGTTTGCACACTAATCTCCTGTGTGGGACCTTCTCAAAAGCCTTTTGAAAATCTAAATATACCACATCCACTGGCTCTCCCCTATCCACTCTACTAGTTACATCTCCAAAAAATTCTATAAGATTCGTCAGATATGAGTTTCCTTTCACAAATCCATGCTGACTTTGTCCGATGATTTCACCTCTTTCCAAATGTGCTGATATCACATCTTTGACCCCACCACCGATGTCAGACTAACCGGTCTATAACTCCCCAGTTTCTCTCTCCCTCCTTTTTTAAAAAGTGGGGTTACATTAGCCACCCTCCAATCCTCAGGAACTAATCCAGAATCTAAGGAGTTTTGAAAGATTATCACTAATGCATCCACTTTTTCTTGGGCTACTTCCTTAAGCACTCTGGGATGCAGACCATCTGGCCCTGGGGATTTATCTGCCTTCAATCCCTTCAATTTACCTAACACCACTTCCCTACTAACATGTATTTCCCTCAGTTCCTCCATCTCACTAGACCCTCGGTCCCTTACTATTTCCGGAAGATTATTTATGTCCTCCTTAGTGTAAAAAGAACCAAAGTAGTTATTCAATTGGTCTGCCATGTCTTTGTTCCCTATGATCAATTCACCTGTTTCTGACTGTAAAGGACCTACATTTGTCTTGACCAATCTTTTTCTTTTCACGTATCTATAAAAGCTTTTACAGTCAGTTTTCATGTTCCCTGCCAGCTTTCTCTCATAATCTTTTTTCCCTTTCCTAATTAAGCCCTTTGTCCTCCTCTGCTGGTCTCTGAATTTCTCCCAGTCCTCAGGTGTGCCGCTTTATCTGGCTAATTTATATGTTTCTTCTTTGGACTTGATACTATCCCTAATTTCCCTTGTCAGCCACAGGTGTACTACCTTCCCTGGTTTATTCTTTTGCCAAACTGGGATGAACAATTGTTGTAGTTCATCCATGCGATCTTTAAATGCTTGCCATTGCATATCCACCGTCAACCCTTTAAGTATCATTTGCCAGTCTATCTTAGCTAATTCACATCTCATACCTTCAAAGCTACCCTTCTTTAAGTTCAGAACCTTTGTTTCTGAGTTAACTATGTCACTCTCCATCTTAATGAAGAATTCCACCATATTATGGTCACTCTTACCCAAGGGGCCTCGCACGACAAGATTGCTAACTAACCCTTCCTCATTGCTCAATACCCAATCTAGAACGGCCTGCTCTCTAGTTGGTTCCTCGACATGTTGGTTCAGAAAACCATCCCGCATACATTCCAAGAAATCCTCTTCCTCAGCACCCTTACCAATTTGGTTCACCCAATCTATATGTAAATTGAAGTCACCCATTATAACTACTGTTCCTTTATTGCACGCATTTCTAATTCCCTGCTTAATGCCATCCCCAACCTCAGTACTACAGTTAGGTGGCCTGTACACAACTCTGCCCCATTTTCTGCCCCTTGCTCAAGTTAATATACCTGTACATAGGAGTAAAGGAAAACTTACTTGTGCACCACAGGCTCAAAGCACCATTTAATAGTATTCACAATCAAAACATAAATTATATACAACTTTACAAAAAATCAACCACTTTGCCACAAAGTGATTAATTTGCCCATGGTGTGGCTACAGTAGTGTAAAATTATCAGAATGGCCATGGGGTGGCTACAGTAGTAAAGTGAGGGTTTGTTACTGGTTCAAGAACCAAGTGGTTGAAGGAAAGTAGCTGATCTTGAGATTGATAGCATGAAACTTAAGGCTTTTGTATCTTCTACATGATGGTAGCTGTGAAAAGATAGCATAGACTGGATAGAAACATAGAAAACCTACAGCACAATACAGGCCCTTCAGCCCACAAAGTTGTACCTGAGAAATTGCCTAGGGTTACCCATAGCCTTCTATTTTTCTGAGCTCCATGTACCTGTCCAGGAGTCTTTTAAAAGACCCTATCATATCCACCTCAACCACTGTCACCGGCAGCCCATTCCACGCACTCACCACTCTCTGCGTAAAAATACTTACCCCTCACATTCGCTCTGTACCTTCTTACAAGCACCTTAAAATTTAAGCCCTGGGAAAAATGGTGGGGATCTTTGATGATGGTTCTTGCTCTCTCAGTGCCTTTCATAGACACTGTTGATGGTGTGGAGGGACATTCCCATGATGTATTGGGTAAAATCCATTACTCTGCATGCCGAATCTTCATAAAACATCAAAAACTTTGACAAACCTCTATAGATGTGTAGGGGGGAATATATTGATTGGCTGCATCACAACCTGGCATGGAAACACCAATGTCCTTGCATGGAAAATCCTACAAAAAAAGTATTGGATACAGCCCAGTCAATCGTGGGTAAAACCCTCCCCACCATTGAGCATATCTACAAGAAATGTTGCAGGAAAGCAGCACCCATTATCAGGGACCCCAGCACCCATGACACTGCTGCTATTGGGAAGTAGGTACAGGAGCCTCAGGACTCACACCTCCAGGTTCAGGAACAGTTATTACCCCTCAACTATCAGGCTCTTGAACCAAAGGGCATAACTTCACTCGCCCCATCATTAAAATGTTCCCACAAGCTATGGACTCGCCTTCAAGGATTCTTCAGCTCATGTTTTTGATATTCACTGCTTATTTATTTATTTATTTATTTATTTATTTATTTATTTATTTATTTATTGATTGATTGATTGATTGATTGATTGATTGATTTATTTATTTATTTATTTATTTATTTATTTATTTATCCATTCATTTATCTATCTGTTTATTTATTTATTTATCCATTCATTTATCTATTTATTTATTTGTTTGTTTGTTTATTTATCTATCTATCTATTTATTTATCTATTTATTTGTTTATTTTTATTTTTATTTATTTATTTTTATTTTTTTATTTATTATTATCATTATTTCTGTATTTGCACAGTTTGTTGACTGTTGTATACTGATTAGTGTGGTCTTTCATTGATTCTATTATGGTTATTATTTTATTGTGGACCTGTTGAGTATGCCTGCAAGAAAATTAATTTCAGGTTTTATACGTGACATATATGTACTTTGGTAATAAATTTACTTTGAACTTATATTCTTACGAATTTGAACTGCTGTACCAGACCACGACGTAGCCAGTCAGGACACTTTCAACAGTTCATCTGTTGAAGTTTGTTAGTGTTCAATGACAAGCCAGATGACCTGAACCTCCTAAGAAAGTAAAGATGCTGCTGGGCCTTCCTTATGATTGCAACAATGTGTTGGGCCCAGGACAAGTCAGCTCTCAGCAATTTAAAGCTGCTGATTCTCTCCACTGCCAACCCAATACAGACTGCATGTTCAAGCACCTTCGCCTTTCTGAACCCTATAATCAGCTCCTTAACTCTGTTGTTGCATCACCACTCAACCAAGTGTCCTATCTCACTCTGGTAAGCTGTGATTTGTCCAACAGTAGTATTGTCAGCAAATTTGAAGATAGCAGAGCTGTTCTTAGACCCTGGAGATATGCTTAGTCATGTGTGTAGGGTGACTAAGCAGGCAGTCCTGATGTGTATGTGAGCTGATGGTCAATGAGGGGGAGAACTTCTGATTGAAGTCTGTCGATGAGGAAGTTGTGTCTCCAGTTGCAGAAGGAGGTACGGAAGCCCCGGTCTTAAGGTTTATCGTCTTGAGCCTCTACCACCAAGAAGATAAGAACAGTAGGCGCATGAGTGCATACACCAATGCTGCCACCCCACCTCCAGATAACAGACTATCCTGACTGGGAGATTTCTCATCATTCCTCTACTGCTGAGTGAAATCTGGGAACTCCTTACCCAAATGTCACCAGAAATATTGTAGTGTTTGAGGGAAGTAACTCACCAGCACCCCACCAGAGGCTCTTAGAGAAGGGCAGGCAGGTGGCCAAAAACAAGGGGAAATCCCAGCAATGGGAAATCAAAGTTCAAAGTACTTTATTAACAAAATATGTATACATTATAAAACCTTGAGATTCATCGTCTTACAGGCAGCCACAAAACAAGGAAACCCAAAAGGACCCATCAAACACGCAATACGCAGAGAGAAAATAAAACAAATCGTGCTAACAATAAAAGCAAGCAAATAGCATTCAGAACAAAAGTGAGTCCGTAGTCACAGCAGGCTACGGCCTCAGCCTCTGTTCAGCGCAGAGGGAAATCAAGAACTACAAGAACTAGAGGGCCTAGGTTTGTGGAGAGAGATTTAACAGGACCCTGAGGGGCAATTTTCTTATCTAGAGACTGTTCAGATTATGAGATGAGCTATCAGGTACATTAACAACACTTAAGAACTACTTGGATGGGTATATGGATAGGAAAGGCTCAAAGAGATATGGGCCAAACAGAAGCACTGGGACTGGATTAGATGGGAATCTTGGTTAGCATGGACCAGATGGGATGGAGGGCCTGTTTCCATGATGTATGACTCTATGATTCTAAAATCCCAAGTAATTTACAAACTTAAACTGAATTTGTCCATTAGCTGAGGACTTAGCAGTCTAATCTAGTTTGATGAGGTATTATTGAGATATAAGAGGTAATTTCATATTATTATCAAGACAAATTGGATAATTTTAGTAAGATATGATTTTTGTACTGAACCATTTAACAGAAAGAAATCAATTATGAAAAATGTGAAATGTGCAATGTGGTCTTTGGATCAGTACAAATTGGATTGTACCATGTTCTGTTACAAGGGAACACAGCCTGTTGCATCAGGAAAGTGACCTTTGCTGTATTCCAGAGTGCTTACTGATGAAAAGTTTTGTTTGTGATTTGATCAAACTCTCACAGCCTGCATTGATCTGTTGACAATTTAATGTGTGTACCTGCTGCAGAACATCACAGTAACTGTCAATAAAACTCAGTAAAGAGGAGATTCTAAATAAAATGGTAAGACTCAATTGTGGGGTATTGTGCCTTAGTCAGCCTAACAGTTAATGGTAGGATCCTAGAGAATGTTGTCGAACAAGTTGACGTAGGGGTGCAAGTGCTTTATTCCTTGAAAGTGGCAAAACAGGTGGATAAGGTGTCCAAGAAGACACTTGGCATATTAGAACACTGAGCTGAATTTAAAGTTCAAAGTAAATGTTATTATCAAAGTACATTGATGTCGTCATATACAACCCTGAGATTCTTCCTGTGGGCATACTCAGCAAATCTATAAAATAGTAACTATAACAGTATCAGTGAAAGATCAACTAGAATGCTAAAGACAACAAACTGTGCAAATGCAAATATAAATAAATAAAAAGAAATAACAAAGAATATGAGATAATCAGATAAAGAGTCGGTAAAGTGAGATTATTGGCTGTAGGAACATTTCAAAGTGTGGGCAAGACAGACAGACATACTTTATTGATCCCGAGGGAAAACTAGGTTTCGTTACAGCCGCACCAACCAAGATTAGTGAAGAAATATAGCAATATAAAACCATAAATAATTAAATAATAATAATTTAATCATGCCAAGTGGAAATAAGTCCAGGACCAGACTATTGGCTCAGGGTGTCTGACACTCCGAGGGAGGAGTTGTAAAGTTTGATGGCCACAGGCAGGAATGACTTCCTATGACGCTCAGTATTGCATCTCGGTGGAATGAGTCTCTGGCTGAATGTACTCCTGTGCCTAACCAGTGCATTATGGAGTGGATGGGAGTCATCGTCTAAGATGGCATGCAACTTGGACAGCATCCTCTTTTCAGACACCACCGTCAGAGAGTCCAGTTCCACCCCTATAACATCTCTGGCCTTACGAATGAGTTTGTTGAGGCTGAGGCCTGAGTCCTGAGGCTCTTGTAC
Source organism: Hypanus sabinus (assembly GCF_030144855.1). Classification (NCBI taxonomy): domain Eukaryota; kingdom Metazoa; phylum Chordata; class Chondrichthyes; order Myliobatiformes; family Dasyatidae; genus Hypanus; species Hypanus sabinus. The sequence continues at coordinate 7,262,021 of NC_082733.1, forward strand.
CTTCTATCCAATGGCAGCTGTGAGAAAAGAGCATCACCTGGGTGGAAGCATTCTCTGATAACAGATGCTGCTTTTCTACAACACTGTTTCAGGTCATTGAATGCAGGAGTTGGGATTTCAAGTTACAACTGTGTAAATTATTGATGAGGCAGCATTTGGGATATTGTTTACAATTCTTGTTGCCCAGCTGTCTGAAGAATATTATTAAACAGGAAAGTGTGGAGGAGCAATTCACGAGGATGTTACCTGGTCTAGGATGCCTGAGGCTGGATAGGCTGGGACCAATTTCCCTGGAGAATAGAGATCAAGGAATGGCTTATGGAGTTTTGTAAAATCATGAGGGACAAAAATAAGGTGAAAGTCCACAGTCAGTTACCTCTGGTAGGGGAGACTAAAACCAGAGGGCACAGTTTAAACATGAGAAAGGAAAGTTTTAAAAGAGACCTGAGTGACAACTTCTTCACTCAGAAGGTGATGGATATATGTAATCAGTTGCAGAGGGAGGGGCATAGGCAGATACAATGTTCACAAGACATTTGGACAAGCTCATGGAGAAACGTGGGCCGCATGCAGGTGAATAGGGCTAGCTGAAGCAGACATATTGAACAGCATGGATGAGTTAGCTTGTCGGGCCTGTTTCTACGCTGTAGAACTCCATGACTGATCTCATTACGAGAAGAGTATGGGGGCTAACACTGTGATGCCCAGCACCTGCTGTGTCCACTGGAAAACTCCTGTCAGTATGCTCAGGGGAAGCAGCCTACTCCAAGCTGGAATCCAGTACATCAGAAGTCTGCTGGGGTCATTACATCTATGCATTGAATCTAAATGAAACGGTCACAAATAATGTGGCAGAAGTGCTCTTTGGAAGGAATGCAGAAAGGAAACCACCTTGAAAATGTAAAACACAGTAGGCTTTTCCATCATTGGGTCTGCTCGTGTGCCCTGTACATCTCTCTGCTCTCTGGCCAGTCGCTCTTCACTGGATGCTAAAACACAAATCACACTCTCCCTCGGGAGGAGTTTATTCAGAGCTTCAGCAGACATTGCACATTCTGTGAAGATCCACACCCAAAGTTGAGAGGCTAGTGTAGAGCCAGATTTTTCTTGTTAGGCAGATCTAGGCAGTTGACATGGCAGTGGAAGCTTGTTGCTTCATCAGCTTTCAGCAAGGATCAACTGAAAACAAAGAGATTATTTGAGTTTTTACAGAAGGAAATTATTGAACGGTATGTACTGATGAGCAGATTTCACTGAAAAAAAATCTAAATATGGAGGTGTTTGTTTTAAAGAGGTAATGCACAGATTTGATACTGGGTGTAAAAGGAAAAATTTCCATCTCTAGCTGCCTTAAGTAAAGACTTTATGATAAAGCTGAGCTAAATACCAATGGGGTTTGACTTAGATTCAGTATGCTTCAAGAAACTACAGTACTTGTCACAAGATAAAAATGTAGATTAAGATAGGGGTCTACAGTTCGTTCATTCATCAGTAGTTCTCTTCTGAGCTTTTCACCTCACTGTGTTATTTGCATATGTTCTTTGTCATTGTGCAAACTTCCTGATTTCAGCCTTAAGCGTCTCTTTTTCTAACTTGAACCTGTCTGTACACACTCAAGAGTCATAGGTTAATACAGTATGGACTGGTCCAATGACGACCACAGCATCTTCCCCGACGGTCCCAGTTGTCTACATTCAGCCATAGTCCTCCCTTCCATGTACCTATCCAAGTGCCTCTTAAATGTTATAATACCTCAACATTACCTCTGGCATCTTATTCCGGGTGCTCTCATGTCTCTTTTAAATCTCTCCCCTATTATCTTGTATCTCTGCCCACTAATTTTGGACTTCGCAGCTCCAGGATAAAGATCATCACCATCCATCTTATCTATACCCCTCATGATTTTATGAACGTCTGTGAGGTCACTCCTCATTCTCCTACACTCCGACGAACAAAGATCCAGTGTGGCCAACCCCTCCCTGTAACTCAGACCCTCTAGTCTAAGCAACATCCTTGCAAATTTTCAGAAGGCCTTTGACAAGGTGCTACATGTGAGATTGCTAAACAAGATAAGAGCCCATGGTGGTATTACAGAAAAGATACTAGCATGGGTAGAAGATTGGCTGACTGGCAGGAGCCAAGGACTGGGAATAAAGTAGTCCTTTTCTGGTTGGCTGTCGGTGACTAGTGCTGTTCCCAAGGGTTTGGCATTGGGACCGCTTCTTTTCATATTGTATGTCAATGATTTGAATGAGAGAATTGATAGCTTGTTTGTGGATGATCCAATTTAGTTGGGGGGAGGGGGAGGTATTATTGAGGAAGCCGGGTCTGAAGAAGGTCTAAGACAGGTTTGAAGAATGGGCAAAGAAGAAGCAGGTGGAACGCATTGTAGGGCAGTGTATTACTCATGCACTGTAGTATAAGGAATTAAGACATGGATTATTTTCTCAACCGGGAGCAATTTCAGAAATTTGAGATAGAAAGCAACCTGGGAGTTGTTGTGTGGGATTCGCTAAAGGTTAACTTGCAGGTTGGGTCAGTGGTAAGGAAAGCAAATGCAATGTTAGCATTGATTTCAACAGGACTATAACTGAAAAGCAAGAATGTAATGCTGAGACTTTATATGGTATTGGTCAAACCACACCTGGAGTATTGTGAGCAGTTTTGAGCCCTTTATCTAAGAAAAAATGTGCTGTTATCAGAGATTTAAAGGAAATTCATGAGGAAGATCCCAGGATTGAGAGAGTGTGAGGAGCGTTTCATGGCTCTGGGGCTGTATTTGCTGGAGTTTAGAAGAATAAGGATGAATCTTATTGAAATGTATCGAATTATGAAAAGCCTGGATAGAGTGGACATGGAGAGGATGTTTCCTCTAGTGAGAAATCTAGAACCAGTTAGTGATAGAACACAACAACTCTTATCTGAGAAGCAACTTGGATCTGTTCCATTCTGCCTACCATCACAACAGGTCCACAGCTGATGTCATTTCAATGGTTCTTCACTCAATCCTGGAGCATCTGGACAGTGAAAGTGCATTCATCAGGTTGCTCTTTAATGACTACAGCTTGGTATTCAGTACTATCAACCCCTCAAAATTAATCAATAAGTTTCAAGACCTTGGTCTCATGTAATTCATTGTAACCTGCTTCACTAACAACAAGACACCTTAATTTTGTACCATCAGCAAACTTGATAATAGTACCATGTACATTTACATCCAAATTATGAATAACAGAGGTCCCAACATTGACCCTTGGGGCTTCCCACTGGTCTCAGATTCAGATTATTGTTATTTAGAAACCACAAATGCAACGGAGTTAAAAAATGAGACAACATTCCTCCAGAATGATATCACAAAAGCATATGACAAAACAGACTACACTAGAAAATCCACATAACATTTGGCAATCCCCAATCCAGAGTCCGGAGAGGCTGCTACGTATTATTATCGCGCTACCATCTTAGCGCGTTCCCTGGAAAGGAGCTCCAAATCCACCAGACAAAACAAGACCAAAAACTAAAGCTACAAGACCTGCACAAAACCACATAGTTACAACATATAGTTACAACAGTGCAAACAATAGCATAATTGATAAAAAACAGACTATGGGCACAGTAAAAATAGTCCAAAGATGTTAAAGGACTATAAGTTCAAAAGAAATCACCACACAGTTTCCACAAGTCCCCAGGGTCCCGACAAACTCGTCATCCCACGCCGGCAGCAGAAGGGAATACCCCCGCTATGGACTTCCACAGCGCCACCCGACTCAGCCTCGCAGACGCAGCGCACAACGAAAGCTCCATCGAAACCAGCCTTCCAGACTCAGCGACCTGACCACAGCGGACTCCGAGTCCGTCGAACCTCCGAACCGATGACCATCCCCTCCGGCACAGCTTCTCCAAGCACCATCCTCTGCCGAGCATATTAAGACAGCCCCACCAACGGCCATCAGCAACGTGACCCCGAGGACTGAGATCCTGTTCTTCCCAGCAGAGTCCCGGGCCTCACAGCAGCAACGAAGAAGGTCTTCCTGGAGATTTCCCCGATGCTCCTCTGTGCTCCCACGCCAGCTTTCAATCGATTATGATTGCGCATGGCACCCCGCTTCACAAATAACAGAAAATCAGTTCCGGAGTGGCCACTGCAAGCTGCATCATGCTGCCATCTTGGATTTCAGACCTCTAGCTGGAGAATTGACCTCAACCATCACCCTTTGGTTCCTATCATCAACTCAGTTCTGAATTCACCTTGCTGGCTCTCACAAATCCTATGTGACCTAAACTTCCAGATCAACTTCCCATATGGGAGCTTATCAAATGCCTTGCTAAAGTCCAAGTAAACAACAGCAACTGCTTTACTTTTATCCATTATCTTAGGTAAACTCAGAAAGTCCCATCAAGCCTAAGCTCCCATGCATAAAACCATGCTGACTATTTCCGATCAGCTCTTGGCAATTTTGTTCCTCAGAACTCTCTCCTGTAACCTCCCTACAACTGAAGCCTATCTCACCTGCCTACAGTTCCCTGGCTTGTCCCTGCCACCCTTCTTGAACAATACAATAACACTAGCCACCCTCTAGTCTTCTAGAACTTCACCAGTGGCTAATGGCAAAGCAAGTATCTCCACAAGAGCCTCCACCATTTCTTTCCTTCCTCCCATAAGGGGCTGCTCTTGGGAAGGCCATGGGGAATTGCCCACTTTAATGCACTTGAGGCTGCAAATACTTCCCTTTGTGTAATGTGCTTCTGTTGCAAGACTTCACCATCTATTGACCTTATTTCTTCAGCATCCAGGATGTCCTCCTCAGTAAAGACATTAAGAGTCTTGGCCATCTCTTGCAGTTCCACATATAGGTGGCCCTGATGGTCTTTAAGAGGAACTAGTTTCACTCTAGTCACTCTTTTACTGTTATTATAACCAAAGAACCTCTTGGGATTATCTTTAACCCTACCTGCCAAGTCCATCTCATGTCTTCATTTTCCCTTCTGATTTCCCTTTTAAACCTGCTCTAAGTGTTTTATATTCATTGCTTATTTGTTCCCAGCAGTCTAAAAGTAATGTGGGCTTTCTTCTTTTTCCTGATCAGAGTCTCAATAAGTCTGGTCACCCAGGGTTCACTGAACTTGGTATCTACCCAATAATGAGGTCCTCTGTCGGTCAGTGTCAGCCATGGATATTGCATCATAGCTGTCTACGTGGTACACAAGCCTGGGCAGCACAATATGGAGAGCGAGCTGTTGCCCCTGTAGCAGGGTCCCCCTCTCTATGCAACTGATGAATCAAAAGAAACGGCAGAGACCTATACAGTTTGGCACCAGTGGCATCACAGGAGTTGCCAGTCAGCATTGAACTCGACGTAGGACTGCCTTAGGGACTCCAGCTCCAGATTTATTTCAGGGTTTACTCCTGAAGCCTTCCCCAAGAGTGGGTATAGCAGCAAGCCCATGGAGGTTTGAAATCAGAGTTTTCCTTCTCCAAGACGAGCTGCCAACCATGGCTGATGAACCCCATCTGCTCAAAGCAACTGGTTTTTAGGGGCCATTAAATGCCTTTTCCCCTTCTCCTTTTGGTGGAAATAGTTCTTCCAGGCATAATCACACATGAAGGCCAGAAGTTGGACTGGTTGTCAGAGGCTATTTGAGCTGCACACCATTGGGAACATTTAATAGGTAATGAGAGCTTGTCCCCCACTGCATCCCCATATACATAGTATCTATCTACCTTATATCCTAACAGGAACATACTGCCTTGGATCCTTAATCTGACTCTTTTTCAAAGCCTCTCACTTGACAACTGTTCAAAAAGCCCTCTAAAAAGAGGCATCCAGTTAATCCCAGCTAAATCATGTCTAATGCCCTCAAAGATGGCTCTGCTCCACTTCAGGACTTTAATCCATGGTCTTGTTTTATCTTTTTTCATTACTGTTTTAAAACTAATGGAATTGTGGTCACTGGATCAAAATGCTCCCCAACTACCACTCATTCCCTAAGAAGAAGTTGAGTATTGCTCTGTCTCAAGCAGGGTGTTCTAAGTACCATGTGAGGAAACTGTCTTGGATGCACAATACAAATTCTGCCCCACCCAGCTGCTTTGCACTCTGGGTGACTCAGACAATAAAGAAAAAGTTTAAATCCCCCACTGTTCTCACAACAATTTGCAATTTCTCTACTCATCTGCTCCACAAGTCAAGCTGTTTATTCTCATTTAACTGCAGGTCTCCCCCGCTTTACGAATGTTCGCTTTACACCGCTTCGCTTTTACGAAAGACCTACGTTGGTAGCCTGTTTTCGCATTACAAAGAGGATTTTCACTTTTACAAAACTTTTTCCCATAGAAGTTAATGGTTCTTCGCTTTATGCCATTCCAGCTTAAGAATGGTTTCATCGGAATGCTCTACCTTTGTAAAGGGCGGGGGGGGGGGGGACACCTGTATATGCATGTATATAACGAATATAACCATATAATATATATATAGAAATGAGACATTTCTCCAAGCCAGGGTGTAAAGCAGAATAGTGCACATTACACACCTAGCACAACAATAACTTATGAAGGTAAGGATGAAATTATACAGGTGAATCACACATAAATTACAAACTAAAGTGCATTAATGTTAAATATTATAAGATATGGAACAGATTAATCAGGGACACTTCAAATGCGATGCGGCGGGGAGTTCAGAAGCCTAATGACCCGGGGGAAGAAACTGTTTCTCATTCTAACCATTCTTGTTTTAATGCATGGTAGTCTCCTGCCTGATGGTAGAAAGTCAAAGAGGATGCTGGGTAGATGGATGGGATCCTTAGTAATCCCTGCGTAAGCAGCGCTCCTGATAAATGTCCCCGATGGATGGTGGAGAGACAACAATGATCCTCTCAGCTGTTCTCATAGCCCTTTGTAGGGATTGCTGGTCCAATGTTCGGCTGTTCCCATACCAGATGGAGGTGCAACTTGTCAGGGTACTCTCAATGGTGCTCCTGTAAAACACAGTTAAGTTCCCGCTGATGACTGGTGAGTCTGTAATATAGCCGAATGAAGGTGACCATCCTCTTCTCTTTTTAAGTTCTATCCAGATGGCTTTGTTATATCACCGCTCAGAGATGTCCTCTCTAAGCACAACTGTTATCAAAAAGGCAACACCCCGAACACTGCTAACCTTCAGACACAGCGAAAGCACCAGTATCCCAGCACATCCAACCACCGATCCCACCCTTCTCTCAGCCATGTTTCTGTTATAACCACAGGAGAGGCAATCCTACTGACGTGATTTAGTTTGAGATCCATATTTCAGATTTTGGGCAATATTTTGCCATGTCAGGTAAATAATAGTTTCTGTTGACTACGGACCATAGTCTCACTTTGGGTGCTTTGCTGTGCTTGGTGGCTGATGGGCACTGACACTTTTTGCCCAAGTGGGTGGGGGAGGAGGTCAATGCTTTGCTGTTGTTTGTGCAGGGGAGGGAGGAGAGGGGGCTTTGGAGGGCTTTTCCTGTCGTTCATTTGTTTGGGGTTCTTTGGTTTTTAGTGGATGTGTGCGAGGATTAAGTGTTTCAGTCTGAATACTGTATACATTCTCTGATAATAAATGGAACCACTTGAGCCATTTCATATCACGGGAATATGGGAAAACCATTCAGCCCATCAGAGTTAATGATGGCACTCAGAGCCATCCCATCAATTCCATTTCCTGATCCCTCCCTGTGACCGACTCTCCCACAGCCTATCACCTCTCCTCCGAGCTTCCACTATCCACTAACATGAGCAATAATTTTACAGTAACAAGTTACCTACCAGTCATCATGACACCCAGGAGAAACTCACACAGACCCAGAGACAAAGAAAAAACTCCACACAAAGGTCAGGATTGAACTGGGTTCCTGGAAATTGAAGCAACAGTGCCACGTCCTGCGCCACGAGGGAGCAAAGCAAGCATTAGATAATATATGTTTGTTTTATCAATTGGTTAAGCTTTTGTTAGTTACACTTAAAATGACAGACACATTCAAGAAGATTTAAAGTTTTTGACAGGTTTTAATATGTAGTTAAGGCAGGGCATGGCTCTGCCAGCTGTCAAAGTTTTTGTCAGCAGCATCCTGCCCTCCTGTGACAGTGGTATGTCACTGCAGACCCTGCCTCTGCACTGGGTATTTATTACTCAGGATTTCGAGTTATCTGTAGAAATCACTAAAGTTAAGTCCAAACTTTTTGGATTTGTCATCGGTCTCCACAGATGGTTCATCAATGACCTTAACATCTTCACAACTTTGATGTCAAATCCAAGTTTTGGTTTCCAAGTTTGGTGCTGCTATCACAAGAATGATACCAGAACTGAGAGGCTGAACCGGTCAGGGAGGTTTGAAGTGGCAAAATTCTATTCTCAAAAATAAAGTCTATAAGATCATGAAAGGATTTAATGAGGATGAATAGAGAGAATGGAGGGTGCAAACTAAGGGGTGAAATATTCAGTGGCAACCAATAACTCAAACAGTTTTACTGAAGAATGCTTAAAGTATGAGCGCCTCCAAGGAGCAGTTGCCATTAAAGTACCCTTGCATTAGCAAGAGTTGCTTGAAGGAAGTGGAGAAAGAACCATGTGGTGAATAAACACTGGCATGGACCAGCTGGATTTAATAACATGCTTCAGTGTCCTGCATTCTAGGTACTCAAGTATTCTGTTCCCCTTTGATGGTGATTCCATTTTACTACTGTCTCACATCCTCACAGTCATATATATCCCTTACTCAGAGGGAAATGCCAGGAATCGCTACTGAAATTATTTCATTCATCTTTTTACTGTATGTAGGGCTTTCATCTTATTTATGTTAAAATGGGATTAATTTTTTAAAATTTTACTAAGTAAAATATACTGACTATATCATTCTCAATAACCTTTTGAAGTAATTAACATTACTCCAATCTTTTTTTCAATATTTCTTTTTATCATTCTTTGCAATTCTCATTCCTGAACCCTAAAGTTACAATAGTAAAATAGTATTTTGTTATGCTTTTGTCTCTAGTCTTGTGTGTATTTTCTCTGTGTAAATACTTTTTAAATGCTGACTTCCCCTTAATATGCCTTTACAATTCTTTACTTCACTTCCTTTTCTGCACACTTTCATCTGTTTATTCACACATTCACAAAACACTTTTTGGAATATGGGCATTGCTGGCAAGGTTAGTATTTATTGCCCATCCCTAATTCCCCTTGAAATAGTACAGGTGGCTTACTTCTTGAACCACTGCAGTCCTAGTGAAAGTGTTCACAGGGCACTGTTGTGTTGGGGGTTTCAGGAATTAGACCCAGTGACAAATGTTCTATTGGTTCTCTGCTGAAGATTTGTTGCTTATCCATTTTTCTTAATTCTGTAGTAGAAGATCATGCTGTTTTCTACTGTGAAATTGCACTCCAATTCAAAAGAAAACCACAGATGTTGCAAATCTGAAAGAAAATCAGAAAGTACTGAAAACTCTCTGAAGGTCAGACAGTATCTCTGGAAATAAAATAATGTTTCAGTTTGAAACCCCTCATTAAACCTGGGAACAAGAGAAAACCAGCTAGCCGTTGGTCATAAGGCTGAAAAGGTTAAAGGGAATATGTCTGATTTGATAAAACCAGGCTTGTGTTGAATATTCTGTAGATGAAGTCATCTGGAAGATAGATTGAAGTAGGGACAGAAAACATGAAAAGCATGAATTTAAATACAGAAACATAAAAGCTACAATAATCCATTGTAGGAGATGACCAGCGGGTTAGTCATTCTAACAGAGAAAAAATAACAAACCCAAAATCACAGATGTACAGAGGAAGTGGCCAGTTCTGATACACAAAGAGAAAGTGAGCATTGTGGGGTTGTTGGGACAGCGTGGCTCAAAGGGTCAGAAGGGCCCATTCCACGCCATATTGCTAAATGATACTAAGCTGGGTGGCAGTGTGACATGTGATGAGGATGTTAGGAGAATTCTTGGATATGCTGGGTGAGTGGGCAGATACTTGGCAGATGATGTTTAATGTGAATAAGTGTGAGGTTATCCACTTTGGGAGTAAGAACAGGAAGGCAGATTATTATCTGAATGGTGTAGAGTTAGGTAAGGGAGAAATACAAAGAGATCTAGGAGTCCTTGTTCATCAGCCACTGAAGGTGAATGAGCAAGTGCAGCAGGCAGTGAAGAAGGCTAATGGAATGTTGGCCTTTATTACAAAGGGATTTGAGTACTTGCATTGAGTACTTGAATCCTATTGCATTTGTACAGAGCCCTAGTGAGACCACACCTGGAGTATTGTGTACAGTTTTGGTCTTCAGGGTTAAGGAAGGGCATCCTGGCTGTAGAGGAAGTGCAGCGTAGATTCACGAGGTTAATTCCTGGGATGTCTGGACTGTCTTACGCAGAGAGGTTAGAGAGACTGGGCTTGTACATGCTGGAATTAAGGAGATTGAGAGGGGATCTGATTGCAACATATAAGATTATTAAGGGATTGGACAGGATAGAGGCAGGAAATGTGTTCCAGATGCTGGGCGAGTCCAGTACCAGAGGGCATGGTTTGAGAATAAGGGGTAGGTCATTTAGGACAGAGTTAAGGAAAAACTTCTTCTCCCAGAGAGTTGTGGGGGTCTGGAATGCACTGCCTCGGAAGGTAGTGGAGGTCAATTCTCTGGATGCTTTCAAGAAGGAGCTAGATAGGTATCTTATGGATAGGGGAATCAAGGGATATGGGGACAAGGCAGGAACCGGGTATTGATAGTAGATGATCAGCCATGATCTCAAAATGGTGGTGCAGGCTCGAAGGGCCGAATGGTCTACTTCTGCACCTATTGTCTATTGTCTATAAAACTATACAGGAGGCCAGTGTGGGTCAGAGGAGCAACAAGGTAGGGAATGAGAGAACTTCCCCGAGCCGCTGCAACCGTTTTTTAAAGTACTCTTGCATTAGCAAAAATCTGACGTTCATTAAAGTGGAAATGGAGTTACATGAATGAGTTGGAAATTAATTTAACACATTTTTAGCACCTGAGCAACCTATGTTCAAATGATTGTTTGTGACTAAAAACAGAATTGGATTGTTTATTAGAGCACACTAGTCTGTGTTTCTAAGAGAATGATACACCATGTATACACTTTAGAAACATCTTTACTAATATCTTGTTGCCTAAAAGAGAGTATAATAGTAATCCCTGCTTGCACACAGGCATAATCAGCAGAAACTCTCTGTGGTCACTGCCATGTTGTATAAACGAGCATTACAGATTGCGAAATCCGGCTGTAATTCTGCTTCAAAGTTCCGTGATTTTTTGTGTGATTTTTATTTTAAGCTTTTGTTTTTTTGCAAATCCAGCACAAACTGATGGAAGCTCTAAACCTGTATTGTAGTGTTCAGTCTTCTGGTGTTTCATGTCAAGCATCACCATTCTGTGGTCATCCCCAGACATTCTGTATAATCTGGATTAATTACTGCTACCTGATCAAGATGTGAGTACTTTGTCATACCAGTTCACCAGGCAACGCAGTTACCATTTCAAACTCTTGAGCCTCACGGACAGTTGATTGGCTGATTGAAAGAGAAAGAAGTAATGAATAGGCAATTCTACAGTGTGAGTGTGTTTCATGACCAAAGTCCCAGAATAACTCCCCTGTTTTGTACTGCTTGTTCATTTGCAGCCAGCAATAATCATGCTGATCATTCACTTTATGTCTAAGCTTTGTTAAAGTTAACCTGCATTGTTTAAAGTTCACCTTCACTGAATGACTATACATGGCACCAGTTAAAGGGAAGCTGTATTACGGCTGGTGGAGACACTGAGAAAGCTCTGAATTCTGAGCAGTCGTCAAGGAATTGTGAGGATAGGATGTTGTAAGTGGAGCACTAGTTATTTAACAATGTGTGTGTAGGTAAATGGGAATAGACAAAAACAGTTCAGAATGGACTAGAAGGGATGAAAGCCTTTTTTTGTACTGCAGTGCTCTAAGATTTGATGTTTCATACAAAATTAAGACTGTGGATGTATACGGACAATTTCTGTGATTGGTAAATTGGTTTCTTGGTGTCACGTATACTGAGGTACAGTAAAAAAAACTGTTTTACTCTGCTCTCTTTACACTCACAACCATGTGGCTGGCCACAGCTCAAATGACGTATAAATTTGATGATGATACCAATATTATTATCAGAATCTCAGATGGAGACAAGGAGGTGTACAGGGGTATGATAGACTCCTGGAGTGGTTGACTGGTGTCACAGTAGACCACCTTGCACTCACTGTCAACATGACAAAAAATGGGAAGTTGGAAGAACACACACCAATCCTCAACAGTTGAAAGGGCGAGCAGCTCCCTGGGCTTCAACAGAATATCTGTCCTGAACCCTACACATTGATGCAATCATGAAGTAGGCACACCAGTGGCTATACTTCATCAGGACATTGAGAAGATCTGTGATGTCACCAAAGACTCTAGCAAATTTCTGCAGATGTACCATGGAGAGAATTCTGATTGGTTGCATCACCACCGGATATGTAGGCTCCACTGCAGAGGATCGAAAGAAATTTCAGAGGGTTGTAGACTCAGCTAGCTCTGTCGTGAGCACAAGCACTCCTTCTCACCCTCCCCAGCCACCATGGAGAATATCTTCAAAAGGTGATGCCTCAAGAAGCCGGTACTCTTCATTAAGAACACTCATCCCTCTTCTCATTATTACCATCAGGGAGGAGGTACAGAAGCCTGAAGATCCACACTCAAAGTTTTAGGTACAGTTTCTTCCCGTCTGATGATAAGATTTCTGTACTGTCCACGACCCCATGAACACTACCTTATTATTCCTCCTTTGCACTGTTTTTTTTTATTTTAACTTACAATAAATTGTTATATATTGCACTGTACTACTGCCACTAAACAACTCACTTATATCAATGATAATATAACCTGATCTGATTCTGATTCCAATTTTGTACATTTCAAGGATTTCCAAAAAGCCACTGGACCTCTTGGTGGAGGAATTGCACCATGTCCAATGTGATATGATTTGGTTCGGAATATTTACTTGATGTTTGATTTAAGCCAATGTGTCAGGAAATCCTCTGGGCACACATGAAAAGGTCACAGTGTTCAGTAACAGGGAACCAGTACCCACTTAAGTTCTGAATCCCTGGCAGAAGATACTTAATTAGATCATAAGACATTGAAGCACAATGAGGCCATTTGGCCCACTGAATCTGCCCACTATTCGATCATGGCTAATCTTTTTACCCCTCTTCAGACCCACTCCCCAACCTTCTCACCATAACCTATGATGCCACGCCCAGTCAAGAACCTATCAAGGTCTTCCTTTGTGGAGAGATGCTGCCCCACCCACCCATGCTCAATGGCATAGAGATACTATGTCCTGCTTAGACCTTGAAAAGATTCATTATTCAGATATAAAGTTCCAAAAGGTGTGGGGACCGTTTCTTGAATATTTTCATAATTCCCATTTAGATTAAGGGTGCATCCCTCCCTTTTTTTTTCTTTTGCATTTAAATCCCTTACTTCCAGCTTCTTACTGTTAAGATTTATGGGTTTTTTTATGTGTAAACATATTATAGTTTAGGTAGTAGGCAATATAATTTATTTTTATAAATACAGCTCTGTGGTGATATAGTTCTGATTAACTTTTTTATATGTCGTAAGGTTGGTTTGGAGTTGGCTAGTGGGAGGGTGGGGTGGTAACTGACAATACGATTCTACTATGGGTGCTTTGCTTAATTGTACTTTGATATGTTTGTTTTGTACTGTATAAACCTCTTTTTTATTGTATTTTTTTGTTTTGTTATATTGTAAAAACTCATTAAAAATTAATAAAAAAAAGATCTGCCTTAAATACACCCAACAATCTGACCTCCTCAACTGCCTGTGGTAATAAATTCCACAAGTTCATCACCCTCTAGCTAAAAAAAACCTCTACATCTCTGTTTTAAATAGACGCCCCTCTATCCTGAGGCTGTGCCCTCTTGTCCTAGACTCCCCCACCATGGGAAATATCCTTTCCACATCTACTCTGTCTAGGCCTTTCAACATTCAAAAAGTTTCAGTGTGATTCCCACTCATTCTAAATTCCAGTGAGTACAGATCCAGAGCTATCAAACGGTCCTTGTATGATAACCCTTTCATTCCTGGAATCTTCCTTGTGAACCTCCTCTGAACCCTCTTCAACGCCAGCACATCTTTTCTTAGATGAGTAGCCAAAATTGTTCATAATACTCAAGATGAGACTTCACCAGCACCTTATAAAGCCTCAGCATCACATCCCTGCTTTTACATTCTAGACCTCTTAAATGAATGCTAACATGGCATTTGCCTTCCTCACCACCGACTGTACCTGCAAGTTAACCTTTAGGGTGTTCTGCAAAAGGACTCCCAAGTCCATCTGCGGCTCAGATTTTTGGATTTTTCCCCATTTAGAAAATAGTCTGCACATTTTTTTTCTACTACCAAAGTGCACAGCCACGCATTTTCCAACTCTGTATTCCATTTGCCATTTTCTTGCCCATTCTCCTAATCTAAGTCCTTCTGCATCTTACCTGTTTACTCAACACTACCTGCCCCTCCACCAATCTTCATATAATCTGCAAGCTTGGTAACAAAGCTGTCTATTTCATCATCTAAATCATTGATATACAGCATAAAAAGAAGTGGTCCCAACACCGACTCCTGTGGAACACCACTAGTCACTGGCAGCCAACAAGAAAAGGATCTTTTTATATCCACTCATTGCTTCCTACCAATCAGCCAATGCTCTAGCTATGCCAGTAACTTTCCTGTAATGCCATGGGCTCTTAATTTGGTAAGCAGCCTCATGTGTGGCACCTTGTCAAAGGCTTTCTAGTTACCTGTTATGAGTTTTCCAGTTCACAGTGCATCCTTAAATGTCGTCAGTAGTCATGTTCACTTTTAGTTGACTGCATTGTCCTGTTACTGACCAGCCAACAACTTCGATCAATCAACATCAATCTGCTGGAAGAGCTTAGTAGCCAAGCAGCACTGGTGGGAGGGAAGAAATTGTTGATGCCTTATATCAACCACAACTTAGACCTAGCATAAACAGTGCCTAAATTTAGCAAATATCACAGAGGCAATATCGACACACAGCGAGATACCCTGAAGGGAGGGTGAAGTGGGAGTTAGTGCTGCTGCCTCTCATCAGAGGGTAAGATTAAATTCAAAATGCACAGGATTTGGATGAGGATGTCAGTGAACCAGCCTTCAGAAGCAGGTTGGCATTAGAACACAACATAATGCGAGCATGGAGTCAGCTGCCAGAAAGCCTACATACACTGACAAGCAGCATGGCAGAGTCTGGTGCCAACTTGGCACAGGGCTTTGCACAGAGCTTGGTGCCCATCCTTCCCAGCATGGTACTGGTGGCCAACTCCGTCAGAAGCTAGGATGGCAATGTCTGAGAGCCAACATCTCAGCTTACAGTTCTGCAGAAGCAGCTGCCACTGACAGTCTGAATACTGGGGTGCGAGGTCAGGCCGGCACCCCTGTTGTCCCAGAAGGTCAGTGTTTGTTTAAAGGGCTCTTAGGAGACCAGCAATCCATTCGGGAGTACAGAGCCCAAACCATTGCAATGGCAGTTGGTTTCCCGTGCAGAATGAACCAACTAACACCTCTCTGCATTCGACACCTAAACCCTGCTCACTTGCTCTTCCCCGTCAAACAGCCAGCTCAGTGCACTGCCACTAATGACACTGGAATAACACCCTCTGACAATGGAGCTGCTTAAGGCTGCCTCCAGGGCAGTCTCCTCACTGAAAGTCAACAGTATTCCACCACCACTCTGCTGCCACTGAGCCAGCACTAAATATCCCTGAGACAGAAGACCAAGGGATGCCAGGCAAGGTTGTCACGTTTCACTGACTACCATGTGAATATTTATTAGATTTATCTATGAATCAGGACCAAGGCATCAGTGATGAGGGCAGAAATGTGGCACTCCCAGCAAATGAGAGACGAGGCTTGAGCTTCCTGCTGTTGTACATAAGTTGTTTCTTCACAAGCAACGCAACAGGAAGAAACCTTTTAAGTTGTTCTATCCCAGCACTTCCGGGCTAGGCAATGTCTGAGCTCCAGAACAAAGCAGAGTTCTAGCCAAGTTGTTCCAGTGCATCTCTGAGCATGCTCACAATTGCCACCCAGTACATCCAGCCCCAACCTACCCACAAAGTGGCGAAGGCCATTATCAACAGTGTTGTTGAAAGGCACTAACTCCCCAACGCTTACTCACCAAAGGACTGAGTCCCAGAGGTGAAGTGAGACTGACCCCTGCTGTACCAAATGTGGCATCAGGAACACCGGGTAGAAATGAAGTCAAATGGCATCAATAGGAAAACACGCCAGTGGCTGAACAGGAGGAAATCTGCAGATACCGGAAATTCAAACAGCAACACACATAAACTGCTGGTGGAACGCAGCAGGCCAGGCAGCATCTATAGGGAGAAGCGCTGTCGACGTTTCGGGCTGAGACCCTTGGTCAGGACTGAAGCCATCCATCCTCAGTGGAAGATGGTTGTAGAGTCAGTCATACATCCGGGCCGTTGAGTCCGTGCTGGCCATCTAGCAGCCATTGTATCTTCCCCACATTCTTATTACCCACCTCCACCCACATACGCACTAGGAGCTACTTACAGCTGCTAATTACCCTGCCAAGAGGGAATCGGAGCACGGGAAGAAACCCTTGCAGTTACAGGGAGGGACTGCGAGCTCCGCGCAGACACGCCTGAAGCCGGGATCGATCCAACTTTACCACTGTGCTGTCCATGGATCTCCGGCCAGGACATCCTTTGATCACAAGGTCGGAAGCGGGACTGTTTGCTGATTATTGACAATGTTGCAATCCTTGGCAATAAAGAAGATGGTCCCTGCATGCAGCAAAGCCTGGGCAAGGAACAATCAGCAGCAAAAGGCACTCATGTGGCAGAACTTTCCAGCAATCTGCTCCTGACGTTCAGTGACATCGGCACTACTGATTTCCCCAGCACCAAAATCCTCAGGGTCACCCTGGACTAGAACCTCAACTGCCCCAGCCACAGAAATATCTTGGGTACAGGGAAGGCCAGAGGCTGAGTTGTTTTGGCAACTGGGCTACCTTCTGAACCCCACTCCTTCTCACCATCTACAAAACATAAGCCAGAAGCATGGTAGAAGACTTTTCAGAATTGGTACAGCACCAAGAACTCCCACCACCATGCAGGATGAAACAACCTGTGGGACTGGCACCCCATCACTCCTCCCTGCCCCCCCCGCCCCCACTGCCAGCAGTGGCCACAGTGTAAAGCAGCTACAAAATCCACTGCAGTTTCTCAGCCAGGCTACACTACAGCAACTGCCAATGCTTTGATCTCTTCACCACGAAAGACAAGGGCAGTCGGTGCATGGGAACACCACCATCTCTTTACGCACCACTGTCACTTGGAAAAGTATCGCCCTTCATTGTAAACCCTGGAACTTCCTGCCAGTATAACCGCGAGGTAGCTTCGCCAGAAACACTGCCGAATTTCAAGAAGGCATTCTCTGCCATCCTCGCAAGAAACAAATGATGGTCACCTAGGCGCTGAAATGGAACGGAAACATCGCTAATAACTTTTTTTAAACCTGAACCTGAGTTGAAAGTATTTGCAGACACGTATTCTCTGGCATTTCTGGATTGAAGGAAGAAAAGAAGTATGTGCATTTAAAAGAAAAGAATAACGATCTGGCTTTCTAGGGGATCTATTATACATCTGAGGTACAGGGAGTAGATGTGAATAATCCCTAGAGTCTGAACCTATTCTAGAAACTATAATGCAACCTTGTTAAATGTACCCTTTCGGTTACAAAGGGATAGACTTATAATATTAGTTCAGCCACTTTTGTTTTAAAATGTGGTGCAATTATGTGACTATTCCTACCTCGCAAAGAAATATTGATTGAAAACGGTATGCCCTGGGGTGGGCCTACCCCTCGCTCATCTGGACAGAGAGGGCAGGATATGCAGGAAGGTCAACTGGACTCAGCAAGCAGGCCTCAATTGAAGCAAGAGCAAATTGCTTTTAGCTTGGAAATAGATATGTTTAAGTGTAAAGGTTTTCATAGTCCAGCTATTAAGTTTTCTGAGTACTCTTAGACTGCGACAGAAAGATTTCAGCTGTGCAATTTAACTGGATTTTGCAGAGACTAAGGTTAATTGAAACCGATCTTAAACATATATTTTATGACTGGTTGATAGCCCAATAACATCCATTCACTGCAAAGGCTATCAGGAGATCAAGCAGATAATAGCATTTACAAGGCAATTTAAAAGGATTGAAGCCAAGCCTATTCTAAAGAATGTTTTAATAGTTTGTAGTAAGATTTTAGACCAGTAAATCTTAGAGTCTCTAAAGGAAAATGTTTTTATATAGTATTAAACTAGTAAAATGGAATAGAAAAACAAAAGAGATTTGTAAACACAACAGCTCAGCCAAATTAGTAGCATGCTGTATCTTTAGACAGTAAAATATCCAAAGGTGCCTCACAGGTAGGGCCACAAAGATTTTCACACAGGACTGAAAGCAAAAATGTTAGGACAGGCAAGCTGAGTCAAGAAGACCATAAGACCAGAAGACATTGGAGCAAACTTAGGCCCCTCAGTCCATTGAGTCTACACTGCCATTCCATTATGGCTGATTTATTATCCCCCTCAAACCCGTTTTCCTTCCTACTCTCCATAACCTTCTATGTCCTGTCTAACCTGGAACCTATCAAGCTTTATACATACCCAAAGACTTGACCTCCAGAGCTGTCTGTGACAATGAATTCCACAGAATCACCATGCTCTGGCTAAAGGGCATTCCTGCATTCTGAGGCTCAGGCCCCTGGTCCTAGATTCACTCTCTGTAGGAAACATCCTCTCCACATTCTCTCTATATAGGACCTTCAATATTCGATAGGTTTCAATGAGATCACCCTTCATCTGGCCCAAAGCCATCAAATGCTCCTCATACAATAACCCTTTCATTCCCGGAATCCTTCTTGTCAACATCCTCTGGACCCTCTCCAATGCCCTCACATCTTTTCTTAAATAAGAGGAACAAAACTGCTCACAATACTCCAAGTGAAGTCTGACCAATGCCTTATAAAGCCTTACCATTGCAGTACATCCTTCCTCGCATGTTCTAGTCCTCTCAAAATGAATACTAACATTGCATTTGCCTTCCTTAACATAGACCTACCTTGCAATTTAATCTTTAGGTAATCCTGCAAAGGACTCTCAAGTTCTTTGCACTTCCGATTTTTGAATTTTCTTCCCATTTAGAAAATAATCTACGTCTTTATTCCTCTACCAAAGTGTAGGACAATAATTTCCCTACAGCATATTCTATCTGCCATTTCTTTGCCCATTCTCCCAATCTATCTATGTCCTTCTGCAGACTACCTGCTTTCTCAACACTACCAGCTTCTTCACCTATCTTTGTATCATCTGCAAACTAAAAAATTCCATCGTCCACATTATTGACATATAACGTGAAAAGAGTGGTTCCAATACAACACCCCTGTGCAACACCACTAGTCATAGGCAACCAACTAGAATAAGCCCCCCTTATTCAACTCTAGCCATACTAGCCATACTAGATACTAGCCATACTAGATACTAGCCATACTAGTATCTTTCCTGTAAAACCATGGGCTCTTATCTTGTTCAGCAGCCTCGTGTGCATCACCTTGTCAAAGGCCTTCTGAAAATCCAAGCTCAGATTCTCCTTTGCCTGTTATTTCCTCAAAGAACTCCAATAAGTTTGTCAGGCAAGAATTCTCCATGATGAAACCATGCTGACTTTAGTCTACTTTATCATGTGCTTCCAAGTACCCCAAAGCCTCATCCTTAATAATGGACTTCAATATCTTCCCAACCGCTGAAGTCAGGCTAACTGGCCTGTAAATTCCTAACTTCTGCCTCCCTCCCTTCTTAAAGAGTGGAGTGACATCAGCAAATTTTCAATCCTTGGAACCATTCCAGAATCTAGTGATTCTTGAAAAGTCATTACTAATGCCTCTTCAGCTGCCTCTTTCAGAACCTTGGGGTGTAGTCATTCTGGTCTAGGTGACTTATCGCCCTTCAGACTTCCAGCTTCCCAAACACCTTCTCCTCAGTAGTAGCAGCATTACTCACTTCTGCTCCCTGATACTCTCAAATTTCTGGCATACTGCTTGTGTCTTCCACAGTGAAGACTGACGCAAAATACTTATTAAGTTTGTCTGCCATTAATCCCCCCCCCCCCATTACTACTTCCCTAGCATCATTTTCCAGTGGCTGAATATCCACCGTCACTTTGCTTTTCCTCTTTTTATATCTGAGAAAACCTTTGGTATACCATCTTATATTATTAGCTAGCTTACCTTCACATTTCATCTTTTCTTTCCCTTTGTTTTTTTTAGTTGCCTTCTGTTAGTTTTTAAAATCTTCCCAATCCTCTAACTTCCCACTAGTCTTTGCTATTTTATATGTGCTCCCATTTGTTTTTATGCTGTCTTTGACTTCCCTTGTCAACCATGGTTGCCTCATCCTCCCTTTAGAATACTTCTTCATCTTTGGGATTATTCTACCCTGCCCCTTCCTAGTTGCTCCAGAAACTAGCCATTGCTATTCTGGCATCATCCCTTATAATGTCTGCTTCGAGTCAACTTTGACCAGCTCCTCACTCATGCCTCTATAATTCCCTTTATTCCACTCTAATACCAATACATTTGACTTTACCTTCTCCCTGTCAAATTTCAGGCTGAATTCTATCATCTTATCATCCCATCTCCTAATGGTTCCTTTATCTTAAGCTCCCTAATCAAATGAGGTTCATTACACAACACCCAACCCAGAATTGCCTTTACCCTAGTTGGCTCAACTACAAGCTCCTCCAAAAAGCTATCTTGTAGGCATGCTACAAATTCCCTTGCTTGGGATCCAGCACCAACCTGATTTTCCCAATCTACCTGCATATTGAAATCCCTTCTTACATACTGTTCCTATCTTCCATAGTAATTTATATCCCACATCCTGGCTTCTGTTCAGAGGCCTGTATATAACCCCCATCAGGATCTTTTTACCCTTACAGTTTCTTAACTTTACTCACAAGGATTCCATATATTCCAATTCCAGGTCACCTCTTTCTGAGGATTTGATTTCATTTTTTACCAACAGAGCCACCCCACCCCTCTGCCTACCTGCCCATCCTTTTGATTAAAAGGTGTATCTTTAGATGTTAAGTTCCCAACTCTGATCTTCCTTTTGCAATGACTCAGTGATGCCCACAATGTCATACCTGCCAAACTCTAGTTGAGCTACAAGAGTATCTGCCTTATTCCATATACTGCATGCATTCAACTAGAACCCTTTTTGATTTTCCCCCATGTTACATTTCAACTCATCCTACTGACTGCAATTTTTCCCTGTCCTTTCTCACAGTTTCACTCACACTGCATCTACCTGTATACCACCTGCACCATCCTCAGCCCATCACCCTGCCAAATTAGTTTAAACCCACTCAACAGCTTTAGCCTGGAAGGATATTGGGTCCCCTCGTGATCAAATGTTGTTATTATGGTACCACTCAGCCAGATTTTCAGTCTCTCTCCATTCTACTGATTCAGCCTACAATAGCAGTGTTGTCTTCAAGCTTGAATATGGCCTTGGAGCCACAGAGTTGTAAGTGTAAAGTGAGTAGAGCAGGGGGCTTTGTGGAGCACCGGTGCTGATGGAGATCATGGAGGATCAACGATGGGCGGTGGAATCTGTGCTACCTGTTCGAAGCCAACTGCTCTGGTCTTCCCAAGGAAACACTGAATGAAATTCTGGATCATTGAAAATGCATGTTGGATATGCCCTCTCGGCTCGAAGAATCAGCTGTACTTTGTTACATAGATGCTGTCTGGCCTGCTGAGTTCCTCCAGCATTTTGTGTGTGCTGTTTGTTGGGCAATTTGATGGCAGTGGATGGACTCATAAAGTCAGAGCTTGGATGTAGGCTCTTCAGCCCACTTGGTCCATGCCAACAAGCATACACATCCAAACTACTCCCACTTGTGAGTGTTTGGCCCATAACCTAAACGTGTCCTATCCATTGACCAATCCAACATTTTTAAAAGAGGTGGTGATGAAGCAGTCTGTGTACATGCAGTTGTTACCGTGGTTTATGATATAAATTGGAGAAAGTGAAGGAAGGGCATTGGGAGACTCTAGATGTAATGGTCCAGGACTGGAGAGAGAAATTATTGCTGTGATTCGCTGGCAATGATTACATGAATATAAGAGGAATTATGGAATTAAGTAAGCTACCTTCTACTGAACAGGATGAAAGAGCATTGATCAATGAAATAAAAAGGAATGGTGTTAGATCAATGTGATCAATCATCTCAAAGTCTTGTCAAGAGGTTGTGAAGAATCGGGCAGCATGGTGTGATCATGGAATCTTTTGGCTTGTTGGCTTCAATAGAGCAGATGAGGAGTTGGGCTTCAGACCAAAGCAGAGTCAACTTCTGATCCAGCCCTCTTCTCCCTCTTTATTGTAGTGCTGCTACCTCAACTCCAAGGAGGAGACTTTTAAGCAAGATTTTAAGGAGATTTAAGCAAGCTATCTATGTTAGAGCACAAAGCAAGATTACAAAATTCTCCCATCATCCACTCAGATTTGCCCACTCAAAAAATGCAACCACCACCTCTATTATATTTAGCTAAAAGGAAAAACAACACCACACCCAAATGCATAGTAAACATTTAAACATGCTGTTTGATATATTTTCAAGCTTTTTCTGAATTAGCTGTCGAATCCCACTCCCAGTAGTGTGTACATATCCATGTGTGTGTACAACACGTGCATTCAAAACATGTGTTTGCATTTTGTGTCTGTGATGTGCATCTGTAAGCCTGTGTCCAGTGCGTGGAACGTTTCTCACTGTAAAGTGGGCACTGAGTTCATTGTCAAGGAGATTTGCATAATTCACAGTCTGGGCTGCATTGTCTAAATAAAAATATAGCCTGAACTAGTCAGTTCTCGGGAATGATTACAGAAAAATAGATTTTGTGAATTTAGACTATCTTTCCCATTGGCATTTTACATTCCAAACACACTCGACTTAGATAATAAAGCGGATGGCTGAAGGAATGAGCCATGAATTACACCCTGAATAGGAAATGCAAGCGTTTGCACTAAAAGTAGGAAGAATGATTGCACATCAAAGATGACCTTACAAAGTTAGAAATCTAGGTGCAACAACTTACATTAAAAAACATGTCCCTGGAGTCTGGCACTATTGACAAAGCTAACAACTTGGGGGTTTCCAAACTATAGCAAAGTTGTCCGGTTAGCTTGGCCTCAGCAGTAGGAGAAGACTAAAATCAATTTTATAGACCTGGTTAGAGAATAAGGATTGGTCAGAGTCAACATGATTCAAGAAAGGGAAAATAATTTTGACAATTTTTTGCTGGAATTCTAATGATATTTTAATAATCAAAATTAATAAGGACAAACCAATGGATGGATTTAGTTTTCACCGCTTACCTCAATCAAATCTTCCTCCAGAGATTAAATTACTAATGTATAACCTCCTTTGCTAATATGGTTTATAATTTGTGCCTTTTTAGGGAATCAGCACCTCCAGCTGCTGTGGTGTCATCATTGTGACTGAACAGCCGATCAGTGAGCAATCTCCCTGTCAGCCAACACTAAATTCAATTAAATTATTGAACAATTTAAAGTGAAATAGATTTGGAACATGTATGGGATTAAGATAGAAGTCAAAATATAAGAACATTCTTAAAAATACTTTGTTTTATTTAAAAGTTAGTTATTAATTTTAACAAGTTTTATTAACCTCTAAACTGAATAATTTGTGATCGCCATTTCATGGAAATTGCAAACCATATACGCAAAATTAATTTTTCCAAGTCTGGAGAGAATGTTTGACAATAATTGTAATTTAATATACAACTCAAAAATGGTATTACATTGTTCATCAAGTTTTAACATTTCATTGTTTTTTTTCCAGTGAGATAGTGGTGTAAAAGATTGACGCTTAGGTTAAATCAGATACAGCACAAAGTAGACCCTTCCAGCCCTTTGAGCTATGCCACCTCAGCAAACCCGATAAACCCTAAGCTAATCACAGGACTATTTACCAGTTAACCTGCCCAATACATCTGTGGAGTGTGGGAGGAAACTGGGACACCCAGGGAAAATCCACACATTCCGAAAGGGAATACATGGGGAGTACAGACTCCTTTCAGTACAGTGCTGGAATTGAACTCCAAATTCCAGAACCCGTCAAGCTGTAAAAGTTTCATGCTAGCCGCTACGCTACCAAGGCATAACCCTTGCTTCTATAAAGGCTACACAGAGCATGTATGGAAGGAGAAAGATATTGTTCACTCTGAGATAGACAAATACAGATGCAGGATATTGCTGTCACGTTCACAGGTTAACAACAGAGTGCTGACAATTTAAATATCAGTACAGCAGCCAAAGCCAGAGGAACATGCTAGAGCAACCCTGTACCAGTAGCTTACCCATTAAAGACCCAACACATAATAATAATTACAGATTAAAGGAGTGGGGTTCAGTATGCACACAGCATTCTGGTAATCTATTCTACTAGTTTGCATTTCCCCTCAATTCTGACTAAAGGCAGTGATGACGTGACTCCTTCAACAATTTTTCGGCAACCACTAAAATTCTGTTCACCATTATTATTTCACATTCCCATCTGTGGAATCATCCAGTCTTGGCCCCATCTGTCTCTGTCCTATTAAAGTCAATCTGTCTCCCGGAATAGCTTCCCTCGCTGCAACCTTCACATTCTAGCGCTCCTTGAAGAATCACAAATCAATCCACTTCCCCTTTGAATTCCAAAGATGAACAACTTTATGCTGTAGAAGCCGGTTATCTGTGACATTTTATTAAGTGGCCATTTTCTCTTTCCTAGCAGGGACTGGTTGCCATGGAGAATGCATTGTGAGAAATGGTCTGCAAATGTTCTTAAAAAGTCATAATCCATCCTTGAGCACAGGTCATTTCCTGAATCCTTTTCTAATCATTCAGCAGATATGTTTACTTGTTCAGTTAAATAGTGAATGGATACATGTTAACTGTTGAAATGAAAGCATAGCTGGTAGGAGAAGGGTTTCAGCCCGAAACATTGACTGTTTACTCTTTTCTATAGACTGCTGCCTGGCCTGCAGACTTCCTCCGGCATTTTAAGTGTCTGCATAGCTGGTAGCTTGTTAACTTGATCTATCAGTGAAAGGCATATAAGACCATATAATCATAAGACATAGGAGGAGAACGAGGCCATTTGAACCATTGACTCTGCTCAACTATTCCATCATGGCTGATTTATTATCCCTCTCAACCCCATTATCCTGCCTTCTCCCTGTAACCTTTGACAACCTTACTAATCAAGAACCTATCAACCTCCTCTTTAAGTATACCTAATGACTTGGCCTTCACAACAGTACGTTTCAATGAATTCCACAAATTCACCACACTCTGGTTAAAGAAATTCCTCCTCATCAGTGCTTTAAAGGTATGTCCTTCTATTCTGATGTCTTCCCCCTGGTCCTAGACTCTCCCACTTTAGGAAACATCCCTTCCGGGTCCACTCTATCCATGCCTTTCAAAATTTGTTAGGTCTCAATGAGATCCTCCCTCATTGTTCTAAACTCCAGCAAGGACAGACCAGAGCCATCAAGCTCTCCTTATATGTTAACCCTTCCATTCCCAGGTTCATTCTCATGAACCTCCTCTGGACCGTCTCCAAAGCCAGGCACATCCTTTCTTAAATAATAGGGACAAAATTGCTCACCATATATTCCAAGTGCAGCCTGACCAATGCCTTATAAAGCCTCAAAACTACATCCTTGATTTTATATTCCAATCCTGTCGAAATGGATGCTAACACTGCATTTGCCTTCCTTAGCAACCTGTAAGTTATCCTTTATGGAATCCTGCACGAGGACTCCCAAGTCCCTTTGCACCTCCGGTTTTTGAATTTGCTCCCTGTTTAGAGAATAATCTACACTTTTATTCCTTCTATCAAGTGCACGATCATGCAAATTTTATCCTTTAAAAATTATTCTTTAAAAAATTCTACACTTTATTCCATTTGCCCAT
The DNA here is from genome assembly GCF_030144855.1 of Hypanus sabinus. Taxonomy (NCBI): domain Eukaryota; kingdom Metazoa; phylum Chordata; class Chondrichthyes; order Myliobatiformes; family Dasyatidae; genus Hypanus; species Hypanus sabinus. The sequence continues at coordinate 7,288,165 of NC_082733.1, forward strand.
TCCTCTTCCTCTTTGCCCTTTCTCCTAATCTGTTTAAGTCCTCTTGCAGAGTCCCTGCTTCCTCAACACTACCTGTCCCTCCATCTGTCCTTGTATTGACTGCAAACTTGGCCACAAAGCCATCAATTCTGTCGTCCAAATCATTGACATACAACGTGAAAAGAAGTGATCCCAGTATCAACCCCTGTGGAACTCCACTAGTCATCGGCAGCCAACCAGAAGTGACCCCCATTATTCCCACTTATTGCTTCCTGCCAGTTAGCTAATCTTTCATCCATGCTAGCATCTTTCCTAAAATACCACGGGCTCCTTTCTTATCTTGCAGCCTCATGTGCGGCAGCTTGTCAAAGGCCTGCCGAAATTATAGAAGAATATTTCAGTGTGCTGACCCTTGTGTTATTGATATTTTGATGTCAGAGGGGACTGGTGCAACATTCTATCAGTTCTAAAGCACTGTGGACTTTGAATCATGTGAGTGAATAATTGGAACTAAATCTAGACAAAAAAGCTTTGGGTTTACTTAACCAGACGAAATTTTGCAGGAGATGAACATGCAGACTGAAGCTATAAACCTTGCCATTATCTGTGTGGCATTTTCTCTGCTTATCTGTGTGGTCACTTCCTTCCCTACAACCCTCTGAGATACCCACACGCCTCCTTTCCCAGTCTTTCACAAACTTTTCATTTTCATATCCTTGGTGGCTGAATCATCCCTTATCTAGATACAAAGGTTTGGACACCGATCTTCCTTCAGTTTCCCCAGTTCTCTACTCCTCAAAACACCCTGAAAAACTACTTTCAATATGGTTCCATTGCTTCACCTTTATCTCAGTCAGAATTATTTTAATGTTAGATGGTTATAGGTTCAAGTTCTATACCAGAGATTTTGTTACTGTGTAATTATTGTAATGCCGCAGTCACCATTCTTTTTGGATTTTATGATAAACCTCTGCATGGGGTCTGTCATCCCAGTACCCTGGGCTATATCTTATCCCAAGTCAAGATCACATTACTTTACTTGGAGACTTGCTATACGCAAATTAGCTGTTGTGTTTCCCACAAACACTTCAAAGGTATCACGTTAACAACAAACCATTTTGAAATCACCTGAAAGGATGTGATATATGAACGTTTTTTTTATGTACAAGACTTAATGTCAGCTTGATTCACAATGACTAACATAGCAGGTTATGTCCTCCCAGTCCTGAGCACAGGAGAAAATGCCTAGTCAGAAGAAATTCAGTGGTTACCGAGCAGTGCCAAGCAAAAGAGGAAGGATCGCAAAACTGACTGCAATTGAGAGAGGACATAAATGAAAAGACTAAAGTAGGAAATTAAGGAGAATAAAGAAGAGAAATAATGGGTGTGGAGAGAGGAAGAGGCTGTGGGGTGGCCAAAGGGGAAAATATATTTCCCTTGTTGAAATGAATACCCCAGGGGGCTTGTGTTGACTCATTGAGAAGCCAGTCATCGATTCCATTGAATCTGAGGCACTAAATGAAATATTTTCTCTGGTTAAAATTCAGTCCTGGGTTCCTTCAGACAACTGCATGCTGTTTAATTGCAGTGTTTGACTAAACTGAGTTCAAAATCCCAACTTCTGCCTCGTTCAATAAGCCCCTTTCACCATCATTCAGGTGCTGGCATTATTATTGCTGTCAGGGCTGGGAACAGATGAGTGGAGCCCAGTCGGACAGTCGCAATCCCTGTTCCCACGATTCAGACCAGTGCAGTTAAAGAACTCAGCACCTCTCCACAGTTCTGTGCCACCATTAATTGATTTGCCAGAGATTCTATATTCATCTTGTGTGTGAGACACTGTTTTCCAATCATAAAGCCCAGCAAAATTTCTATCCTCTGTGTTGTTAGACAACAGCAAGGCAATGATGTGCCTGGACAATGAACAACAGTTAATCCTCCATGTTGTGTTAAACAGTCCATATTGTTTTAATTTCACCAATAATGTTTTCTGGTTTCTTCAGCATTTTTTACTTTTTAATTAGAAGAGGGTAAATAGGTCTAAGATAGCAAGATTTAACATTATTTATAATGTAAATGTTTTTCTATAAGGTCGGACCTGAAGACATTGAGACCCACCCTGGTTACCACTTTTAACACTGCCATGGCTTGAGTGTTGGTCCATGAAGTATTGGCATTATATTCCTCTGTAAAAGTTTAAAGTATGCACTTGTTTTCACTGTGGTTGTTTTACTATTCAAAGATTGGACTCCCTAAGCTTTTCTCAATATTAGTTCCCCTTGTAGGCTCCTGGGCTAAACCTTCCAGTAGCTCACACATTTGATGGAAACATCACACAGTTACGGTTGCTACTTCAGGGTGGTACTGAAAGAGAGCTGCACTGTCTGAACTGCTACTTTACAACCAAGACAATGCCCCAATCTACTTAATGTAGCTTTATCCTGATGAAGGGTTTCCACACAAATCATTTCCAGCTGTGTTGCCTCTTTCAGGGAACTATGCTTTTCCTTTCCTCCCACAGATGTTGCTTGACCCGCTGAGTTCTTCCCGTAATTGTTGCTTAACTTTCCCAGTGGCCCAGAAAAAAAACTCCAACTGGAGCATGAGTTCCCAGCCTGGGGTCCACAGACCCCTTGCTTAATGGTATTAGTCCGTGGCATAGAAAAGGCTGGGAACCCCTGAGCTAGTGACTTCTTAGACACAAGAGATTCTGCAGAAATCATGAGCAGCACATACAAAACGCAGGAGGAACTCAGCAGGTCAGGAAGCATCAATGGAGGGGAATAAACAGCCGCTGACCTTGGCCTGAAATATTGACTGTTTATTCCCTTCATAGATGATGCCTGACCTGCTGAGTTGTGTGTGTAGCTCATGACTTGCATGCCTGCATTTTTTTTTGTTTAATTGCAGTGCAGAATAGGCCCTTCCGGCCCTTTGAGCCCATGCCACTCAACAACCCCGGATTTAACCTTAGCCTAAAATCGGGGCAATTTACAACAACCATTTAACATACTAGTTCAGCAGTCATCGGACTTCACGTTCTACCCCAGTGGCTGTTCCACATTGTACTGAAGAGAAGGCCTCAATTCAGGTGACATGGTAACATAGTGACTGGCATACCGCTATTGCAGTGCCAGGGGCCTAGTTTCAATTCCCACCGCTGTCTATAAGGAGCTTGTACATTCTCCCTGTGTGCACGTCGGCTTCCTCTGGGTGTTCCGGTTTCCTCCCACATTCCAAAGACATACGGGGAGTTAGTAAGCTAGTTGGCCATATGTATGAATTGGGCAGTGTAGTACCATCAAGGTGGAGGTACGGGACCCCGAAGCCACAGACTCAATGGTTTAGGAGCAGCTTCTTCCCCTCTGCCATTAGATTTCTGAATGGACAATGAACCCACGTACACTACCTCAATATTTTTTGCTTTCTTTTTGCACTATTTATTTAATTAAAAATTTTAAAATACTTTTCTTACTGTAATTTATAATTTATATAACTATGTTTGCTGCCACGAAGCAGATTTCACGATATCCCATCTGATTCTGAGATGCAATAATGATCACAGGGCGAATATTTCTATTTATTTCTGACAGTATGTTTCAAACTGTTTCAAGGTGCACACCTGAATCCGGCTATCTCGCTGTCAATGTGCGTGCTGGGCCGGCTTCGCTGGCTGAGGCTTCCTGTCTACTGGATTGCTCAGTTTGTTGGAGCGTTCACTGGTTCAGCAGCAGTGTTTGGCCTTTATTATGGTAAGATCATTATTTTTACATGGGAATTCATGCAATAGACATTGCTGCTACTTAATTTCTGTATACTTTGTAGATGCCTTCATGACATTTAATGGCGGAAACTTGACAATAACTGGTCAAAATGCAACAGCACAGATTTTCTCTTCTTATCCGGCACCACATCTGTCTTTTGCAAATGGATTTGCAGACCAGGTAATCCTAAATGCTTCCTAACTAATCGTGCACCATAATCTTTATGATCTGGTTTTGTTAGGTTTTTCCTGTCACACTTTTTGATCATTATCAACAAATTCTTCAAAGCCCTTGAATTACTGTGTTATTTATTTTATTTCTCATAGTTAACGTTTTGCTCCCAATCCTCTAACACTCTGTAAACAGTGTTCAGCAGTTACAGGAGAGCACCTTAGGGTAATTGCATCTTCCTTGATAGAAGCAATTAACCTTTATTGCTCTCTTTATCATTGGCTCCAAGATGTGGAATTTTAACTAATTGTGACTCAGAGCACTGAAATTCATTTGTATTGCATCAGCCTAAAATGTTCTGCCTGTCCCATATGCTGCATTACAGATCTTTCCCTGTCATAATAAAATGGTCAACCATTTGGTTTGTTGTCACATTGGTCTGGAATTGACCATCCAGAGGGTTGTAAGTGTTGCCTTTCCTTGGAATTTGGGCATAAGTACCTTTTCCAATAGCAGACAGGAAACTGAAAATTAACTCTGAAAGGGAATGCATATGCAGACCCGTGTTATCATCAGGGCATGCTAACTGTCAACTACCCAATGTTATCACTCATCTCTTCCTCTGTGAGTTCAGATCCCACTCAAAATGGACTGTAGGGCCAGTATCTCATCAGAAGTTGTCTAAGTGAGGTCTCAATGGAATGAAAAATAGATGGGGTTTTGTAATCTGCTCTGCCCTGGTTACCAGCTGATAGTGAAGACAAAAATGTTGCTCCATAATGACAAAGGTCTACCTGCCTGTTAAAGCAGGTAGGAAAAATGATAACCCTTTGTAATAGAACAGAAAGGTTCTTCCAAGGGCCTGGCCAATGTTAATGCTGCATGCAATAGATTAACTCTTCACTTGTGAGATCCCAGTGATTGCAAATTAGCAGTCATATTCCTTACAGAGCTGCGACTCATTTCAAATGTAACTCATTGGTAAATACTTTAGCATGTAAGTGAGCAATCAAAATGTAAGGTCAGTATTGAGACACTGATATTTCTTCATTGGTTACAAAAGATTGAATATTCCACTTGTATAAAGGCAAAGGAACAGTGCAATGTATTCCAGTCAACACCACTGGTATATTTTCTAAGTAAATACTCATTTCTTATTTTAGAAAATCTTAACTGAAAGAGAGATAAGATAAACGGAAATCGTTAAATTATTGCATAGCCATTTGGCATAGCATGTATATAAGATAGTGAAATCCTCAGAAGTAATTATTTAACCATGTCACACAGAAAGTGTGTAAGGGAAAAAATGCAGAAATTAACTATGGATGGTTGGACAGCAAGGAACATGCCTATCAGTAGAGAGAGATTACACTTCCTTTGACTTTGTTCATTACCCAGACTCCCAATCGCCACTGTAAATTTGGAAAATTAACTAACTTCTGCCTCGTGGAATGCACAGTCAGAAGCAATCCAAAAATAAATAAGTTAACAATTAAATGTTTCACAATTTCCTCCTATTCATCATTCCTGGAGCTCGTGCAGTTTCCAATATGCATGGAATCCTAAAAATGAACTTTTGAGCATCGAGAATGTAGACAAGATGCAAGAACATTAAAAAATAAAGTTTCCGTACTGTGAATCAGAATCTGTTTTATTACCATTGGCTTATGAAATTTGCTCCTTTGCAACACCAGCTGCAAAGTGCGGAGACATAAAATTACTGTAAATAACAAAACTAAATAAACTGCACACCCCTAGGGAAGAGACGACTTACTTAATTTCAATGCAACTTTGTCAAGTTTCATATTAATAGTTGATTATTTTAAATTATTATTTACTAGCTTTCAAATATTTTATTATCTAAATGTCATCGTTTCTTAATATTTAATAAAAAATAATGTTCCCTTGAATCAATTGCTTAATTTTATTATTGATCATGTGCCTTATTTTTAATTGAATAATTGGAATATTTTCATTCGCAGTCTATAACATTTCTAGATGAATCCCAATTCATATGGAGTTATTGAATAATTTAAAACCAACTGCCCCATATGTTCTTACTTTTACTCAAAGTCCTGCTTTCACTTAGTAATGTGATATGTGGCTTGGATCGTATCATTTCACAAATACTTTTGTGCCATATCTATAAATTTTCACTGCAGTTTTTAATGATGCTTGTTCCTCATTTCCTACACATGGTCTCTTGGGTAGATTTTCTTCTTCAGGGTTCGGATGTAAGAGATTGTTAGGAATAGGCCCTTATCACAAAATCAGACACAAGCTGCTTCCAATTTGAAAGGGTGGAATATTTGGCCAATTTTACAGGGGTTTCCACCCATCAGTCCCTTGGTTGGGTTCACTTAGTTCATCAAGGATCAAACTGTGCACCTTTCCCATCTGTTTGGCTTAGAACCACATCTGGAGATGGATTCACCAGCTGAATTACGCTACAGAGGGGTAAGGTGGGGGGGAAGTGGGAGGAGCATTCTGCACATGACTTGCATGGACATTCTACCAGGCTCAAGCATAGCTTCCATCTCACTGTTATGTCTATTGAATGGTTCTCATTCCTGGAGCACCTTGACAGTAAAGACACTTAACGTCAGACTACTGTTTATTGACTACAGTTTTTTCCCCTTCATACTATTATTCCAAGCAAACTCATCACCAAACTCTGGACTCCAGGACTTGATTCCTCCCTCTGCAACTGGATCCTTGATTTCCTGACCAACAGACCACTATCATTGAGGAAAGCCAGCAATATCTCCACCACTATCATCCTAAACACAATGTTTGTGGTCCACAATGTTGCATCCTCAGCCCCCTGCTCTAGTCTCTGTACACTATGTGACAGTGACCAGATTCTGCTTTAACTTCAGATGCAGAAGCCATAGTGGTTAGTCGGAGTCCAAGAAGGAGATAGGTAGCTTAATACTGTCATAACATTAACCTTTCCCCACAAAGTCAACCTAACAAAGTCATTGACTTCAGAAACGGGGACAATGCTTATGCTCCTATCTACCTCAGACGGTCAAACTCCGAGGTGTGAACATCACCAATACCCTTCCCTGGTCCAGCTACGTTGATGTCACCAGCACCTCTACTACCTCAAGAGGCCAAAGAAATTGGCGTATCTCCATTGATGTTGCCAATTGTTATCGATGTATCGCAGAAGCATTCCGCACAATAACTTGGTATTTCAGATGCTCTGCATGTGAAGACAAGAAACCACAGAGCATTGTGAACATAATCCAGCTCAACACAGAAACTGGGATCTCCTCTACAGACTCTGTCTAAATTTCTCGTTACTTCAGAAAAAGAAACCAGCATAATCAAAGACCACACCTACCCTGGGCATTCTCACATCTCTCCTGTCCCATCGGGAGGAATGTACAATAACCTGAATGCATGTACCACCAGGTTCAAGGACAGCTCCCTTCCCAATGTTAACAGACTCAAGAATAGACCTCTTGTACAATAAAATGGATTCTTGACCTCACAATCTACCTTGTTATAATTTTTCACTTTGCTGTTTACCCTGCAGTGCGCTTTTTCCACTTTATTCTATATTGCTATTGTTTTAACTTATTCTAGCTCAAAGCACTGTGTAATGACTTGATCTGTATGAACAGTATGCAGGGCAAGATTTTCACTGTATCTTTGTACACATGACAATAATAAACTAATGTCAATACCAATACCAAGAGTATGTGAAGATAGATGATTGATCTCACAGTCTACCTCATTATTGCCTGGCAACCTCTTTTGTCTACCTGCAATGCACTTCCTCCTTAACTGTAACACTTCACTCTGCATTCAGGTGTTGTTTGCATTTAAACAACCTCAGTGAACTGATGCGATGAAATGATCTATATGAATGGGATGCAGCACGAAGTTTTTCACTATACCTGAAACATAATGTTTTGACTGTGACTCCCATACAGTAAAAGGACTAAATGGGACAGAATTTGTCAAATGTGTTTGCAGAAGTTTCTTTAACGAGTACATGGAAGTCCCAACAAGAGAGTGTGTGACACCTGATCTGCTATTAGGGAATGAGACAGGGCAGGTGACAGAAGCTTGTGTAGGGAAACACTTTGAATCTCGTGATCATAATACCATTAGTTTCAAAATAAATATGCAAAAAGGTAGGTCTGGTTTATGGGTTGAGATTCTAAATTGGAGAAGGCCAATTTTGATGGGATCAGAAAGGATCTGGCAAGTGTGGATTGCTTTCTGACAAAAGTGTACTTGTTAAGTAGGAAGCCTTCAAAAGCAAAATTTTGAGAGTACAAAGCTTGTACGTGCCTGTCAGAATAAAAGGTAAAGATAACAAGTATAGGGAACCTTGGATTTCAAGAGATATTGAGGCCTTGGTTAAGAGAAAAAAAATGGTGCATTGCAGGTTTAGGCAGGTAGGAACAAATGAGGTGATTATAGAGTATAAGAAATGCAAGAAAACACTTAAGAAAGAAATCAGGAGGGCTAAAAGAAAGCATGAGATTGATCTAGCAGAAAGCTGAAGGAGAATCCAAAGGGATTTGGCAGATGTTAAGAGCAAAAGGATTGCAAGGGACAAAATTGGTCCCCTGGAAAATCAGAATGGTAATCCATGTGTGGAGCCAAAAGAAATGGGGGAGATCTTAGATAGATTTTTTGCATCTGTATTTACTTGAGAGATGGAAACAGAGTCTATGGAAGTGAGGCAAAGCAGGAAGACCACGAACCGTGCATAGATTACAGAGGAGGAGGTGTTTGCTGTCTTGAGGCAAATTACGGTGGATAAATCCTCAGGCCTCACAAGATGTTCCCTCAGATCCCATGAGCGGCAAATACAGAAATTGCAGGGGCCATACAGAGATATTTAAATCATTCTAAGTGACAGGTCAGGTACCAGAGGATTGGAGGATAACTAATTTTGTTCCACTATTTAAGATAGACTCTGAAAATAAACCAGGAACTTATAGGCCAGTGAGCCTGACACCAGAACTGGAAAGTTATTGGAAGGTATTCTAAGGGACCAGATAATTAAGTACTTGGATAGACATGGACTGATTAGGGGTAGTCTGCATTGCTTTATGTGTGGTATAATAAATCTTATAAGTTTTTCCAGAAGTTACCAGGATCAAGGCAAAGCAGTGGATGTTGTCTACATGGACTTCAGCAAGATATTTGACAAGGTCCCACATAGAAGGATGGTCAAAAACGTTCAGTTACTTGGCTTTCACAAATGGGTTAGACATTGACAAACAATAGAAAATCTGCAGATGCTGGAAATTATTAGACATGGTCTTTGTGGGAGAAGATGGTTGCCTCTTTGACTGGAGGCCTGTGACTAGTGGAGTGCCGCAGCAATCGGTGCTGGATCTGTTATTTGTCATCTATATCAGTGGTCTGAATGATAATGTGGTTAAATGGATCAGCAAGTTTGCAAATAACATCAAGTTTTGGGGTGTAGTGGTCAGTGAGGAAGACTATTAGAACTTGTAATGAGATCTGAACCAGCTGAAAAATGGGCTGAAAAGTGGCAGATGGAACTTAATGCAGACAAGTGTGAGATGTTGTACTTCGGTAGGACCAACCAGGGTAGGTCTTAAACAGTGACCAGCAGAGTACTAAGGAGTGTGGTAGAACAAAGGGATCTGTGAATAGAGGTCCATAATTCATTGAAAGTGGCACCACAGGTAGATAGGGTTGAAAAGAATGGTTTTGGCACGTTGGCCTTCATAAATCAAAGTATTGAGTACAGGAGATGGGATGTTACATTGACGTTCTATAGCACATTGGTGAGGTCTAATTTGGAGTATTGTGTGAAGCTTTGGTCACCTTCCTACAGGAAAGATCTAAATAAGGTTGAAAGAATACAGAGAAAATTTACAGGGACGTTGCCGGGTCTGGAGGACCTGAGTTATAAGGAACGATTGAATAGGTTAGGACTTTATTCCTTGGAAAGTGGAAGTCTGAGGGGAGTTTTGATAGAGGTATACAAAATAGTGAGGGGCATAGACAGGGTAAAAGCAAGCAGGCTTTTTCCACTGAGGTTGGGTGGGACTACGACTAGAGGTCATGGGTTCAGGGTGAAAGGGGAAAGATTTAAGTGGAATATGAGAGGAAAGTTCTTCATTCAGAGGGTCGTGAGAGTCTGGAATGAGCTGCCAGAACAAACGGTGCATGTGAGCTCCATTTGAACATTTAAGAGAAGTTTGGATGGGTATGTGGGTGATCGGGGCATGGAGGACTATGGTTAGGGTGTAGGGCAATAGCAGTTGGCAGCTTAAATGACTTGGCACAGACTAGAAGGTCAAAGGGCCTGTTTCTCTGCTGTATTTTTCTATGACACTATGAGCTTGGCACATGTGACAATAATAAATCAATTTACCGGTTGTTCTCAGTATTGTTTTCTAATTGCACAGTTCGCCTTCTTTTGCACAATGGTTGTTTGTCAGCCTTTATTTATGCATTATAATGTATTTCTCTTTTCCCTGTAAATGCTTGAAAGAAAATGAACCTCAAGGTAGTCTATGGCAACTTTGATAATAAATTTACTTACTTAACAATATCAATTATATTACAATAAAATATAAAATTACTTTTTTCAAATTAGTACAGTCGACCTTTACTAATCCAACTACCTACAGGTATCCGTTTCCTTCAATAATCCGGCACTGATTTCAAGTTTTCAGCACAACTGTAATTTCAAATTTCCCAGACCACAGTACCAATCTGCTGCGCATTGTTTTGGTTGCACTAGATCTGTTCACGTGTTGGCGCACTCTTGTAAGCACAGACAAGTGATTCCTGCATTTATGTTTATTATGGTAACTAGTCACGTTAGCGGGAGCCTGGTAAAAATGAAGGGAATAAGTTCCGTATTCTTGCTTATTTCACTGCAGTTTGTAGCCTGGGACCAGTGGATGTCATATCTTTCACTGACCTCTGAGGTAACACTAAAAAATGCTTAGTTGCTTGTTGGCTAATTGCTAGTAAAGGGTTTGACTTTTGGAGCAAATAATGGAGCTGCGGGTGCGTCATGCAAGTATAACAGCCCATACGGTCACAGGCAAGCAGCAACAGTTTAGCTTTGATTTTGGTTTATTAGTTTTGCCGCAACACATAGTTCCACCACACCCTCTGACAGCACATTCAAGAAAATGTCCCCCTCACATCCCCTTAAAACCCCATACTCTCACCTTAAAGCTACCTTTTTGAAACCCTTACCATGGGAAAAAAGATTCTGGTCTTATCAATGCCGCTTATAATCATATGTATTTCTTCCTCTCAGCCTCCTTTGCCCCAGGGAAAATGAGCTCAGACAAGGTTAAAGTTTATTTGTCAAGTGTACAGTGAGATGCACCATTTGTTTTAATCACCAATACCCCAAAACGTGTACTGAAGGCAGGCCACGTGTTGCCACACATTCCAGCGCCAACAGAGTATGTCCACAATGCTCGGCCTAACAACACAGAAAACAATCCCAAGCTTCCCTCCAACTCATGCATTTACACACTCCTTTAATCTCGGGACAGGGCCCCAGATTCCAGCCTCCAGCAAACACAGTGCTTCAACTCCCCCTGTGGAGTCACAGGGATTCACAGACTCGACTTCGGCCAGCGGGCCTCAACTTCTGGACTTCCAATTCAACCTTCAGGCCTTGATCCTTGGCATTGATCCCAAAACATGTCCATCACTGAACAGTAGTCCTTGATCTCCGGACTAGCCAATGTCGGGACCCCGAACACCGGTCTCACTGATTCATGAACCTGGCTATAACCCAGGTTAATTAAACCCATAATTGTAATGTTAGAAAGTACTACCTGTGGAGGGATGAAAACAAGGTTTACCGATTTTAAAAAAAAGAGAATTTGACAAAAAAAACACTATGCAAGTGGCATATGCAACTATGTCACTATGCAAGTGGCAGGCTGGACACAGGACGGACAAAGAGAGAAACACAGCAACGATTAGAAACTGAAGACGTGAACTGTTAAGAGTGGAATTAGTCGTGAGTATCTTTACCCTACTAACTTGAAACCCTCAGGGTGACACCCCTGGAGGAGAGGCAATAGCGATAAAATGTTTATTGAAGCTACAGTTATAACATACAGCAGCTATAACGAGACAATATCGGCAGAGACCAGTGTCCAAAATACCTACTGTGTGGTCGGGAATTAGTTGTGAATTGACTCTCCGTGGATGATCAACCATTTCATCCAATGAACCAAGATGGTGAGCCACCCAGATGAGGAACCAGCGCAGGAATGAAGTGTGTAATGACCCATAGCATTTAATACAGTTGAATGTACTGTATAAGTTTATTTTCATTCCAAGAATTTGAATTTGATTTTCTGCAAGAACTGATTATTTCAGACTTTGATAAGTTACTGAATGAGATTTACTTTGTTTAAGAGGTGTGATGCTGGAGAATTGTCGTGAAATGAGTTAAACTGGGTATAAATTATTGAATTTGAATTTAAACTTGTAGATATACTGCCTGGAACTGAAACGGAAGTGAACTGTAATACTTGAGAATAGGAATTATATTTGGTTTTCTAATTAACTAGGGATAAGTAAAAAGGGAAGTTTAGTCTGTAAACTTTTAAATAGGGAGTAACACTAGATCTAATTAGTTAGAGAAATTGGATTAACAAAGGTTATTCTAATGAGTATCACTGATTCTAACTAAACAGGAATTTGGTTTTTGTTGATATCTAAGATTTGAAACCTAAACGGAATATTTGAATTTTGAATTGTTCTTGCTCATGGAAATATTTTGTACATATTGTTTTTCTTATAAACAAAAACTTATTCCCAGAAGCGTGTGGTTTCTATTCACTGCCTCCCGGATTCTTCTGATGGCCTAGTAGCACCGAGTGTAATTTGATTTTCTCTGAAGAATGCGACAACTAGTCACACACAACAAGACCAGTGCTACACAGGTGTTACATAAAACATGGCGAGCCAACCAGGAGGCAGTGTATTAGATAACCAGTAGCATACCAATTAGTATACAAAGCATTAAAATAATCTCATTGTTCAAGCTCACGTGTTCAATTAAGACCTACAGTGAAAGAAAATGGAAGTCATAGAGGAAAAGGGTGTCAAAATCCCAAATGCTGTTTAGTCAATGGCACAACAGGAACAGAACAAGATGAGGAAATACCAGACTTTCTAAAAGAATATCAAGTCAAGTCAAGTCAACTTTTATTCTCATTTCGATCATAACTGCTGGTACGGTGCATAGTAAAAATGAGACAACGTTTTTCAGGACCATGGTGCTACATGAAACAGTACAAAAATTACACTGAACTACGCAAAAACAACCAGAAAAAAATCTACACCAGACTACAGGCCTACCTAGGACTGCATAAAGTGCACAAAACATTACAATAAATAATAAACAAGACAATAGGCACAGTAAAGGGCAGTAAGTTGGTTCGTTTGCCAGAGTTATTCATCTAACTGACCCTGGTATAGAATTTCCCAAGTCCCCCATAGTAGAATACCATTTTGACTCTGCAATGCAAGAGCTCCAGCCCTTGCTACTGTACACTCAACAGGCAAGTGGTGCCCAAAATGTTTCCTACCACGTAGTTACTTTAGCCAGTGTTTACACTCAGAAACTTGGAAAAGACACCACTCAAACTTACCTTGGTGAGTTGAAAACCTTAGCAAAGCGCAGTGGGAAAGATTATAATGAAATCTTGTTAACCCAGATCAGTGAAACCCTTACTATCGAGAGCAGGGAAACAGTCACTGTTGAAACTGCTGAAGATGTACACAATAAGACCAGAACTCTTTAATCCAGAGCAGACTCCTCTGATACTAACCAGCTGGAGACAGCTCTAGCTGATATTCAGAATAATTCCAAACTATTGGAGTTGCAGTGAAGCCATCCCTCTCTCCCAGTGATCCCGATATTCAGAGAGTCGTAGTGGAGCACATTGTGTGCAGTAATGACTTGATGGCTCGTGGCAGTCTGCCAGTAAGGCTCCGAACTTTTTCTGGTAGTACTTCTCGTCCACCTAATGAGGCAGATTATGAGACTTGGCTTTTCTTGCAAATGTGTCTGATCTTCATAGAACATGGAAAACATGTGAAAGTATTCTTCCCCCAGCTTCTGACGTCTTCAAGTCAATAGGCCCTGGAGCTTCACTGGTAATTACAAACAATTTCTAGATGCAGCTTTTGCCCCCATGGAAGATGGAGATGAATTCTTCACCAAATTCATGAACACGGTACAGAACACGGGTGAAAAACCATCCGCCTACCTTCAGCAGCTACAAGTAGCATTGACACTGACTGCAAAGCAAGGCAGAGTTGCCGAAACTGAGGCTAACAAACATCTCCTAAAGCAGTTTTGTGGGGCATGCTGGGACCACTCCCCGATGTCAGAGCTGCAACTGGAACAGAAAAAACAAAACCCGCCATAGTTTACTGAACTACTGACATTCCTACGTACCGAGGAAGACAAGCATGCTTCCAGCTCTGCGGGCATGAAACAGCATGTAGGAACAGTCGAATCAGGTGCTGTTATTCAGTCCCAGACCCCAGGTGTCTGTGCTACTGACTAAACAAATCACTGAGCTTCAAAGGCAACTAGCTGCTCTACAAGCTACAGACAGCAGAAGGGAAAAGCAAGCTCCTGGACAGCAAGTGAGATGCCACCAAAAAGAAAGGCTGACACAACAGATAAACAAGAGTCCACAATCACTAACAAACAGCCAAGTGTAAAACCAACACCTTGGTACTGGTTTAAATGTGGTGAGGATGGGCACATAGCCAGATCTTGCTGCTATGAGCCCAGTCCAGCATTAGCAGTGGAAAAGAGAAAACAGCTTGAGAAGAGAGGGAGTGAGTGGGAGTCATGTCATGGCACTCCGGAGCCTTGTTTTAATCTAGAAGCAGGTCCTGCTGCAGGACAGTCAGGGACTGATGTTGGCAAAGCACGTCCCAAAAGCATGAAGATCCTGCTTGGTGAACCGAAGTCTGAAAGACAGACTGTTAACCTACCTGAGGGATTAGTCGGCACAACGTGCACTGCCTGGATAAGCCTAGCTGGTAGAAAGTGCAATTGTTTATTCGATACAGGATCTCAGGTCACTGCCATCTCTAAATCCTTCTATGACCACAACCTTCAGACTTACCACTTCATTCTCTCACTGATTTGTTGGAAGTTAAAGGTGCAAACGGACAATCTATCCCATACCTGGGATATATAGAAGTCAACGTTACATTCCCAAATGACATTACAGGAGTGGATGTGGAAGTGTCACCCTAGCATCGATTGTTCCAGGTGACTCTCTACATTCACAGCCTGTGGTGTTAGTTGGCATGAATACCTGTGATGAACTGTATAAGCACTACTGCAAGTTGCAAAGTAGCCAGAAATTCTGCCCTAAATTTGGCTACAAGCAAGTCCCACAAGTTTTACAAATGCGACAAGGACTTGACATTGTATCTGAACCTCCTAAGGATCGAGGAACTTGTGAAAGTTACACAGAAGAACTGTGGGCTCCAACCCAAGCCCAAACCACCCATTTGCAACCACACTGGTGGCAGACCCAGTGCTGGAATCCCAAAGAAATGCGAGTTACTTACCTGATGTCCACTGTGGAAAGTAATTTACCTATCAGTCCGGAAGAAAACCCTGTGGGAAAAAAACAGCAAATGAGGAAACGCGGAATCAGTGTATCCCACCTGATCGCAGAAGTCTGGAAATCACATCAATCCCAAATGAGTTTGAGATTCGACAAGAAAAAGAGGCACAGGATGAAGTGTTGACTAGAAAAGACACGACAAATGAAAATGCTCATAAAGAAGAGCCTGAACTCTGAAGGTCATCTAGCTCGAAGGAAAACCCAGAACTAACATATCCTGAGCTAGTGACAGTAATTCAGTCCCTTTCCCAAGCTCTGCGTTCAGCTATTGTAGAATCTCTTCCAGATTTCACAAATGAAGAACACTCCAGACCCATTACAGTGCAACCTGCAGCTGTATGCAAAGGGACTTGCATAAATTCAAAGGGGGAGGCTGTAACCCAGGTTAATTAAACCCAAAATTGTATTGTTAGAAAGTTCCACCTGTGGAGGAATTGAAAACAAATTTTGAAAACAAAAGAATTGAAAACAAGGTTTACAAATTTTAAAAAATTTGAAAAAAAATGCTACGTGAAGGAGGGACAGGCTGGACACAGAACAGACAAGGAGAGAAACGCAGCAACGAATAGAAGCTGAAAACATGAACTGTTAAGAGTGGAATTAGTAGTGAGTATCTTTACCCTACTAACCTGAAACTCTCAGGGTGACACCCCTGGGAGAGAAACAATAGCAATAAAGGATTTATTGAAGCTACAGCTATAACACGCAGCAGCTATAACGAGACAATATCAGCAGAGACCAGTGTCCAAAATCCCTACTGCGTGGTTGGGAATTAGTTGTGAATTGACTCTCCGTGGATGATCAACCATTTCATCCAATGAACCAAGATGGTGAGCCACCCAGATGAGGAACCAGCACGGAAACTCAGTGGCCTGGGGAGCCTATTGTCTGCTCTCTGCTGGTCTGCCGTCCAACCATGGATATTCCACATCCGAATTGTTGGTCTTCGAGCACAGGGCAGAGTCTTAGACTGTCAGTCGCTACTCTGCTCCCTGATCTTTCAAAGGTAGCATGATGCAAACTGTTGCCATGGTGAGCAGACAATAGTGTGTGTCAGGAGATGAGTGTCCAGGTAGTGCTGAGTGTTTTGCTCTATCATGTGTGTTGTTGGACTACAGACGCAAAATGTTGGAAGAACTCAGCAGGCCATGCAGCATCTAAGGAGGGAAATTTGGAATCAATGATTCAGACTGAGACTTTTCCAGATCTGATGGAGAGTCTTGGCCCAAAACGTTGTCTGCTTATTTCTCTCTGTAGATGGTGCCTTATGGATAGGGGAATCAAGGGATATGGGGACAAGGCAGGAACCGGGTATTGATAGTAGATGATCAGCCATGATCTCAAACTGGTGGTGCAGGCTCGAAGGGCTGAATGGTCTACTTCTGCACCTATTGTCTATTGTCTATTGACTATTGTCTATTGTGTGTGCTGCATCTGCAGAACCTCTTGTGAATATGAGGGTTGTTGGAGCTGCACTCATCTAACCAATCAAATGTTACATGTGTTAGGCACGGAATTTAATAACATCTGATTGGCTGGATGAATGCCATTCCCACAGCATTCAAGACAGACCAAAGTAACCTGGTCACTCAGCACCTCATCCACACAAACACTCACTCCTATCCACTCCCTGATGAAATGACTGTGACGACACTGACCTGCTTTTGGTAGGTTCAGTTTCGATACTTGCTGTATTTCTGACCAGATACTTGGCAGGCTCACATTCTACACGTCAGGGTGATGATGTCTCCTCAGAGAATGCTGGTGATGGAGAATTTAGCCAAGGTGAATCTGCTCATGGTCAAGTACTCATGCTCTTATCTAAGAGATCTATTCCCTAGTACTTCTGCGGAAAGAATGACATTGGCCATCTATCAATCCAACTGTTTTGTGTGTTCACTGTTTCATTATCTGAGGAGCTATGAACAGAAGTGAACATGCTGTAGTCTTCACTCCTTTCTCTTATGCAATGAAACAACTTACTTCCAAGAACCACAGCCATACTCCTTTGCACTTTCTACCAGCTAGGCTTATCCAGGCAGTGCACGTTGTGCCGACTAATCCCTCAGGTAGGTTAACAGTCTGTCTTTCAGACTCCGGTTCACCAAGCAGGATCTTCATGCTTTTGGGACGTGCTTTGCCAAAACATCAGTCCCTGACTGTCCTGCAGCAGGACCTGCTTCTAGTTTAAAACAAGGCTCCGGAGTGCCATGACATGACTCCCACTCACTCCCTCTCTTCTCAAGCTGTTTTCTCTTTTCCACTGCTAATGCTGGACTGGGCTCATAGCAGCAAGATCTGGCTATGTGCCCATCCTCACCACATTTAAACCAGTACCAAGGTGTTGGTTTTACACTTGGCTGTTTGTTAGTGATTGTGGACTCTTGTTTATCTGTTGTGTCAGCCTTTCTTTTTGGTGGCATCTCACTTGCTGTCCTGGAGCTTGCTTTTCCCTTCTGCTGTTCCTCCTCCCCCTCCCCCTCCTACTTTCAAATCTCTTAGTATCTTTCTTTTCAGTTAGTCCTGACGAAGGGTCTCGGCCCGAAACGTTGACAGTGCTTCTCCTTATAGATGCTGCCCGGCCTGCTGTGTTCCACCAGCATTTTGTGTGTTGCAACCCAGTACCAAGGTTTTGTGTGTTCACTGTTTCATTATCTGAGGAGCTATGAATGGAAGTGAACATGTTGTAGTCTTCACTCCTTTCTCTTATGCAATGAAACAACTTATTTCCAAGAACCACAGCCATACTGCTTTGTTTTTGACTTTAACCAACAAAGACGTTGTTTATGATTCTCTTCACTCCTGAAGTTCTTGGTTTCTGAAGCTCTGCAAGGACTCAGATAGTTGAGTGCTTTCTTGATACCTGGGCAGTCCATCTCACCTCATCTATGAAGATCAGCTCTTTCACACTTGTTAAAACAACATTCTGTCTCTATGTGGTCCTGACTGAAGAATAACTGTATCAGTGAACACATTGTCGGTAATTAGGAACTGCCGTGTGCTGTTACTGCTCTCTGTCATGTTGCTGCTGGACGCTTGGTTAAGTGACGTCATTTTCCTTTATTGGAAAGTTATAGAGAGAAGTGAAGCACTGTGGTGTCAAAGGCAGGTTCTGTTACACAGAACAGAAACCATCTCTGATTTGATGTGGTCTGATAACCTTTGCAATAGTTACCGAGGAGTCTTTGAAGCAATCATGATAATAGTCTTTAGCATTTAGACCAACACCTCCAAATTGAGAGATTTTACCAATAGGATTGAATACCTATTCTGTTTAAGGTAAGAGTATAGCTACCAGCAAGAGTTCATGATTTATATGAGGAAAATGTGGGAAATTAACCCCTCCCTAGTTGTTGGCACTGTGTTACTGGACCTCAACATTCAAAGTTTGAAGTAAATTTATTCTCAAAGTACATGTATGTCACCATATAAGACCCTGCGAATCTTTCTCTTGCTCGCATTCACAGTACATACAAGAATCATAATAGAATCAATAAAAGACTGCTCCCAACAAAACAGGCAGACACCCAATGTGCAAAAGACAACAAATACAAAAAGGAAGAATAACAAGAAACAATAATATTAATAATAGGTAAGCATTAAATATTGAGAACATGAGAGGAAGAGTTCCTGAAAGTGAGTTTAAAGGTTGTGGGAACAGTTCAGTGATGGGGGAGTGAAGCTGAGTGCAGTTATCCCCTCTGGTTTAGGAGTCTGCTGGTTGAGGGCCAATAACTGTTCCTGAACCAGATGGTGTGAATCCTGAGGCTACCATAATTCCTTCCTGATTGCAGCAGCAAGAATAGAGCATGGCCAAGAATGTGTGGGCCCAGCACTCCATGTAGGTGGGTTCAATGATGGGGAGCACTTTACCCATAAAGGACTGGGCAGTCTCCACTACAGAGGAATTTAAAGTTACTGACCCTCTCTATCTCTGATTCCCCAGTGAGTGTGTGTGTCCCGTTCACCAATGTCACTTTCAATTCCGGGTGAACCGTCAGCATTGCACACAGGGAAGTGAAGTTCTTTATTATATACAGACATAATAACATCTGTTCCCCTTTTAAAGAAGACAAACACAATGATATGTTCTCATAAACCTGCAAGACACAATAATGCTTTCCAACAAAGATTTTACATTAACTTCAATTGTAATAAGCAAATACTGTCCCCTATTCACTTAACCACTCTCAATCTGTCTCTGTGGTGGCTTAATAATCCATTCTGAATTGCAATTTCTTTCCAGAGATGTCTTGTTTTCACTTGCTGCGTTAATACCAGTGTCCTTTTGAGAACTCTGATCTACATGTTCATTTCTTTCGCATCCTCTGCCAAGATACTATCTGTTCATTTCTGTTCTTGTTCTAACTGTGTGACCATAATTCACTTCACATGCTTCATAATAGAGCACTGAACTATTCCATGTGATCAGTGAGTCTTTGCACAAGTTCCAACTGAGCCTGTCTCAATTCATAGAACTCCTTTTGTTGGTTGTGTATCATCGATCGCAACTCCTCCTGTTGGTCTGTGTCTGTCGTTCAGATCTTTGCGTCTGTGTGGTCTCCCCATCTTCTTTTTTATTTTTTCTCTTAAGCTTCAGTGAGGATCATGGAGATATTTTTGATTTCCAGTCTTTAATTGGAAGTCGATGAGAGGCAGATTTTGAACCAAGGCTGCATAATGATTGATGACTTCTTCAACATGATCAAACAGTTCAGCACTGGCACACTGACTGTCGTGCTGGTGTAACTGGTACAGATGTCTATGGAAGGTGGAGTTCTTGTGCTCTTCTTGGATAACCTCTCTGGACCTCTCATGGATGCTGTTACAAGATCCTTGAGTTACATCAGGTAAGCATCCAAGCCCCTCAAAGACAAGTGAAGTGTGGTCATCTTTGGTCTAGGAAGCCACAATGAAAACTCTTTTCAACAAATTGAGCTTTTCACATGCGCTCAGACCTAATATTACCTGTACTCTCTTTTGTACAACCAGTGGTCATGCTTTTAGATGCTGCACCTTGCGCTTGAAGGTCACTATACAGTCCTTTTACCGGTACATTCTTTCCACTATAGCCTGTCACTTTTAAATTCACTGGGTAAATCTTGCCCTTTACTTTGAGAGTGTTGCAACCATCCACAGACAACAGATTCACCTGGGCTCCAGTGTCAACCTTGAATGGAATTACTGTCTCACTCACAGTCAATGGAGCAATCCATTCTGTTTTTCCAGCACCAGCAGTCTGTAGAGAATCCAAAAAGGCTTCCTCCATCGCATCAGCAACCACGTGCACCTACCTTGTGGTAGCTTTGCAGCACTTTGCGAAATGATTCTTCTTCCCACAATTATTGCAGGACTTTCCATAAGCAGGACACATCTTTGGGATGTGCCTACCTCTACATTTGCAGCATTTACTGTTTGAGTCTATCTGCTTGGTTTGTGAAAACCCTGCCCTGAACCCCCCCTGTTTTCACAGTATGCACTGTGCAGCTCTTCAGCTTGTGTTTGTGTGGCCTCTGCTGCCCTACACATATTCACAGCCTTTTCCAGCATTGAATCTTTATCACGGAACAAGCTCTCTCTGACCCATTATCTGGGATTCCATCAACTATTTTGTCTCTGACTAGTGAGTCTCTCAAATCTCCAAATTCACAGGACTTACTCAGTATGTGAAAAGCTAACACCTTGTTTCTGGTCACAGGAAAAGAACGGACATCTCTCAAATATGACATTTCCACTGCAGACAAAATACTCCCACAAATTTGTCATCAGAGTGTCCAATGTCAAGGCTGTCTCATCAATTTGAAAGCTGTTGTAGATGTCCAAAGCACCTTCACCAATTACATATAGAAACCTAGACACTTTCAATTGTTCCTCCACTGCACCAGCTCTGCTCTCTTCTGAATATATATTGAATCACTGCTTGAAATTATCAGCAAGGTTGCCTGTGAAATGCATAGCTGCAGGAGCATTGAGAGGATTCTTTAGGCTCCCACCTCAATTTCTTGGTGAACTTCAAGACAGCATGAATTCTTGCTGGCAGCTTCTCTCTGTCAGAACTAGCATCTCTTTCTTAATCACTCATGGTATTCAGTTACACTTCATATTTAGACCTCATGCCAACTTCTGACACCATGTTATGTTTGTTCTTTAACAAAGACAATCTTGCATGGGTAAACGTGCTAGAACTATTTTATTTACAAATTTGCCAAATGACTTCAGCACGACCACATCTTACTTAGGACCTCTAACCCTCCAAAAGCAGTTCCGGGTGAACCACCCACATTGCACACTGACATAATAACACAGAGATGCTGTGTCCAATCTGAACTGGCCGAGGTCTGCGTGTGACAAAACTGAAGATCCAGTTGCACAAGGAGGTATTGAGACCAAGATCTTGAGGCTTATTGATGAGTTTTGAGGGGATGATAGGATTGAATGTTGAGCTGTAGTCAATGAAGAGCACCTTCACTGTCCAGATGCTCCTGAGTTTAGTGAAGAGCCAATGAAATAGCATCTGCTGTTGACTTGTTGTAATGGTAGGCAAAATGGAGCAGATCCAAGTTGCACCCCAGTTAGGAGTTGTTATGTTTCATCACCAAGCTCTCAACACACAGTGGATGTAGAGTAAGTGCTGTTGAGGCAGGTTACCATGCTCTTTTTAGGCACCAGTATAGTTGAAGCCTGCTTGAAGCAGGTGGTTAGCTCAGGCTCTCAAAGCAAGAAGTTAATGAGATCAGTGAATGCTCCAGTCAGTTGATATGCACAGACCTTCGGTACTCGGCCAGGTATCTCATCTGTGCTGGATGCTTTCCACGGGTTTACCATCCTGAAGGATACTCTCGCATCAGGGGCTGTGGGAGTTTGTGAAGGTGCCTCCACGTTTTGATGGTCAAAGTAAGCATAAACGGCATTGAGCTCATCTGGCAATGAAACCTATGTTGCTTGGTTTCACTTTGTAGGAAGTGATAGCACTCAAGCCCTGACACAGCTGCGAGCATCGTTAGGTCCAGAATTGCCACTTTGCATGTGAGATGGCTTTCTGGAGATCATACCTGGACCTCTTGAACTTTGTTGGTTTCCAGAACTGAATACCACTGATGTGGCCCTCAACAGATTGCAGATCTCATGGTTCACCCAAAGCTCCTGTTTGGGGAAGACTGTGAATGAGTTTATGGGGACACACTCGGCTATGACAGTTTTTATAAAGTCCACGACAAAGGTGATTATGAAGGAGATGTTGTTCCCAATCCGAACAGACTGGGATTTGCAAATGAAGCATCAGCAATCCAGTTGTACAAGAAAGTATGTGTCTCATTATTGGTACTGTAGATACTTCTGGGAGCCAGAGCTTCGTGAGATTTCATATCCACGAGCATTTTGCCTGAACGGGTCAGGGAAGGCTGAATTGTGGGGGATAACAGTATCCAGAGAGCTTTCCCAGACTGATGTGTGTTATGAACTTTGTTATGGGAGCTCAAAAACATCTGCGCTCAAGAGCTGACCAATGTCCATAATTGTACATGGCCCCACAGTCTTGCAGGCATTGGAATGACGCTAAATGCAATAAAATCGCCAGCCTTTTTGTAACCCATGCTTTAAGGGCTCAAAGTACATGTACACATACTGTATGTTACCTTATACTACCTTGAGGTTCATTTTCTTGTGGGCATTTACAGGGAAAAAAGAATTGCAATATAATTATAATGAAACTATCCATAAACAAAGACTTGACAAACAACAAATGGGTGAAAGAAGACAAACCATGCAAATAAAAAATAATTCTTACGAGTTGTGAAGAGTCCTTGAAAGTGAGTCGGTAGGTGAAAGAATCAGTTTATTATGGTGGGGATTGAGGAGGGGGCATGGCCTGGGACGTAGGATCCCTGATTATGGATACTGCTTTCTTGTGGCAGCCCTCCATGATATAATCTTATGCCATAAAGGGTGGCTGAAGTTTCTGCATTTATAGCCAGAGAGAGCAATGCAGCTAGATAGGTATGACTGTTAGAGCTGCCTCTCATGAACTTGGTGAGCTTCTTTCTTATTATACATGCTTTCAGAGGAAGGTTCTTTTGTGAACTGCTCGACATGTATTTCTACAGACGTTATAGTTGGCTCCAGATTCTCCTTCCCTGTCCTCTGCTGTCACATTTGTCCTGCCTCCAATAGCCCATCAGGATATAACCCATGCATACCTATTTGATTACTAATTTACTTGGTTCAGCATAACATTATGGGCCGAAGGGCCTGTAGCTGTGCTGAAATGTTCTACATTCTGTGTTCTATATGACTCTGCAGCCTCTCCTCTAGGGTGCTCAAAGTTTTAGCACTCCTAAATCCACAAAAGTTCCTTGCAAGTTCTCAAACACTTTCAAACAACCTCCACTACTTAAGCAGATGAGAGGCTTCTTGGTGCATTCTCCATCAGTTATTAAATGATATCTGAAGATCAATTAAAAATGTTTGTTACCTTGCCAATGATTGTTGAGGCCTGTTCATCCATATTTGCTTTAGGATACATGGATGTGTATAGACTCATCTTGAGCTCTCTTTAAAATGATCTCAAGCCAGACAGCTGTGGGAACCCGGCCGATTATGACCGGGCAGATGCTCCAATCCTGCCTAACGGTGCCAGCAAGTTTACCCCAAGGGTCCCCATAACTACTGCAATTTCCAGCCATTGTAAATCATTGTCAGTTGAGTCGTAAAAGTCACTTTGAATGAAATCTAGTGAAATATGACTTGATGCAAACTGAGAGCTGGACGTCAACCATCTTAAATACAGTCACTGCCAAGTTGAGGCTCAGTGCAAACCAGAGGAAAGCACCTTTTATTCTACCTGGGCACCATACAAAATGGTGGCATGAATATTGAATTCACCTACTTTCAGTGACTGCTTCCCCTTTGTCTCTTTCCTCCTCTTTCTCTCCCCTCCTGATCCACAGAGCCGGTACCATCCTATCTCTACCCATCTCCCCATTAGGCATACACTCACCCATTGGTTCTCCTGCCCGTGCCTCCCCTCTGCTCTCCTCATTTCCTTCCATTTATGCCATGCTCCACCTTCCTCTCTAATAACCTTCAGCCCTTTGTCATTTCCAACACCTCCCAGCTTCTGACACAATTTTCCCTCACCCTCCCCGTCTGCCCATCACTCTTTCTCACTTGGGTCCCACCAATTGCCCGCCAGCCCTTGCTGCACTCCTTTGTACACTAACTCTCTCCCTTCAACCTTTCAGTCCATGTGAAGTGTCTTGACTCGACCCGTCAACCCTCCATTTCTCTCCCTATCCTGCTCCAGCGAGTTTCGCCAGCTTGGTGTGTGCTGGGCACAGTCAAGCCTGGTGAGACTTGAACGAAGTACAAAGAATACACAATCACTCATTGAACAAGTGCTGAGCTATTACCCTCATTACCAATGAGCCCAACATTGATCAGCAAGAATCACCAACAGAAAGGAATACGAACAAAGAACAAGATTAATCAACATCAAAGACAAGCGGAGAAACCCGAGGGCAGAGGAATAGATCCTTCCTTTTTGTGTCAGTGTAGTCTGGTCTACAATTCAATGTGATGGAAATCCAACTCTGCTGAACATGAGGTGTATTTCCATTTTGCTCCTCTCCCAATTTTCAATAAATCTCTATCCCTTAAATGTCTAAATTTTAGTTGATCATGCCATCAAGAAACAAGAACTTGCTTCAATGCACATTAGGGTTCCATTCTATGCCTGAATAGATTATAAACAGTGAAATAATTCACTAATAGAAACAATTCCAAGACTGGCATTGCTTGAGACCTCATTGTGACCTGTATTGTCGAATAAATTCCTGCACATTAAAATAACATCTAAAAAATGCTGTAACTTTCTTTGATATCATCTGGACTCAGTTGGGAAATAGAAAAGTTAATCTGTAGGTCATAGACTCCCCTCTCCCAACCCTCCGAGAACTGATGATGGAAAATGTCAATTGATTTTTTTTTTGTGTTTTATACAGCTTATAGGAACAGCTGCACTGCTTTTCTCCATTTTGGCCATCTTGGACTCCAAAAATGATCGTGTTCCCAAAGGTCTTGAGCCAATAGTGATTGGTCTCATCATCTTGGTTCTCGGTCTTTCAATGGGCTTCAACTGCGGCGGTTCCATAAATCCAGCCCGTGACCTGGGACCACGGCTCTTCACTGCTGTGGCTGGATGGGGATTTGAGGTTTTCAGGTATGTGACAATGAACAATTTCAGCACAATAGGAACTGAATGCCTAAAATAACAAACTTAATTTGAGCACCTTCCTCCAGTGTGATTATTTAGAGTATTATGTACAAAAAAAACTTTATGGTTCTCATTATAATTGCTGGCTGAGTTTCATTAAGCATGTGGATGTATTTTAATTACAAATAGCATAATTAAAGAGGTCTATTTAAGTGAATGGAGTACGAAACACTATGTTTTTTTCTTTAAGCTTTCTTATTTTATAATATTACACAGTGGAGTCAGTGAAAAGTTGCCGAATCCATTGTTTTGATCTGATGCTGTGGATGGAAATACCTTCCAATTAAAATCCCCAAAATGCTGAAACAGTTAGTGCCACGATACATGACACAGGCCTCGCCCTAAGTCTTTTAGAATCCAACTGTGTCAGCCCCCCTACACAAGACTACCCTCTGGCCTGTTTGATAGAACATCAATGGCACAGCTGATGATGTTTTTCATTTAAAAGCAAATCAAAAGCATTGCTGGTTTAATTTGAATCCTGGCAAATGATAAAGGCTTTCTGAGATTGCCCAAGCAATCTCCAAAAGTCAGGGGAGCTTCTAGCTTTGATTCCACTGGACATGGTAATTGGAAGTACAGGACCACATCTGATAAGTCACTGTTACAGATTGCACTCTGGCCCCGGGGACCTTAACTAAGCTTTCCACCCATCCCATCAAATCCATGCTTCTGGCTCAGATCATTCCCCAGGCAATATATTTTCCATTGTTTTTCATGTTACTTTAAAAGTCAAGAGCTAATAATTCTGAATTTCTTCATGCTGTTTTTCCCTCGTAATTAAGCAACTGAGGTAAATTCAACCCACTTCACATTAAGTCAGGGAGTCTTTAGAGAGGCACTGTATAGCATAGAACAGTCCACATCAACTATCAAACACCCATTTACACTAACCCTACATCAATCCCACTGTTCCTCCATTTACACATCCTCACCCACAGTTCATGGCAATTTACAGAGGCCAATTAACCCACCAATCTGCCAAAAAACCCAGGGGAAAGCCGCACTGTCACAGGGGGCAGACAGTGCCAGAGGTCAGGATCAAGCCCCTGTCTGTGACGCTGAGGCATCAGCTCTAAAAAGCCTCTGAACCACTCCTTGCCAGGTGCCCGGACTAAACCGCTTCCTTCCAGTCCAGATGGAGATGCTCAACCTGAAATGTCAATTGTCCTATTCCCTCCATAGATGCTGCTTGACCTGCTGAGTTCGTCCAGCGTTTTGTATGTTCCCCAAGTTGTTTACTACCCTTGGCCCCTGAAGCCGGGATTTCAGTACTGACTGGATGTAAAATGTGAAATTTGATAGTACATTTGGAAAACAGATAAATTCCCAATTTTTCATTATGGTAACCGTGGAAGGGATGAGAGCAATTCATTCATTATACATATAGAAAAAGAACGTGTTACTGATTGAAGGATACCAGATGGTGCATCTGACTACTTGGGCACCAGGCTCAAGTGATAGTTTATTCTCCTGAAACTAATGCAAGTAGTTTATAGCCATAAGGGGCAGAAGCCCAGTTCCTTGCATTGTTTAACCTGGCAGCATGAGTTCAGATTACGTCTATTCTTGAGTACTTGATATGCTGGTAGATTAAAAGAATGTGCTTATGCAAGTTTGAATTTAGTGCTGAAGAGAATGACTCAGTATGTACTGTGACTGGTGAGTGATTTTCAGGGGAAGCTAAGACACTCATCTGTGTTTCATACCACGTAGTCTAGCCGAGTAAATATGTGCTCTTTCATACATTCCAGGCCATTTCACAGATTAATATGAGGATAATATTAGAATCAATTAGTGGTGAACTGCAAACTTGCTATGTGCAGCAGTACAAATTAGTGTTTTCACTGAAAATATTGCTTTCATAAAGTCAATCAAATTTAATATTATTTGTTGAACAAAACATTAATGTACTTCAGAGTTGTGCTGAGGATGTTCTGCTATCTAGAAGTATTATCCTTTGAATGAGATGTTAAGCAAAGACACCTTCTGTTTTCTCAGGCGAACATGAAAATGATGTGACAGCATTTTTATTTTGTAACAAAGCTGACTGCAAGATTAAACAGTTGCAGAACCATAGAATACTCCTAAAAGGAACAATCAATTTGAACAATTACACAGAGCTTATGGTAGTAAAGGATCCCCCTGTGACAGATCTCAAACATGTTACCTAAAACATCTCAGTAATAAAGGGTTGTGCCATTGTGCTGCCTTGCTTCCTATTGATATCATGACTCTAGCTGATTTAGTGCTGGGAAGCTCTTCCAGAGGGCAATGAATGATGTTGCACAGATATGGGGAATCTAATGCTTGTAGAATATTGAAGAGTGTGGAAGTGGTATAGTGTTAACATCCTTCTACTGAATGAGCAAAATGAGGAAATCGCAGCCCATGGAATGGAACAGTCTGGGGACAAGCTCACAAAGCTCACATGGGTCAGAGGGAAATTTGATCTGAATCAAGATTATTGGTTTATCGAGTTGCGCAGGTTCTGAGTGATGGAAGGAAAGGCTGTGTGAGCTAGAGAAAGAGACAGACTAGATGACAGAAATTATAGGGGTTTTTTAGATCTAAATTGAACACGACTCGTGTATGATTGGCTAGGGACCAATAAAGAAGTTGTTCAGTCTTAGATTCTACCAACACTTTCTGAGTTTTTATATGCATATTTATAAACAATTTTATAAAAATAATTGGGCAAGATTTGATTTGTATGTGGTGGAGATTTGATTTGTATATGGTGGATATTTGATTTGTATATGGTGGACATTTGATTTGTATATGGTGGACATTTGATTTGTATGTGATGTAGATTTGATTTGTATGAGGTGGAGGTTTGATTTGTATGTGATGGAGATTTGATTTGTATATGGTGTAGATTTGATTTGAATGTCATGTAGATTTGATTTGTATGAGGTGTTGTCGAAGAACAAATTCGTGCTTTACTGTGTTTGTATCCAATGCAGGACAAAGGATCACAAGAGATTGAATTTATAGAGATTTATGGGGATTTGCATGATTTCTAAAACGAATATTCTTCTGAAATAAACATGGTATATCCTGGATATATTTAGCAAATCTAGAATCTCAGGAGAGAATCATTCTAGATTGGGTATAGAGCAATGCGGAAGAGTTAGTTAGCAATCTTGTCGTGCGAGGCCCCTTGGGTAAGAGTGACTATAATATGGTGGAATTCTTCATTAAGATGGAGAGTGACATAGTTAATTCAGAAACAAAGGTTCTGAAAAAGAAGGGTAACTTTGAAGGTATGAGACGTGAATTAGCTAAGATAGACTGGCAAATGGTACTTAAAGGGTTGACGGTGGATATGCAATGGCAAGCATTTAAAGATCACATGGATGAACTACAACAATTGTTCATCCCAGTTTGGCAAAAGAATAAACCAGGGAAGGTAGTGCACCCATGGCTGACATGGGAAATTAGGGATAGTATCAAGTCCAAAGAAGAAACATACAAATTAGCCAGAAAAAGCGGCACACCTGAGGACTGGGAGAAATTCAGAGACCAGCAGAGGAGGAGAAAAGGCTTAATTAGGAAAGGGAAAAAAAGATTATAAGAGAAAGCTGACAGGGAACATAAAAACTGACTGTAAAAGCTTTTATAGATACGTGAAAAGAAAAAGATTGGTCAAGACAAATGTAGATCCTTTACAGTCAGAAACAGGTGAATTGATCATAGGGAACAAAGGCATGGCAGACCAATTGAATAACTACTTTGGTTCTGTTTTCACTAAGGAGGGCATAAATAATCTTCCGGAAATAGTAAGGGACCGAGGGTCTAGTGAGATGGAGGAACTGAGGGAAATACATGTTAGTAGGGAAGTGGTGTTAGGTAAATTGAAGGGATTAAAGGCAGATAAATCCCTAGGGCCAGATGGTCTGCATCCCAGAGTGCTTAAGGAAGTAGCCCAAGGAATAGTGGATGCATTAGTGATAATTTTTCAAAACTCCTTAGATTCTGGATTACCGTAGTTCCTGAGGATTGGAGGGTGGCTAATGTAACCCCACTTTTTAAAAAACGAGGGAGAGAGAAACCGGGGAATTATAGACCGGTTAGTCTGACATCGGTGGTGGGGAAAATGCTAGAGTCGGTTATCAAAGATGTGATAACAGCACATTTGGAAAGAGGTGAAATCATCGGACAAAGTCAGCATGGATTTGTGAAAGGAAAATCGTGTCTGATGAATCTTATAGAATTTTTTGAAGATATAACTAGTAGAGTGGATAGGGGAGAGCCAGTGGATGTGGTATATTTAGATTTTCAAAAGGCTTTTGAGAAGGTCCCACACAGGAGATTAGTGTGCAAACTTAAAGCACACGGTATTGCGGGTGTGGTATTGATGTGGATAGAGAATTGGTTGGCAAACAGGAAGCAAAGAGTGGGGGTAAACGGGACCTTTTTAGAATGGCAGGCAGTGACTAGTGGGGTACTGCAAGGCTCAGTGCTGGGACCCCAGTTGTTTACAATATATATTAATGATTTAGATGAGGGAATTAAATGCAGCATCTCCAAGTCTGCGGATGACACGAAGCTGGGTGGTGGTGTTAGCTGTGAGGAGGATGCTAAGAGGACGCAGGGTGACTTGGATAGGTTAGGTGAGTGGGCAAATTCATGGCAGATGCAATTTAATGAGGATAAATGTGAGGTTATCCACTTTGGTTGCAAGAACAGGAAAACAGATTATTATCTGAATGGTGGCCGATTAGGAAAAGGGGAGATGCAACGAGACCTGGGTGTCATTGAACACCAGTCATTGAAGGTGGGCATGCAGGTACAGCAGGCAGTGAAAAAGGCAAATGGTATGTTGGCATTCATAGCAAAAAGATTTGAGTACAGGAGCAGGGAGGTTCTACCGCAGTTGTTAAGGCCTTGGTGAGACCGCACCTAGAATATTGTGTGCAGTTTTTGTCCCCTAATCTGAGGAAAGACATTCTTGCCATAGAGGGAGTACGGAGAAGGTTCACCAGATTGATTCCTGGGATGGCAGGACTTTCATATGAAGAAAGACTGGATCGTCTAGGCTTATACTCACTGGAATTTAGAAGATTGAGGGGGGATCTTATTGAAACACATAAAATTCTAAAGGGATTGGACAGGCTAGATGCAGGACGATTGTTTCCGATGTTGGGGAAGTCCAGAATGAGGGGTCACAGTTTAAGGATAAAGGAGAAGCCTTTTAGGACTGAGATGAGAAAAAACTTCTTCACACAGAGAGTGGTGAATCTGTGGAATTCTCTGCCACAGGAAACAGTCGAGGCCGGTTCATTGGCTATATTTAAGAGGAAGTTAGATATGGCCCTTGTGGCCAAAGGGATCAGGGGGTATGAAGAGAAAGATCAGCCATGATCATACTGAATGGCAGTGCAGGCTCGAAGGGCCAAATGGCCTACTTCTGCACCTATTTTCTATGTTTCTATGTCTCTGTGTTTCTAAATCTATTTCATGTATTTTTCATGAAAAAGAATTCCAAACTCGATACACACAGATTAGAATCATAGGGCAACACAACATGGAAACTTTCCCATCTGTCCATCTCACCTTTGCTGACCATTTGCCTACACCTGACCAATAACCTTCTAAACCTTTCCCATCCATGTACCTGTCCAAAAGTCTTAAAAATACCTGCCTTAACCTGCTTATTCCAGATATAAATGACCTTTTGCATGAAAGTCATTTTGCTCACACTTTTAACCTATGCTCTTTGAGTATTCATTCTCCAACCAGGGAAAAAGTCTTCATCTTACCAATGCTGCTCCTTATTCATTTATGCATATCTACACTGTCACCCAGCAGTCTCCTACGCTACAAAGAGCATGTCTTACCTCTCCCTGTAAGAGTGTCTCAAGGGCTGGCAACACATTCATGAATGTGAACAAGGTCTGTTGGATTCTAAGAGTTTGGGATGTTGGTTTGGCACAGAGTGAGTCTTCAGCACTTAACATTTACCTCTTTGCAGAGCTGGTGATGGCTGGTGGTGGGTTCCTGTCGTTGCACCCTTGATTGGGGGCGTCCTGGGCAGTTCCATTTATGTTGTCTTCATTGAGCTTCATCACCAAGAGACAGTCTTAGAGGAGGTCTGCTGTACTAAAGACCAAACAACTGACGGGAATACAAAGTACGAAATGATTTCTGTCCTGCGTAACAAATAACACAAAAGAGCCAAATGACTGATTCGAATTCAGTCCGTGAAGAGAATATAAATTTCAGTCTTTTAAAAAAAAGTATTATTATTTACCCTGAAAAATGAGTTGTAGGATGATGGCTATAATTTTATTGATGGAGGATTGTTTAACAATTATGCAAATAATTTTATTTTCTGCAATTAAGAAACTGTTTAACATCCATAGAGAGAACAGAGATCAGAGCAATCTCCAATTTCATTTACAAGTGTGTAACAAAGTCTAGGATAATATGTGGAGAATATTTGATACATGAGCACTATATAGGTTATAGGCACCATAGATTTTAACAATCTTCATCAGCTGCTTCATAGGTTCATGCTGTACATTATAAGACCTTGTCCGATATACGCAGCTTATGTCACTCATACATTTATTTATGCGTTTCAGTATGGAGCTTGCACTTAGACTGAAGTCAAGCTGATGATTAACATTATTCTGGAAGTCACACCACCACACAAAAATATAGTGAGCCAATGACCTTACTGATAAATGTGTAACACAAAGGTACTTAAGGAGATGCCATGTATTAGAAAGATTAATTTACGTTTATTTCATGTACTAATGAGGTCTTTAAATTGATTCTTTCAAATTTCACTTAAAGATTGATATTTATATCTCCACAAGCCAATGCCAAAATGTTTTTCTAGATCTTGCTCCACAGAATAACTAATGCAAAATATGCATTTGAATAAAATTTATATCAAAAAATAAATGTCTTCAGCTTTCCCCCGCGTGTGCTTTTGTTGATTTAACTTGTCAGAAATTCTACGGTATTGTTAATGCCTATGGTACAAAAGTGTGGAAGACCTTAACCACATCACTGCCCACCTCAATGATCTTTAACATCGCAAATTTTCCCACTTAGATCAGACATAACTGAGTGATTTAAAAGTGAGTTACAATTCTGGCAAATCTAACATCACCAATCGTGATTTTATTTCTATTTGAGCTGTCTAGTTCGGTTCATTGCCACACACACAAGTGAGGGACACTCGCAACGAAAACTCACTTGCAGCATCAACACAGGCACAGGGATGCAGACAAGTTTTAACCATCAGGTGAGGGCAAAGAGAAGGCAGGATGGGAAAGCGCTTCACCAGCCCAGTGATCTTGCCCCCAAATCTTTCCCAACACAGAATTTTGTTTCTCAGCCCACGGTTGAAGATCCCTCTCTGTGAAGCCTGATACAGCGTCGCCCCAAATCTAACACTAACCCCTGTAATCCTGACGCTGCCGGTATTCTGGTGTGTCCACTTCTCACCATCTCTACGTCAACGCCAACAGGGCGTAAACAAGCAAGTCCAGTACAACCCAGTCCAGTACAAACCAGCCTTGCACAAATCATCCCTACACAACACTGCCCAGTACAAACCAGCCCAATACAGACCTGCCCAGTACAAATCTGCCCAATACAGATGTGCCCAGTACAAACCATCCCTACACAACATTGCCCAGTACAAACCAGCCCAATACAGACCTGCCCAGTACAAACCCCTACACAACACTGCCCAGTACAAACCAGCCCAATACAGGCCTGCCCAGTACAAACCAGCCCAATACAGACCTGCCCAGTACAAACCAGCCCAATACAGATGTGCCCAGTACAAACTATCCCTACACAACACTGCCCAGTACAAACCAGCCCAATACAGACCTGCCCAGTACAAACCAGCCCAATACAGACCTGCCCAGCACAAACCATCCCTACACAACACTGCCCAGTACAAACCAGCCCAATACAGACCTGCCCAGTACAAACCAGCCCAATACAGACCTGCCCAGTACAAACCAGCACAGACTCGCTCTGTACAACACAGTTCTGAACAACTGAGCCCAGTCCAAACAAGACTAGTGCAACCCACCCTAGTACCACACATGCCAGTACAGCCCAGTACAACCCAGCATCGAACTTTCCAGTACAATCAAACCCAATACACGTAACCCCCTGGGTCACCTCAGGCTCGCTCAGCTCATTTCGTCTAGGGGGAGCAGCCTTCGGCCCCGCCAAACTGGGTAATCAGGTGGTGTGGATGCTGTGTGATGTCCCCGCCTCGCCAAAAAACAGACAGTACACCATATGTGATTAAATGAGTGCAATTTATAAAGGTTACTATAACTAAGTGATTAATAATGATACTGTATATATGAAGAGAAAAAATAAAGAAAAGGCGCCAAACTTATCAAAGTCCAAACCACTTCGTGCACAACCGTTGGAGCTCAATTACTGAAGTCTTTTGGCTACCATTCGATCCCCTCCGAACTCCTCAACTTGCAGCTCAGGACCCTCCGAGTGGTCAACCAAGCACATCTAGCTTCATCTCCTCTCCTCGGATTACCTCCTGGCCTCGGACCCCCGCTTGGGGTCCGTTCCTCGCCCAGCTTACAGCATTGCGTCCTCTCTCTCAACCCCCTCGCGCCGATCTGCCCAAAAGCCCGTCAACAAAAGCTTACAGACTCAGAAGAAAGAACATTAATCCCCATTTGGTTTACAAAGGAATACAATTCTGGTTATCAGTAAATTAGCATTCCTGCTAGTTAACAAAACAAAGAAGCCCTTTTGATTACATACACAGTGACAAAGAAAAAAGAAGAAACTCCTTTTACATACAAATCAACAGAAACATGAGAAAATCTGCAGATGCTGGAAATTCATGCATCACACACAAAATGCTGGTGGAACACAGCAGGC
This sequence comes from Hypanus sabinus, assembly GCF_030144855.1. Taxonomy (NCBI): domain Eukaryota; kingdom Metazoa; phylum Chordata; class Chondrichthyes; order Myliobatiformes; family Dasyatidae; genus Hypanus; species Hypanus sabinus. The sequence goes on from NC_082733.1 coordinate 7,322,898, forward strand.
CAGGCAGAATCTATAGGGAGAAGCGCTGTCGACGTTTCGGGCCGAGACCCTTCGTCAGGACTAACTGAATGAGAAGATAGTAAGAGATCTGAAAGTGGGACAGGGAAGGGGGAGATCTGAAATGATAGGAGAAGACCGGAGGGGGAAGGGTGAACCTGAGAGCCAGAAAGGCGAATGAAAAAAAGGATAGAGATCTGGAGAAGGGAAAGGATTATGGGCTGGGAGGCCTAGGTAGAAAGAAAGGGGGAGGGGAGCACCAAAGAGAGATGGAGAACAGGCAAAGAGTGATGGGCACAGAGAGAGAGGAAAAAAAGAGGGGAGAGAAAACAGAACTAGCTTTGTAGAACCCAGTCCAGTAAAACTCAGATTAGTAAAGCCTAGCCCAAAGCAACTGAGCTCAATACAGCCTTGTTCAGTACAACACAACCCCGTACAACCCAGCACAGTACAACTCAGCCCTGTACAATCCAGCCCTGTAACACTCAGCCCTGTACAACCCAGCCCTGTAAAACTCAGCCCTGTAAAACTCAGCCCTGTACAACCCAGCACAGTACAACTCAGCCCTGTACAATCCAGCCCAACACTATCCAGCCCAGTACAACCAAGCTCTTACAAACCGGCACAGAACAACCCAGCCCTGTAACACTCAGCCCTGTACAACCCAGCCCTGTAAAACTCAGCCCTGTACAACCCAGCCCAGTACAACCCAGCCCTGTAAAACTCAGCCCTGTACAACCCAGCTCAGTACAACCAAGCTCTTACAAACCGGCACAGAACAACCCAGCCCTGTAACACTCAGCCCTGTACAACCCAGCCCTGTAAAACTCAGCCCTGTACAACCCAGCCCAGTACAACCCAGCCCTGTAAAACTCAGCCCTGTACAACCCAGCCCTGTAAAACTCAGCCCTGTACAATCTAGACCAACACAACCCAGCCCAGTACAACCCAGCCTAATAAAAAATAAGCCCAGTACAACCAAGCTCTTACAAACCGGCACAGAACAACCCAGCTCAATAAAACCCAGCACAGTACAACATAGCCCTGTACAACCCAGCTCAGTACAACCCAGCCCTGTGCAACACAGCCCTGTACAATCCAGCCCAACACTACCCAGCTCAGTACAACACAGCCCAGTCCAAACCCAGCTCAGTACAACACAGCCCAGTCCAAACCCAGCTCAGTACAACACAGCCCTGTACAACCCAGCTCTTACAACCCGGCTCAGTCCAACCCAGGCCTGTACAACCCAGCCCAGTACGACCCAGCTCAGTACAACCCAGCTCAGTACAACCCAGACCAGTACGACCCAGCTCAGTACAACCCCCTCATACAACCCGGCTCAGTACAACCAAGGCCTATGCAACCCAGCCCAGTACAGCCCAGCTCAGTACAACCCAGCTCAGTACAACCAAGACCAGTACAAGCCGGCTCATACAACGCAGCTCAGTACAACCCAGGCCAGTACAACCCAGCCCAGTACAACTCAGTCCAGTACAACACAGCTCAGTACAATCCAGCCCAGTACAACCCACCACAAAACAACCCAGCTCAGTACAACCCAGCACATACAAACCGGCTCAGTACAACCCAGGCCTGTACAACCCAACCCAATAGAACCCAGCTCTGTATAACCCAGCTCAGTACAACCCAGCCCAATACAACCCAGTCCAGAACAAACTAGCCCGGTACAACCCAACTCAGCACAACCCAGCCCTATACAACCCCAGTCCTGTCCATCCCAGCCCTATACAACCCAGCCCTGTACAAACCAGCCCATTACAACCCAGACCTGTACAACGCAGCTCTCTACAACAGCTGTCCTGTACAAACCAGCTCCGTACAATCCAGCCCAGTATGACCCAATCAAGTACAACCTTGCTCTGTACAACCCAGCCCTGTGCAACTCAGCCCTGTGCAACACAGCTCTGTACACCACCAGCCCTGTTCAACCCAGCCCTGTACAACCCGGCCTAATACAACCCATTCTGTGCAACACAGCCTTCTACAACCTAGCCCAGTACAACCCAGCCCAGTACAACCCAATCCATTACAACGCAACTCGGTACAACCCTGCTCAATACATCCCAGCCCAAAACAACCGAGCCCTGTGCAACTCAGCCCTGTACAACACAGCTCTGTTCAACACCAGCCCTGTTCAACCCAGCCCTGTACAACCCGGCCTAACACAACCCAGGCCTGTGCAACACAGCCTTCTACAACCTAGCCCAACTGTACTGTTCCAATACATTAGAACCCAACTCGGTACAACCCCGCTCAATACAACCCAGCCCAACCTAGCACTGTACAACGCAGCCCTATACAACCCAGCCCAGTACAAAGCAGCCCTGTGCAACACAGCCTTCTACATCCCAGACCAGTACAACACCAGCCCTGTTCAACCCAGCACTGTACAACCCAGCACAGTACAACCCAGCTCTGTACAACCCAGACCGGTACAACCCAACTCAGCACAACGCAGCCCTATACAACCCCAGTCCTGTCCATCCCAGCCCTGTACAACCCATCCCTGAACAAACCAGCCCATTACAACCCTGACCTGTACAACGCAGCCCTCTACAACAGCTGTCCTGTACAAACCAGCACCGTACAATCCAGCCCAGTACGACCCAATCAAGTACAACCTTGCTCAGTACAACGCAGCCTGATACAACCTAGCCCTCAACAGTGCAGCCCTGTACAACCCAGTCCAGTACAACCCAGCCCTGTGGAACGCAGCCCTGTACAACACAGCTCTATACAGCACCAGCCCTGTTCAACCCAGCCCTGTACAACCCGGCCTAATACAACCCAGTCCAGTGCAACAGAGCCTTCTACAACCTAGCCCAGTACAGCCCAGCCAAGTACAACCCAGCCCAGTACAACCCAACTCGGTACAACCCTGATCAATACAACCCAGCCCAAAACAACCTAGCACTGTACAACAAAGCCCTATACAACCCAGCCCAGTACAACCCAGCCCTGTACAACCCAGCACAGTGCAACCCAGCTCAATACAACCCAGCCCTGTACAACACAGCCCAGTACAAAGCAGCCCTGTGCAACACAGCCTTCTACATCCCAGACCAGTACAACACCAGCCCTGTGGAAAGCAGCCCTGTACAACACAGCTCTGTTCAACACCAGCCCTGTTCAACCCAGCCCTGTACAACCCGGCCTAACACAACCCAGGCCTGTGCAACACAGCCTTCTACAACCTAGCCCAACTGTACTGTTCCAATACATTAGAACCCAACTCGGTACAACCCCGCTCAATACAACCCAGCCCAACCTAGCACTGTACAACGCAGCCCTATACAACCCAGCCCAGTACAAAGCAGCCCTGTGCAACACAGCCTTCTACATCCCAGACCAGTACAACACCAGCCCTGTTCAACCCAGCACTGTACAACCCAGCACAGTACAACCCAGCTCTGTACAACCCAGACCGGTACAACCCAACTCAGCACAACCCAGCCCTATACAACCCCAGTCCTGTCCATCCCAGCCCTATACAACCCATCCCTGAACAAACCAGCCCATTACAACCCAGACCTGTACAACGCAGCCCTCTACAACAGCTGTCCTGTACAAACCAGCTCCGTACAATCCAGCCCAGTACGACCCAATCAAGTACAACCTTGCTCAGTACAACGCAGCCCGATACAACCTAGCACTCAACAGTGCAGCCCTGTACAAATCAGCCCTGTACAACCCAGTCCAGTACAACCCAGCCCTGTGGAATGCAGCCCTGTACAACACAGCTCTATACAGCACCATCCCTGTTCAACCGAGCCCAGTACAACCCAGCCCAGTACAACCCAATCCATTACAACGCAACTCGGTACAACCCTGCTCAATACATCCCAGCCCAAAACAACCGAGCCCTGTGCAACTCAGCCCTGTACATCACAGCTCTGTTCAACACCAGCCCTGTTCAACCCAGCCCTGTACAACCCGGCCTAACACAACCCAGGCCTGTGCAACACAGCCTTTTACAACCTAGCCCAACTGTACTGTTCCAATACATTAGAACCCAACTTGGTACAACCCCGCTCAATACAACCCAGCCCAACCTAGCACTGTACAACGCAGACCTATACAACCCAGCCCAGTACAAAGCAGCCCTGTGCAACACAGCCTTCTACAACCTAGCCCAGTACAGCCCAGCCAAGTACAACCCAGCCCAGTACAACCCAACTCGGTACAACACTGATCAATACAACCCAGCCCAAAACAACCTAGCACTGTACAACAAAGCCCTATACAACCCAGCCCAGTACAACCCAGCCCTGTACAACCCAGCACAGTGCAACCCAGCTCAATACAACCCAGCCCTGTACAACACAGCCCAGTACAATGCAGCCCAGTAAAACACAGCCCAGTACAAACCAGCAGAATGCAATCCAACTCAGTACAACCGAGCGCAGTTCAAACCAGCCCTATAGAAACCTGACCTGTACAACCCAGCCCAGTATGACCCAACCCAGTACGACCCAGCCCAGTATGACACAGCCCAGTATGACCCAGCTCAGTACAGCCAGCTCAGTACAACCCAGCCCAGTACGACACAACCCAGTACGACCCAGCCCAGTACCACCCAGCGCAGTACGACCCAGCCCAGTACGACCCAGCTCAGTACAAACCAGCTCTTACAACCTGGCTCAGTACGACCCAGGCCTGTACAATGCAGCCCTGTACAACTCAGTCCAGTACAACCCAACCCAGTACGACCCAGCCCAGTATGACACAGCCCAGTATGACCCAGCTCAGTACAACCCAGCCCAGTACGACCAAACCCAGTACAACCCAGCCCAGTACGACCCAGCCCAGTATGACCCAATCAAGTACAACCTTGCTCAGTACAACGCAGCCTGATACAACCTAGCCCTCAACAGTGCAGCCCTGTACAACCCAGTCCAGTACAACCCAGCCCTGTGGAACGCAGCCCTGTACAACACAGCTCTATACAGCACCAGCCCTGTTCAACCCAGCCCTGTACAACCCGGCCTAATACAACCCAGTCCAGTGCAACAGAGCCTTCTACAACCTAGCCCAGTACAGCCCAGCCAAGTACAACCCAGCCCAGTACAACCCAACTCGGTACAACCCTGATCAATACAACCCAGCCCAAAACAACCTAGCACTGTACAACAAAGCCCTATACAACCCAGCCCAGTACAAAGCAGCCCTGTGCAACACAGCCTTCTACATCCCAGACCAGTACAACACCAGCCCTGTGGAACGCAGCCCTGTACAACACAGCTCTGTTCAACACCAGCCCTGTTCAACCCAGCCCTGTACAACCCGGCCTAACACAACCCAGGCCTGTGCAACACAGCCTTCTACAACCTAGCCCAACTGTACTGTTCCAATACATTAGAACCCAACTCGGTACAACCCCGCTCAATACAACCTAGCCCAACCTAGCACTGTACAACGCAGCCCTATACAACCCAGCCCAGTACAAAGCAGCCCTGTGCAACACAGCCTTCTACATCCCAGACCAGTACAACACCAGCCCTGTTCAACCCAGCACTGTACAACCCAGCACAGTACAACCCAGCTCTGTACAACCCAGACCGGTACAACCCAACTCAGCACAACCCAGCCCTATACAACCCCAGTCCTGTCCATCCCAGCCCTATACAACCCATCCCTGAACAAACCAGCCCATTACAACCCAGACCTGTACAACGCAGCCCTCTACAACAGCTGTCCTGTACAAACCAGCTCCGTACAATCCAGCCCAGTACGACCCAATCAAGTACAACCTTGCTCAGTACAACGCAGCCCGATACAACCTAGCACTCAACAGTGCAGCCCTGTACAAATCAGCCCTGTACAACCCAGTCCAGTACAACCCAGCTCTGTGGAATGCAGCCCTGTACAACACAGCTCTATACAGCACCATCCCTGTTCAACCGAGCCCAGTACAACCCAGCCCAGTACAACCCAATCCATTACAACGCAACTCGGTACAACCCTGCTCAATACATCCCAGCCCAAAACAACCGAGCCCTGTGCAACTCAGCCCTGTACAACACAGCTCTGTTCAACACCAGCCCTGTTCAACCCAGCCCTGTACAACCCGGCCTAACACAACCCAGGCCTGTGCAACACAGCCTTTTACAACCTAGCCCAACTGTACTGTTCCAATACATTAGAACCCAACTTGGTACAACCCCGCTCAATACAACCCAGCCCAACCTAGCACTGTACAACGCAGACCTATACAACCCAGCCCAGTACAAAGCAGCCCTGTGCAACACAGCCTTCTACAACCTAGCCCAGTACAGCCCAGCCAAGTACAACCCAGCCCAGTACACCCCAACTCGGTACAACACTGATCAATACAACCCAGCCCAAAACAACCTAGCACTGTACAACAAAGCCCTATACAACCCAGCCCAGTACAACCCAGCCCTGTACAACCCAGCACAGTGCAACCCAGCTCAATACAACCCAGCCCTGTACAACACAGCCCAGTACAATGCAGCCCAGTAAAACACAGCCCAGTACAAACCAGCAGAATGCAATCCAACTCAGTACAACCGAGCGCAGTTCAAACCAGCCCTATAGAAACCTGACCTGTACAACCCAGCCCAGTATGACCCAACCCAGTACGACCCAGCCCAGTATGACACAGCCCAGTATGACCCAGCTCAGTACAGCCAGCTCAGTACAACCCAGCCCAGTATGACACAACCCAGTACAACCCAGCCCAGTACCACCCAGCGCAGTACGACCCAGCCCAGTACGACCCAGCTCAGTACAAACCAGCTCTTACAACCTGGCTCAGTACGACCCAGCCCAGTATGACACAGCCCAGTATGACCCAGCTCAGTACAACCCAGCCCAGTACGACCCAACCCAGTACAACCCAGCCCAGTACGACCCAGCCCAGTACGACCCAGCCCAGTACGACCCAGCTCAGTACAAACCAGCTCTTACAACCTGGCTCAGTACAACCCAGGCCTGTACAACCCAGCCCTGGACAATCCAGCCCAGTACAACCCAGCTCATACAAACCGGCTCAGTACAACCCAGGCCTGTACAACGCAGCCCTGTACAACTCAGTCCAGTACAACCCAGCCCAGTACAACCCAGCGCAGTACAATCCAGCCCAGTACAACCCAGCCCTGTACAATGAAGCCCTGTACAACACAGCTCAGTACAACCCAGCCCTGTACAATGCAGCCCAATACAATGCAGCCCAATAAAACGCTGCCCAGTACAAAACAGCCCAATGCAATCCAACTCAGTATAACCAAGCTCAGTTCAAACCAGCCCTGTAGAAACCTGACCTGTACAACGCAGCCCAGTACAATGCAGCCCAGTAAAACGCAGCCCAGTACAAACCAGCCCAATGCAATCCAACTCAGTACAACCAAGCGCAGTTCAAACCAGCCCTGTAGAAACCTGACCTGTACAACCCAGCCCAGTACAACCCAACCCAGTACGACCCAGCCCACTATGACCCAACCCAGTACGACCCAGCCCAGTATGACACAGCCCAGTATGTCCCAGCTCAGTATAGCCAGCTCAGTACAACGCAGCCCAGTACGACACAACCCAGTACGACCCAGCCCAGTACGACCCAACCCAGTACGACCCAGCCCAGTATGACACAGCCCAGTATGACCCAGCTCAGTACAGCCAGCTCAGTACAACCCAGCCCAGTACCACCCAGCCCTGGACAACCCAGCCCAGTACAACCCAGCTCATACAAACTGGCTCAGTACAACCCAGGCCTGTACAATGCAGCCCTGTACAACTCAGTCCAGTACAACCCAACCCAGTACGACCCAGCCCAGTATGACACAGCCCAGTATGACCCAGTCCAGTACAACCCAGCTCAGTACAATCCAGCCCAGTACAACCCAGTTCAGTACAATCCAGCCCAGTACAACCCAGCTCAGTACAACCCAGCCCAGTATAACCCAGCCCAGTATAACCCAGCTCAGTACAATCCAGCTCAGTACAACCCAGCTCAGTACAATCCAGCCCAGTACAACCCACCACAATACAACCTAGCTCAGTACAACCCAGCTCAGTACAACCAAGCACATACAACCCAGCTCAGTACAATCCAGCCCAGTACAACCCAGTTCAGTACAATCCAGCCCAGTACAACCCAGCTCAGTACAACCCAGCCCAGTATAACCCAGCTCAGTACAATCCAGCTCAGTACAACCCAGCTCAGTACAATCCAGCCCAGTACAACCCACCACAATACAACCTAGCTCAGTACAAACCAGCTCAGTACAACCAAGCACATACAACCCGGCTCAGTACAACCCAGGCCTGTACAACCCAGCCCAATAGAACCCAACTCTGTATAACCCAGCTCAGTACAACCCAGCCAAATACAACCCAGTCCAGAACAAACTAGCCTGGTACAACCCAACTCAGCACAACGCATCCCTATACAACCCCAGTCCTGTCCATCCCAGCCCTATACAACGCAGCCCTGTACAAACCAGACCTGTACAACGCAGCCTTCTACAACAGCTGTACTGTACAAACCAGCTCCGTACAATCCAGCCCAGTACGACCCAATCAAGTACAACCTTGCTCAGTACAACGCAGCCCGATACAACCTAGCCCTCAACAGTGCAGCCCTGTACAAATCAGCCCTGTACAACCCAGTCCAGTACAACCCAGCCCTGTGGAACGCAGCCCTGTACAACACAGCTCTGTACACCACCAGCCCTGTTCAACCCAGCCCTGTACAACCCGGCCTAATACAACCCAGGCCTGTGCAACACAGCCTTCTACAATCTAGCCCAGTACAACCCAGCCCAGTACAACCCAATCCATTACAACGCAACTCGGTACAACCCTGCTCAATACATCCCAGCCCAAAACAACCGAGCCCTGTGCAACTCAGCCCTGTACGACACAGCTCTGTTCAACACCAGCGGTGTTCAACCCAGCCCTGTACAACCCGGCCTAATACAACCCAGGCCTGTGCAACACAGCCTTCTACAACCTAGCCCAACTGTACTGTTCCAATACATTAGAACCCAACTTGGTACAACCCCGCTCAATACAACCCAGCCCAACCTAGCACTGTACAACGCAGACCTATACAACTCAGCCCTGTACAAAGCAGCCCTGTGAAACACAGCCTTCTACATCCCAGACCAGTACAACACCAGCCCTGTTCAACCCAGCACTGCACAACCCAGCACAGTACAACCCAGCTCAGTACAACCCAGACTTGTACAACCCAACTCAGCACAACGCATCCCTATACAACCCCAGTCCTGTCCATCCCAGCCCTATACAGCGCAGCCCTGTACAAACCAGCCCATTACAACCCAGACCTGTACAACGCAGCCTTCTACAACAGCTGTACTGTACAAACCAGCTCCGTACAACCCAGCCCAGTACGACCCAATCAAGTACAACCTTGCTCAGTACAACGCAGCCCGATACAACCCGGCTCAGTACAACCCAGGCCTGTACAACCCAGCCCAATAGAACCCAGCTCTGTATAACCCAGCTCAGTACAACCCAGCCAAATACAACCCTGTCCAGAACAAACTAGCCCGGTACAACCCAGCCCGGTACAACCCAGCTCAGTACAACTCAGCCCAGTACAACCCAGCTCTTACAACCCAGCTCAGTACAACCCAGGCCTGTACAACCCAGCCCTGGAAAACCCAGCCCAGTACGACCCAGCGCTGTACGACCCAGCTCAGTACAACCCAGCTCAGTATAACCCAGACCAGTACAACTCAGCACATACAACCCAGCTCAGTACAACCCAGGCCAGTACAACCCAGCCCAGGACAACTCAGTCCAGTACAACCCAGCCCAGTACAACCCCAACCCTGTCCATCCCAGCCCTATACAACCCAGCCCTGTACAAACCAGCCCATTACAACCCCGACCTGTACAACACAGACCTCTACAACACCTGTCCCGTACAAACCAGCTCCGTACAACTCAGCTCAGTATGACCCAATCGAGTACAACCTTGCTCAGTACAACACAGTCCGATACAACCTAGCCCTCAACAGTGCAGCCCTGTACAAATCAGCCCTGTACAACCCAGTCCAATACAACCCAGCCCTGTCCAACGCAGCCCTGTACAACACAGCTCTATACAACACCAGCCCTGTTCAACCCAGCCCTGTACAACCCGGCCTAATGCAACCCAGGCCTGTGCAACACAGCCTTCTACAACCTAGCCCAGTACAACCCAGCCATGTGCAACCCAATCCATTACAACACAACTCGGTACAACCCTGCTCAATACAACCCAGCCCAAAACAACCTAGCACTGTACAATGCAGCCCTATACAACCCAGCCCTGTGCAACACAGCCTTCTACATCCCAGAGCAGTACAACCCAGCCCTGTGCAACACAGCTGAGTACAGCACGAGCCCTGTTCAACCCAGCCCAGTAAAACCCGGCTGAATACAACCCAGCCCTGTACAACCCAGCACAGTACAACCCAGCTCAGTACAACCCAGCCCTGTACAACCCAGCAGAGTACAACCCAGCTCAGTACAACCCAGCCCTGTACAATGCAGCCCAGAAAAACGCAGCCCAGTACAAACCAGCCCAATGCAATCCAACTCAGTATAACCAAGCTCAGTTCAAACCAGCCCTGTAGAAACCTGACCTGTACAACCCAGCCCAGTACAACCCAGTCCAGTACGACCCAGCTCAGTACAACCCAGCTCAGTACAACCCAGACCAGTACAACCCAGCTCATACAACCCAGCTCAGTACAACCCAGGCCAGTACAACTCAGCCCAGTACAACCCAGTCCAGTACAACCCAGCCCAGTACAACCCAGCTCAGTACAACCCAGCTCAGTACAATCCAGCTCTTCCAACCCGGCTCAGTACAACCCAGCTCTTACAACCCAGCCCAGTACAACTCAGTCCAGTACAACCCAGCAAAGTACAACCCAGCCCAGTACAACCCAGTATATACAACCCAGCTCAGTACAACCCAGCTCAGTACAATCCAGCCCAGTACAATCCAGCTCAGTACAACCCAGCTCATACAACCCAGCTCAGTACAACCCAGGCCAGTACAACCCAGCTCAGTACAATCCAGCCCAGTACAACCCAGCTCAGTACAACCCAGCCAAATACAACCCAGTCCAGAACAAACTAGCCCGGTACAACCCAACTCAGCACAACGCATCCCTATACAACCCCAGTCCTGTCCATCCCAGCCCTATACAACGCAGCCCTGTACAACACAGCTCTGTTCAACACCAGCCCTGTTCCAGCCCTGTACAACCCGGCCTAATACAACCCAGGCCTGTGCAACACAGCCTTCTACAAACTAGCCCAACTGTACTGTTCCAATACATTAGAACCCAACTCGGTACAACCCCGCTCAATACAACCCAGCCCAACCTAGCACTGTACAATGCAGACCTATACAACCCAGCCCAGTACAAAGCAGCCCTGTGCAACACAGCCTTCTACATCCCAGACCAGTACAACACCAGCCCTGTTCAACCCAGCACTGTACAACCCAGCACAGTACAACCCAGCTCTGTACAACCCAGACCGGTACAACCCAACTCAGCACAACGCAGCCCTATACAACCCCAGTCCTGTCCATCCCAGCCCTATACAACGCAGCCCTGTACAAACCAGCCCATTACAACCCAGACCTGTACAACGCAGCCTTCTACAACAGCTGTACTGTACAAACCAGCTCCGTACAACCCAGCCCAGTACGACCCAATCAAGTACAACCTTGCTCAGTACAACGCAGCCCGATACAACCTAGCACTCAACAGTGCAGCCCTGTACACCACCAGCCCTGTTCAACCCAGCCCTGTACAACCCGGCCTAATACAACCCAGGCCTGTGCAACACAGCCTTCTACAACCTAGTCCAGTACAACCCAGCCCAGTACAACCCAATCCATTACAACGCAACTCGGTACAACCCTACTCAATACATCCCAGCCCAAAACAACCGAGCCCTGTGCAACTCAGCCCTGTACAACACAGCTCTGTTCAACACCAGCCCTGTTCAACCCAGCCCTGTACAACCCGGCCTAACACAACCCAGGCCTGTGCAACACAGCCTTCTACAACCTAGCCCAACTGTACTGTTCCAATACATTAGAACCCAACTCGGTACAACCCCGCTCAATACAACCCAGCCCAACCTAGCACCGTACAACGCAACCCTATACAACCCAGCCCAGTACAAAGCAGCCCTGTGCAACACAGCCTTCTACATCCCAGACCAGTACAACACCAGCCCTGTTCAACCCAGCACTGTACAACCCAGCACAGTACAACCCAGCTCTGTACAACCCAGACCGGTACAACCCAACTCAGCACAACGCAGCCCTATACAACCCCAGTCCTTTCCATCCCAGCCCTATACAATGCAGCCCTGTACAACCCGGCCTGATATGACCCAGGCCTGTGCAACACAGCCTTCTACAACCTAGCCCAACTGTACTGTTCCAATACATTAGAACCCAACTCGGTAAAACCCTGCTCAATACAACCCAGCCCAAAACAACCCAGCACTGTACAACGCAACCCTATACAACCCAGCCCAGTACCAACCAGCCCTGTGCAACACAGCCTTCTACATCACAGACCAGTACAACCCAGTTCTGTGCAACACAGCTCTGTACAACACCAGCCCTGTTCAACCCAGCCCTGTAAAACCCAGCTGAATACAACCCAGGCCTGTGAAACACAGCCTTCTACAACCCAGCCCAGTACAACCCAGCCCTGTACAACCCAGCACAGTGCAACCCAGCTCAATACAACCCAGCCCTGTACAACACAGCCCAGTACAATGCAGCCCAGTAAAACACAGCCCAGTACAAACCAGCACAATGCAATCCAACTCAGTACAACCGAGCGCAGTTCAAACCAGCCCTGTAGAAACCTAACCTGTACAACCCAGCCCAGTACGACCCAGCTCAGTACAAACCAGCCCTGGACAACCTGGCTCAGTACAACCCAGCTCATACAAACCGGCTCAGTACAACCCAGGCCTGTACAACGCAGCCCTGTACAACTCAGTCCAGTACAACCCAGCTCAGTACAATCCAGCCCAGTACAACCCAGCTCAGTACAATCCAGCCCAGTACAACCCACCACAATACAACCTAGCTCAGTCCAACCCAGCTCAGTACAACCCAGCACATACAACCCGGCTCAGTACAACCCAGGCCTGTACAACCCAGCCCAATAGAACCCAACTCTGTATAACCCAGCTCAGTACAACCCAGCCCAATACAACCCAGTCCAGAACAAACTAGCCCGGTACAACCCAACTCAGCACAACGCATCCCTATACAACCCCAGTCCTGTCCATCCCAGCCCTATACAATGCAGCCCTGTACAAACCAGCCCATTACAACCCAGACCTGTACAACGCAGCCTTCTACAACAGCTGTACTGTACAAACCAGCTCCGTATGACCCAGTATGACCCAATCAAGTACAACCTTGCTCAGTACAATGCAGCCCGATACAACCTAGCACTCAACAGTGCAGCCCTGTACAAATCAGCCCTGTACAACCCAGTCCAGTACAACCCAGCCCTGTGGAACGCAGCCCTGTACAACACAGCTCTGTACACCACCAGCCCTGTTCAACCCAGCCCTGTACAACCCGGCCTAATACAACCCAGGCCTGTGCAACACAGCCTTCTACAACCTAGCCCAGTACAACCCAGCCCAGTACAACCCAATCCATTACAACGCAACTCGGTACAACCCTACTCAATACATTCCAGCCCAAAACAACCGAGCCCTGTGCAACTCAGCCCTGTACGACACAGCTCTGTTCAACACCAGCCCTGTTCAACCCAGCCCTGTACAACCCGGCCTAATACAACCCAGGCCTGTGCAACACAGCCTTCTACAACCTAGCCCAACTGTACTGTTCCAATACATTAGAACCCAACTCGGTACAACCCCGCTCAATACAACCCAGCCCAACCTAGCACTGTACAACGCAGCCCTATACAACCCAGCCCAGTACAAAGCAGCCCTGTGCAACACAGCCTTCTACATCCCAGACCAGTACAACACCAGCCCTGTTCAACCCAGCACTGTACAACCCAGCACAGTACAACCCAGCTCAGTACAACCCAGACTTGTACAACCCAACTCAGCACAACACATCCCTATACAACCCCAGTCCTGTCCATCCCAGCCCTATACAACGCAGCCCTGTACAAACCAGCCCATTACAACCCAGACCTGTACAACACAGCCTTCTACAACAGCTGTACTGTACAAACCAGCTCCGTACAACCCAGCCCAGTACGACCCAATCAAGTACAACCTTGCTCAGTACAACGCAGCACGATACAACCTAGCCCTCAACAGTGCAGCCCTGTACAAATCAGCTCTGTACAACCCAGTCCAGTACAACCCAGCCCTGTGGAACGCAGCCCTGTACAACACAGCTCTGTACACCACCAGCCCTGTTCAACCCAGCACTGTACAACCCAGCACAGTACAACCCAGCTCTGTACAACCCAGACCGGTACAACCCAACTCAGCACAACGCAGCCCTATACAACCCCAGTCCTTTCCATCCCAGCCCTATACAATGCAGCCCTGTACAACCCGGCCTGATATGACCCAGGCCTGTGCAACACAGCCTTCTACAACCTAGCCCAACTGTACTGTTCCAATACATTAGAACCCAACTCGGTACAACCCTGCTCAATACAACCCAGCCCAAAACAACCTAGCACTGTACAACGAAACCCTATACAACCCAGCCCAGTACCAACCAGCCCTGTGCAACACAGCCTTCTACATCACAGACCAGTACAACCCAGTTCTGTGCAACACAGCTCTGTACAACACCAGCCCTGTTCAACCCAGCCCTGTAAAACCCAGCTGAATACAACCCAGGCCTGTGAAACACAGCCTTCTACAACCCAGCCCAGTACAACCCAGCCCTGTACAACCCAGCACAGTGCAACCCAGCTCAATACAACCCAGCCCTGTACAACACAGCCCAGTACAATGCAGCCCAGTAAAACACAGCCCAGTACAAACCAGCACAATGCAATCCAACTCAGTACAACCGAGCGCAGTTCAAACCAGCCCTGTAGAAACCTAACCTGTACAACCCAGCCCAGTACGACCCAACCCAGTACGACCCAGCCCAGTATGACACAGCCCAGAATGTCCCAGCTCAGTACAGCCAGCTCAGTACAACCCAGCCCAGTATGACACAACCCAGTACAACCTAGCCCAGTACCACACAGCCCAGTACGACCCAGCTCAGTACAAACCAGCTCTTAAAACCTGGCTCAGTACAACCCAGGCCTGTACAACCCAGCCCTGGACAATCCAGCCCAGTACAACCCAGCTCATACAAACCGGCTCAGTACAACTCAGGCCTGTACAATGCAGCCCTGTACAACTCAGTCCAGTACAACCCAACCCAGTATGACCCAGCCCAGTATGACACAGCCCAGTATGACCCAGCTCAGTACAGCCAGCTCAGTACAACCCAGCCCAGTACGACACAACCCAGTACAACCCAGCCCAGTACCACCCAGCCCAGTACGACCCAGCTCAGTACAAACCAGCTCTTACAACCTGGCTCAGTACAACCCAGGCCGGTACAACCCAGCCCTGGACAACACAGCCCAGTACAACCCAGCCCAGTACAACCCGGCTCATACAAACCGGCTCAGTACAACCCAGGCCTGTACAATGCAGCCCTGTACAACTCAGTCCAGTACAACCCAACCCAGTAAGACCCAGCCCAGTATGACACAGCGCAGTATGACCCAGCTCAGTACAGCCCAGCTCAGTACAACCCAGCCCAGTACGACCCAGCCCAGTACGACCCAGCCCAGTACGACCCAGCTCAGTACAAACCAGCCCTGGACAACCTGGCTCAGTACAACCCAGCTCATACAAACCGGCTCAGTACAACCCAGGCCTGTACAACGCAGCCCTGTACAACTCAGTCCAGTACAACCCAGCTCAGTACAATCCAGCCCAGTACAACCCAGCTCAGTACAATCCAGCCCAGTACAACCCACCACAATACAACCTAGCTCAGTCCAACCCAGCTCAGTACAACCCAGCACATACAACCCGGCTCAGTACAACCCAGGCCTGTACAACCCAGCCCAATAGAACCCAACTCTGTATAACCCAGCTCAGTACAACCCAGCCCAATACAACCCAGTCCAGAACAAACTAGCCCGGTACAACCCAACTCAGCACAACGCATCCCTATACAACCCCAGTCCTGTCCATCCCAGCCCTATACAATGCAGCCCTGTACAAACCAGCCCATTACAACCCAGACCTGTACAACGCAGCCTTCTACAACAGCTGTACTGTACAAACCAGCTCCGTATGACCCAGTATGACCCAATCAAGTACAACCTTGCTCAGTACAATGCAGCCCGATACAACCTAGCACTCAACAGTGCAGCCCTGTACAAATCAGCCCTGTACAACCCAGTCCAGTACAACCCAGCCCTGTGGAACGCAGCCCTGTTCAACCCAGCCCTGTACAACCCGGCCTAATACAACCCAGGCCTGTGCAACACAGCCTTCTACAACCTAGCCCAGTACAACCCAGCCCAGTACAACCCAATCCATTACAACGCAACTCGGTACAACCCTACTCAATACATTCCAGCCCAAAACAACCGAGCCCTGTGCAACTCAGCCCTGTACGACACAGCTCTGTTCAACACCAGCCCTGTTCAACCCAGCCCTGTACAACCCGGCCTAATACAACCCAGGCCTGTGCAACACAGCCTTCTACAACCTAGCCCAACTGTACTGTTCCAATACATTAGAACCCAACTCGGTACAACCCCGCTCAATACAACCCAGCCCAACCTAGCACTGTACAACGCAGACCTATACAACCCAGCCCAGTACAAAGCAGCCCTGTGCAACACAGCCTTCTACATCCCAGACCAGTACAACACCAGCCCTGTTCAACCCAGCACTGTACAACCCAGCACAGTACAACCCAGCTCAGTACAACCCAGACTTGTACAACCCAACTCAGCACAACACATCCCTATACAACCCCAGTCCTGTCCATCCCAGCCCTATACAACGCAGACCTGTACAAACCAGCCCATTACAACCCAGACCTGTACAACACAGCCTTCTACAACAGCTGTACTGTACAAACCAGCTCCGTACAACCCAGCCCAGTACGACCCAATCAAGTACAACCTTGCTCGGTACAACGCAGCACGATACAACCTAGCCCTCAACAGTGCAGCCCTGTACAAATCAGCCCTGTACAACCCAGTCCAGTACAACCCAGCCCTGTGGAACGCAGCCCTGTACAACACAGCTCTGTACACCACCAGCCCTGTTCAACCCAGCCCTGTACAACCCGGCCTAATACAACCCAGGCCTGTGCAACACAGCCTTCTACAACCTAGCCCAGTACAACCCAGCCCAGTACAACCCAATCCATTACAACGCAACTCGGTACAACCCTGCTTAATACATCCCAGCCCAAAACAACCGAGCCCTGTGCAACTCAGCCCTGTACAACACAGCTCTGTTCAACACCAGCCCTGTTCAACCCAGCCCTGTACAACCCGGCCTAACACAACCCAGGCCTGTGCAACACAGCCTTCTACAACCTAGCCCAACTGTACTGTTCCAATACATTAGAACCCAACTCGGTACAACCCCGCTCAATACAACCCAGCCCAACCTAGCACCGTACAACGCAACCCTATACAACCCAGCCCAGTACAAAGCAGCCCTGTGCAACACAGCCTTCTACATCCCAGACCAGTACAACACCAGCCCTGTTCAACCCAGCACTGTACAACCCAGCACAGTACAACCCAGCTCTGTACAACCCAGACCGGTACAACCCAACTCAGCACAACGCAGCCCTATACAACCCCAGTCCTTTCCATCCCAGCCCTATACAATGCAGCCCTGTACAACCCGGCCTGATATGACCCAGGCCTGTGCAACACAGCCTTCTACAACCTAGCCCAACTGTACTGTTCCAATACATTAGAACCCAACTCGGTACAACCCTGCTCAATACAACAGCCCAAAACAACCTAGCACTGTACAACGCAACCCTATACAACCCAGCCCAGTACCAATCAGCCCTGTGCAACACAGCCTTCTACATCACAGACCAGTACAACCCAGTTCTGTGCAACACAGCTCTGTACAACACCAGCCCTGTTCAACCCAGCCCTGTAAAACCCAGCTGAATACAACCCAGGCCTGTGAAACACAGCCTTCTACAACCCAGCCCAGTACAACCCAGCCCTGTACAACCCAGCACAGTGCAACCCAGCTCAATACAACCCAGCCCTGTACAACACAGCCCAGTACAATGCAGCCCAGTAAAACACAGCCCAGTACAAACCAGCACAATGCAATCCAACTCAGTACAACCGAGCGCAGTTCAAACCAGCCCTGTACGACCCAGCCCAGTACGACCCAGCCCAGTATGACACAGCCCAGTACAACCTAGCCCAGTACCACCCAGCTCAGTACAAACCAGCTCTTAAAACCTGGCTCAGTACAACCCAGGCCTGTACAACCCAGCCCTGGACAATCCAGCCCAGTACAACCCAGCTCATACAAACCGGCTCAGTACAACTCAGGCCTGTACAATGCAGCCCTGTACAACTCAGTCCAGTACAACCCAACCCAGTACGACCCAGCCCAGTATGACACAGCCCAGTATGACCCAGCTCAGTACAGCCCAGCTCAGTACAACGCAATCCAGTACGACACAGCCCAGTATGACCCAGCTCAGTACAGCCTGCTCAGTACAACCCAGCCCAGTACGACACAACCCAGTACGACCCAGCCCAGTACCACCCAGCCCAGTACGACCCAGCTCAGTACAAACCAGCTCTTACAACCTGGCTCAGTACAACCCAGGCCGGTACAACCCAGCCCTGGACAACACAGCCCAGTACAACCCAGCCCAGTACAACCCGGCTCATACAAACCGCCTCAGTACAACTCAGGCCTGTACAATGCAGCCCTGTACAGCTCAGTCCAGTACAACCCAACCCAGTACGACCCAGCCCAGTATGACACAGCCCAGTATGACCCAGCTCAGTACAGCCCAGCTCAGTACAACCCAGCCCAGTACGACCCAGCCCAGTACCACCCAGCCCAGTACGACCCAGCTCAGTACAAACCAGCTCTTACAACCTGGCTCAGTACAACCCAGGCCGGTACAACCCAGCCCTGGACAACACAGCCCAGTACAACCCAGCCCAGTACAGCCCAGCTCAGTACAACCCAGCCCAGTACGACCCAGCCCAGTACGACCCAGCCCAGTACGACCCAGCTCAGTACAAACCAGCCCTGGACAACCTGGCTCAGTACAACCCAGCTCATACAAACCGGCTCAGTACAACCCAGGCCTGTACAACGCAGCCCTGTACAACTCAGTCCAGTACAACCCAGCCCAGTACAACACAGCCCAGTACAACCCAGCGCAGTACAATCCAGCCCAGTACAACCCAGCCCTGTACAACGAAGCCCTGTACAACACAGCTCAGTACAACCCAGCCCTGTACAATGCAGCCCAGTACAATGCAGCCCAATAAAACGCAGCCCAGTACAAACCAGCCCAATGCAATCCAACTCAGTATAACCAAGCTCAGTTCAAACCAGCCCTGTAGAAACCTGACCTGTACAACCCAGCCCAGTACAACCCAGCCCAGTACAACCCACCGCAATACAACCCAGCTCTTACAACCCAGCCCAGTACAACTCAGTCCAGTACAACCCAGCAAAGTACAACCCAGCCCAGTACAACCCAGTATATACAACCCAGCTCAGTACAACCCAGCTCAGTACAATCCAGCCCAGTACAACCCAGCTCAGTACAACCCAGCTCATACAACCCAGCTCAGTACAATCCAGCCCAGTACAACCCACCGCAATACAACCCAGCTCAGTACAACCCAGCACATACTACCCGGCTCAGTACAACCCAGCTCAGTACAACCCAGGCCTGTACAACCCAGCCCAATAGAACCCAGCTCTGAATAACCCAGCTCAGTACAACCCAGCCCAATACAACCCAGTCCAGAACAAACTAGCCCGGTACAACCCAGCCCGGTACAACCCAGCTCAGTACAACTCAGCCCAGTACAACCCAGCTCTTACAACCCAGCTCAGTACAACCCAGGCCTGTACAACCCAGCCCTGGAAAACCCAGCCCAGTATGACCCAGCGCTGTACGACCCAGCTCAGTACAACCCAGCTCAGTATAACCCAGACCAGTACAACCCAGCACATACAACCCAGCTCAGTACAACCCAGGCCAGTACAACCCAGCACATACAACCCAGCTCAGTACAACCCAGGCCAGTACAACCCAGCCCAGGACAACTCAGCCCTGTACAAACCAGCCCATTACAACCCCAACCTGTACAACACAGCCCTCTACAACACCTGTCCCGTACAAACCAGCTCCGTACAATTCAGCTCAGTATGACCCAATCGAGTACAACCTTGCTCAGTACAACACAGTCCGATACAACCTAGCCCTCAACAGTGCAGCCCTGTACAAATCAGCCCTGTACAACCCAGTCCAATACAACCCAGCCCTGTCCAACGCAGCCCTGTACAACACAGCTCTATACAACACCAGCCCTGTTCAACCCAGCCCTGTACAACCCGGCCTAATGCAACCCAGGCCTGTGCAACACAGCCTTCTACAACCGAGCCCAGTACAACCCAGCCATGTACAACCCAATCCATTACAACCCAACTCGGTACAAACCTGCTCAATACAACCCAGCCCAAAACAACCTAGCACTGTACAATGCAGCCCTATACAACCCAGCCCTGTGCAACACAGCCTTCTACATCCCAGAGCAGTGCAACCCAGCCCTGTGCAACACAGCTGTGTACAACACGAGCCCTGTTCAACCCAGCCCAGTAAAACCCGGCTGAATACAACCCAGGCCTGTGAAACACAGCCTTCTACAACCCAGCCCTGTACAACCCAGCACAGTACAACCCAGCTCAGTACAACCCAGCCCTGTACAACCCAGCACAGTACAACCCAGCTCAGTACAACCCAGCCCTGTACAATGCAGCCTAGTACAATGCAGCCCAGAAAAACGCAGCCCAGTACAAACCAGCCCAATGCAATCCAACTCAGTATAACCAAGCTCAGTTCAAACCAGCCCTGTAGAAACCTGACCTGTACAACCCAGCCCAGTACAACCCAGTCCAGTACGACCCAGCTCAGTACAACCCAGCTCAGTACAACCCAGTCCAGTACAACCCAGCTCATACAACCCAGCTCAGTACAACCCAGGCCAGTACAACCCAGCCCAGTACAACCCAGTCCAGTAAAACCCAGCCCAGTAGAACCCAGCTCAGTACAACCCAGCTCTTACAACCCGGCTCAGTACAACCCAGCTCAGTACAATCCAGCTCTTCCAACCCGGCTCAGTACAACCCAGCTCAGTACAACCCAGCTCTTACAACCCAGCTCAGTACAACCCAGGCCTGTACAACCCAGCCCTGGAAAACCCAGCCCAGTACGACCCAGCTCAGTACAACCCAGCTCAGTATAACCCAGACCAGTACAACCCAGCACATACAACCCAGCTCAGTACAACCCATGCCAGTACAACCCAGCCCAGGACAACTCAGTCCAGTACAACCCAGCCCAGTACAACCCCAACCCTGTCCATCCCAGCCCTATACAACCGAGCCCTGTACAAACCAGCCCATTACAACCCCGACCTATACAACACAGCCCTCTACAACACCTGTCCCGTACAAACCAGCTCCGTACAACCCAGCCCAGTACGACCCAGCCCTGTACAACACAGCCCAGTACAATGCAGCCCAGTACAACCCAGCCCTGTACAAGCCAGCACAGTACAACCCAGCTCAGTACAACCCAGCCCTGTACAATGCAGCCTAGTACAATGCAGCCCAGAAAAACGCAGCCCAGTACAAACCAGCCCAATGCAACCCAGCTCATACAACCCAGCTCAGTACAACCCAGGCCAGTACAACCCAGCCCAGTACAACCCAGTCCAGTACAACCCAGCCCAGTAGAACCCAGCTCAGTAGAACCCAGCTCTTACAACCCGGCTCAGTACAACCCAGCTCAGTACAATCCAGCTCTTCCAACCCGGCTCAGTACAACCCAGCTCAGTACAACCCAGCTCTTACAACCCAGCCCAGTACAACTCAGTCCAGTACAACCCAGCAAAGTACAACCCAGCCCAGTACAACCCAGTATATACAACCCAGCTCAGTACAACCCAGCTCAGTACAACCCAGCTCTGTACAATCCAGCCCAGTACATCCCAGCTCAGTACAATCCAGCCCAGTACAACCCACCGCAATACAACCCAGCTCAGTACAACCCAGGCCTGTACAACCCAGCCCAATAGAACCCAGCTCTGAATGACCCAGCTCAGTACAACCCAGCCCAATACAATCCAGTCCAGAATAAACTAACCCGGTATAACCCAACTCAGCACAACGCAGCCCTATACAACCCCAGTCTTTCCATCCCAGCCCCATAAAACCCAGCCCTGTACAAACCAGCCCATTACATCCCAGACCTGTACAACGCAGCCCTCTACAACAGCTGTCCTGTACAAACCAGCTCCGTACAACCCAGCCCAGTACGACCCAGCCCAGTACAACCCAGCTCAGTACAACCCAGCACATACAACCTGGCTCAGTACAACCCAGGCCTGTACAACCCAGCCCAATAGAACCCAGCTCTGTATAACCCAGCTCAGTACAACCCAGCCCAATTCAACCCTGTCCAGAACAAACTAGCCCGGTACAACCCAGCCCGGTACAACCCAGCTCAGTACAACTCAGCCCAGTACAACGCAGCTCTTACAACCCAGCTCAGTACAACCCAGGCCTGTACAACCCAGCCCTGGAAAACCCAGCCCAGTACGACCCAGCTCAGTACAACCCAGCTCAGTATAACCCAGACCAGTACAACCCAGCACATACAACCCAGCTCAGTACAACCCAGCCCAGGACAACTCAGTCCAGTACAACCCAGCCCAGTACAACCCCAACCCTGTCCATCCCAACCCTATACAACCCAGTCCTGTACAAACCAGCCCATTACAACCCCGACCTGTACAACACAGCCCTCTACAACACCTGTCCCGTACAAACCAGCTCCGTACAACTCAGCTCAGTATGACCCAATCGAGTACAACCTTGCTCAGTACAACACAGTCCGATACAACCTAGCCCTCAACAGTGCAGCCCTGTACAAATCAGCCCTGTACAAATCAGCCCTGTACAACCCAGTCCAATACAACCCAGCCCTGTCCAACGCAGCCTTCTACATCCCAGAGCAGTGCAACCCAGCCCTGTGCAACACAGCTGTGTACAACACAAGCCCTGTTCAACCCAGCCCTGTACAACCCGGCCTAATACAACCCAGGCCTGTGCAACACAGCCTTCTACAACCTAGCCCAGTACAACCCAGCCCAGTACAACCCAATCCATTACAACGCAACTCGGTACAACCCTACTCAATACATTCCAGCCCAAAACAACCGAGCCCTGTGCAACTCAGCCCTGTACGACACAGCTCTGTTCAACACCAGCCCTGTTCAACCCAGCCCTGTACAACCCGGCCTAATACAACCCAGGCCTGTGCAACACAGCCTTCTACAACCTAGCCCAACTGTACTGTTCCAATACATTAGAACCCAACTCGGTACAACCCCGCTCAATACAACCCAGCCCAACCTAGCACCGTACAACGCAACCCTATACAACCCAGCCCAGTACAAAGCAGCCCTGTGCAACACAGCCTTCTACATCCCAGACCAGTACAACACCAGCCCTGTTCAACCCAGCACTGTACAACCCAGCACAGTACAACCCAGCTCTGTACAACCCAGACCGGTACAACCCAACTCAGCACAACGCAGCCCTATACAACCCCAGTCCTTTCCATCCCAGCCCTATACAATGCAGCCCTGTACAACCCGGCCTGATATGACCCAGGCCTGTGCAACACAGCCTTCTACAACCTAGCCCAACTGTACTGTTCCAATACATTAGAACCCAACTCGGTACAACCCTGCTCAATACAACCCAGCCCAAAACAACCTAGCACTGTACAACGCAACCCTATACAACCCAGCCCAGTACCAACCAGCCCTGTGCAACACAGCCTTCTACATCACAGACCAGTACAACCCAGTTCTGTGCAACACAGCTCTGTACAACACCAGCCCTGTTCAACCCAGCCCTGTAAAACCCAGCTGAATACAACCCAGGCCTGTGAAACACAGCCTTCTACAACCCAGCCCAGTACAACCCAGCCCTGTACAACCCAGCACAGTGCAACCCAGCTCAATACAACCCAGCCCTGTACAACACAGCCCAGTACAATGCAGCCCAGTAAAACACAGCCCAGTACAAACCAGCACAATGCAATCCAACTCAGTACAACCGAGCGCAGTTCAAACCAGCCCTGTACGACCCAGCCCAGTACGACCCAGCCCAGTATGACACAGCCCAGTACAACCTAGCCCAGTACCACCCAGCTCAGTACAAACCAGCTCTTAAAACCTGGCTCAGTACAACCCAGGCCTGTACAACCCAGCCCTGGACAATCCAGCCCAGTACAACCCAGCTCATACAAACCGGCTCAGTACAACTCAGGCCTGTACAATGCAGCCCTGTACAACTCAGTCCAGTACAACCCAACCCAGTACGACCCAGCCCAGTATGACACAGCCCAGTATGACCCAGCTCAGTACAGCCCAGCTCAGTACAACGCAATCCAGTACGACACAGCCCAGTATGACCCAGCTCAGTACAGCCTGCTCAGTACAACCCAGCCCAGTACGACACAACCCAGTACGACCCAGCCCAGTACCACCCAGCCCAGTACGACCCAGCTCAGTACAAACCAGCTCTTACAACCTGGCTCAGTACAACCCAGGCCGGTACAACCCAGCCCTGGACAACACAGCCCAGTACAACCCAGCCCAGTACAACCCGGCTCATACAAACCGCCTCAGTACAACTCAGGCCTGTACAATGCAGCCCTGTACAGCTCAGTCCAGTACAACCCAACCCAGTACGACCCAGCCCAGTATGACACAGCCCAGTATGACCCAGCTCAGTACAGCCCAGCTCAGTACAACCCAGCCCAGTACGACCCAGCCCAGTACCACCCAGCCCAGTACGACCCAGCTCAGTACAAACCAGCTCTTACAACCTGGCTCAGTACAACCCAGGCCGGTACAACCCAGCCCTGGACAACACAGCCCAGTACAACCCAGCCCAGTACAGCCCAGCTCAGTACAACCCAGCCCAGTACGACCCAGCCCAGTACGACCCAGCCCAGTACGACCCAGCTCAGTACAAACCAGCCCTGGACAACCTGGCTCAGTACAACCCAGCTCATACAAACCGGCTCAGTACAACCCAGGCCTGTACAACGCAGCCCTGTACAACTCAGTCCAGTACAACCCAGCCCAGTACAACACAGCCCAGTACAACCCAGCGCAGTACAATCCAGCCCAGTACAACCCAGCCCTGTACAACGAAGCCCTGTACAACACAGCTCAGTACAACCCAGCCCTGTACAATGCAGCCCAGTACAATGCAGCCCAATAAAACGCAGCCCAGTACAAACCAGCCCAATGCAATCCAACTCAGTATAACCAAGCTCAGTTCAAACCAGCCCTGTAGAAACCTGACCTGTACAACCCAGCCCAGTACAACCCAGCCCAGTACAACCCACCGCAATACAACCCAGCTCTTACAACCCAGCCCAGTACAACTCAGTCCAGTACAACCCAGCAAAGTACAACCCAGCCCAGTACAACCCAGTATATACAACCCAGCTCAGTACAACCCAGCTCAGTACAATCCAGCCCAGTACAACCCAGCTCAGTACAACCCAGCTCATACAACCCAGCTCAGTACAATCCAGCCCAGTACAACCCACCGCAATACAACCCAGCTCAGTACAACCCAGCACATACTACCCGGCTCAGTACAACCCAGCTCAGTACAACCCAGGCCTGTACAACCCAGCCCAATAGAACCCAGCTCTGAATAACCCAGCTCAGTACAACCCAGCCCAATACAACCCAGTCCAGAACAAACTAGCCCGGTACAACCCAGCCCGGTACAACCCAGCTCAGTACAACTCAGCCCAGTACAACCCAGCTCTTACAACCCAGCTCAGTACAACCCAGGCCTGTACAACCCAGCCCTGGAAAACCCAGCCCAGTATGACCCAGCGCTGTACGACCCAGCTCAGTACAACCCAGCTCAGTATAACCCAGACCAGTACAACCCAGCACATACAACCCAGCTCAGTACAACCCAGGCCAGTACAACCCAGCACATACAACCCAGCTCAGTACAACCCAGGCCAGTACAACCCAGCCCAGGACAACTCAGCCCTGTACAAACCAGCCCATTACAACCCCAACCTGTACAACACAGCCCTCTACAACACCTGTCCCGTACAAACCAGCTCCGTACAATTCAGCTCAGTATGACCCAATCGAGTACA
The DNA here is from genome assembly GCF_030144855.1 of Hypanus sabinus. NCBI lineage: Eukaryota > Metazoa > Chordata > Chondrichthyes > Myliobatiformes > Dasyatidae > Hypanus > Hypanus sabinus. Next base: position 7,349,440 of record NC_082733.1, read on the forward strand.
ACCTTGCTCAGTACAACACAGTCCGATACAACCTAGCCCTCAACAGTGCAGCCCTGTACAAATCAGCCCTGTACAACCCAGTCCAATACAACCCAGCCCTGTCCAACGCAGCCCTGTACAACACAGCTCTATACAACACCAGCCCTGTTCAACCCAGCCCTGTACAACCCGGCCTAATGCAACCCAGGCCTGTGCAACACAGCCTTCTACAACCGAGCCCAGTACAACCCAGCCATGTACAACCCAATCCATTACAACCCAACTCGGTACAAACCTGCTCAATACAACCCAGCCCAAAACAACCTAGCACTGTACAATGCAGCCCTATACAACCCAGCCCTGTGCAACACAGCCTTCTACATCCCAGAGCAGTGCAACCCAGCCCTGTGCAACACAGCTGTGTACAACACGAGCCCTGTTCAACCCAGCCCAGTAAAACCCGGCTGAATACAACCCAGGCCTGTGAAACACAGCCTTCTACAACCCAGCCCTGTACAACCCAGCACAGTACAACCCAGCTCAGTACAACCCAGCCCTGTACAACCCAGCACAGTACAACCCAGCTCAGTACAACCCAGCCCTGTACAATGCAGCCTAGTACAATGCAGCCCAGAAAAACGCAGCCCAGTACAAACCAGCCCAATGCAATCCAACTCAGTATAACCAAGCTCAGTTCAAACCAGCCCTGTAGAAACCTGACCTGTACAACCCAGCCCAGTACAACCCAGTCCAGTACGACCCAGCTCAGTACAACCCAGCTCAGTACAACCCAGTCCAGTACAACCCAGCTCATACAACCCAGCTCAGTACAACCCAGGCCAGTACAACCCAGCCCAGTACAACCCAGTCCAGTACAACCCAGCCCAGTAGAACCCAGCTCAGTACAACCCAGCTCTTACAACCCGGCTCAGTACAACCCAGCTCAGTACAATCCAGCTCTTCCAACCCGGCTCAGTACAACCCAGCTCAGTACAACCCAGCTCTTACAACCCAGCTCAGTACAACCCAGGCCTGTACAACCCAGCCCTGGAAAACCCAGCCCAGTACGACCCAGCTCAGTACAACCCAGCTCAGTATAACCCAGACCAGTACAACCCAGCACATACAACCCAGCTCAGTACAACCCAGGCCAGTACAACCCAGCCCAGGACAACTCAGTCCAGTACAACCCAGCCCAGTACAACCCCAACCCTGTCCATCCCAGCCCTATACAACCGAGCCCTGTACAAACCAGCCCATTACAACCCCGACCTATACAACACAGCCCTCTACAACACCTGTCCCGTACAAACCAGCTCCGTACAACCCAGCCCAGTACGACCCAGCCCTGTACAACACAGCCCAGTACAATGCAGCCCAGTACAACCCAGCCCTGTACAAGCCAGCACAGTACAACCCAGCTCAGTACAACCCAGCCCTGTACAATGCAGCCTAGTACAATGCAGCCCAGAAAAACGCAGCCCAGTACAAACCAGCCCAATGCAACCCAGCTCATACAACCCAGCTCAGTACAACCCAGGCCAGTACAACCCAGCCCAGTACAACCCAGTCCAGTACAACCCAGCCCAGTAGAACCCAGCTCAGTAGAACCCAGCTCTTACAACCCGGCTCAGTACAACCCAGCTCAGTACAATCCAGCTCTTCCAACCCGGCTCAGTACAACCCAGCTCAGTACAACCCAGCTCTTACAACCCAGCCCAGTACAACTCAGTCCAGTACAACCCAGCAAAGTACAACCCAGCCCAGTACAACCCAGTATATACAACCCAGCTCAGTACAACCCAGCTCAGTACAACCCAGCTCTGTACAATCCAGCCCAGTACATCCCAGCTCAGTACAATCCAGCCCAGTACAACCCACCGCAATACAACCCAGCTCAGTACAACCCAGGCCTGTACAACCCAGCCCAATAGAACCCAGCTCTGAATGACCCAGCTCAGTACAACCCAGCCCAATACAATCCAGTCCAGAATAAACTAACCTGGTATAACCCAACTCAGCACAACGCAGCCCTATACAACCCCAGTCTTTCCATCCCAGCCCCATAAAACCCAGCCCTGTACAAACCAGCCCATTACATCCCAGACCTGTACAACGCAGCCCTCTACAACAGCTGTCCTGTACAAACCAGCTCCGTACAACCCAGCCCAGTACGACCCAGCCCAGTACAACCCAGCTCAGTACAACCCAGCACATACAACCTGGCTCAGTACAACCCAGGCCTGTACAACCCAGCCCAATAGAACCCAGCTCTGTATAACCCAGCTCAGTACAACCCAGCCCAATTCAACCCTGTCCAGAACAAACTAGCCCGGTACAACCCAGCCCGGTACAACCCAGCTCAGTACAACTCAGCCCAGTACAACGCAGCTCTTACAACCCAGCTCAGTACAACCCAGGCCTGTACAACCCAGCCCTGGAAAACCCAGCCCAGTACGACCCAGCTCAGTACAACCCAGCTCAGTATAACCCAGACCAGTACAACCCAGCACATACAACCCAGCTCAGTACAACCCAGCCCAGGACAACTCAGTCCAGTACAACCCAGCCCAGTACAACCCCAACCCTGTCCATCCCAACCCTATACAACCCAGTCCTGTACAAACCAGCCCATTACAACCCCGACCTGTACAACACAGCCCTCTACAACACCTGTCCCGTACAAACCAGCTCCGTACAACTCAGCTCAGTATGACCCAATCGAGTACAACCTTGCTCAGTACAACACAGTCCGATACAACCTAGCCCTCAACAGTGCAGCCCTGTACAAATCAGCCCTGTACAAATCAGCCCTGTACAACCCAGTCCAATACAACCCAGCCCTGTCCAACGCAGCCTTCTACATCCCAGAGCAGTGCAACCCAGCCCTGTGCAACACAGCTGTGTACAACACAAGCCCTGTTCAACCCAGCCCAGTAAAACCCGGCTGAATACAACCCAGGCCTGTGAAACACAGCCTTCTACAACCCAGCCCTGTACAACCCAGCACAGTACAACCCAGCTCAGTACAACCCAGCCCAAAACAACCCAGCACAGTACAACCCAGCTCAGTACAACCCAGCCCTGTACAATGCAGCCTAGTACAATGCAGCCCAGAAAAACGCAGCCCAGTACAAACCAGCCCAATGCAATCCAACTCAGTATAACCAAGCTCAGTTCAAACCAGCCCTGTGCAACACAGCTGTGTACAACACGAGCCCTGTTCAACCCAGCCCAGTAAAACCCGGCTGAATACAACCCAGGCCTGTGAAACACAGCCCAGTACAACCCAGTCCAGTACGACCCAGCTCAGTACAACCCAGCTCAGTACAACCCAGTCCAGTACAACCCAGCTCATACAACCCAGCTCAGTACAACCCAGGCCAGTACAACTCAGCCCAGTACAACCCAGTCCAGTACAACCCAGCCCAGTAGAACCCAGCTCAGTACAACCCAGCTCTTACAACCCGGCTCAGTACAACCCAGCTCAGTACAATCCAGCTCTTCCAACCCGGCTCAGTACAACCCAGCTCAGTACAACCCAGCTCTTACAACCCAGCTCAGTACAACCCAGGCCAGTACAACTCAGCCCAGTACAACCCAGTCCAGTACAACCCAGCCCAGTAGAACCCAGCTCAGTACAACCCAGCTCTTACAACCCGGCTCAGTACAACCCAGCTCAGTACAATCCAGCTCTTCCAACCCAGCCCAGTACGACCCAGCTCAGTACAACCCAGCTCAGTATAACCCAGACCAGTACAACCCAGCAGATACAACCCAGCTCAGTACAACCCAGGCCAGTACAACCCAGCCCAGGACAACTCAGTCCAGTACAACCCAGCCCAGTACAACCCCAACCCTGTCCATCCCAGCCCTATACAACCCAGCCCTGTACAAACCAGCCAATTACAACCCCGACCTGTACAACACAGCCCTCTACAACACCTGTCCCGTACAAACCAGCTCCGTACAACCCAGCCCAGTACGACCCAGCCCTGTACAACACAGCCCAGTACAATGCAGCCCAGTACAACCCAGCCCTGTACAAGCCAGCACAGTACAACCCAGCTCAGTACAACCCAGCCCTGTACAATGCAGCCTAGTACAATGCAGCCCAGAAAAACGCAGCCCAGTACAAACCAGCCCAATGCAACCCAGCTCAGTACAACCCAGCTCAGTACAATCCAGCTCAGTACAACCCAGGCCTGTACAACCCAGCCCAATAGAACCCAACTCTGTATAACCCAGCTCAGTACAACCCAGCCCAATACAACCCAGTCCAGAATAAACTAGCCCGGTATAACCCAACTCAGCACAACGCAGCCCTATACAACCCCAGTCTTGTCCATCCCAGCCCCATACAACCCAGCCCTGTACAAACCAGCCCATTACAACCCAGACCTGTACAACGCAGCCCTCTACAACAGCTGTCCTGTACAAACCAGCTCCGTACAACCCAGTCCAGTACGACCCAGCCCAGTACAACCCAGCTCAGTACAACCCAGCACATACAACCCGGCTCAGTACAACCCAGGCCTGTACAACCCAGCCCTGGAAAACCCAGCCCAGTACGACCCAGCTCAGTACAACCCAGCTCAGTATAACCCAGACCAGTACAACCCAGCACATACAACCCAGCTCAGTACAATTCAGGCCAGTACAACCCAGCCCAGTACAACCCAGCCCTGGAAAACCCAGCCCAGTACGACCCAGCGCTGTACGACCCAGCTCAGTACAACCCAGCTCAGTATAACCCAGACCAGTACAACCCAGCAGATACAACCCAGCTCAGTACAACCCAGGCCAGTACAACCCAGCCCAGGACAACTCAGTCCAGTACAACCCAGCCCAGTACAACCCCAACCCTGTCCATCCCAGCCCTATACAACCCAGCCCTGTACAAACCAGCCCATTACAACCCCGACCTGTACAACACAGCCCTCTATAACACCTGTCCCGTACAAACCAGCTCTGTACAACTCAGCTCAGTATGACCCAATCGAGTACAACCTTGCTCAGTACAACACAGTCCGATACAACCTAGCCCTCAACAGTGCAGCCCTGTACAAATCAGCCCTGTACAACCCAGTCCAATACAACCCAGCCCTGTCCAATGCAGCCCTGTACAACACAGCTCTATACAACACCAGCCCTGTTCAACCCAGCCCTGTACAACCCGGCCTAATGCAACCCAGGCCTGTGCAACACAGCCTTCTACAACCGAGCCCAGTACAACCCAGCCATGTACAACCCAATCCATTACAACCCAACTCGGTACAACCCTGCTCAATACAACCCAGCCCAAAACAACCTAGCACTGTACAATGCAGCCCTATACAACCCAGCCCTGTACAACACAGCCTTCTACATCCCAGAGCAGTGCAACCCAGCCCTGTGCAACACAGCTGTGTACAACACGAGCCCTGTTCAACCCAGCCCAGTAAAACCCGGCTGAATACAACCCAGGCCTGTGAAACACAGCCTTCTACAACCCAGCCCTGTACAACCCAGCACAGTACAACCCAGCTCAGTACAACCCAGCCCTGTACAACCCAGCACAGTACAACCCAGCTCAGTACAACCCAGTCCAGTACAACCCAGCTCATACAACCCAGCTCAGTACAACCCAGGCCAGTACAACCCAGCCCAGTACAACCCAGTCCAGTACAACCCAGCCCAGTAGAACCCAGCTCAGTACAACCCAGCTCTTACAACCCGGCTCAGTACAACCCAGCTCAGTACAATCCAGCTCTTCCAACCCGGCTCAGTACAACCCAGCTCAGTACAACCCAGCTCTTACAACCCAGCCCAGTACAACTCAGTCCAGTACAACCCAGCAAAGTACAACCCAGCCCAGTACAACCCAGTATATACAACCCAGCTCAGTACAACCCAGCTCAGTACAATCCAGCCCAGTACAACCCAACTCAGTACAACCCAGCTCATACAACCCAGCTCAGTACAATCCAGCCCAGTACATCCCACCGCAATACAACCCAGCTCAGTACAACCCAGCACATACTACCCGGCTCAGTACAACCCGGCTCAGTACAACCCAGGCCTGTACAACCCAGCCCAATAGAACCCAGCTCTGAATGACCCAGCTCAGTACAACCCAGCCCAATACAACCCAGTCCAGAATAAACTAGCCCGGTATAACCCAACTCAGCACAACGCAGCCCTATACAACCCCAGTCTTGTCCATCCCAGCCCCATACAACCCAGCCCTGTACAAACCAGCCCATTACATCCCAGACCTGTACAACGCAGCCCTCTACAACAGCTGTCCTGTACAAACCAGCTCCGTACAACCCAGCCCAGTACGACCCAGCCCAGTACAACCCAGCTCAGTACAACCCAGCACATACAACCCGGCTCAGTACAACCCAGGCCTGTACAACCCAGCCCAATAGAACCCAGCTCTGTATAACCCAGCTCAGTACAACCCAGCCCAATTCAACCCTGTCCAGAACAAACTAGCCCGGTACAACCCAGCCCGGTACAACCCAGCTCAGTACAACTCAGCCCAGTACAACGCAGCTCTTACAACCCAGCTCAGTACAACCCAGGCCTGTACAACCCAGCCCTGGAAAACCCAGCCCAGTACGACCCAGCTCAGTACAACCCAGCTCAGTATAACCCAGACCAGTACAACCCTGCACATACAACCCAGCTCAGTACAACCCAGCCCAGGACAACTCAGTCCAGTACAACCCAGCCCAGTACAACCCCAACCCTGTCCATCCCAACCCTATACAACCCAGTCCTGTACAAACCAGCCCATTACAACCCCGACCTGTACAACACAGCCCTCTACAACACCTGTCCCGTACAAACCAGCTCCGTACAACTCAGCTCAGTATGACCCAATCGAGTACAACCTTGCTCAGTACAACACAGTCCGATACAACCTAGCCCTCAACAGTGCAGCCCTGTGCAAATCAGCCCTGTACAAATCAGCCCTGTACAACCCAGTCCAATACAACCCAGCCCTGTCCAACGCAGCCCTGTACAACACAGCTCTATACAACACCAGCCCTGTTCAACCCAGCACTGTACAACCCGGCCTAATGCAACCCAGGCCTGTGCAACACAGCCTTCTACAACCGAGCCCAGTACAACCCAGCCATGTACAACACAATCCATTACAACCCAACTCGGTACAACCCTGCTCAATACAACCCAGCCCAAAACAACCTAGCACTGTACAATGCAGCCCTATACAACCCAGCCCTGTGCAACACAGCCTTCTACATCCCAGAGCAGTGCAACCCAGCCCTGTGCAACACAGCTGTGTACAACACGAGCCCTGTTCAACCCAGCCCAGTAAAACCCGGCTGAATACAACCCAGGCCTGTGAAACACAGCCTTCTACAACCCAGCCCTGTACAACCCAGCACAGTACAACCCAGCTCAGTACAACCCAGCCCTGTACAACCCAGCACAGTACAACCCAGCTCAGTACAACCCAGCCCTGTACAATGCAGCCTAGTACAATGCAGCCCAGAAAAACGCAGCCCAGTACAAACCAGCCCAATGCAATCCAACTCAGTATAACCAAGCTCAGTTCAAACCAGCCCTGTAGAAACCTGACCTGTACAACCCAGCCCAGTACAACCCAGTCCAGTACGACCCAGCTCAGTACAACCCAGCTCAGTACAACCCAGTCCAGTACAACCCAGCTCATACAACCCAGCTCAGTACAACCCAGGCCAGTACAACCCAGCCCAGTACAACCCAGTCCAGTACAACCCAGCCCAGTAGAACCCAGCTCAGTACAACCCAGCTCTTACAACCCGGCTCAGTACAACCCAGCTCAGTACAATCCAGCTCTTCCAACCCGGCTCAGTACAACCCAGCTCAGTACAACCCAGCTCTTACAACCCAGCCCAGTACAACTCAGTCCAGTACAACCCAGCAAAGTACAACCCAGCCCAGTACAACCCAGTATATACAACCCAGCTCAGTACAACCCAGCTCAGTACAATCCAGCGCAGTACAACCCAGCTCAGTACAACCCAGCTCATACAACCCAGCTCAGTACAATCCAGCCCAGTACAACACACCGCAATACAAACCAGCTCAGTACAACCCAGCACATACTACCCGGCTCAGTACAACCCGGCTCAGTACAACCCAGGCCTGTACAACCCAGCCCAATAGAACCCAGCTCTGAATGACCCAGCTCAGTACAACCCAGCCCAATACAACCCAGTCCAGAATAAACTAGCCCGGTATAACCCAACTCAGCACAACGCAGCCCTATACAACCCCAGTCTTGTCCATCCCAGCCCCATACAACCCAGCCCTGTACAAACCAGCCCATTACATCCCAGACCTGTACAACGCAGCCCTCTACAACAGCTGTCCTGTACAAACCAGCTCCGTACAACCCAGCCCAGTACGACCCAGCCCAGTACAACCCAGCTCAGTACAACCCAGCACATACAATCCGGCTCAGTACAACCCAGGCCTGTACAACCCAGCCCAATAGAACCCAGCTCTGTATAACCCAGCTCAGTACAACCCAGCCCAATACAACCCTGTCCAGAACAAACTAGCCCGGTACAACCCAGCCCGGTACAACCCAGCTCAGTACAACTCAGCCCAGTACAACCCAGCTCTTACAACCCAGCTCAGTACAACCCAGGGCTGTACAACCCAGCCCTGGAAAACCCAGCCCAGTACGACCCAGCTCAGTACAACCCAGCTCAGTATAACCCAGACCAGTACAACCCAGCACATACAACCCAGCTCAGTACAACCCAGGCCAGTACAACCCAGCCCAGGACAACTCAGTCCAGTACAACCCAGCCCAGTACAACCCCAACCCTGTCCATCCCAGCCCTATACAACCCAGCCCTGTACAAACCAGCCCATTACAACCCCGACCTGTACAACACAGCCCTCTACAACACCTGTCCCGTACAAACCAGCTCCGTACAACCCAGCCCAGTACGACCCAGCCCTGTACAACACAGCCCAGTACAATGCAGCCCAGTACAACCCAGCCCTGTACAAGCCAGCACAGTACAACCCAGCTCAGTACAACCCAGCCCTGTACAATGCAGCCTAGTACAATGCAGCCCAGAAAAACGCAGCCCAGTACAAACCAGCCCAATGCAACCCAGCTCAGTACAACCCAGCTCAGTACAATCCAGCTCAGTACAACCCAGGCCTGTACAACCCAGCCCAATAGAACCCAACTCTGTATAACCCAGCTCAGTACAACCCAGCCCAATACAACCCAGTCCAGAATAAACTAGCCCGGTATAACACAACTCAGCACAACGCAGCCCTATACAACCCCAGTCTTGTCCATCCCAGCCCCATACAACCCAGCCCTGTACAAACCAGCCCATTACAACCCAGACCTGTACAACGCAGCCCTCTACAACAGCTGTCCTGTACAAACCAGCTCCGTACAACCCAGCCCAGTACGATCCAGCCCAGTACAACCCAGCTCAGTACAACCCAGCACATACAACCCGGCTCAGTACAACCCAGCCCTGTACAACCCAGCCCAATAGAACCCAGCTCTGTATAACCCAGCTCAGTACAACCCAGCCCAATACAACCCTGTCCAGAACAAACTAGCCCGGTACAACCCAGCCCGGTACAACCCAGCTCAGTACAACTCAGCCCAGTACAACCCAGCTCTTACAACCCAGCTCAGTACAACCCAGCCCTGGAAAACCCAGCCCAGTACGACCCAGCGCTGTACGACCCAGCTCAGTACAACCCAGCTCAGTATAACCCAGACCAGTACAACCCAGCACATACAACCCAGCTCAGTACAATCCAGCCCAGTACAACCCAGCTCAGTACAACCCAGCACATACTACCCGGCTCAGTACAACCCGGCTCAGTACAACCCAGGCCTGTACAACCCAGCCCAATAGAGCCCAGCTCTGAATGACCCAGCTCAGTACAACCCAGCCCAATACAACCCAGTCCAGAATAAACTAGCCCGGTATAACCCAACTCAGCACAACGCAGCCCTATACAACCCCAGTCTTGTCCATCCCAGCCCCATACAACCCAGCCCTGTACAAACCAGCCCATTACATCCCAGACCTGTACAACGCAGCCCTCTACAACAGCTGTCCTGTACAAACCAGCTCCGTACAACCCAGCCCAGTACGACCCAGCCCAGTACAACCCAGCTCAGTACAACCCAGCACATACAACCCGGCTCAGTACAACCCAGGCCTGTACAACCCAGCCCAATAGAACCCAGCTCTGTATAACCCAGCTCAGTACAACCCAGCCCAATTCAACCCAGCTCAGTACAACTCAGCCCAGTACAACCCAGCTCTTACAACCCAGCTCAGTACAACCCAGGCCTGTACAACCCAGCCCTGGAAAACCCAGCCCAGTACGACCCAGCTCAGTACAACCCAGCTCAGTATAACCCAGACCAGTACAACCCAGCACATACAACCCAGCTCAGTACAACCCAGCCCAGGACAACTCAGTCCAGTACAACCCAGCCCAGTACAACCCCAACCCTGTCCATCCCAACCCTATACAACCCAGTCCTGTACAAACCAGCCCATTACAACCCCGACCTGTACAACACAGCCCTCTACAACACCTGTCCCGTACAAACCAGCTCCGTACAACTCAGCTCAGTATGACCCAATCGAGTACAACCTTGCTCAGTACAACACAGTCCGATACAACCTAGCCCTCAACAGTGCAGCCCTGTACAAATCAGCCCTGTACAACCCAGTCCAATACAACCCAGCCCTGTCCAACGCAGCCCTATACAACACAGCTCTATACAACACCAGCCCTGTTCAACCCAGCCCTGTACAACCTGGCCTAATGCAACCCAGGCCTGTGCAACACAGCCTTCTACAACCGAGCCCAGTACAACCCAGCCATGTACAACCCAATCCATTACAACCCAACTCGGTACAACCCTGCTCAATACAACCCAGCCCAAAACAACCTAGCACTGTACAATGCAGCCCTATACAACCCAGCCCTGTGCAACACAGCCTTCTACATCCCAGAGCAGTGCAACCCAGCCCTGTGCAACACAGCTGTGTACAACACGAGCCCTGTTCAACCCAGCCCAGTAAAACCCGGCTGAATACAACCCAGGCCTGTGAAACACAGCCTTCTACAACCCAGCCCTGTACAACCCAGCACAGTACAACCCAGCTCAGTACAACCCAGCCCTGTACAACCCAGCACAGTACAACCCAGCTCAGTACAACCCAGCCCTGTACAATGCAGCCTAGTACAATGCAGCCCAGAAAAACGCAGCCCAGTACAAACCAGCCCAATGCAACCCAGCTCAGTACAACCCAGCCCTGTACAACCCAGCACAGTACAACCCAGCGCAGTACAACCCAGCCCTGTACAATGCAGCCTAGTACAATGCAGCCCAGAAAAACGCAGCCCAGTACAAACCAGCCCAATGCAATCCAACTCAGTATAACCAAGCTCAGTTCAAACCAGCCCTGTAGAAACCTGACCTGTACAACCCAGCCCAGTACAACCCAGTCCAGTACGACCCAGCTCAGTACAACCCAGCTCAGTACAACCCAGTCCAGTACAACCCAGCTCATACAACCCAGCTCAGTACAACCCAGGCCAGTACAACCCAGCCCAGTACAACCCAGTATATACAACCCAGCTCAGTACAACCCAGCTCAGTACAATCCAGCCCAGTACAACCCAGCTCAGTACAACCCAGCTCATACAACCCAGTTCAGTACAATCCAGCCCAGTACAACACACCGCAATACAACCCAGCTCAGTACAACCCAGCACATACTACCCGGCTCAGTACAACCCGGCTCAGTACAACCCAGGCCTGTACAACCCAGCCCAATAGAACCCAGCTCTGAATGACCCAGCTCAGTACAACCCAGCCCAATACAACCCAGTCCAGAATAAACTAGCCCGGTATAACCCAACTCAGCACAACGCAGCCCTATACAACCCCAGTCTTGTCTATCCCAGCCCCATACAACCCAGCCCTGTACAAACCAGCCCATTACATCCCAGACCTGTACAACGCAGCCCTCTACAACAGCTGTCCTGTACAAACCAGCTCCGTACAACCCAGCCCAGTACGACCCAGCCCAGTACAACCCAGCTCAGTACAACCCAGCACATACAATCCGGCTCAGTACAACCCAGGCCTGTACAACCCAGCCCAATAGAACCCAGCTCTGTATAACCCAGCTCAGTACAACCCAGCCCAATACAACCCTGTCCAGAACAAACTAGCCCGGTACAACCCAGCCCGGTACAACCCAGCTCAGTACAACTCAGCCCAGTACAACCCAGCTCTTACAACCCAGCTCAGTACAACCCAGGCCTGTACAACCCAGCCCTGGAAAACCCAGCCCAGTACGACCCAGCTCAGTACAACCCAGCTCAGTATAACCCAGACCAGTACAACCCAGCACATACAACCCAGCTCAGTACAACCCAGGCCAGTACAACCCAGCCCAGGACAACTCAGTCCAGTACAACCCAGCCCAGTACAACCCCAACCCTGTCCATCCCAGCCCTATACAACCCAGCCCTGTACAAACCAGCCCATTACAACCCCGACCTGTACAACACAGCCCTCTACAACACCTGTCCCGTACAAACCAGCTCCGTACAACCCAGCCCAGTACGACCCAGCCCTGTACAACACAGCCCAGTACAATGCAGCCCAGTACAACCCAGCCCTGTACAAGCCAGCACAGTACAACCCAGCTCAGTACAACCCAGCCCTGTACAATGCAGCCTAGTACAATGCAGCCCAGAAAAACGCAGCCCAGTACAAACCAGCCCAATGCAACCCAGCTCAGTACAACCCAGCTCAGTACAATCCAGCTCAGTACAACCCAGGCCTGTACAACACAGCCCAATAGAACCCAACTCTGTATAACCCAGCTCAGTACAACCCAGCCCAATACAACCCAGTCCAGAATAAACTAGCCCGGTATAACACAACTCAGCACAACGCAGCCCTATACAACCCCAGTCTTGTCCATCCCAGCCCCATACAACCCAGCCCTGTACAAACCAGCCCATTACAACCCAGACCTGTACAACGCAGCCCTCTACAACAGCTGTCCTGTACAAACCAGCTCCGTACAACCCAGCCCAGTACGACCCAGCCCAGTACAACCCAGCTCAGTACAACCCAGCACATACAACCCGGCTCAGTACAACCCAGGCCTGTACAACCCAGCCCAATAGAACCCAGCTCTGTATAACCCAGCTCAGTACAACCCAGCCCAATACAACCCTGTCCAGAACAAACTAGCCCGGTACAACCCAGCTCAGTACAACTCAGCCCAGTACAACCCAGCTCTTACAACCCAGCTCAGTACAACCCAGGCCTGTACAACCCAGCCCTGGAAAACCCAGCCCAGTACGACCCAGCGCTGTACGACCCAGCTCAGTACAACCCAGCTCAGTATAACCCAGACCAGTACAACCCAGCACATACAACCCAGCTCAGTACAATCCAGCCCAGTACAACCCACCGCAATACAACCCAGCTCAGTACAACCCAGCACATACTACCCGGCTCAGTACAACCCGGCTCAGTACAACCCAGGCCTGTACAACCCAGCCCAATAGAACCCAGCTCTGAATGACCCAGCTCAGTACAACCCAGCCCAATACAACCCAGTCCAGAATAAACTAGCCCGGTATAACCCAACTCAGCACAACGCAGCCCTATACAACCCCAGTCTTGTCCATCCCAGCCCCATACAACCCAGCCCTGTACAAACCAGCCCATTACATCCCAGACCTGTACAACGCAGCCCTCTACAACTGCTGTCCTGTACAAACCAGCTCCGTACAACCCAGCCCAGTACGACCCAGCCCAGTACAACCCAGCTCAGTACAACCCAGCACATACAACCCGGCTCAGTACAACCCAGGCCTGTACAACCCAGCCCAATAGAACCCAGCTCTGTATAACCCAGCTCAGTACAACCCAGCCCAATTCAACCCTGTCCAGAACAAACTAGCCCGGTACAACCCAGCCCGGTACAACCCAGCTCAGTACAACTCAGCCCAGTACAACCCAGCTCTTACAACCCAGCTCAGTACAACCCAGGCCTGTACAACCCAGCCCTGGAAAACCCAGCCCAGTACGACCCAGCTCAGTACAACCCAGCTCAGTACAACTCAGCCCAGTACAACCCAGCTCTTACAACCCAGCTCAGTACAACCCAGGCCTGTACAACCCAGCCCTGGAAAACCCAGCCCAGTACGACCCAGCTCAGTACAACCCAGCTCAGTATAACCCAGACCAGTACAACCCAGCACATACAACCCAGCTCAGTACAACCCAGGCCAGTACAACCCAGCCCAGGACAACTCAGTCCAGTACAACCCAGCCCAGTACAACCCCAACCCTGTCCATCCAAGCCCTATACAACCCAGCCCTGTACAAACCAGCCCATTACAACCCCGACCTGTACAACACAGCCCTCTACAACACCTGTCCCGTACAAACCAGCTCCGTACAACCCAGCCCAGTACGACCCAGCCCTGTACAACACAGCCCAGTACAATGCAGCCCAGTACAACCCAGCCCTGTACAAGCCAGCACAGTACAACCCAGCTCAGTACAACCCAGCCCTGTACAATGCAGCCTAGTACAATGCAGCCCAGAAAAACGCAGCCCAGTACAAACCAGCCCAATGCAACCCAGCTCAGTACAACCCAGCTCAGTACAATCCAGCTCAGTACAACCCAGGCCTGTACAACCCAGCCCAATAGAACCCAACTCTGTATAACCCAGCTCAGTACAACCCAGCCCAATACAACCCAGTCCAGAATAAACTAGCCCGGTATAACACAACTCAGCACAACGCAGCCCTATACAACCCCAGTCTTGTCCATCCCAGCCCCATACAACCCAGCCCTGTACAAACCAGCCCATTACAACCCAGACCTGTACAACGCAGCCCTCTACAACAGCTGTCCTGTACAAACCAGCTCCGTACAACCCAGCCCAGTACGACCCAGCCCAGTACAACCCAGCTCAGTACAACCCAGCACATACAACCCGGCTCAGTACAACCCAGGCCTGTACAACCCAGCCCAATAGAACCCAGCTCTGTATAACCCAGCTCAGTACAACCCAGCCCAATACAACCCTGTCCAGAACAAACTAGCCCGGTACAACCCAGCCCGGTACAACCCAGCTCAGTACAACTCAGCCCAGTACAACCCAGCTCTTACAACCCAGCTCAGTACAACCCAGGCCTGTACAACCCAGCCCTGGAAAACCCAGCCCAGTACGACCCAGCGCTGTACGACCCAGCTCAGTACAACCCAGCTCAGTATAACCCAGACCAGTACAACCCAGCACATACAACCCAGCTCAGTACAATCCAGCCCAGTACAACCCACCGCAATACAACCCAGCTCAGTACAACCCAGCACATACTACCCGGCTCAGTACAACCCGGCTCAGTACAACCCAGGCCTGTACAACCCAGCCCAATAGAACCCAGCTCTGAATGACCCAGCTCAGTACAACCCAGCCCAATACAACCCAGTCCAGAATAAACTAGCCCGGTATAACCCAACTCAGCACAACGCAGCCCTATACAACCCCAGTCTTGTCCATCCCAGCCCCATACAACCCAGCCCTGTACAAACCAGCCCATTACATCCCAGACCTGTACAACGCAGCCCTCTACAACAGCTGTCCTGTACAAACCAGCTCCGTACAACCCAGCCCAGTACGACCCAGCCCAGTACAACCCAGCTCAGTACAACCCAGCACATACAACCCGGCTCAGTACAACCCAGGCCTGTACAACCCAGCCCAATAGAACCCAGCTCTGTATAACCCAGCTCAGTACAACCCAGCCCAATTCAACCCTGTCCAGAACAAACTAGCCCGGTACAACCCAGCCCGGTACAACCCAGCTCAGTACAACTCAGCCCAGTACAACCCAGCTCTTACAACCCAGCTCAGTACAACCCAGGCCTGTACAACCTAGCCCTGGAAAACCCAGCCCAGTACGACCCAGCTCAGTACAACCCAGCTCAGTATAACCCAGACCAGTACAACCCAGCACATACAACCCAGCTCAGTACAACCCAGCCCAGGACAACTCAGTCCAGTACAACCCAGCCCAGTACAACCCCAACCCTGTCCATCCCAACCCTATACAACCCAGTCCTGTACAAACCAGCCCATTACAACCCCGACCTGTACAACACAGCCCTCTACAACACCTGTCCCGTACAAACCAGCTCCGTACAACTCAGCTCAGTATGACCCAATCGAGTACAACCTTGCTCAGTACAACACAGTCCGATACAACCTAGCCCTCAACAGTGCAGCCCTGTACAAATCAGCCCTGTACAACCCAGTCCAATACAACCCAGCCCTGTCCAACGCAGCCCTATACAACACAGCTCTATACAACACCAGCCCTGTTCAACCCAGCCCTGTACAACCTGGCCTAATGCAACCCAGGCCTGTGCAACACAGCCTTCTACAACCGAGCCCAGTACAACCCAGCCATGTACAACACAATCCATTACAACCCAACTCGGTACAACCCTGCTCAATACAACCCAGCCCAAAACAACCTAGCACTGTACAATGCAGCCCTATACAACCCAGCCCTGTGCAACACAGCCTTCTACATCCCAGAGCAGTGCAACCCAGCCCTGTACAACACAGCTGTGTACAACACGAGCCCTGTTCAACCCAGCCCAGTAAAACCCGGCTGAATACAACCCAGGCCTGTGAAACACAGCCTTCTACAACCCAGCCCTGTACAACCCAGCACAGTACAACCCAGCTCAGTACAACCCAGCCCTGTACAACCCAGCACAGTACAACCCAGCTCAGTACAACCCAGCCCTGTACAATGCAGCCTAGTACAATGCAGCCCAGAAAAACGCAGCCCAGTACAAACCAGCCCAATGCAACCCAGCTCAGTACAACCCAGCCCTGTACAACCCAGCACAGTACAACCCAGCTCAGTACAACCCAGCCCTGTACAATGCAGCCTAGTACAATGCAGCCCAGAAAAACGCAGCCCAGTACAAACCAGCCCAATGCAATCCAACTCAGTATAACCAAGCTCAGTTCAAACCAGCCCTGTAGAAACCTGACCTGTACAACCCAGCCCAGTACAACCCAGTCCAGTACGACCCAGCTCAGTACAACCCAGCTCAGTACAACCCAGTCCAGTACAACCCAGCTCATACAACCCAGCTCAGTACAACCCAGGCCAGTACAACCCAGCCCAATACAACCCAGTCCAGTACAACCCAGCCCAGTAGAACCCAGCTCAGTACAACCAAGCTCTTACAACCCGGCTCAGTACAACCCAGCTCAGTACAATCCAGCTCTTCCAACCCGGCTCAGTACAACCCAGCTCAGTACAACCCAGCTCTTACAACCCAGCCCAATACAACTCAGTCCAGTACAACCCAGCTCTTACAACCCAGCCCAGTACAACACAGTCCAGTACAACCCAGCAAATTACAACCCAGCCCAGTACAACCCAGTATATACAACCCAGCTCATACAACCCAGCTCAGTACAATCCAGCCCAGTACAACCCACCGCAATACAACCCAGCTCAGTACAACCCAGCACATACTACCCGGCTCAGTACAACCCGGCTCAGTACAACCCAGGCCTGTACAACCCAGCCCAATAGAACCCAGCTCTGAATGACCCAGCTCAGTACAACCCAGCCCAATACAACCCAGTCCAGAATAAACTAGCCCGGTATAACCCAACTCAGCACAACGCAGCCCTATACAACCCCAGTCTTGTCCATCCCAGCCCCATACAACCCAGCCCTGTACAAACCAGCCCATTACAACCCAGACCTGTACAACGCAGCCCTCTACAACAGCTGTCCTGTACAAACCAGCTCCGTACAACCCAGCCCAGTACGACCCAGCCCAGTACAACCCAGCTCAGTACAACCCAGCACATACAACCCGGCTCAGTACAACCCAGGCCTGTACAACCCAGCCCAATAGAACCCAGCTCTGTATAACCCAGCCCAATACAACCCTGTCCAGAACAAACTAGCCCGGTACAACCCAGCCCGGTACAACCCAGCTCAGTACAACTCAGCCCAGTACAACCCAGCTCTTACAACCCAGCTCAGTACAACCCAGGCCTGTACAACCCAGCCCTGGAAAACCCAGCCCAGTACGACCCAGCTCAGTACAACCCAGCTCAGTATAACCCAGACCAGTACAACCCAGCACATACAACCCAGCTCAGTACAACCCAGGCCAGTACAACCCAGCCCAGGACAACTCAGTCCAGTACAACCCAGCCCAGTACAACCCCAACCCTGTCCATCCAAGCCCTATACAACCCAGCCCTGTACAAACCAGCCCATTACAACCCCGACCTGTACAACACAGCCCTCTACAACACCTGTCCCGTACAAACCAGCTCCGTACAACCCAGCCCAGTACGACCCAGCCCTGTACAACACAGCCCAGTACAATGCAGCCCAGTACAACCCAGCCCTGTACAAGCCAGCACAGTACAACCCAGCTCAGTACAACCCAGCCCTGTACAATGCAGCCTAGTACAATGCAGCCCAGAAAAACGCAGCCCAGTACAAACCAGCCCAATGCAACCCAGCTCAGTACAACCCAGCTCAGTACAATCCAGCTCAGTACAACCCAGGCCTGTACAACCCAGCCCAATAGAACCCAACTCTGTATAACCCAGCTCAGTACAACCCAGCCCAATACAACCCAGTCCAGAATAAACTAGCCCGGTATAACACAACTCAGCACAACGCAGCCCTATACAACCCCAGTCTTGTCCATCCCAGCCCCATACAACCCAGCCCTGTACAAACCAGCCCATTACAACCCAGACCTGTACAACGCAGCCCTCTACAACAGCTGTCCTGTACAAACCAGCTCCGTACAACCCAGCCCAGTACGACCCAGCCCAGTACAACCCAGCTCAGTACAACCCAGCACATACAACCCGGCTCAGTACAACCCAGGCCTGTACAACCCAGCCCAATAGAACCCAGCTCTGTATAACCCAGCTCAGTACAACCCAGCCCAATACAACCCTGTCCAGAACAAACTAGCCCGGTACAACCCAGCCCGGTACAACCCAGCTCAGTACAACTCAGCCCAGTACAACCCAGCTCTTACAACCCAGCTCAGTACAACCCAGCCCTGGAAAACCCAGCCCAGTACGACCCAGCGCTGTACGACCCAGCTCAGTACAACCCAGCTCAGTATAACCCAGACCAGTACAACCCAGCACATACAACCCAGCTCAGTACAACCCAGGCCAGTACAACCCAGCCCAGGACAACTCAGTCCAGTACAACCCAGCCCAGTACAACCCCAACCCTGTCCATCCCAGCCCTATACAACCCAGCCCTGTACAAACCAGCCCATTACAACCCCGACCTGTACAACACAGCCCTCTACAACACCTGTCCCGTACAAACCAGCTCCGTACAACTCAGCTCAGTATGACCCAATCGAGTACAACCTTGCTCAGTACAACACAGTCCGATACAACCTAGCCCTCAACAGTGCAGCCCTGTACAAATCAGCCCTGTACAACCCAGTCCAATACAACACAGCCCTGTCCAACGCAGCCCTGTACAACACAGCTCTATACAACACCAGCCCTGTTCAACCCAGCACTGTACAACCCGGCCTAATGCAACCCAGGCCTGTGCAACACAGCCTTCTACAACCGAGCCCAGTACAACCCAGCCATGTACAACCCAATCCATTACAACCCAACTCGGTACAACCCTGCTCAATACAACCCAGCCCAAAACAACCTAGCACTGTACAATGCAGCCCTATACAACCCAGCCCTGTGCAACACAGCCTTCTACATCCCAGAGCAGTGCAACCCAGCCCTGTGCAACACAGCTGTGTACAACACGAGCCCTGTTCAACCCAGCCCAGTAAAACCCGGCTGAATACAACCCAGGCCTGTGAAACACAGCCTTCTACAACCCAGCCCTGTACAACCCAGCACAGTACAACCCAGCTCAGTACAACCCAGCCCTGTACAACTCAGCACAGTACAATCCACCTCAGTACAACCCAGCCCTGTACAATGCAGCCTAGTACAATGCAGCCCAGAAAAACGCAGCCCAGTACAAACCAGCCCAATGCAATCCAACTCAGTATAACCAAGCTCAGTTCAAACCAGCCCTGTAGAAACCTGACCTGTACAACCCAGCCCAGTACAACCCAGTCCAGTACGACCCAGCTCAGTACAACCCAGCTCAGTACAACCCAGTCCAGTACAACCCAGCTCATACAACCCAGCTCAGTACAACCCAGGCCAGTACAACCCAGCCCAGTACAACCCAGTCCAGTACAACCCAGCCCAGTAGAACCCAGCTCAGTACAACCCAGCTCTTACAACCCGGCTCAGTACAACTCAGTCCAGTACAACCCAGCAAAGTACAACCCAGCCCAGTACAACCCAGCCCAGTACAACCCACCGCAATACAACCCAGCTCAGTACAACCCAGCACATACTACCCGGCTCAGTACAACCCGGCTCAGTACAACCCAGGCCTGTACAACCCAGCCCAATAGAACCCAGCTCTGAATGACCCAGCTCAGTACAACCCAGCCCAATACAACCCAGTCCAGAATAAACTAGCCCGGTATAACCCAACTCAGCACAACGCAGCCCTATACAACCCCAGTCTTGTCCATCCCAGCCCCATACAACCCAGCCCTGTACAAACCAGCCCATTACATCCCAGACCTGTACAACGCAGCCCTCTACAACAGCTGTCCTGTACAAACCAGCTCCGTACAACCCAGCCCAGTACGACCCAGCCCAGTACAACCCAGCTCAGTACAACCCAGCACATACAACCCGGCTCAGTACAACCCAGGCCTGTACAACCCAGCCCAATAGAACCCAGCTCTGTATAACCCAGCTCAGTACAACCCAGCCCAATTCAACCCTGTCCAGAACAAACTAGCCCGGTACAACCCAACCCGGTACAACCCAGCTCAGTACAACTCAGCCCAGTACAACCCAGCTCTTACAACCCAGCTCAGTACAACCCAGGCCTGTACAACCCAGCCCTGGAAAACCCAGCCCAGTACGACCCAGCTCAGTACAGCCCAGCTCAGTATAACCCAGACCAGTACAACCCAGCACATACAACCCAGCTCAGTACAACCCAGCCCAGGACAACTCAGTCCAGTACAACCCAGCCCAGTACAACCCCAACCCTGTCCATCCCAGCCCTATACAACCCAGCCCTGTACAAACCAGCTCCGTACAACCCAGCCCAGTACGACCCAGCCCTGTACAACACAGCCCAGTACAATGCAGCCCAGTACAAACCAGCCCAATGCAACCCAGCTCAGTACAACCCAGCTCAGTACAATCCAGCTCAGTACAACCCAGGCCTGTACAACCCAGCCCAATAGAACCCAACTCTGTATAACCCAGCTCAGTACAACCCAGCCCAATACAACACAGTCCAGAATAAACTAGCCCGGTACAACCCAGCCCGGTACAACCCAGCTCAGTACAACTCAGCCCAGTACAACCCAGCTCTTACAACCCAGCTCAGTACAACCCAGGCCTGTACAACCCAGCCCTGGAAAACCCAGCCCAGTACGACCCAGCTCAGTACAACCCAGCTCAGTATAACCCAGACCAGTACAACCCAGCACATACAACCCAGCTCAGTACAATTCAGGCCACTACAACCCAGCCCGGTACAACCCAGCTAAGTACAACTCAGCCCAGTACAACTCAGCTCTTACAACCTGGCTCAGTACAACCCAGGTCTGTACAACCCAGCCCTGGAAAACCCAGCCCAGTACGACCCAGCGCTGTACGACCCAGCTCAGTACAACCCAGCTCAGTATAACCCAGCCCAGTACAACCCAGCTCTTACAACCCGGCTCAGTACAACCCAGGTCTGTACAACCCAGCCCTGGAAAACCCAGCCCAGTACGACCCAGCGCTGTACGACCCAGCTCAGTACAACCCAGCTCAGTATAACCCAGACCAGTACAACCCAGCACATACAACCCGGCTCAGTACAACCCAGGCCTGTACAACCCAGCCCAATAGAACCCAGCTCTGTATAACCCAGCTCAGTACAACCCAGCCCAATACAACCCTGTCCAGAACAAACTAGCCCGGTACAACCCAGCCCGGTACAACCCAGCTCAGTACAACTCAGCCCAGTACAACCCAGCTCTTACAACCCAGCTCAGTACAACCCAGGCCTGTACAACCCAGCCCTGGAAAACCCAGCCCAGTACGACCCAGCTCAGTACAACCCAGCTCAGTATAACCCAGACCAGTACAACCCAGCACATACAACCCAGCTCAGTACAATTCAGGCCACTACAACCCAGCCCGGTACAACCCAGCTCAGTACAACTCAGCCCAGTACAACCCAGCTCTTACAACCTGGCTCAGTACAACCCAGGTCTGTACAACCCAGCCCTGGAAATCCCAGCCCAGTACGACCCAGCGCTGTACGACCCAGCTCAGTACAACCCAGCTCAGTATAACCCAGCCCAGTACAACCCAGCTCTTACAACCCGGCTCAGTACAACCCAGGTCTGTACAACCCAGCCCTGGAAAACCCAGCCCAGTACGACCCAGCGCTGTACGACCCAGCTCAGTACAACCCAGCTCAGTATAACCCAGACCAGTACAACCCAGCTCATACAACCCAGCTCAGTACAACCCAGCCCAGGACAACTCAGTCCAGTACAACCCAGCCCAGTACAACCCCAACCCTGTCCATCCCAGCCCTATACAACCCAGCCCTGTACAAACCAGCCCATTACAACCCCGACCTGTACAACACAGCCCTCTACAACACCTGTCCCGTACAAACCAGCTCCGTACAACCCAGCCCAGTACGACCCAGCCCTGTACAACACAGCCCAGTACAATGCAGCCCAGTACAACCCAGCCCTGTACAAGCCAGCACAGTACAACCCAGCTCTGTACAACCCAGCCCTGTACAATGCAGCCTAGTACAATGCATCCCAGAAAAACGCAGCCCAGTACAAACCCGCCCAATGCAACCCAGCTCAGTACAACCCAGCTCAGTACAATCCAGCTCAGTACAACCCAGGCCTGTACAACCCAGCCCAATAGAACCCAACTCTGTATAACTCAGCTCAGTACAACCCAGCCCAATACAACCCAGTCCAGAATAAACTAGCCCGGTATAACCCAACTCAGCACAACGCAGCCCTATACAACCCCAGTCTTGTCCATCCCAGCCCCATACAACCCAGCCCTGTACAAACCAGCCCATTACAACCCAGACCTGTACAACGCAGCCCTCTACAACAGCTGTCCTGTACAAACCAGCTCCGTACAACCCAGCCCAGTATGACCCAGCCCAGTACAACCCAGCTCAGTACAACCCAGCACATACAACCCGGCTCAGTACAACCCAGGCCTGTACAACCCAGCCCAATAGAACCCAGCTCTGTATAACCCAGCTCAGTACAACCCAGCCCAATACAACCCTGTCCAGAGCAAACTAGCCCGGTACAACCCAGCCCGGTACAACCCAGCTCAGTACAACTCAGCCCAGTACAACCCAGCTCTTACAACCCAGCTCAGTACAACCCAGGCCTGTACAACCCAGCCCTGGAAAACCCAGCCCAGTACGACCCAGCTCAGTACAGCCCAGCTCAGTATAACCCAGACCAGTACAACCCAGCACATACAACCCAGCTCAGTACAATTCAGGCCAGTACAACCCAGCCCGGTACAACCCAGCTCAGTACAACTCAGCCCAGTACAACCCAGCTCTTACAACCCGGCTCAGTACAACCCAGGTCGGTACAACCCAGCCCTGGAAAACCCAGCCCAGTACGACCCAGCGCTGTACGACCCAGCTCAGTACAACCCAGCTCAGTATAATCCAGACCAGTACAACCCAGCTCATACAACCCAGCTCAGTACAACCCAGGCCAGTACAACCCAGCCCAGGACAACTCAGTCCAGTACAACCCAGCTCAGTACGACCCAGCCCTGTACAACCCAGCTCAGTACAACCCAGCACAGTACAACCCAGTTCAGTACAACCCAGACCAATAGAACCCATCTCAGTACAACCCAGCCCTATACAACCCCAACCCTGTCCATCCCAACCCTATACAACCCAGTCCTGTACAAACCAGCCCATTACAACCCCGACCTGTACAACACAGCCCTCTACAACACCTGTCCCGTACAAACCAGCTCCGTATAACTCAGCTCAGTATGACCCAATCGAGTACAACCTTGCTCAGTACAACACAGTCCGATACAACCTAGCCCTCAACAGTGCAGCCCTGTACAAATCAGCCCTGTACAACCCAGTCCAATACAACCCAGCCCTGTACAACCCAGCCCTGTCCAACGCAGCCCTGTACAACACAGCTCTATACAACACCAGCCCTGTTCAACCCAGCCCTGTACAACCCGGCCTAATGCAACCCAGGCCTGTGCAACACAGCCTTCTAGAACCTAGCCCAGTACAACCCAGCCATGTACAACCCAGCCCTGTGGAACGCAGCCCTGTACAACACAGCCCTGTACACCACCAGCCCTGTTCAACCCAGCCCTGTACAACCCGGCCTAATGCAACCCAGGCCTGTGCAACACAGCCTTCTACAACCTAGCCCAGTACAACCCAGCCATATACAACCCAATCCATTACAACCCAACTCGGTACAACCCTGCTCAATACAACCCAGCCCAAAACAACCTAGCACTGTACAATGCAGCCCTATACAACCCAGCCCTGTGCAACACAGCCTTCTACATCCCAGAGCAGTACAACCCAGCCCTGTGCAACACAGCTGTGTACAACACGAGCCCTGTTCAACCCAGCCCAGTAAAACCCGGCTGAATACAACCCAGGCCTGTGAAACACAGCCTTCTACAACCCAGCCCTGTACAACCCAGCACAGTACAACCCAGCTCAGTACAACCCAGCCCTGTACAACCCAGCACAGTACAACCCAGCTCAGTACAACCCAGCCCTGTACAATGCAGCCTAGTACAATGCAGCCCAGTAAAACGCAGCCCAGTACAAACCAGCCCAATGCAATCCAACTCAGTATAACCAAGCGCAGTTCAAACCAGCCCTGTAGAAACCTGACCTGTACAACCCAGCCCAGTACAACCCAGTCCAGTACGACCCAGCTCAGTACAACCCAGCTCAGTACAACCCAGCCCAGTACAACCCAGCACAGTACAACCGAGCCCAGTACAACACAGCCCAAAACAACCCAGCCCAGTACAACCCAGCTCAGTGCAACCCAGCACAGTACAAACCAGCTCTTACAACCTGGCTCAGTACAACCCAGGCCTGTACAACCCAGCCCTGGACAACCCAGCCCAGTACGACCCAGCTCACACAACCCGGCTCAGCACCACCCAGGCCAGTACAACCCAGCCCAGTTCAACTCAGTCCAGTACAACCCAGCCCTGGACAACGCAGCCTTCTACAACAGCTGTACTGTACAAACCAGCTCCGTACAACCCAGCCCAGTATGACCCAATCAAGTACAACCTTGCTCAGTACAACGCAGCCCGATACAACCTAGCCCTCAACAGTGCAGCCCTGTACAAATCAGCCCTGTACAACCCAGTCCAGTACAACCCAGCCCTGTGGAACACAGCCCTGTACAACACAGCTCTGTACACCACCAGCCCTGTTCAACCCAACCTTGTACAACCCAGACCTGTACAACGCAGCCTTCTACAACAGCTGTACTGTACAAACCAGCTCCGTACAATCCAGCCCAGTACAACCCACCGCAATACAACCCAGCTCAGTACAACCCAGCACATACTACCCGGCTCAGTACAACCCGGCTCAGTACAACCCGGCTCAGTACAACCCAGGCCTGTACAACCCAGCCCAATAGAACCCAGCTCTGTATAACCCAGCTCAGTACAACCCAGCCCAATACAACCCAGTCCAGAATAAACTAGCCCGGTATAACACAACTCAGCACAACGCAGCCCTATACAACCCCAGTCTTGTCCATCCCAGCCCCATACAACCCAGCCCTGTACAAACCAGCCCATTACAACCCAGACCTGTACAACGCAGCCCTCTACAACAGCTGTCCTGTACAAACCAGATCCGTACAACCCAGCCCGGTACGACCCAGCCCAGTACAACCCAGCTCAGTAAAACCCAGCACATACAACCTGGCTCAGTACAACCCAGGCCTGTACAACCCAGCCCAATAGAACCCAGCTCTGTATAACCCAGCTCAGTACAACCCAGCCCAATACAACCCTGTCCAGAACAAACTAACCCGGGACAACCCAGCCCGGTACAACCCAGCTCAGTACAACTCAGCCCAGTACAACCCAGCTCTTACAACCCTGCTCAGTACAACCCAGGCCTGTACAACCCATCCCTGGAAAACCCAGCCCAGTACGACCCAGTGCTGTACAACCCACCACAATACAACCCAGCTCAGTACAACCCAGCACATACAACCCGGCTCAGTACAACCCAGGCCTGTACAACCCAGCCCAATAGAACCCAGCTCTGTATAACCCAGCTCAGTACAACCCAGCCCAATACAACCCAGTCCAGAACAAACTAGCCCGGTACAACCCAACTCAGCACAACGCAGCCCTCTACAACAGCTGTCCTGTACAAACCAGCTCCGTACAACCCAGCACAGTACAACCCAGCCCAGTACAACCCAGCCCAACACAACCCAGCCCAGTACAACCCAGCTCAGTACAACTCAGCCCAGTACAACCCAGCTCTTACAACCCGGCTCAGTACAACCCAGCCCTGTACAACCCAGCCCTGGAAAACACAGCCCAGTACGACCCAGCCCAGTACGACCCACCACAATACAACCCAGCTCAGTACAACCCAGCCCTGTACAACCCAGCCCTGGAAAACCCAGCACAGTACGACCCAACCCAGTACGACCCAGCTCAGTACAACTCAGCTCAGTATAACCCAGACCAGTACAACCCAGCTCATACAACCCAGCTCAGTACAACCCAGGCCAGTACAACCCAGCCCAGTACAACTCAGTCCAGTACAACCCAGCAAGGTACAACCCAGCCCAGTACAACCCAGTTCATACAACCCAGCTCAGTACAACCCAGCTCAGTACAAACCAGCTCAGTACAATCCAGATCTTACAACCCGGCTCAGTACAACCCAGGCCTGTACAACCCAGCCCAATAGAACCCAGCTCTGTATAACCCAGCTCAGTACAACCCAGCCCAATACAACCCAGTCCAGAACAAACCAGCCCGGTACAACCCAACACAGCACAACCCACCCCTATACAACCCCAGTCCTGTCCATCCCAGCCCCATACAACCCACCCCTGTACAAACCAGCCCATTACAACCCAGACCTGTACAACGCAGCCCTCTACAACAGCTGTCCTGTACAAACCAGCTCCGGACAATCCAGCCCAGTACGACCCAATCAAGTACACCCTTGCTCAGTACAACCCAGCACATACAACCCGGCTCTGTACAACACGAGCCCTGTTCAACGCAGCCCAGTAAAACCCAGCAAAACCCAGCGAAATACAACCCAGGCCTGTGAAACCCAGCCCAGTACAACCCAGCTCTTACAACCTGGCTCAGTACAACCCAGGCCAGTACAACACAGCCCAGTACAACCCAGCCCAGTATGACCCAGCTCAGTACAACCCAGCTCAGTATAACCCAGACCAGTACAACCAAGCTCATACTACCCAGCTCAGTACAACCCAGGCCAGTACAACCCAGCCCTGTACAACTCAGTCCAGTACAACCCAGCAAAGTACAACCCAGCCCAGTACAACCCAGCTCAGTACAATCCAGCCCAGTACAAACCACCACAATACAACCCAGCTCAGTACAACCCAGCACATACAACCCAGCTCAGTACAACCCAGGCCTGTACAACCCAGCCCAATAAAACCCAGCTCTGTATAACCCAGCTCAGTACAACCCAGCCCAATACAACCCCAGTCCTGTCCATCCCAGCCCTATACAACCCATCCCTGTACAAACCAGCACATTACAACCCAGACCTGTACAACGCAGCCCTCTACAACAGCTGTCCTGTACAATGCAGCCCTGTACAACTCAGTCCAGTACAACCCAGCCCAGTACAACCCAGCGCAGTACAATCCAGCCCAGTACAACCCGGCTCAGTACAACCCAGGCCTGTACAACCCAGCCCATTACAACCCAGACCTGTACAACGCAGCCCTCTAAAACAGCTGTCCTGTACAAACCAGCTCCGTACAATCCAGCCCAGTACGACCCAATCAAGTACAACCTTGCTCTGTACAACCCAGCCCTGTGCAACTCAGCCCTGTGCAACACAGCTCTGTACAACACGAGCCCTGTTCAACCCAGCCCAGTAAAGCCCAGCTGAATACAACCCAGGCCTGTGAAACACAGCCTTCTACAACCCAGCCCAGTACAACCCAGCCCTGTACAACCCAGCCCAGTACAACCCAGCTCTTACAACCCGGCTCAGTACAACCCAGGCCTGTACAACCCAGCTCAGTACAACCCAGCCCAGTACAACCCAGCCCAACACAACCCAGCCTAGTACAACCCAGCTGTTACAACCTGGCTCAGTACAACCCAGGCCAGTACAACTCAGCCCAACACAACCCAGCCTAGTACAACCCAGCCCTGTACAACCCAGCCCAGTACAACCCAGCTCTTACAACCCGGCTCAGTACAACCCAGGCCTGTACAACCCAGCTCAGTACAACCCAGCCCAGTACAACCCAGCTCTTACAACCTGGCTCAGTACAACTCAGTCCAGTACAACCCAGCTCAGTACAACCCAGCTCAGTACAACCCAGCCCAGTACAACCCAGCCCAGTATGACACAACCCAGTACAACCCAGCCCAGTACGACCCAGCCCAGTACGACCCAGCTCAGTACAAACCAGCTCTTACAACCTGGCTCAGTACAACCCAGGCCTGTACAACCCAGCCCTGGACAACCCAGCCCAGTACAACCCCAGCACATACAACCCAGCTCAGTACAACCCAGGCCTGTACAACCCAGCACATACAACCCGGCTCAGTACAACCCAGGCCTGTACAACCCAGCCCAATAGAACCCAGCTCTGTATAACCCAGCTCAGTACAACCCAGCCCAATACAACACTGTCCAGAACAAACTAGCCTGGTACAACCCAGCCCGGTACAACCCAGCTCAGTACAACTCAGCCCAGTACAACCCAGCTCTTACAACCCAGCTCAGTACAACCCAGGCCTATACAACCCAGCCCTGGAAAACCCAGCCCAGTACGACCCAGCGCTGTACGACCCAGCTCAGTACAACCCAGCTCAGTATAACCCAGACCAGTACAACCCAGCACATACAACCCAGCTCAGTACAACCCAGCACAGTACAACCCAGCTCAGTACAACCCAGCCCTGTACAATGCAGCCTAGTACAATGCAGCCCAGAAAAACGCAGCCCAGTACAAACCAGCCCAATGCAATCCAACTCAGTATAACCAAGCTCAGTTCAAACCAGCCCAGTACAACCCAGCTCAGTACAACCCAGCTCATACAACCCAGCTCAGTACAATCCAGCCCAGTACAACCCACCGCAATACAACCCAGCTCAGTACAACCAGCACATACTACCCGGCTCAGTACAACCCGGCTCAGTACAACCCAGGCCTGTACAACCCAGCCCAATAGAACCCAGCTCTGAATAACCCAGCTCAGTACAACCCAGCCCAATACAACCCAGTCCAGAATAAACTAGCCCGGTATAACCCAACTCAGCACAACGCAGCCCTATACAACCCCAGTCTTGTCCATCCCAGCCCCATACAACCCAGCCCTGTACAAACCAGCCCATTACATCCCAGACCTGTACAACGCAGCCCTCTACAACAGCTGTCCTGTACAAACCAGCTCCGTACAACCCAGCCCAGTACGACCCAGCCCAGTACAACCCAACTCAGTACAACCCAGCACATACAACCCGGCTCAGTACAACCCAGGCCTGTACAACCCAGCCCAATAGAACCCAGCTCTGTATAACCCAGCTCAGTACAACCCAGCCCAATACAACCTGTCCAGAACAAACTAGCCCGGTACAACCCAGCCTGGTACAACCCAGCTCAGTACAACTCAGCCCAGTACAACCCAGCTCTTACAAACCAGCTCAGTACCACCCAGGCCTGTACAACCCAGCCCTGGAAAACCCAGCCCAGTACGACCCAGCTCAGTACAACCCAGCTCAGTATAACCCAGCTCAGTACAACCCAGGCCAGTACAACCCAGCTCAGTACAACCCAGGCCAGTACAACCCAGCCCAGTACAACCCCAACCCTGTCCATCCCAGCCCTATACAACCCAGCCCATTACAACCCCGACCTGTACAACACAGCCCTCTACAACACCTGTCCCGTACAAACCAGCTCCGTACAACCCAGCCCAGTACGACCCAGCCCTGTACAACACAGCCCAGTACAATGCAGCCCAGTACAACCCAGCCCTGTACAAGCCAGCACAGTACAACCCAGCTCAGTACAACCCAGCCCTGTACAATGCAGCCTAGTACAATGCAGCCCAGAAAAACGCAGCCCAGTACAAACCAGCCCAATGCAACCCAGCTCAGTACAACCCAGCTCAGTACAATCCAGCTCAGTACAACCCAGGCCTGTACAACCCAGCCCAATAGAACCCAACTCTGTATAACCCAGCTCAGTACAACCCAGCCCAATACAACCCAGTCCAGAATAAACTAGCCCGGTATAACACAACTCAGCACAACGCAGCCCTATACAACCCCAGTCTTGTCCATCCCAGCCCCATACAACCCAGCCCTGTACAAACCAGCCCATTACAACCCAGACCTGTACAACGCAGCCCTCTACAACAGCTGTCCTGTACAAACCAGCTCCGTACAACCCAGCCCAGTACGACCCAGCACATACAACCCGGCTCAGTACAACCCAGGCCTGTACAACCCAGCCCAATAGAACCCAGCACTGTATAACCCAGCTCAGTACAACCCAGCCCAATACAACCCTGTCCAGAACAAACTAGCCCGGTACAACCCAGCCCGGTACAACCCAGCTCAGTACAACTCAGCCCAGTACAACCCAGCTCTTACAACCCAGCTCAGTACAACCCAGGCCTGTACAACCCAGCCCTGGAAAACCCAGCCCAGTACGACCCAGCTCAGTACAACCCAGCTCAGTATAACCCAGACCAGTACAACCCAGCACATACAACCCAGCTCAGTACAATTCAGGCCACTACAACCCAGCCCGGTTCAACCCAGCTCAGTACAACTCAGCCCAGTACAACCCAGCTCTTACAACCTGGCTCAGTACAACCCAGGTCTGTACAACCCAGCCCTGGAAAACCCAGCCCAGTACGACCCAGCGCTGTACGACCCAGCTCAGTACAACCCAGCTCAGTATAACCCAGCCCAGTACAACCCAGCTCTTACAACCCGGCTCAGTACAACCCAGGTCTGTACAACCCAGCCCTGGAAAACCCAGCCCAGTACGACCCAGCGCTGTACGACCCAGACCAGTACAACCCAGACCAGTACGACCCAACCCAGTACAACCCAGCTCAGTAAAACTCAGCCCAGTACAACCCAGCTCTTACAACCCGGCTCAGTACAACCCAGGCCTGTACAACCCAGCCCTGGAAAACCCAGCCCAGTACGACCCAGCCCAGTACGACCCAGCTCAGTACAACCCAGCTCAGTATAACCCAGACCAGTACAACCCAGCTCATACAACCCAGCTCAGTACAACCCAGGCCAGTACAACCCAGCCCAATACAACTCAGTCCAGTACAACCCAGCAAAGTACAACCCAGCCCAGTACAACCCAGCTCAGTACAATCCAGCCCAGTACAACCCACCACAATACAACCCAGCTCAGTACAACCCAGGCCTGTACAACCCAGCCCAATAGAACCCAGCTCTGTATAACCCAGCTCAGTACAACCCAGCCCAATACAACCCCAGTCCTGTCCATCCCAGCCCTATACAACCCATCCCTGTACAAACCAGCCCATTACAACCCAGACCTGTACAACGCAGCCCTCTACAACAGCTGTCCTGTACAAACCAGCTCCGTACAATCCAGCCCAGTACGACCCAATCAAGTACAACCTTGCTCTGTACAACCCAGCCCTGTGCAACTCAGCCCTGTTCAACCCAGCCCAGTAAAGCCCAGCTGAATACAACCCAGGCCTGTGAAACACAGCCTTCTACAACCCAGCCCAGTACAACCCAGGCCTGTACAACCCAGCTCAGTACAACCCAGCCCAGTACAACCCAGCCCAACACAACCCAGCCTTGTACAACCCAGCTCAGTACAACCCAGCCCAGTACAACCCAGCTCTTACAACCTGGCTCAGTACAACCCAGGCCAGTACAACCCAGCCCAACACAACCCAGCCTAGTACAACCCAGCCCTATACAACCCAGCCCAGTACAACCCAGCTCTTACAACCCGGCTCAGTACAACCCAGGCCTGTACAACCCAGCTCAGTACAACCCAGCCCAGTACAACCCAGCTCTTACAACCTGGCTCAGTACAACCCAGGCCAGTACAACCCAGCCCAGTACAACTCAGTCCAGTACAACCCAGCTCAGTACAACCCAGCTCAGTACAACCCAGCCCAGTACAACCCAGCCCAGTATGACACAACCCAGTACAACCCAGCCCAGTACGACCCAGCCCAGTACGACCCAGCTCAGTACAAACCAGCTCATACAAACTGACTCAGTACAACCCAGGCCTGTACAACGCAGCCCTGTACAACTCAGTCCAGTACAACCCAGCCCAGTACAACCCAGCGCAGTACAATCCAGCCCAGTACAACCCACCACAATACAACCCAGCTCAGTACAACCCAGGCCTGTACAACCCAGCCCAATAGAACCCAGCTCTGTATAACCCAGCTCAGTACAACCCAGCCCAATACAACCCCAGTCCTGTCCATCCCAGCCCTATACAACCCATCCCTGTACAAACCAGCCCATTACAACCCAGACCTGTACAACGCAGCCCTCTACAACAGCTGTCCTGTACAAACCAGCTCCGTACAATCCAGCCCAGTACGACCCAATCAAGTACAACCTTGCTCTGTACAACCCAGCCCTGTGCAACTCAGCCCTGTTCAACCCAGCCCAGTAAAGCCCAGCTGAATACAACCCAGGCCTGTGAAACACAGCCTTCTACAACCCAGCCCAGTACAACCCAGGCCTGTACAACCCAGCTCAGTACAACCCAGCCCAGTACAACCCAGCCCAACACAACCCAGCCTTGTACAACCCAGCTCAGTACAACCCAGCCCAGTACAACCCAGCTCTTACAACCTGGCTCAGTACAACCCAGGCCAGTACAACCCAGCCCAACACAACCCAGCCTAGTACAACCCAGCCCTATACAACCCAGCCCAGTACAACCCAGCTCTTACAACCCGGCTCAGTACAACCCAGGCCTGTACAACCCAGCTCAGTACAACCCAGCCCAGTACAACCCAGCTCTTACAACCTGGCTCAGTACAACCCAGGCCAGTACAACCCAGCCCAGTACAACTCAGTCCAGTACAACCCAGCTCAGTACAACCCAGCTCAGTACAACCCAGCCCAGTACAACCCAGCCCAGTATGACACAACCCAGTACAACCCAGCCCAGTACGACCCAGCCCAGTACGACCCAGCTCAGTACAAACCAGCTCATACAAACTGACTCAGTACAACCCAGGCCTGTACAACGCAGCCCTGTACAACTCAGTCCAGTACAACCCAGCCCAGTACAACCCAGCGCAGTACAATCCAGCCCAGTACAACCCAGCCCTGTACAATGAAGTCCTGTACAACACAGCT
This sequence comes from Hypanus sabinus, assembly GCF_030144855.1. Classification (NCBI taxonomy): domain Eukaryota; kingdom Metazoa; phylum Chordata; class Chondrichthyes; order Myliobatiformes; family Dasyatidae; genus Hypanus; species Hypanus sabinus. Next base: position 7,383,306 of record NC_082733.1, read on the forward strand.
CAGTACAACCCAGCCCTGTACAATGCAGCCCAGTACAATGCAGCCCAATAAAACGCAGCCCAGTACAAACCAGCCCAATGCAATCCAACTCAGTATAACCAAGCTCAGTTCAAACCAGCCCTGTAGAAACCTGATCTGTACAACCCAGCCCAGTACAACCCAGTCCAGTACGACTCAGCTCAGTACAACCCAGCACAGTACAACCCAGCCCAGTACAACCCAGCTCATACAACCCGGCTCAGTACAACCCAGCCCAGTACAACACAGTCCAGTTCAACCCAGCCCAGTACAACCCAGCCCAGTACGACCAAGCCCAGTACGACCCAGCTCAGTACGACCCAGCTCAGTACAACCCAGCTCAGTACAACCCAGACCAGTACAACCCAGCTCATACAACCCAGCTCAGTACAACCCAGGCCAGTACAACCCAGCCCAGTACAACCCAGTCCAGTACAACCCAGCCCAGTAAAGCCCAGCTGAATACAACCCAGGCCTGTGAAACACAGCCTTCTACAACCCAGCCCAGTACAACCCAGCCCTGTACAACCCAGCCCAGTACAACCCAGCTCTTACAACCCGGCTCAGTACAACCCAGGCCTGTACAACCCAGCTCAGTACAACCCAGCCCAGTACAACCCAGCCCAACACAACCCAGCCTAGTACAACCCAGCTCAGTACAACCCAGCCCAGTACAACCCAGCTCTTACAACCCGGCTCAGTACAACCCAGGCCTGTACAACCCAGCTCAGTACAACCCAGCCCAGTACAACCCAGCTCTTACAACCTGGCTCAGTACAACCCAGGCCAGTACAACCCAGCCCAGTACAACTCAGTCCAGTACAACCCAGCTCAGTACAACCCAGCTCAGTACAACCCAGCCCAGTACAACCCAGCCCAGTATGACACAACCCAGTACGACCCAGCCCAGTATGACCCAGCTCAGTACAACCCAGCTCAGTATAACCCAGCTCAGTACAACCCAGGCCTGTACAACCCAGCCCTGGAAAACCCAGCCCAGTACGACCCAGCCCAGTATGACCCAGCTCAGTACAACCCAGCTCAGTATAACCCAGACCAGTACAACCCAGCTCATACAACCCAGCTCAGTACAACCCAGGCCAGTACAACCCAGCCCAGTACAACTCAGTCCAGTACAACCCAGCAAAGTACAACCCAGCCCAGTACAACCCAGCTCAGTACAATCCAGCCCAGTACAACCCACCACAATACAACCCAGCTCAGTACAACCCAGCACATACAACCCAGCTCAGTACAACCCAGGCTTGTACAACCCAGCCCAATAGAACCCAGCTCTGTATAACCCAGCTCAGTACAACCCAGCCCAATACAACCCCAGTCCTGTCCATCCCAGCCCTATACAACCCATCCCTGTACAAACCAGCCCATTACAACCCAGACCTGTACAACGCAGCCCTCTACAACAGCTGTCTTGTACAAACCAGCTCCGTACAATCCAGTCCAGTACGACCCAATCAAGTACAACCTTGCTCTGTACAACCCAGCCCTGTGCAACTCAGCCCTGTGCAACACAGATCTGTACAACACTAGCCCTGTTCAGCCCAGCCCAGTAAAGCCCAGCTGAATACAACCCAGGCCTGTGAAACACAGCCTTCTACAACCCAGCCCAGTACAACCCAGCCCTGTACAACCCAGCCCAGTACAACCCAGCTCTTACAACCCGGCTCAGTACAACCCAGGCCTGTACAACCCAGCTCAGTACAACCCAGCCCAGTACAACCCAGCCCAACACAACCCAGCCTAGTACAACCCAGCTCAGTACAACCCAGCCCAGTACAACCCAGCTCTTACAACCTGGCTCAGTACAACCCAGGCCAGTACAACCCAGCCCAACACAACCCAGCCTAGTACAACCCAGCCCTGTACAACCCAGCCCAGTACAACCCAGCTCTTACAACCCGGCTCAGTACAACCCAGGCCTGTACAACCCAGCTCAGTACAACCCAGCCCAGTACAACCCAGCCCAGTACAACTCAGTCCAGTACAACCCAGCTCAGTACAACCCAGCTCAGTACAACCCAGCCCAGTACAACCCAGCCCAGTATGACACAACCCAGTACATAGCCCAGTACGACCCAGCCCAGTACGACCCAGCTCAGTACAAACCAGCTCTTACAACCTGGCTCAGTACAACCCAGGCCTGTACAACCCAGCCCTGGACAACCCAGCCCTGGACAACCCAGCGCAGTACAACCCAGCTCATACAACCCAGCTCAGTACAACCCAGGCCTGTACAACCCAGCCCAATAGAACCCAGCCCAGTACGACCCAGCCCAGTACAACCCAACTCAGTACAACCCAGCACATACAACCCGGCTCAGTACAACCCAGGCCTGTACAACCCAGCCCAATAGAACCCAGCACTGTATAACCCAGCTCAGTACAACCCAGCCCAATACAACCCTGTCCAGAACAAACTAGCCCGGTACAACCCAGCCCGGTACAACCCAGCTCAGTACAACTCAGCCCAGTACAACCCAGCTCTTACAACCCAGCTCAGTACAACCCAGGCCTGTACAACCCAGCCCTGGAAAACCCAGCCCAGTACGACCCAGCTCAGTACAACCCAGCTCAGTATAACCCAGACCAGTACAACCCAGCACATACAACCCAGCTCAGTACAATTCAGGCCACTACAACCCAGCCCGGTTCAACCCAGCTCAGTACAACTCAGCCCAGTACAACCCAGCTCTTACAACCTGGCTCAGTACAACCCAGGTCTGTACAACCCAGCCCTGGAAAACCCAGCCCAGTACGACCCAGCGCTGTACGACCCAGCTCAGTACAACCCAGCTCAGTATAACCCAGCCCAGTACAACCCAGCTCTTACAACCCGGCTCAGTACAACCCAGGTCTGTACAACCCAGCCCTGGAAAACCCAGCCCAGTACGACCCAGCGCTGTACGACCCAGACCAGTACAACCCAGACCAGTACGACCCAACCCAGTACAACCCAGCTCAGTAAAACTCAGCCCAGTACAACCCAGCTCTTACAACCCGGCTCAGTACAACCCAGGCCTGTACAACCCAGCCCTGGAAAACCCAGCCCAGTACGACCCAGCCCAGTACGACCCAGCTCAGTACAACCCAGCTCAGTATAACCCAGACCAGTACAACCCAGCTCATACAACCCAGCTCAGTACAACCCAGGCCAGTACAACCCAGCCCAATACAACTCAGTCCAGTACAACCCAGCAAAGTACAACCCAGCCCAGTACAACCCAGCTCAGTACAATCCAGCCCAGTACAACCCACCACAATACAACCCAGCTCAGTACAACCCAGGCCTGTACAACCCAGCCCAATAGAACCCAGCTCTGTATAACCCAGCTCAGTACAACCCAGCCCAATACAACCCCAGTCCTGTCCATCCCAGCCCTATACAACCCATCCCTGTACAAACCAGCCCATTACAACCCAGACCTGTACAACGCAGCCCTCTACAACAGCTGTCCTGTACAAACCAGCTCCGTACGACCCAGCCCAGTACGACCCAGCTCAGTACAAACCAGCTCATACAAACTGACTCAGTACAACCCAGGCCTGTACAACGCAGCCCTGTACAACTCAGTCCAGTACAACCCAGCCCAGTACAACCCAGCGCAGTACAATCCAGCCCAGTACAACCCAGCCCTGTACAATGAAGTCCTGTACAACACAGCTCAGTACAACCCAGCCCTGTACAATGCAGCCCAGTACAATGCAGCCCAATAAAACGCAGCCCAGTACAAACCAGCCCAATGCAATCCAACTCAGTATAACCAAGCTCAGTTCAAACCAGCCCTGTAGAAACCTGATCTGTACAACCCAGCCCAGTACAACCCAGTCCAGTACGACTCAGCTCAGTACAACACAGCACAGTACAACCCAGCCCAGTACAACCCAGCTCATACAACCCGGCTCAGTACAACCCAGCCCAGTACAACACAGTCCAGTTCAACCCAGCCCAGTACAACCCAGCCCAGTACGACCAAGCCCAGTACGACCCAGCTCAGTACGACCCAGCTCAGTACAACCCAGCTCAGTACAACCCAGACCAGTACAACCCAGCTCATACAACCCAGCTCAGTACAACCCAGGCCAGTACAACCCAGCCCAGTACAACCCAGTCCAGTACAACCCAGCCCAGTAAAGCCCAGCTGAATACAACCCAGGCCTGTGAAACACAGCCTTCTACAACCCAGCCCAGTACAACCCAGCCCTGTACAACCCAGCCCAGTACAACCCAGCTCTTACAACCCGGCTCAGTACAACCCAGGCCTGTACAACCCAGCTCAGTACAACCCAGCCCAGTACAACCCAGCCCAACACAACCCAGCCTAGTACAACCCAGCTCAGTACAACCCAGCCCAGTACAACCCAGCTCTTACAACCTGGCTCAGTACAACCCAGGCCAGTACAACCCAGCCCAACACAACCCAGCCTAGTACAACCCAGCCCTGTACAACCCAGCCCAGTACAACCCAGCTCTTACAACCCGGCTCAGTACAACCCAGGCCTGTACAACCCAGCTCAGTACAACCCAGCCCAGTACAACCCAGCTCTTACAACCTGGCTCAGTACAACCCAGGCCAGTACAACCCAGCCCAGTACAACTCAGTCCAGTACAACCCAGCTCAGTACAACCCAGCTCAGTACAACCCAGCCCAGTACAACCCAGCCCAGTATGACACAACCCAGTACGACCCAGCCCAGTATGACCCAGCTCAGTACAACCCAGCTCAGTATAACCCAGCTCAGTACAACCCAGGCCTGTACAACCCAGCCCTGGAAAACCCAGCCCAGTACGACCCAGCCCAGTATGACCCAGCTCAGTACAACCCAGCTCAGTATAACCCAGACCAGTACAACCCAGCTCATACAACCCAGCTCAGTACAACCCAGGCCAGTACAACCCAGCCCAGTACAACTCAGTCCAGTACAACCCAGCAAAGTACAACCCAGCCCAGTACAACCCAGCTCAGTACAATCCAGCCCAGTACAACCCACCACAATACAACCCAGCTCAGTACAACCCAGCACATACAACCCAGCTCAGTACAACCCAGGCTTGTACAACCCAGCCCAATAGAACCCAGCTCTGTATAACCCAGCTCAGTACAACCCAGCCCAATACAACCCCAGTCCTGTCCATCCCAGCCCTATACAACCCATCCCTGTACAAACCAGCCCATTACAACCCAGACCTGTACAACGCAGCCCTCTACAACAGCTGTCCTGTACAAACCAGCTCCGTACAATCCAGCCCAGTACGACCCAATCAAGTACAACCTTGCTCTGTACAACCCAGCCCTGTGCAACTCAGCCCTGTGCAACACAGATCTGTACAACACTAGCCCTGTTCAGCCCAGCCCAGTAAAGCCCAGCTGAATACAACCCAGGCCTGTGAAACACAGCCTTCTACAACCCAGCCCAGTACAACCCAGCCCTGTACAACCCAGCCCAGTACAACCCAGCTCTTACAACCCGGCTCAGTACAACCCAGGCCTGTACAACCCAGCTCAGTACAACCCAGCCCAGTACAACCCAGCCCAACACAACCCAGCCTAGTACAACCCAGCTCAGTACAACCCAGCCCAGTACAACCCAGCTCTTACAACCTGGCTCAGTACAACTCAGGCCAGTACAACCCAGCCCAACACAACCCAGCCTAGTACAACCCAGCCCTGTACAACCCAGCCCAGTACAACCCAGCTCTTACAACCCGGCTCAGTACAACCCAGGCCTGTACAACCCAGCTCAGTACAACCCAGCCCAGTACAACCCAGCTCTTACAACCTGGCTCAGTACAACCCAGGCCAGTACAACCCAGCCCAGTACAACTCAGTCCAGTACAACCCAGCTCAGTACAACCCAGCTCAGTACAACCCAGCCCAGTACAACCCAGCCCAGTATGACACAACCCAGTACAACCCAGCCCAGTACGACCCAGCCCAGTACGACCCAGCTCAGTACAAACCAGCTCTTACAACCTGGCTCAGTACAACCCAGGCCTGTACAACCCAGCCCTGGACAACCCAGCCCTGGACAACCCAGCGCAGTACAACCCAGCACATACAACCCAGCTCAGTACAACCCAGGCCTGTACAACCCAGCCCAATAGAACCCAGCTCAGTATAACCCAGACCAGTACAACCCAGCTCATACAACCCAGCTCAGTACAACCCAGGCCTGTGCAACGCAGCTCTGTACAAATCAGTCCAGTACAACCCAGCCCAGTACAACCCAGCGCAGTACAATCCAGCCCAGTACAACCCAGCCCTGTACAATGAAGCCCTGTACAACACAGCTCAGTACAACCCAGCCCTGTACAATGCAGCCCAGTACAATGCTGCCCAATAAAACGCAGCCCAGTACAAACCAGCCCAATGCAATCCAACTCAGTATAACCAAGCTCAGTTCAAACCAGCCCTGTAGAAATCTGACCTGTACAACCCAGCCCAGTACAACCCAGTCCAGTACGACTCAGCTCAGTACAACCCAGCACAGTACAACCCAACACATACTACCCGGCTTAGTACAACCCTGGCCTGTAAAACCCAGCCATGGAAAACCCAGCCCAGTACGACCCAGCCCAGTACGACCCAGACCAGTACAACCCAGACCAGTACGACCCAACCCAGTACAACCCAGCTCAGTACAACTCAGCCCAGTACAACCCAGCTCTTACAACCCGGCTCAGTACAACCCAGGCCTGTACAACCCAGCCCTGGAAAACCCAGCCCAGTACGACCCAGCCCAGTACGACCCAGCTCAGTACAACCCAGCTCAGTATAACCCAGACCAGTACAACCCAGCTCATACAACCCAGCTCAGTACAACCCAGGCCAGTACAACCCAGCCCAGTACAACTCAGTCCAGTACAACCCAGCAAAGTACAACCCAGCCCAGTACAACCCAGCTCAGTACAATCCAGCCCAGTACAACCCACCACAATACAACCCAGCTCAGTACAACCCAGGCCTGTACAACCCAGCCCAATAGAACCCAGCTCTGTATAACCCAGCTCAGTACAACCCAGCCCAATACAACCCCAGTCCTGTCCATCCCAGCCCTATACAACCCATCCCTGTACAAACCAGCCCATTACAACCCAGACCTGTACAACGCAGCCCTCTACAACAGCTGTCCTGTACAAACCAGCTCCGTACAATCCAGCCCAGTACGACCCAATCAAGTACAACCTTGCTCTGTACAACCCAGCCCTGTGCAACTCAGCCCTGTTCAACCCAGCCCAGTAAAGCCCAGCTGAATACAACCCAGGCCTGTGAAACACAGCCTTCTACAACCCAGCCCAGTACAACCCAGGCCTGTACAACCCAGCTCAGTACAACCCAGCCCAGTACAACCCAGCCCAACACAACCCAGCCCAGTACAACCCAGCTCAGTACAACCCAGCCCAGTACAACCCAGCTCTTACAACCTGGCTCAGTACAACCCAGGCCAGTACAACCCAGCCCAACACAACCCAGCCTAGTACAACCCAGCCCTATACAACCCAGCCCAGTACAACCCAGCTCTTACAACCCGGCTCAGTACAACCCAGGCCTGTACAACCCAGCTCAGTACAACCCAGCCCAGTACAACCCAGCTCTTACAACCTGGCTCAGTACAACCCAGGCCAGTACAACCCAGCCCAGTACAACTCAGTCCAGTACAACCCAGCTCAGTACAACTCAGCTCAGTACAACCCAGCCCAGTACAACCCAGCCCAGTATGACACAACCCAGTACAACCCAGCCCAGTACGACCCAGCCCAGTACGACCCAGCTCAGTACAAACCAGCTCTTACAACCTGGCTCAGTACAACCCAGGCCTGTACAACCCAGCCCTGGACAACCCAGCCCAGTACAACCCAGCTCATACAAACTGACTCAGTACAACCCAGGCCTGTACAACGCAGCCCTGTACAACTCAGTCCAGTACAACCCAGCCCAGTACAACCCAGCGCAGTACAATCCAGCCCAGTACAACCCAGCCCTGTACAATGAAGCCCTGTACAACACAGCTCAGTACAACCCAGCCCTGTACAATGCAGCCCAGTACAATGCAGCCCAATAAAACGCAGCCCAGTACAAACCAGCCCAATGCAATCCAACTCAGTATAACCAAGCTCAGTTCAAACCAGCTCTGTAGAAACCTGATCTGTACAACCCAGCCCAGTACAACCCAGTCCAGTACGACTCAGCTCAGTACAACCCAGCACAGTACAACCCAGCCCAGTACAACCCAGCTCATACAACCCGGCTCAGTACAACCCAGCCCAGTACAACACAGTCCAGTTCAACCCAGCCCAGTACAACCCAGCCCAGTACGACCCAGCCCAGTACGACCCAGCTCAGTACAACCCAGCTCAGTACAACCCAGACCAGTACAACCCAGCTCATACAACCCAGCCCAGTACAACCCAGCTCTTACAACCCAGCCCAACACAACCCAGCCCATACAACCCAGCTCTTACAACCTGGCTCAGTACAACCCAAGCCTGTAAAACCCAGCCATGGAAAACCCAGCCCAGTACGACCCAGCCCAGTACGACCCAGACCAGTACAACCCAGACCAGTACGACCCAACCCAGTACAACCCAGCTCAGTACAACTCAGCCCAGTACAACCCAGCTCTTACAACCCGGCTCAGTACAACCCAGGCCTGTACAACCCAGCTCAGTATAACCCAGACCAGTACAACCCAGCTCATACAACCCAGCTCAGTACAACCCAGGCCAGTACAACCCAGCCCAGTACAACTCAGTCCAGTACAACCCAGCATAGTACAACCCAGCCCAGAACAACCCAGCTCAGTACAATCCAGCCCAGTACAACCCACCACAATACAACCCAGCTCAGTACAACCCAGCACATACAACCCAGCTCAGTACAACCCAGGCCTGTACAACCCAGCCCAATAGAACCCAGCTCTGTATAACCCAGCTCAGTACAACCCAGCCCAATACAACCCCAGTCCTGTCCATCCCAGCCCTATACAACCCATCCCTGTACAAACCAGCACTTTACAACCCAGACCTGTACAACGCAGCCCTCTACAACAGCTGTCCTGTACAACGCAGCCCTGTACAACTCAGTCCAGTACAACCCAGCCCAGTACAACCCAGCGCAGTACAATCCAGCCCAGTACAACCCGGCTCAGTACAACCCAGGCCTGTACAACCCAGCCCATTACAACCCAGACCTGTACAACGCAGCCCTCTACAACAGCTGTCCTGTACAAACCAGCTCCGTACAATCCAGCCCAGTACGACCCAATCAAGTACAACCTTGCTCTGTACAACCCAGCCCTGTGCAACTCAGCCCTGTGCAACACAGCTCTGTATAACACGAGCCCTGTTCAACCCAGCCCAGTAAAGCCCAGCTGAATACAACCCAGGCCTGTGAAACACAGCCTTCTACAACCCAGCCCAGTACAACCCAGCCCTGTACAACCCAGCCCAGTACAACCCAGCTCATACAACCCAGCTCAGTACAACCCAGGCCTGTACAACGCAGCCCTGTACAATTCAGTCCAGTACAACCCAGCCCAGTACAACCCAGCGCAGTACAATCCAGCCCAGTACAACCCAGCCCTGTACAATGAAGCCCTGTACAACACAGCTCAGTACAACCCAGCCCTGTACAATGCAGCCCAGTACAATGCAGCCCAATAAAACGCAGCCCAGTACAAACCAGCCCAATGCAATCCAACTCAGTATAACGAAGCTCAGTTCAAACCAGCCCTGTAGAAATCTGACCTGTACAACCCAGCCCAGTACAACCCAGTCCAGTACGACTCAGCTCAGTACAACCCAGCACAGTACAACCCAGCCCAGTACAACCCAGCTCATACAACCTGGCTCAGTACAACCCAGCCCAGTACAACACAGTCCAGTTCAACCCAGCCCAGTACAACCCAGCCCAGTACGACCCAGCCCAGTACGACCCAGCTCAGTACAACCCAGCTCATACAACCCAGCCCAACACAACCCAGCCCAGTACAACCCAGCTCTTACAACCCAGCCCTATATAACCCCAGTCCTGTCCATCACAGCCCTATACAACCCATCCCTGTACAAGCCAGCCCATTACAACCCAGACCTGTACAATGCAGCCCTCTACAACAGCTGTCCTGTACAACGCAGCCCTGTACAACTCAGTCCAGTACAACCCATCCCAGTACAACCCAGCGCAGTACAATCCAGCCCAGTACAACCCGGCTCAGTACAACCCAGGCCTGGAAAACCCAGCCCAGTACGACCCAGCCCAGTACAACCCAGCCCAACACAACCCAGCCTAGTACAACCCAGCTCAGTACAACCCAGCCCAGTACAACCCAGCTCTTACAACCTGGCTCAGTACAACCCAGGCCAGTACAACCCAGCCCAGCACAACTCAGTCCAGTACAACCCAGCCCAGTACAACCCAGCCCAGTACGACCCAGCGCAGTGCAACCCAGCCCAGTATGACCCAGCTCAGTACAACCCAGCCCGGTACAACCCAGCTCAGTACAACTCAGCCCAGTACGACCCAGCTCTTACAACCCAGCTCAGTACAACCCTCCCAGTACAACCATACCCTGTGCAATGCAGCTCTATACAATACAGCCAAAAACAACCCAGCCCTGTACAACCCAGCCCAGTACAACACAGCTCTGTACAGCCCAGCTCAGTACAATCCAGCCCAGTACAACCCAGCTCATACCACACAGCTCAGTACAATCCAGCCCAGTACAACCCAGACCAGTACAACCCAGCTCATACAACCCAGCCCAACACAACCCAGCCCAGTACAACCCAGCTCTTACAACCCAGCCCTATATAACCCCAGTCCTGTCCATCACAGCCCTATACAACCCATCCCTGTACAAACCAGCCCATTACAACCCAGACCTGTACAACGCAGCCCTCTACAACAGCTGTCCTGTACAATGCAGCCCTGTACAACTCAGTCCAGTACAACCCAGCGCAGTACAATCCAGCCCAGTACAACCCGGCTCAGTACAACCCAGGCCTGTACAACCCAGCTCAGTACAACCCAGCCCAGTACAACCCAGCCCAACACAACCCAGCCTTGTACAACCCAGCTCAGTACAACCCAGCCCAGTACAACCCAGCTCTTACAACCTGGCTCAGTACAACCCAGCCCAGTACAACCCAGCCCAGTACGACCCAGCGCAGTACAACCCAGCCCAGTATGACCCAGCTCAGTACAACCCAGCCCGGTACAACCCAGCTCAGTACAACTCAGCCCAGTACGACCCTGCTCTGTACAACCCAGCTCCGTACCACCCTCCCCAGTACAACCCAGCCCAGTACAACCCTCCCCAGTACAACCCAGCCCAGTACAACCCTCACAGTACAACCATATCCTGTGCAATGCAGCCCTATACAACACAGCCCAAAACAACCCAGCCCTGTACAACCCAGCCCAGTACAACCCGGCCCAGAACAACCCTGCCTACTACAACCCAGTCCAGTACAACCCGGCCAGTACAACCGAGCCCTGTACAATGCAGCCCAGTACAACCCAGCCCTGTACAAACCAGTCCAATACAACCCAGCTCAGTACATCCCAGCCCTGTACAAACCAGTCCAATACAACCCAGCTCAGTACAGCCCAGCCCAGTACAACCCAGCCCAGTACAACCAAGCCCTGTACAACCCAGCTCTGTACAACCCCGCCCAGTACAACCCTCCCCAGTACAAACCAGCCCAGTACAACCCAGCCCTGTGAAACCCAGTCGAATACAACGCAGCTCAGTACAACCCTGCTCAGTACAATCCAGCGCAGTACAATCCAGCGCAGTACAATCCAGCCCAGTACAACCCAGGCCTGTGCAACGCAGCTCTGTACAAATCAGTCCAGTACAACCCAGCCCAGTACAACCCAGCGCAGTACAATCCAGCCCAGTACAACCCAGCCCTGTACAATGAAGCCCTGTACAACACAGCTCAGTACAACCCAGCCCTGTACAATGCAGCCCAGTACAATGCTGCCCAATAAAACGCAGCCCAGTACAAACCAGCCCAATGCAATCCAACTCAGTATAACCAAGCTCAGTTCAAACCAGCCCTGTAGAAATCTGACCTGTACAACCCAGCCCAGTACAACCCAGTCCAGTACGACTCAGCTCAGTACAACCCAGCACAGTACAACCCAACACATACTACCCGGCTTAGTACAACCCTGGCCTGTAAAACCCAGCCATGGAAAACCCAGCCCAGTACGACCCAGCCCAGTACGACCCAGACCAGTACAACCCAGACCAGTACGACCCAACCCAGTACAACCCAGCTCAGTACAACTCAGCCCAGTACAACCCAGCTCTTACAACCCGGCTCAGTACAACCCAGGCCTGTACAACCCAGCCCTGGAAAACCCAGCCCAGTACGACCCAGCCCAGTACGACCCAGCTCAGTACAACCCAGCTCAGTATAACCCAGACCAGTACAACCCAGCTCATACAACCCAGCTCAGTACAACCCAGGCCAGTACAACCCAGCCCAGTACAACTCAGTCCAGTACAACCCAGCAAAGTACAACCCAGCCCAGTACAACCCAGCTCAGTACAATCCAGCCCAGTACAACCCACCACAATACAACCCAGCTCAGTACAACCCAGGCCTGTACAACCCAGCCCAATAGAACCCAGCTCTGTATAACCCAGCTCAGTACAACCCAGCCCAATACAACCCCAGTCCTGTCCATCCCAGCCCTATACAACCCATCCCTGTACAAACCAGCCCATTACAACCCAGACCTGTACAACGCAGCCCTCTACAACAGCTGTCCTGTACAAACCAGCTCCGTACAATCCAGCCCAGTACGACCCAATCAAGTACAACCTTGCTCTGTACAACCCAGCCCTGTGCAACTCAGCCCTGTTCAACCCAGCCCAGTAAAGCCCAGCTGAATACAACCCAGGCCTGTGAAACACAGCCTTCTACAACCCAGCCCAGTACAACCCAGGCCTGTACAACCCAGCTCAGTACAACCCAGCCCAGTACAACCCAGCCCAACACAACCCAGCCCAGTACAACCCAGCTCAGTACAACCCAGCCCAGTACAACCCAGCTCTTACAACCTGGCTCAGTACAACCCAGGCCAGTACAACCCAGCCCAACACAACCCAGCCTAGTACAACCCAGCCCTATACAACCCAGCCCAGTACAACCCAGCTCTTACAACCCGGCTCAGTACAACCCAGGCCTGTACAACCCAGCTCAGTACAACCCAGCCCAGTACAACCCAGCTCTTACAACCTGGCTCAGTACAACCCAGGCCAGTACAACCCAGCCCAGTACAACTCAGTCCAGTACAACCCAGCTCAGTACAACTCAGCTCAGTACAACCCAGCCCAGTACAACCCAGCCCAGTATGACACAACCCAGTACAACCCAGCCCAGTACGACCCAGCCCAGTACGACCCAGCTCAGTACAAACCAGCTCTTACAACCTGGCTCAGTACAACCCAGGCCTGTACAACCCAGCCCTGGACAACCCAGCCCAGTACAACCCAGCTCATACAAACTGACTCAGTACAACCCAGGCCTGTACAACGCAGCCCTGTACAACTCAGTCCAGTACAACCCAGCCCAGTACAACCCAGCGCAGTACAATCCAGCCCAGTACAACCCAGCCCTGTACAATGAAGCCCTGTACAACACAGCTCAGTACAACCCAGCCCTGTACAATGCAGCCCAGTACAATGCAGCCCAATAAAACGCAGCCCAGTACAAACCAGCCCAATGCAATCCAACTCAGTATAACCAAGCTCAGTTCAAACCAGCTCTGTAGAAACCTGATCTGTACAACCCAGCCCAGTACAACCCAGTCCAGTACGACTCAGCTCAGTACAACCCAGCACAGTACAACCCAGCCCAGTACAACCCAGCTCATACAACCTGGCTCAGTACAACCCAGCCCAGTACAACACAGTCCAGTTCAACCCAGCCCAGTACAACCCAGCCCAGTACGACCCAGCCCAGTACGACCCAGCTCAGTACAACCCAGCTCAGTACAACCCAGACCAGTACAACCCAGCTCATACAACCCAGCCCAGTACAACCCAGCTCTTACAACCCAGCCCAACACAACCCAGCCCATACAACCCAGCTCTTACAACCTGGCTCAGTACAACCCAAGCCTGTAAAACCCAGCCATGGAAAACCCAGCCCAGTACGACCCAGCCCAGTACGACCCAGACCAGTACAACCCAGACCAGTACGACCCAACCCAGTACAACCCAGCTCAGTACAACTCAGCCCAGTACAACCCAGCTCTTACAACCCGGCTCAGTACAACCCAGGCCTGTACAACCCAGCTCAGTATAACCCAGACCAGTACAACCCAGCTCATACAACCCAGCTCAGTACAACCCAGGCCAGTACAACCCAGCCCAGTACAACTCAGTCCAGTACAACCCAGCATAGTACAACCCAGCCCAGAACAACCCAGCTCAGTACAATCCAGCCCAGTACAACCCACCACAATACAACCCAGCTCAGTACAACCCAGCACATACAACCCAGCTCAGTACAACCCAGGCCTGTACAACCCAGCCCAATAGAACCCAGCTCTGTATAACCCAGCTCAGTACAACCCAGCCCAATACAACCCCAGTCCTGTCCATCCCAGCCCTATACAACCCATCCCTGTACAAACCAGCACTTTACAACCCAGACCTGTACAACGCAGCCCTCTACAACAGCTGTCCTGTACAACGCAGCCCTGTACAACTCAGTCCAGTACAACCCAGCCCAGTACAACCCAGCGCAGTACAATCCAGCCCAGTACAACCCGGCTCAGTACAACCCAGGCCTGTACAACCCAGCCCATTACAACCCAGACCTGTACAACGCAGCCCTCTACAACAGCTGTCCTGTACAAACCAGCTCCGTACAATCCAGCCCAGTACGACCCAATCAAGTACAACCTTGCTCTGTACAACCCAGCCCTGTGCAACTCAGCCCTGTGCAACACAGCTCTGTATAACACGAGCCCTGTTCAACCCAGCCCAGTAAAGCCCAGCTGAATACAACCCAGGCCTGTGAAACACAGCCTTCTACAACCCAGCCCAGTACAACCCAGCCCTGTACAACCCAGCCCAGTACAACCCAGCTCATACAACCCAGCTCAGTACAACCCAGGCCTGTACAACGCAGCCCTGTACAATTCAGTCCAGTACAACCCAGCCCAGTACAACCCAGCGCAGTACAATCCAGCCCAGTACAACCCAGCCCTGTACAATGAAGCCCTGTACAACACAGCTCAGTACAACCCAGCCCTGTACAATGCAGCCCAGTACAATGCAGCCCAATAAAACGCAGCCCAGTACAAACCAGCCCAATGCAATCCAACTCAGTATAACGAAGCTCAGTTCAAACCAGCCCTGTAGAAATCTGACCTGTACAACCCAGCCCAGTACAACCCAGTCCAGTACGACTCAGCTCAGTACAACCCAGCACAGTACAACCCAGCCCAGTACAACCCAGCTCATACAACCTGGCTCAGTACAACCCAGCCCAGTACAACACAGTCCAGTTCAACCCAGCCCAGTACAACCCAGCCCAGTACGACCCAGCCCAGTACGACCCAGCTCAGTACAACCCAGCTCATACAACCCAGCCCAACACAACCCAGCCCAGTACAACCCAGCTCTTACAACCCAGCCCTATATAACCCCAGTCCTGTCCATCACAGCCCTATACAACCCATCCCTGTACAAGCCAGCCCATTACAACCCAGACCTGTACAATGCAGCCCTCTACAACAGCTGTCCTGTACAACGCAGCCCTGTACAACTCAGTCCAGTACAACCCATCCCAGTACAACCCAGCGCAGTACAATCCAGCCCAGTACAACCCGGCTCAGTACAACCCAGGCCTGGAAAACCCAGCCCAGTACGACCCAGCCCAGTACAACCCAGCCCAACACAACCCAGCCTAGTACAACCCAGCTCAGTACAACCCAGCCCAGTACAACCCAGCTCTTACAACCTGGCTCAGTACAACCCAGGCCAGTACAACCCAGCCCAGCACAACTCAGTCCAGTACAACCCAGCCCAGTACAACCCAGCCCAGTACGACCCAGCGCAGTGCAACCCAGCCCAGTATGACCCAGCTCAGTACAACCCAGCCCGGTACAACCCAGCTCAGTACAACTCAGCCCAGTACGACCCAGCTCTTACAACCCAGCTCAGTACAACCCTCCCAGTACAACCATACCCTGTGCAATGCAGCTCTATACAATACAGCCAAAAACAACCCAGCCCTGTACAACCCAGCCCAGTACAACACAGCTCTGTACAGCCCAGCTCAGTACAATCCAGCCCAGTACAACCCAGCTCATACCACACAGCTCAGTACAATCCAGCCCAGTACAACCCAGACCAGTACAACCCAGCTCATACAACCCAGCCCAACACAACCCAGCCCAGTACAACCCAGCTCTTACAACCCAGCCCTATATAACCCCAGTCCTGTCCATCACAGCCCTATACAACCCATCCCTGTACAAACCAGCCCATTACAACCCAGACCTGTACAACGCAGCCCTCTACAACAGCTGTCCTGTACAATGCAGCCCTGTACAACTCAGTCCAGTACAACCCAGCGCAGTACAATCCAGCCCAGTACAACCCGGCTCAGTACAACCCAGGCCTGTACAACCCAGCTCAGTACAACCCAGCCCAGTACAACCCAGCCCAACACAACCCAGCCTTGTACAACCCAGCTCAGTACAACCCAGCCCAGTACAACCCAGCTCTTACAACCTGGCTCAGTACAACCCAGCCCAGTACAACCCAGCCCAGTACGACCCAGCGCAGTACAACCCAGCCCAGTATGACCCAGCTCAGTACAACCCAGCCCGGTACAACCCAGCTCAGTACAACTCAGCCCAGTACGACCCTGCTCTGTACAACCCAGCTCCGTACCACCCTCCCCAGTACAACCCAGCCCAGTACAACCCTCCCCAGTACAACCCAGCCCAGTACAACCCTCACAGTACAACCATATCCTGTGCAATGCAGCCCTATACAACACAGCCCAAAACAACCCAGCCCTGTACAACCCAGCCCAGTACAACCCGGCCCAGAACAACCCTGCCTACTACAACCCAGTCCAGTACAACCCGGCCAGTACAACCGAGCCCTGTACAATGCAGCCCAGTACAACCCAGCCCTGTACAAACCAGTCCAATACAACCCAGCTCAGTACATCCCAGCCCTGTACAAACCAGTCCAATACAACCCAGCTCAGTACAGCCCAGCCCAGTACAACCCAGCCCAGTACAACCAAGCCCTGTACAACCCAGCTCTGTACAACCCCGCCCAGTACAACCCTCCCCAGTACAAACCAGCCCAGTACAACCCAGCCCTGTGAAACCCAGTCGAATACAACGCAGCTCAGTACAACCCTGCTCAGTACAACCCAGCCCAAAAACAACCTAGCCTGTACAACCCAGCCCAGTACAACCCAGCCCTGTACAAACCAGTCCAATACAACCCAGCTCAGTACATCCCAGCCCTGTACAAACCAGTCCACTACAATCCAGCTCAGTACAACCCAGCCCAGTACAACCCAGCTCAGCACAACCCAGCACAGTACAACCCGGCCCAGTACAACCGAGCCTTGTACAACCCGGCCCAGTACAACCGAGCCCAGTACATCCCAGCCTTGTACAAACCAGTCCACTACAACCCAGCCCTGTACAAACCAGTCCAATACAACCAAGCACAGTCCAACCCAGCCCAGAACAACCCAGCCCAGCACAACCCAGCCCAGGACAACCCGGCCCAGAACAACCCTGCCTACTACAACCCAGCCCAGTACAACCCGGCCAGTACAACCGAGCCCTGTACAACATGGCCCAGTACAACCCAGCCCTGTACAAACCAGTCCAATACAACCCAGCTCAGTACAACCCAGCCCAGTACAACCGAGCCCTGTACAACCCAGCCCAGTACAACCCAGCCCAGTACAACCCTTCTCAGTACAACCCAGCCCAGTACAACCCTCCCCAGTACAACTCAGCCCAGTACAACCCTCTCCAGTACAACCCAGCCCAGTGCACCCCAGCCCTGTGAAACCCAGTCGAATACAACACAGCTCAGTACAACCCTGCTCAGTACAATCCAGCCCAAAAACAACCTAGCCTGTACAACCCAGCCCAGTACAACGCAGCTCAGCACAACCCAGCCTAATACAACCCAGCCCAGTACAACCTGGCCCAGTACAACCCAGCCCAGTACAACACAGCTCAGTACAACCTGGCCCAGTACAACCGAGCCCTGTACAACCCAGCACAATACAACCCAGCCCAGTACAACCTGGCCCAGTACAACCGAGCCCTGTACAACCCAGCCTAATACAACCCAGCCCAGAACAAACCAGTCCAATACAACCCAGCTCAGTACATCCCAGCCTAATACAACCCAGCCCAGTACAACCCGGCCCAGTACA
The DNA here is from genome assembly GCF_030144855.1 of Hypanus sabinus. Classification (NCBI taxonomy): domain Eukaryota; kingdom Metazoa; phylum Chordata; class Chondrichthyes; order Myliobatiformes; family Dasyatidae; genus Hypanus; species Hypanus sabinus. The sequence goes on from NC_082733.1 coordinate 7,401,799, forward strand.
ACCGAGCCCAGTACAACCCAGCCCTGTACAACCCAGCCCAGTACAACCCTCCCCAGTGCAACCCTACCCTGTGCAACGCAGCCCTTTTCAACACAGCCCAAAACAACCCAGCCCTGTACAACCCAGCGCAGTACAACCCAGCTCAGCACAACCCAGCTCAGTACAACCCAGCCCAGCACAACCCAGCCTACTACAACCCAGCCCTGTACATCCCAGCCCAGTACAACCAAGCCCTGTACAACCCGGCCCAGTACAAACCAGTCCAACACAACCCAGCTCACTACAACCCTGCTCAGTACAATCCAGCTCAGCACAACCCAACCTAATACAACCCAGCCCAGTACAACCCAGCCCTGTACAAACTAGTCCAATACAACCCAGCCCTGTACAACACAGCCCTGTACAACGCAGCCCAGTACAACCCTGCTCTGTACAACCCAGCTCCGTACCACCCTCCCCAGTACAACCCAGCCCAGTACAACCCTCCCCAGTACAACCCAGCCCAGTACAACCCTCCCAGTACAACCATACCCTGTGCAATGCAGCCCTATACAACACAGCCCAAAACAACCCAGCCCTGTACAACCCAGCCCAGTACAACCCAGCCCAGCACAACCCAGCCCAGTACAACCCTCCCCAGTACAACCCAGCCCAGTACAACCCAGTCCATTACAACCCAGCTCAGTACTTCCCAGCCCTGTACAAACCAGTCCATTACAACCCAGCTCAGTACAACCCAGCCCAGTACAAACCAGTCCAATACAACCCAGCTCAGTACAACACAGCCCAAAACAACCTAGCCCTGTACAACCCAGCCCAGCACAACCCAGCCTACTACAACCCAGCCCTGTACAAACCAGTCCAACACAACCCAGCTCACTACAACCCTGCTCAGTACAATCCAGCTCAGCACAACCCAACCTAATACAACCCAGCCCAGTACAACCCAGCCCTGTACAAACTAGTCCAATACAATCCAGCCCTGTACAACGCAGCCCAGTACAACCCTGCTCTGTACAACCCAGCTCCGTACCACCCTCCCCAGTACAACCCAGCCCAGTACAACCCTCCCCAGTACAACCCAGCCCAGTACAACCCTCCCAGTACAACCATACCCTGTGCAATGCAGCCCTATACAACACAGCCAAAAACAACCCAGCCCTGTACAACCCAGCCCAGTACAACCCGGCCCAGCACAACCCAGCCCAGTACAACCCTCCCCAGTACAACCCAGCCCAGTACAACCCTCCCAGTACAACCATACCCTGTGCAATGCAGCTCTATACAATACAGCCCAAAACAACCCAGCCCTGTACAACCCAGCCCAGTACAACACAGCCCAATACAACCCAGCCCAGTACAACCCAGCCCTGTACAAACCAGTCCAATACAACCCAGCACAGTCCAACCCAGCCCAGAACAACCCAGCCCAGCACAACCCGGCCCAGAACAACCCTGCCTACTACAACCCAGTCCAGTACAACCCGGCCAGTACAACCGAGCCCTGTACAATGCAGCCCAGTACAACCCAGCCCTGTACAAACCAGTCCAATACAACCCAGCTCAGTACATCCCAGCCCTGTACAAACCAGTCCAATACAACCCAGCTCAGTACAACCCAGCCCAGTACAACCCAGCCCAGTACAACCAAGCCCTGTACAACCCAGCTCTGTACAACCCCGCCCAGTACAACCCTCCCCAGTACAAACCAGCCCAGTACAACCCAGCCCTGTGAAACCCAGTCGAATACAACGCAGCTCAGTACAACCCTGCTCAGTACAACCCAGCCCAAAAACAACCTAGCCTCTACAACCCAGCCCAGTACAACCCAGCCCTGTACAAACCAGTCCAATACAACCCAGCTCAGTACATCCCAGCCCTGTACAAACCAGTCCACTACAATCCAGCTCAGTACAACCCAGCCCAGTACAACCCAGCTCAGCACAACCCAGCCTAATACAACCCAGCACAGTACAACCCGGCCCAGTACAACTGAGCCTTGTACAACCCGGCCCAGTACAACCGAGCCCAGTACATCCCAGCCTTGTACAAACCAGTCCACTACAACCCAGCTCAGCACAACCCAGTCTAATACAACCCAGCCCAGTACAACCTGGCCCAGTACAACCGAGCCCTGTACAACCCAGCTCAGTACAACCCAGCCCTGTACAAACCAGTCCAATACAACCCAGCACAGTACAACCTGGCCCAGTACAACCGAGCCCTGTACAACCCAGCTCAGTACAACCCAGCCCTGTACAAACCAGTCCAATACAACCAAGCACAGTCCAACCCAGCCCAGAACAACCCAGCCCAGCACAACCCAGCCCAGGACAACCCGGCCCAGAACAACCCTGCCTACTACAACCCAGCCCAGTACAACCCGGCCAGTACAACCGAGCCCTGTACAACGTGGCCCAGTACAACCCAGCCCTGTACAAACCAGTCCAATACAACCCAGCTCAGTACAACCCAGCCCAGTACAACCGAGCCCTGTACAACCCAGCCCAGTACAACCCAGCCCAGTACAACCCTCCTCAGTACAACCCAGCCCAGTACAACCCTCCCCAGTACAACTCAGCCCAGTACAACCCTCTCCAGTACAACCCAGCCCAGTGCACCCCAGCCCTGTGAAACCCAGTCGAATACAACCCAGTCCAGTACGACCCAGCTCAGTACAACCCAGCTCAGTACAACCCAGCCCAGTACAACCCAGCTCTTACAACCTGGCTCAGTACAACCCAGGCCAGTACAACCCAGCCCAGTACAACTCAGTCCAGTACAACCCAGCTCAGTACAACTCAGCTCAGTACAACCCAGCCCAGTACAACCCAGCCCAGTATGACACAACCCAGTACAACCCAGCCCAGTACGACCCAGCCCAGTACGACCCAGCTCAGTACAAACCAGCTCTTACAACCTGGCTCAGTACAACCCAGGCCTGTACAACCCAGCCCTGGACAACCCAGCCCAGTACAACCCAGCTCATACAAACTGACTCAGTACAACCCAGGCCTGTACAACGCAGCCCTGTACAACTCAGTCCAGTACAACCCAGCCCAGTACAACCCAGCGCAGTACAATCCAGCCCAGTACAACCCAGCCCTGTACAATGAAGCCCTGTACAACACAGCTCAGTACAACCCAGCCCTGTACAATGCAGCCCAGTACAATGCAGCCCAATAAAACGCAGCCCAGTACAAACCAGCCCAATGCAATCCAACTCAGTATAACCAAGCTCAGTTCAAACCAGCTCTGTAGAAACCTGATCTGTACAACCCAGCCCAGTACAACCCAGTCCAGTACGACTCAGCTCAGTACAACCCAGCACAGTACAACCCAGCCCAGTACAACCCAGCTCATACAACCCGGCTCAGTACAACCCAGCCCAGTACAACACAGTCCAGTTCAACCCAGCCCAGTACAACCCAGCCCAGTACGACCCAGCCCAGTACGACCCAGCTCAGTACAACCCAGCTCAGTACAACCCAGACCAGTACAACCCAGCTCATACAACCCAGCCCAGTACAACCCAGCTCTTACAACCCAGCCCAACACAACCCAGCCCATACAACCCAGCTCTTACAACCTGGCTCAGTACAACCCAAGCCTGTAAAACCCAGCCATGGAAAACCCAGCCCAGTACGACCCAGCCCAGTACGACCCAGACCAGTACAACCCAGACCAGTACGACCCAACCCAGTACAACCCAGCTCAGTACAACTCAGCCCAGTACAACCCAGCTCTTACAACCCGGCTCAGTACAACCCAGGCCTGTACAACCCAGCTCAGTATAACCCAGACCAGTACAACCCAGCTCATACAACCCAGCTCAGTACAACCCAGGCCAGTACAACCCAGCCCAGTACAACTCAGTCCAGTACAACCCAGCATAGTACAACCCAGCCCAGAACAACCCAGCTCAGTACAATCCAGCCCAGTACAACCCACCACAATACAACCCAGCTCAGTACAACCCAGCACATACAACCCAGCTCAGTACAACCCAGGCCTGTACAACCCAGCCCAATAGAACCCAGCTCTGTATAACCCAGCTCAGTACAACCCAGCCCAATACAACCCCAGTCCTGTCCATCCCAGCCCTATACAACCCATCCCTGTACAAACCAGCACTTTACAACCCAGACCTGTACAACGCAGCCCTCTACAACAGCTGTCCTGTACAACGCAGCCCTGTACAACTCAGTCCAGTACAACCCAGCCCAGTACAACCCAGCGCAGTACAATCCAGCCCAGTACAACCCGGCTCAGTACAACCCAGGCCTGTACAACCCAGCCCATTACAACCCAGACCTGTACAACGCAGCCCTCTACAACAGCTGTCCTGTACAAACCAGCTCCGTACAATCCAGCCCAGTACGACCCAATCAAGTACAACCTTGCTCTGTACAACCCAGCCCTGTGCAACTCAGCCCTGTGCAACACAGCTCTGTATAACACGAGCCCTGTTCAACCCAGCCCAGTAAAGCCCAGCTGAATACAACCCAGGCCTGTGAAACACAGCCTTCTACAACCCAGCCCAGTACAACCCAGCCCTGTACAACCCAGCCCAGTACAACCCAGCTCATACAACCCAGCTCAGTACAACCCAGGCCTGTACAACGCAGCCCTGTACAATTCAGTCCAGTACAACCCAGCCCAGTACAACCCAGCGCAGTACAATCCAGCCCAGTACAACCCAGCCCTGTACAATGAAGCCCTGTACAACACAGCTCAGTACAACCCAGCCCTGTACAATGCAGCCCAGTACAATGCAGCCCAATAAAACGCAGCCCAGTACAAACCAGCCCAATGCAATCCAACTCAGTATAACGAAGCTCAGTTCAAACCAGCCCTGTAGAAATCTGACCTGTACAACCCAGCCCAGTACAACCCAGTCCAGTACGACTCAGCTCAGTACAACCCAGCACAGTACAACCCAGCCCAGTACAACCCAGCTCATACAACCTGGCTCAGTACAACCCAGCCCAGTACAACACAGTCCAGTTCAACCCAGCCCAGTACAACCCAGCCCAGTACGACCCAGCCCAGTACGACCCAGCTCAGTACAACCCAGCTCATACAACCCAGCCCAACACAACCCAGCCCAGTACAACCCAGCTCTTACAACCCAGCCCTATATAACCCCAGTCCTGTCCATCACAGCCCTATACAACCCATCCCTGTACAAGCCAGCCCATTACAACCCAGACCTGTACAATGCAGCCCTCTACAACAGCTGTCCTGTACAACGCAGCCCTGTACAACTCAGTCCAGTACAACCCATCCCAGTACAACCCAGCGCAGTACAATCCAGCCCAGTACAACCCGGCTCAGTACAACCCAGGCCTGGAAAACCCAGCCCAGTACGACCCAGCCCAGTACAACCCAGCCCAACACAACCCAGCCTAGTACAACCCAGCTCAGTACAACCCAGCCCAGTACAACCCAGCTCTTACAACCTGGCTCAGTACAACCCAGGCCAGTACAACCCAGCCCAGCACAACTCAGTCCAGTACAACCCAGCCCAGTACAACCCAGCCCAGTACGACCCAGCGCAGTGCAACCCAGCCCAGTATGACCCAGCTCAGTACAACCCAGCCCGGTACAACCCAGCTCAGTACAACTCAGCCCAGTACGACCCAGCTCTTACAACCCAGCTCAGTACAACCCTCCCAGTACAACCATACCCTGTGCAATGCAGCTCTATACAATACAGCCAAAAACAACCCAGCCCTGTACAACCCAGCCCAGTACAACACAGCTCTGTACAGCCCAGCTCAGTACAATCCAGCCCAGTACAACCCAGCTCATACCACACAGCTCAGTACAATCCAGCCCAGTACAACCCAGACCAGTACAACCCAGCTCATACAACCCAGCCCAACACAACCCAGCCCAGTACAACCCAGCTCTTACAACCCAGCCCTATATAACCCCAGTCCTGTCCATCACAGCCCTATACAACCCATCCCTGTACAAACCAGCCCATTACAACCCAGACCTGTACAACGCAGCCCTCTACAACAGCTGTCCTGTACAATGCAGCCCTGTACAACTCAGTCCAGTACAACCCAGCGCAGTACAATCCAGCCCAGTACAACCCGGCTCAGTACAACCCAGGCCTGTACAACCCAGCTCAGTACAACCCAGCCCAGTACAACCCAGCCCAACACAACCCAGCCTTGTACAACCCAGCTCAGTACAACCCAGCCCAGTACAACCCAGCTCTTACAACCTGGCTCAGTACAACCCAGCCCAGTACAACCCAGCCCAGTACGACCCAGCGCAGTACAACCCAGCCCAGTATGACCCAGCTCAGTACAACCCAGCCCGGTACAACCCAGCTCAGTACAACTCAGCCCAGTACGACCCTGCTCTGTACAACCCAGCTCCGTACCACCCTCCCCAGTACAACCCAGCCCAGTACAACCCTCCCCAGTACAACCCAGCCCAGTACAACCCTCACAGTACAACCATATCCTGTGCAATGCAGCCCTATACAACACAGCCCAAAACAACCCAGCCCTGTACAACCCAGCCCAGTACAACCCGGCCCAGAACAACCCTGCCTACTACAACCCAGTCCAGTACAACCCGGCCAGTACAACCGAGCCCTGTACAATGCAGCCCAGTACAACCCAGCCCTGTACAAACCAGTCCAATACAACCCAGCTCAGTACATCCCAGCCCTGTACAAACCAGTCCAATACAACCCAGCTCAGTACAGCCCAGCCCAGTACAACCCAGCCCAGTACAACCAAGCCCTGTACAACCCAGCTCTGTACAACCCCGCCCAGTACAACCCTCCCCAGTACAAACCAGCCCAGTACAACCCAGCCCTGTGAAACCCAGTCGAATACAACGCAGCTCAGTACAACCCTGCTCAGTACAACCCAGCCCAAAAACAACCTAGCCTGTACAACCCAGCCCAGTACAACCCAGCCCTGTACAAACCAGTCCAATACAACCCAGCTCAGTACATCCCAGCCCTGTACAAACCAGTCCACTACAATCCAGCTCAGTACAACCCAGCCCAGTACAACCCAGCTCAGCACAACCCAGCACAGTACAACCCGGCCCAGTACAACCGAGCCTTGTACAACCCGGCCCAGTACAACCGAGCCCAGTACATCCCAGCCTTGTACAAACCAGTCCACTACAACCCAGCCCTGTACAAACCAGTCCAATACAACCAAGCACAGTCCAACCCAGCCCAGAACAACCCAGCCCAGCACAACCCAGCCCAGGACAACCCGGCCCAGAACAACCCTGCCTACTACAACCCAGCCCAGTACAACCCGGCCAGTACAACCGAGCCCTGTACAACATGGCCCAGTACAACCCAGCCCTGTACAAACCAGTCCAATACAACCCAGCTCAGTACAACCCAGCCCAGTACAACCGAGCCCTGTACAACCCAGCCCAGTACAACCCAGCCCAGTACAACCCTTCTCAGTACAACCCAGCCCAGTACAACCCTCCCCAGTACAACTCAGCCCAGTACAACCCTCTCCAGTACAACCCAGCCCAGTGCACCCCAGCCCTGTGAAACCCAGTCGAATACAACACAGCTCAGTACAACCCTGCTCAGTACAATCCAGCCCAAAAACAACCTAGCCTGTACAACCCAGCCCAGTACAACGCAGCTCAGCACAACCCAGCCTAATACAACCCAGCCCAGTACAACCTGGCCCAGTACAACCCAGCCCAGTACAACACAGCTCAGTACAACCTGGCCCAGTACAACCGAGCCCTGTACAACCCAGCACAATACAACCCAGCCCAGTACAACCTGGCCCAGTACAACCGAGCCCTGTACAACCCAGCCTAATACAACCCAGCCCAGAACAAACCAGTCCAATACAACCCAGCTCAGTACATCCCAGCCTAATACAACCCAGCCCAGTACAACCCGGCCCAGTACAACCGAGCCCAGTACAACCCAGCCCTGTACAACCCAGCCCAGTACAACCCTCCCCAGTGCAACCCTACCCTGTGCAACGCAGCCCTTTTCAACACAGCCCAAAACAACCCAGCCCTGTACAACCCAGCGCAGTACAACCCAGCTCAGCACAACCCAGCTCAGTACAACCCAGCCCAGCACAACCCAGCCTACTACAACCCAGCCCTGTACATCCCAGCCCAGTACAACCAAGCCCTGTACAACCCGGCCCAGTACAAACCAGTCCAACACAACCCAGCTCACTACAACCCTGCTCAGTACAATCCAGCTCAGCACAACCCAACCTAATACAACCCAGCCCAGTACAACCCAGCCCTGTACAAACTAGTCCAATACAACCCAGCCCTGTACAACACAGCCCTGTACAACGCAGCCCAGTACAACCCTGCTCTGTACAACCCAGCTCCGTACCACCCTCCCCAGTACAACCCAGCCCAGTACAACCCTCCCCAGTACAACCCAGCCCAGTACAACCCTCCCAGTACAACCATACCCTGTGCAATGCAGCCCTATACAACACAGCCCAAAACAACCCAGCCCTGTACAACCCAGCCCAGTACAACCCAGCCCAGCACAACCCAGCCCAGTACAACCCTCCCCAGTACAACCCAGCCCAGTACAACCCAGTCCATTACAACCCAGCTCAGTACTTCCCAGCCCTGTACAAACCAGTCCATTACAACCCAGCTCAGTACAACCCAGCCCAGTACAAACCAGTCCAATACAACCCAGCTCAGTACAACACAGCCCAAAACAACCTAGCCCTGTACAACCCAGCCCAGCACAACCCAGCCTACTACAACCCAGCCCTGTACAAACCAGTCCAACACAACCCAGCTCACTACAACCCTGCTCAGTACAATCCAGCTCAGCACAACCCAACCTAATACAACCCAGCCCAGTACAACCCAGCCCTGTACAAACTAGTCCAATACAATCCAGCCCTGTACAACGCAGCCCAGTACAACCCTGCTCTGTACAACCCAGCTCCGTACCACCCTCCCCAGTACAACCCAGCCCAGTACAACCCTCCCCAGTACAACCCAGCCCAGTACAACCCTCCCAGTACAACCATACCCTGTGCAATGCAGCCCTATACAACACAGCCAAAAACAACCCAGCCCTGTACAACCCAGCCCAGTACAACCCGGCCCAGCACAACCCAGCCCAGTACAACCCTCCCCAGTACAACCCAGCCCAGTACAACCCTCCCAGTACAACCATACCCTGTGCAATGCAGCTCTATACAATACAGCCCAAAACAACCCAGCCCTGTACAACCCAGCCCAGTACAACACAGCCCAATACAACCCAGCCCAGTACAACCCAGCCCTGTACAAACCAGTCCAATACAACCCAGCACAGTCCAACCCAGCCCAGAACAACCCAGCCCAGCACAACCCGGCCCAGAACAACCCTGCCTACTACAACCCAGTCCAGTACAACCCGGCCAGTACAACCGAGCCCTGTACAATGCAGCCCAGTACAACCCAGCCCTGTACAAACCAGTCCAATACAACCCAGCTCAGTACATCCCAGCCCTGTACAAACCAGTCCAATACAACCCAGCTCAGTACAACCCAGCCCAGTACAACCCAGCCCAGTACAACCAAGCCCTGTACAACCCAGCTCTGTACAACCCCGCCCAGTACAACCCTCCCCAGTACAAACCAGCCCAGTACAACCCAGCCCTGTGAAACCCAGTCGAATACAACGCAGCTCAGTACAACCCTGCTCAGTACAACCCAGCCCAAAAACAACCTAGCCTCTACAACCCAGCCCAGTACAACCCAGCCCTGTACAAACCAGTCCAATACAACCCAGCTCAGTACATCCCAGCCCTGTACAAACCAGTCCACTACAATCCAGCTCAGTACAACCCAGCCCAGTACAACCCAGCTCAGCACAACCCAGCCTAATACAACCCAGCACAGTACAACCCGGCCCAGTACAACTGAGCCTTGTACAACCCGGCCCAGTACAACCGAGCCCAGTACATCCCAGCCTTGTACAAACCAGTCCACTACAACCCAGCTCAGCACAACCCAGTCTAATACAACCCAGCCCAGTACAACCTGGCCCAGTACAACCGAGCCCTGTACAACCCAGCTCAGTACAACCCAGCCCTGTACAAACCAGTCCAATACAACCCAGCACAGTACAACCTGGCCCAGTACAACCGAGCCCTGTACAACCCAGCTCAGTACAACCCAGCCCTGTACAAACCAGTCCAATACAACCAAGCACAGTCCAACCCAGCCCAGAACAACCCAGCCCAGCACAACCCAGCCCAGGACAACCCGGCCCAGAACAACCCTGCCTACTACAACCCAGCCCAGTACAACCCGGCCAGTACAACCGAGCCCTGTACAACGTGGCCCAGTACAACCCAGCCCTGTACAAACCAGTCCAATACAACCCAGCTCAGTACAACCCAGCCCAGTACAACCGAGCCCTGTACAACCCAGCCCAGTACAACCCAGCCCAGTACAACCCTCCTCAGTACAACCCAGCCCAGTACAACCCTCCCCAGTACAACTCAGCCCAGTACAACCCTCTCCAGTACAACCCAGCCCAGTGCACCCCAGCCCTGTGAAACCCAGTCGAATACAACACAGCTCAGTACAACCCTGCTCAGTACAATCCAGCCCAAAAACAACCTAGCCTGTACAACCCAGCCCAGTACAACGCAGCTCAGCACAACCCAGCCTAATACAACCCAGCCCAGTACAACCTGGCCCAGTACAACCCAGCCCAGTACAACACAGCTCAGTACAACCTGGCCCAGTATAACCGAGCCCTGTACAACCCAGCACAATACAACCCAGCCCAGTACAACCTGGCCCAGTACAACCGAGCCCTGTACAACCCAGCCTAATACAACCCAGCCCAGTACAAACCAGTCCAATACAACCCAGCTCAGTACATCCCAGCCTAATACAACCCAGCCCAGTACAACCGAGCCCTGTACAACCCAGCTCAGTACAACCCAGCCCTGTACAAACCAGTCCAGTACAACCCAGCACAATACAACCCAGCCCAGTACAACCTGGCCCAGTACAACCGAGCCCTGTACAACCCAGCTCAGTACAACCCAGCCCTATACAAACCAGTCCAATACAACCCAGCACAGTACAACCTAGCCCAGTACAACCCAACCCAGTACAACCCGGCCCAGTACAACCCGGCCCAGTACAACTGAGCCCTGTACAACCCAGCTCAGTACAACCCAGCTCAGTACAACCCAGTCCAGTACAACCCAGCCCAGTTCAACCCAGCCCTGTACAACCCTGCCCTGTACAACCCAGTTGAATACAACCCAGCCCTGTGCAACCCAGCCCAGTAAAACCCGGCCCTGTACAACACAGCCCGATACAACCCAGCTCAGTTTAACACAGTTCAGTGTAACTCATCTCCCCAACCTGAATCCAGCAGAGCACAACCATATCTGTCAGTATCAGACAGCTGTCAGAATCAAATGATAACCCCCCGTCCCAGGTCAAGTTTGTGTGTCTCATCCTCGGAATCTGATGTCCATCTTGAGTGGGGATCTCCTGTCTCTGAAGGGAGAGAGAGCCACCAGCTGTTTTATCCTGGGAGAGAGTGAGCAGCTTCAAGTTCCTGGGTGTCAAGATCTCTGTGGATTTAACTTGGCCCCAACATATCGATGTAATTATAAAGAAGGCAAGACAGCGGCTATACTTAATTAGGAATTTGAAGATATTTGGCACATCAACAAATTCACTCAAAAACTTCTATAGTTGTACCGTGGAGAGTATCACTGTCTGGTATGGAGGAGCTACTGCACAGGACCGAAAGAAGCTGCAGAAGGTTGTAAATCTAGTCAGCTCCATCTTGAGTACCAGTTTACAAAGTACCCAGGATATCTTTAGAGAGCGGTGTCTCAGAAGGCAGTGTCCATTATTAAGGACCTCCAGCACCCAGGACATGCCCTTTTCTCACTGTTACCATCAGGTAGGAGGTACAGAAGCCTGAAGGCACACACTCAGCGATTCAGGAACAGCTTCTTCCCCTCTGCCATCCGATTCCTAAATGGACATTGAACCCTTGGACACTACTGCACTTTTTTAAAATGTACTGTATTTCTGTTTTTGCACCTTTTAAAATCTATTCAATAAACATAATTGATTTACTTGTTTATTATTATTATTATTATTATTTTATTTATTGTCTTTTTTTCTCTGCTAGATTATGTATTACATTGAATTGCTGCTAAGTTCACAAATTTCACGTCACATGCCGGTGATAATAAACCTGATTCTGATTCTGACATGGTCAGTCCCAGCTCTTGCACAGCTGCCCTCAGACACTGGCCTTGAGAGCAATGGCTGACCCAGTAAATGATTTGTTAATACGGGCTGTGGAGCATTGCTGTGTGTTCTCGGTCCTTTATTGAAACAATGTGGAATAAGCAACACTGAGAGTCTCCTCCTAAACGTCCCCTTGCCAAGTTCCACTGCCGGTTTGTTTACTATCTCGCTGCCTGGTAACTGGGAGCTGGCAGAGCTCCACCTGCACAGGCTCTGCAGCCAGAGATGTGTTTACTGCCACATACAATCGTATCTGCAGCCTAGCAACCAGATAAAGCAGTTTAAGTTAGTTACAATCACTTCAACACGTTCATGCTTGCTTCATTTGGTGTATGCATTTCACCTTTAATTTGCTGTGGTTGTGGCACGGTTTATTACATCGACCATGTGATGAAATAAATCAAATTCAGGATCCCAGCAAGTTCATCTGACTGCCCTTTAATATCAGAGTTGCTCAAATTGGAATTAAAGACAGGAGAAGTCCAGTTAATTGTAGTCCTCAGATCAAACTTAAAGCAGTTCCAATTATTTAAAACTATAGGCAGGTGAGGGAAAGCTGCTTTGTCTATTATCCTGTCATTAAAGTTCAATAAAAACTGGCCTTGCTTTAAAAGTGTGAAAATCTGAATGAGGTCTAACTGCAAGTGTTGCAATCAGACAGGGTTGTAGTGTCATAGAGTTAGGCAGACCTTCAGCTTAATTTGTCCATACCAACTATGATGTCCATCTCAGCTAGTCTCATTTGGCTTACATGCCATTAACCCTTTCCTATTCATGTTCTTGTCTGAATGTTCTTTAAAACATTGTAATTCTAACTGCCTCTACCACTTCTGCTGGCAGCTCGTTCCACGTACCCACCACCCTCTATGTCTAAAAGTGACCTCTTAGGTCCCTTTTCTATCCTCCCCCTCTCAATCAAAATCTGTGTCCTCTAGTTTTAGACTTCCCTACTCTGGCAAAAAGACTGTGAGCGATCTACAGCCCTCATGATTTTATAATCCTCTATAAGATCACTCTAGTCTTTTATCAATAGTTCAATTGATTTATCAATAAATCAATTATTTTATCAATAATGCAGAGACACAGCCTGAAACGCTGACAATTCCTTTACTGCTTACAGGTGTGGTTTCCCCGTGGAGTCTCTCCAGCAGTTTGCTGTTTGCTCCACATTCCAGCAGCAGCGGTCCCTAAGGCCTCTCCAACTTGGAAGTTTTGATGTACAAATGGGGTGCAAGATTATACCTCCCTGAAGTTTGTGACAGGGCAGTGAGGGGGGCATTCAGCTTGCTTGCCTTCAGAGGCAGGGTCATTGAGTATAAAAGGTTGGATATCACGTTGTAGCTGTACAAGACATAGGTTAGGTCATGCTTCCAATAAGATGGTGGGGCATTCAGATGCAATGGCCTCTCATGGATCTACCAAAGGTTTTTTTTCTTTGTTATATGTGTTTTTTATGATCACGAGACAAAATGGACTCCAGAAACTTTGGGTATAGCAGGTCTACTGCATGAGAGTGCTGCTCATTGATCAGAGTAGTCGACCAGAGTGTCGGAGAAGGAGCCAGCTGGCGTGTCGTTGGAGCCAGAATGAGTTTGCAGGAGCTGACCCGGGTGCAGACCATGTTGCTGCCTGCTACCAAAGGCATTGTATTTGGTGCATGAAGTCTGTGCTTGGTTGGAGGTTTGGCCTCTCCTGATGGTGCTGCCCTCCAGTGTTCAATTGGTGGAATTGCTGGGAATTGTACCATCAATTTGCGGGAAAAGTTGCTCAAGTCTTGGACTACATATATGGTTTTTTTTGCATGACTATGTTATTTTTTTGTTCTCTATTTTGCACAAATGCTTTGTATCTTGGCGCCAGAGGAACGCTGTTTCATTCAGCTACATCCATGTCTGGTTGAAAGACAATTAAACTTGATTTGCTCGGGATATTGTGCACAGCTCCATTCATTACATGATGATACACTGAAAGCAGAATGGATGCATCAGGATGATATCTGGAACACTGGGCACCGGTTACAAAGTGAAGCTAGATAAGTTGGGTTTGTTCTCACTGGAGCGGAGAAGGCGGGGGGGTGACAATATAAAGGTTTATAAAGTCATAAAGGGCATAGATAGGATAAATAGTCACCTTATTTTTCCAAGGGTAGGGAAGCCTAAAACTAAAGGACATAAAGGATTTAAGAGATCTGAGTGGCATGTTTTTCACTCAGAGCTTGTCGGATACACAGAAGGAGCTGTCAGTGGAAGTAGTAGAGGCAGGTACAATCACAACACGTAAAAGGCATTTGGACAGGTACTTGAACAGGAAAGCAATAGGATTTTCAAAAATGGGAACAGTGTCGATAGGCAGAATGGACAGCAAGGAACTACTTCCATTAGTTCAGCCAAAGTGGGAGGTAGTGAGATGTAGAGAATTCAAAGGCAACACGAGTGAATCTGCAGGTGCATAGATGCTGTCTGGCCTGCTGAGTTCTGCCAGCATTTTGTGTTTTTAGTGAGATGTAGAGTGGGAAAAGAGCTGAGGGTCTGACTGGAAGAAAATCAGAAAAGGGATGAAAATGAGGGCAAATGTTGGTGCATAAGGGGATGGTAAATGAGTGGGAATCAACTAAAACAGGGGGTAATTCTGTGTAGGATCAAACATAGGCTTCGGACTTCTAGATAAGTTGGAGATGGTGCAGAAGGAACTTGAGAAAGGGAATGTTGCAGAGAAACAAATATTTTGATAAGAACTGTTCATACTTTTTTAAATAATCACCAAACTTTTTGGTCCCTGAGGACCAAATAGTCGGATAATATACAGATTGAAAGGTGACAGAGGAAATCTTGTGTGGTAGCATTCTGAGTGGAGATAAATGGTGTCTGGGAACACTTCAGACAAAGAGTAACCTGGTCTGGAATCCCACTAACCTGCACTTAGCTTTTTGATGATTAGTATTGTGGGTACGACAGGATCTATCATGAGTGTATACATCCTAGCTATACACCACCACGCGTGCACACTGCATACGCCCCATGTGGTCCCCACATACACCCCATGGAAACAGCAGCGGGCTGGGCTTTGCTGGCACAAACACTATTGCAGAAGTATTCTGTCTTTTCTGCCACAGAGCTTAGTACATTTATTTTCCATTTTTTTTCCACCCACCAAAGCTGGGTGGCAGTGTGAAATGTGAGGAGGATGTTATGAAAATGCAGGGTGACTTGGACAGCTTGGGTGAGTGGGCAGATGCATGGCAGATGCAGTTTAATGTGGATAAATGTAAGGTTATCACTTTGGTGGCAAGAACAGGAAGGCAGCTTACTATCTGAATGGTGTCAAGTTAGGAAAAGGGGAAGTACAATGAGATCTAGGTGTCCTTGTTCATCAGTCACTGAAGGTAAGCATGCAGGTACAGCAGGCAGTGAAGAAAGCTAATGGCATGTTGGCCTTCATAACAAGGGAAGCTGAGTATAGGAGCAAAGAGGTCCTTCTGCAGTTGTACAGGGCCCAGGTGAGACCACACCTGGAGTATTGTGTGCAGTTTTGGTCTCCAAATTTGAGGAAAGACATTCTTGCTGTTGAGGGAGTGCAGCGTAGGTTCACGAGGTTAATTCCCGGGATGGCAGGGCTGTCGTATGTTGAAAGATTGGAGTGACTGGGCTTGTATACACTGGAATTTCGAAGGATGAGAGGGGATCTGATTAAAACATATAAGATTATTAAGGGATTGGACACGCTAGAGGCAGGAAACATGTTCCCGATGTTGGGGGAGTCCAGAACCAGAGACCACAGTTTAAGAATAAGGGGTAAGCCATTTAGAACGGAGTTGAGGAAAAACTTTTTCACCCACAGAGTGGTGGATCTATGGAATGTTCTGCCTCAGAAGGCAGTGGAGGCCAATTCTCTGGATGCTTTCAAGAGTTAGATAGAGCTCTTAAAGATGGCAGAGTCAAGGGAAATGGGGAGAAGGCAGGAACGGGGTACTTATTGTGGATGATCAGTCATGATCACAGTGAATGGTGGTGCTGGCTCGAAGGGCCGAATGGCCTACTCCTGCACCTATTGTCTATTGTCTTTTGCAAATCCTACTAGCAGAGACTGTCAGACAATGCGTTGCTTTACACTTCTCCCAGACCTGAGAAGCTGCACTCCCTTGCTGCCATTGCAGAATATCAGCTTAAAATGCTGTGTTCTAACCCGGTCTGGTGCTTTTAGTTACAACCTTCTGATTCAGCTGTCAGAGTTCCTCCAAACCAACATCGATGTAATTTCACAAGTATGTAGTGACACACTGGGAATATTTTATATTTTCAAACCAAGCCCAGAGGGAATGTCTATTCTCATCATTAGCTGCACTGTACAAAATTCTTCAAGGGTACATTATAACAATGTGTCCAATAAATAAAGCTTCAGAACAGGTACCCTCAGAAGAAGCTAAAGACTCATCATGGCTTAACTATTAATGTTTTTCCATGGGGCACAATCACCCCTGCCCCTTTTCCCCTTGGTTACCAGAGCATGACTGCTCGGCAGGTTCAACCAGCAGTGGAGCCAGTGCACTCCGGCAAAGGAGCTAGAGCGCCATGCAGTGGACACCGGCAGTAGGTCAGGCAGGCTGGGGCTGAAACCGCATTTAGTCCGGAAACCTACAAGGAGGTCGAGAAAGCTGGTGATCAACGCTGAGTGCCACAGGGGAAACTCCGAGACACCGGCATCCTAAATTCAAATATATGAAGAGATGGAACTAAGACATCATTTGCACAGAGATTTTTAACTTCAGAGTTGCTATTTGGATTAGATGCAAATACCCCTGCTGAGTGAAACAGAAGGAAAATGCATAACTGCAATAAATTAGTTAGAGCTATTAATATTCTGCACATTTTAAGTAAATGTGGAATTAATAAATATAGGACTGGCACTCAATAGCACAGGTTTTGTTGTGGCAACAGTTCAGTGTTTGCCAGAATTACTGATCAAATCTAAAATTATCAGGTGCAGAGATAAATGCTCACTGTTCTTATCTTACAAGGACTCTACACCAAGATTACAAGAGTAAAAGGATCTCGAACTCTCCTGGCATAAACGACACATAAACGCTTCTCTGGCTTCCAGCTGCGTCCAGGTATTGATTTTAACAGACGTTTTGATGACAAACCCCACCATTTTCATCAGGAATGATGCCTAAGCATATATAACCCTGAGATATACCTACCTAACTCCCATCATCTGTCCCTCCTGATTAGTTTCTGCTGTCCCACCTTCTTTAAAATCATATTCCAGTTCTTACCTAGAGCAGAACCTTCATCTTTGCTGAATTTCCTATTCTCTAGTCTTACTTCAATGGCTTCCTTCCCCAGACGGTCACAAAAGGCACTGGTGTGGCACAGTAGTTCAATGTCATCAAAGTCAATCCTGTGGTTATTGCATACCACACCCAAAGGGACACGCCTCCTGTGCTCCTTCGTGCCGGTTTCACATTGCGCCCTATCTGGCCGATATACACTGCTCTGCATTCACAGGGAATTCTGTAAGTGCCAGCTGTCCTGAGTCACACACACACCATGACCTGAGCTTGTTTACTGTCCTTCGCCTTAGCGCCATTCTGTAGGAACATTGTGCGCAATCATCTTATTTCCTTGTGGAGACTCTCTGGGTCCAAAACAGTTTTTGCACGGTTAATCGAAGTAGAAAGAACTGATCTACTTTGGGAGGTGTGACGGGTGCTGTAATTGGTGAGCAATGAGTCCATGTGAGTTGGCTTCTGATAGATGCTGTGCCAGAGGCAATTGTCCGGTTTCCATCGTATCAGAATGTCCAGGAGTGGGAATACACCCATTCTCCTCCATCTCCATCGTAAACTGAATGTTTGGATATATGCTGTTCACATGGTCGTGGAACTGTAGGGGGTGCCTGGAGTCCATTGGCCACAAATTGAAGGTGTCATTGACGTACCTGAAGAAGCACTTGGGGCGTAAAGGCGATGGACCCGAGAAGAATATCAACACCTTTACAGGCTGTATTCAGATGTAACTGACATTTTAATGGAATAGTAATTTACTGTTATCAATGTATTCTTTCACCTTAAAATTAGTATTGCTTTTTTGTACGGAAGATTGTATCATTTCTAACTTTCACTGTTGGTTTATTTTATTTCTCTTCCCTAATTCTATTGTATTTCCAAATATTATTTCACAGTTATAGTTTCTTTAAACAGCAATAGACTTTCTTTTCTAAGAAGGAATGTTGTGGCTCTGTGTCAGTGTAATGTGAATGAATATGGGTATCGTTTGGAATTAAATATGACTACAAACGTTTCCTGATCATTTCACATTAACCTGACTAGGCACCTCCCAGGCCTGCTTCCACCTCCGATGTGACGCCATGCATATGCATGGAGTTATTTCTCTAGAAACATTGCAGTGGAAATTTGACCACAGTGATCTCAAGAGCAAGCATTGTTCACCATTCCCAGGGTAAATCGATGTTAACAATTCTGTCAATACTGGGACTCTCTAAAATAATCCCTATCGAGTACGTTTTATCTTTCCAGTATCTACCTACAGCATCTCTAACTCCTCCACACCAGTCTCACCTCCCAATCCTGTAACCCCAGAAGGTCCCAGCTTCCAGGATCCCAGATTTCAAACTCAGATCTTTGCTGGTACTGATCCCTCAATTGCCCTGGCCATGACTTCCAACCATCTATTACAGACCCCAACCCCCACCCCCACCCCAATTCTCTCACAAAGGTCCTGATCTTCACCCACCTTTCTGCACCTTCACCACGACACTGTCATCCCAATCACTCTCCTGCCAATTTACAAATCCCTACTTTCCACCCAGTGAACATTTCACCCACACCCAAGCTGGCCTCTGATGGCCCAGCCCTGCCTCCTGTGGGAATTTCACTCAAACTTGCTCCAGAATGATCACCTGTCTTCTCCTCTATCCAGTCCTCAGGATACAGCCTCAGTCCCAGGGTTCACACTTTCCTTTTTAAGGTGACTCAGTAACGGCCTATGCACTTCTGAGCTCAGCAATCTACTGCAGAGATACGCAGTGACCTGACAACCCACCTTCGACAAGTTCCTGCTCCGGTTTGCTCTCTTCCCGTTTATAATCAATGAGGATTGCAGCTTCTTCCTTGCTCATTCACAGATGGGTCAGGTTCCATGTAGAGAGTGTCCAGGCTGACAGGAACCTGGAAGGTCTTTAGGCTACTCATACAGTCAATCATAAAAAGCCATTCCTTTGTGGCTGACAGAAAAATCCAGGCCACTAATGTGTTTGGACAGTACCAAAGTGTTCTCAAGACCAGAACTGCAGGCAACCTGTCACAATAATGGGCCACACTTTGCGTTCTGCATTGATCTCTACTTCTTTCACACTTGCCCTCAAGCCTTCTATAGCTTATTCATTCATAGAATCATACAGCTCATAATAAAGTCCTTCAGCCACTGTATATATACCGATCATCAATTAACTAGGTTAATCCCATTTGCAGTCTACATCCTTCAAAAGCTCAGCACTTCCAGTGCTCACCAAAGTACCTACTCAATGTTGTGTCTCCACGATCCCCTCAGTGTGTTCCAATTTTCAGCCATCCTCCAGATGGAAAGATTCCCCCCCAACTTCACCGACTCCTTACATCTGGTTGGAGGTACCTCTACTCAGGGGAAAGGTTTTTCGTTATCCACCTTACCCATTACCCAACAGTTAATACTGTTCACCTTTACCAAATTCCTCCTC
This sequence comes from Hypanus sabinus, assembly GCF_030144855.1. Taxonomy (NCBI): domain Eukaryota; kingdom Metazoa; phylum Chordata; class Chondrichthyes; order Myliobatiformes; family Dasyatidae; genus Hypanus; species Hypanus sabinus. The sequence goes on from NC_082733.1 coordinate 7,421,830, forward strand.
AGTCTCTCTGCTCTGGAGAAAACAAGCAGAATCTCTCCAGGTCCTCGTCATAGCTAGAAGGTCCTATGACAGGCAACGTCCTGGTGAAGCTCCTCAGGCCACTCCGGAACTTTCTGTAACTTCAGTGCTGGATCCTCAACAATGGGATCCAGGATCTATGTTAACAGAGCAGGCAAGTTTTACCATCCATAATCAATCAGATAGAAGGATCTTCACTAAGCCATAAGTAATAGTTGGAAATACTAATTCAAAGACAAACCATGCGTGGAATGAGAAATGATTCTTTTTATTTCATTCAAGGATGCAGGCTTCACCTTCTGATCCAACATTTAATTGTCCATCCTGGTTACTTTTGAGTTGCCTTCTCAATCCAATGCAGATTCAGGATTTTGACCAAGTAACAGTGAATCATCTTCATCATTATCATCATCATTATTATCATAGAAACATAGAAAACCTATAGCACAATACAGGCCCTTTGACCCACAAAGCTGTGCAGAACATGTCCTTACCTTAGAAATTACCTATGGTTACCCATAGCCCTCTATTTTTCTAAGTTCCATGTACCTGTCCAGGAGTCTCTTAAAAGACCCTATCGTATCTGTCTCCACCACCATCGCTGGCAGCCCATTCCACGCACTCACCACTCCGAGTAAAAAAACTTACCCCTGATATCTCCTCTGTACCTACTTCCAAGCACCTTAAAACTGTGCCCTCTCACACTAGCCATTTCAGCCCTGGGAAAAAGCCTCAGACTATCCACATGATCAATGCCTCTCATTATCTTGTACACCTCTATCAGGTCACCTCTCATCCTCCGTCACTCCAAGGAGAAAAGACCAAGTTCACTCAACCTATTCTCATAAGGCATGCTCCCCAATCCAGGCAACATCCTTGTAAATCCCCTCCACATCCTTCCTATAGTGAGGTGACCAGAACTGAGCACAGTACTCCAAATGGGGTCTGACCAGGGTCCTATATAACTGCAACATTACCTCTTGACTCCTAAACTCAATCCCACAATTGATGAAGGCCAATGCATCGTATGCCTTCTTAACCACAGAGTCAATCTGCACAGCAGATTTTAGTGTCCTATGGACTCAGAACCCAAGATCTGTCTGATCCTCCACACTGTCAAGAGTCTTACCATTAGTACTATATTCTGCCATCATATTTGACCTACCAAAATGAACCACCTCACACTTATCTGGGTTGAACTCCATCAACCACTTCTCAGCCCAGTTTTGCATCCTATCAATGTCCTGCTGTAACCTCTGACAGCCCTCCACACTATCCACAACACCTCCAACCTTTGTGTCATCAACAAATTTACTAACCCATCCCTCCACTTCCTCGTCTAGGTCATTTATAACAATCACGAAGAGTAAGGGTCCCAGAACAGATCCCTGAGGCATCCTACTGGCAACCAACCTCCATGCACGATATGACTTCTGTGGGCAAGCCATTTCTAGATCCACAAAGCAGTGTCCCCTTGGATCCCATACCTCTTTACTTTTTCAATAAGCCTTGCATGGGGTACCCTATCAAAAGCCTTGCTGAAATCCATATATACTACATCTATTGTTCTACCTTCATCAATGTGTTTAGTCACATCCTCAAAAAATTCAATCAGGCTCATAAACCGTGACCTGCCTTTCACAAAGCCATGTTGACTATTCCTAATCATATTATGCCTCTCCAAATGTTCATAAATCCTCAGGATATTCTCCATCAACTTACATTGAGGTAAGACTCACTGGTCTATAATTTCCTGGGCTATCTCTACTCCCTTTCTTGGATAAAGGAACAACATTCACAACCCTCCAATCCTCCAGAACCTTTCCCATTCCCATTGATGATGCAAAGATCATCACCAAAGGCCCAGCAATTTCCTCCTTCGCTTTCCACAGTAGCCTGAGGTACACTATATCTTGTCCGGTCCAGGTAACTTATCCAACTTGATGCTTTCCAAAAGCTCCAGGACATCCTCTTTCTTAATGCAGTATCTACATGCTCAAGCTTTTCAGTCCACTGTAAGTCATCCCTACAATCGCCAAGATCCTTTTCTGTAGTGAATACTGAAGCAAAGTATTCATTAAGTATCTCTGCCATCTCCTTCGGTTCCATACACACTTTTCCACTATCACACTTGATTGGTCCTATTCTCTCAGATCTTATCCTCTTGCTCTTCATATACTTGTAGAATGCCTTGGGGTTTTCCTTAATCCTGTCCACCAAGGCCTTCTCATTGCCCCTTCTGGCTCTCTTAATTTCATTCTTAAGCTCCTTCTTGCTAGCCTTATAATTTTCTAGATCTCTATCATTACCTAGTTTTTTTTCAACCTTTCATAAGCTTTTCTTTTCTTCTTGACTAGATTTACAAAAGCCTTCATACACCACGGTTCCTGTACCCTACCATCCTTTCCCTGTCTAATTGGAATGCACCTACGCAGAACTCCACATACTTATCTCCTGAACATTTGCCACTTTTCTTCCATACATTTCTCTGAGAATATCTGTTCCCAATTTATGTTTCCAAGTTCCTGCCTGATAGCCTCATATTTCCCCTTACTCCAATTAAACACTTTCCAAACTTGTCTGTTCCTATCCCTCTCCAATGCTAAAGGAGATAGAATTGTGATCACTATCTCCAAAATGCTCTCCCACTGAGAGACCTGACACCTGACCAGGTTCATTTCCCAATACCAGATCAAGTACAGTCTCTCCTCTTGTAGGCTTATCTACATATTGTGTCAAGAAACTTTCATGAACATACCTAACAAACTCCACCACATCTAAACCCCTTGCTCTAGGGAGATGCCAATCAATATTTGGGAAATTAAAACTTCCCGCCACAACAACCCTGTTATTAATACACCTTTCCAGAATGTGTCTCCCTATCTGCTCCTCGATGTCCCTGTTACTATTGGGTGGTCTATAAAAAACACCCAGTAGAGTTATTGACCCCTTCCTGTTCTTAACTTCCACCCATAGAGTCTCAGTAGACAATCCCTCCATGACTTCCTCCTTTTCTGCAGCCGTGACAGTATCTCTGATCAACAGTGCCATGCCCCCATCTCTTTTGCCTCCCTCCCTGTCCCTTCTGAAACATCTAAATCCTGGCACTCCAAGTAACCATTCCTGTCCCTGAACCATCCAAGTCTCTGTGATGGCCACAACATCATATTTCCAAGTACTGATCCACGCTCTAAGCTCATCCACTTTGTTCATAATACTCCTTTGATTAAAATAGACACATCTCAAACCATTGGTCTGAGCGTGTCCCTTCTCTATCACCTGCCTGTACTCCCTCTTGCACTGTCTACAAGCTTTCTCAATTTGTGAGCCAACCGCCTCTTCCCCAATCTCTTCAGTTCGGTTCCCACCCCCAACAATTCTAGTTTAAACTCTCCCTGATAGCTTCAGCAAACCTCCCCGCCAGGATATTGGTCCCCTTGGGATTCAAGTGCAACCTGTCCTTTTTGTACAGATCACATCTGCCCCAAAAGAGGTCCCAATGATTCAGAAATCTGAATTGCTGCCCCCCGCTCCAATCCTTCAGCCAACCATTTATCCTCCACCTCATTCTATTCCTATACTCACTGCGGCACAGGCAGTAATCCCGAGATTACTACCTTTGAGTTCCTGCTTCTCAACATCCTTCCCAACTCCCTGTAATCTGTTTTCAGGACCTCTTCCCTTTTCCTACCTACGTCATTGGTACCAATATGTACCACAACCTCTGGCTGTTCTCCTTCCCACTTCAGGTTATCATGGACACGATCAGAAACATCCCAGACCCTGGCACCTGGGAGGCAAACTACCATCTATGTCCTTTCCTGCATCCACAGAATCATCTGTCTGACTCCCTATCTATACAGTCCCCTATCACTTCCTTTCCCTACCCTTCTGAACCACAGGGCCAGACTCTGTGCCAGAGGCATGGCCACTGTTGCTTCCCTCAGGTAGGCTGTCCCCCCAACAGTACTCAAACAGGAGTACTTATTGTTAAGAGGGACAGCCACAGGGTTACTCTCCAGTATCTGACTCTTGCCCTTCCCTCTCCTGACTGTTACCCACTTATCTGTCTCCCGTAGCCCTGGTGTGACTACCTGCCTTTAGCTCCTCTCTATCACCTCCTCACTCTCCCTGACCAGATGAAGGTCATCGAGCTGCATCTCCAGTTCCCTAAGGAGCTCAGCTCGACACACTGGGTGCAGATATGCCTGGGAGTCTCCAGGACTTCCCACATCTGACACCAAACACAGAACACCGGCCTCACACACATACTTCCTGTCTGTATTCTCCACAGGCAACCTACCTCACCTCGACACATAATCGATGAAGCCCTGTTGCCCTGTTGAGCCAAATCCTTCCTACTCTGTCGCCCGCTCTATAAAGCTGTCTCCTTTTAAACTCTTCTCGCTGACATCCACACGCTTGCACAGCCGTGCCCCAATCAAACCACTGAAGAAATCATCATTATCATCATCTTCATCATCGTCTATTTATTTATTTGTCTGTTTATCCATTTATTTATCTATTTGGCTATTTACTTATTTATTGCTTGATTGAGTACAGCATAGAGTAGGCTCTTCTGGCCCTTTAAACCCATTGCCCAGCAACTCCCAATTTAATCCTAGCCTAATCACAGGACAATTTACGATGACCAATTAACTTTGCAATCGGTATGTCTTTGGAATGTGGGAGAAAACAGAGCACCTGGAGGAAACCCATGTGATCGTGGGGAGAACATACGAACTCCTTACAGGCAGCAGCAAGAATTGAACCCAGGTCGCCTGTACTGTGAAGCTTTGTGCTAGCCACCATGCTACCCTACATCATTATCAGGATTGCCCGTGTTGTATGACGTGGGCGATATTCTGTTATTCATGACTGTTCTTGGCAAATTTTTCTACAGAAGCGGTTTGTCACCGACTTCTTCTGGGCAGTGTCTTTACAAGTTGGGTGACCCCAGCCATTGCCAACACTCTTCACGGATTGTGTTCCCAGTATCAGTAGTTTCATAATCAGGACTTGTGATGTGCACCAGCTGCTCATACAACCTGCACCCATGCCTCCACATGACACTGGTTGGGGGGCGTCAAGCAGCTGCTGCACCTTGCCCAAGGGTGGTCTACAGGCTAGCAGAAGGAAAATCTTACACCTCTTTTGGTACAGGCGTATCTGCGACCCACCACGCAAGCAGTGAAAGATCTGTGATACATTTCCTAGTGTGTGGCTTGGAAGGCAACTTCCAGGCAGTGGTGTTCCCGTACTTTAGCTCTCCTTCTTGCTCTAGCTGGTCCTAGCTGTAGGCTTGGAAGGTGCAGCCGAAGGAATCTTGTTGAGTTGCTGCAAGTCAGCCTTCAGGGGGCACAAAGTGCTGATACCGCGTATTGGTGGTGGAATGAGTGCCCATCAAGTGGGATGCCGTGCCCCGTGGGTGGCAGGCTTTTTCAGGGTTGTTGAAGGTGTATTCACCCAGGAAAGTAGCGAGTGTTCTGATGCGAGCTTTGTGGATGTGAACAGGATTTGGGGAGTCACTCGTAGCAGGATTCCTTTGCTCCTGGAGCCACATTGTGTCTCTGGCTACTGGAGTTCAGTTTCTGGTCAATGGTAAAACCCCAGAATCTCGCTAGCGGGGGATTCTGTGATGATTCCGGGGGGGGGGGGGGGTTGATGGCTGGATTTTCTCATCATCATTGCCTGATGCTTCTGTGGTGCAAATGTGGAGTTTGAAAAGAGTTTCCTGATGGCAGAAAGAGAGAAAGGTCAAGAATAAAAGAAAACTTCTCTTTCCATTGCAAATTCCAAACCAATATCTGAACCGTGTTCCAGCTGTTCCTCTCATCTTTTTATCCGTGCGAAAGGATCTTCACCATGACTGAACAGGTTGTTTGCTCTGAGCCTATTTCAGAATTTCAGGGTTTTAGCCAGTTAAATGGTATATGAATTAATACAAAATTTTGACAAAATCCATACTATATTTTCTGCCCACAAAGATAGTGGACTAAAATATAATGAAAACATAATTATCTTTTGTAATCATTTTATGAACACAAGCATGGAACTTCTAAACTCTTGAGCTATTATTGACGAGTTCTTCTATTGCCGGTTTTGATTAACTGTTATGAAGCAGATGTGTGTACTTTGAGGATTGGTGTGGACAGAGTGATCAAACTTTAAACTGGTTTGAAGAGCAGATGATTCCGGTTCCTTTTGCCCTTCGCTTCCCCCGAATGGTTCCCACTGTCAGAATCAGAATCAGCAGTGAAACTTGTTTTGCGGCGGCAGCACGTTATAATAAAAGCTGTGAGTTACACCGAGAAGTGTACATGCAGTATTCAGTAAAATTAAATAAGTAATGCACAAGGAGTACAGTGAGGTTGTGTTCAAAGTCCATTCAGAAATCTAATGGCAGACCGGAGGAAGCCCTCCCATTCCCCCCATCTTCTTGCTCGCAACTTCCTTTCCAGTCCTGATGAAGGGCCTCAGCCCAAAACATCAACTGTTTGCTCTTTTCCATGGATGCTACTTGGCTTGCCGAGTTCTCCCAGTATTTTGTGTGTGTTCCCTGTTCCTGAATTACTGAGTGTGTGCCTTCAGGCACCTATGTCTGTTCCTCGATGGTAGCAATGAGAAGAGGGCATGTCCTGGGAGATGGGAGTCCTCGATGATGGATGCCGCCTTTCTGAGGCATCGCTCCTTGAAGATATCCTAGATGCTGAGAGCCCATGATGGAGATGACTACGTTTACAACTTCCTGCAACTTATTCAGTGCCCCCGCCCCGCCCCTCCCACACCAGGTGGTGATGCGGCCATTCAGAACGCTCGCTAGTAGAAATTTGTGAGTGTCGTTGGTGACATACCAATTCTATTCAAACTCCTAATGGAGTATAGCTGTTCTCATGCCTTCTTTATAGCTGCATCGATATGTTGGGTCCAGGTTAGATCCTCGCAGCTATTGACACCCAGGAACTTGAAATTGCTCACCCTCTCCGCTTCTGATCCCTTTATGAGGACTAGAGTGTGTTCCCCTGACCTACCCTTTCTGAAGTCCACAATCAGCTCTTTGGTCCACTGACATTGAGTCTGTACATACCAGCTGTATGATGAAAAAGGCACAACAACTCCTCTTTCACCTCAGACGGTTGAATAAGTTTGGTATGGGCCCCCAAATTCTATGAACTTTCTACAGGAGCGAAATTGAGAGCATGCTGACTGGCTGCATCACTGCCTGGTATGGGAACTGTACCTCCCTTAATCGCAGGACTCTGCAGAGAGTGGTGTGGACAGCCCAGTGCATCTATAGATGTGAACTTGCCACTATTCAGAACTTTTACAAAGACAGGTATATAAAACAAAGGCCTGAAGGATAATTGGGGACCCGAGTCACTCCAACCACAAACTGTTCCAGCTGCTACCATCTGGGAAATGGTACCGCAGCATAAAAGCCAGGGCCAACAGGCTCCAGGACAGCTTCTTCCACCAGCCATCAGACTGCTTAATTCATGCTGACACAACTGTATCTCAATGTTATATTGACTTTCATATTGTACATACTATTTATTATAAATTACTATAAATTGCATATTGCACATTTAGATGGAGATGTAACATAAAGATTTTTACTCCTCATTTATATGATGTAAGTAATAAAGTCAATTCAATTCAATGTTATTACTGCAACACCACTCAACTAGCTGATATATCTCGCTCCTGTACACCTTCTTGTCTCCATCTAAAATTCTGCCAACTATAGTTGTGTTGTCAGCAGCTTTGTAGATGGCTTTTGAGCTGAGCCAGGCCACACAGTCATGGGTGTAGAGAGAGTAGAACAGTGGCTTAATCACTTCCTTCCAAGTTGTCTCCACCTTCACCCTCCTCAGATCCATCTGCCTTTTTTTGACTGCCTTCATCTCTACCCAGTGGTTTCCCAGCTCTGCCCCCTATCTGACTCTATCTTCCCCTCGTCCTTCACCCCTTCTTAGTCCACCAATTGCCCATTAACCCTATCTGACCATTCCCCTTCTTTTCCTTGCACAGGCTGTCTTCCCTCTCCACTTTCAAACCTGCTGCTGGGTCTCGACCTAAAACGTCAGCAATTCCTCTCTCTACAGATGCTGCTTGGCCTGCTGAGTTCTCCAGCATTTGCAGTCTCTTGTATCTCTGACAAACCTTGGAAACTTTGCAAGATCGCCAACAAAAGCTCTGGTCCAGTGCATGCCTATCCAAGACTTTGTCCACCTTGGCTTTGTTCCTGACACTGTGGTGCTCCGGCACCATTCAGGGATCACTGTAGATACGTTTCCTTAGACTCATAGCTGCCACACCAGGGCAATACTGAAGGGCTGTGACATTAATCTGCCTCACAGGTAGAAGGTGCTGAAGTTATAGAAGGAGGTTATTCCTCAGCATCCTGGTCAATCTTTATTGCTTCACTATGAAGAGATTCTCTGTCATTTTTTCGTTATTGCTGTGGTCAGTCTGTTTCCAATAACATTTACTGTTCCCCAATTCATCATCACAAAGCACTCCAGGTCTAGTAAGGTGCAGGTCCTCCTTATAAGACTTTGGAGCAGAATTAGGCCGTTTGGCCCATTGAGTCTGCTCTGGCATCGATGATAACTGATTTACCCATTATTAACTCTCTCCCCACCCTTACTAATCTAGGTTCTTACCTATCAACCTCCACTTCAAATATACCTATGACCTGGTCGTCTGTAACAGTGAATTCCACAGAGTCACCACCCTCTGGTTTAAGAAATTCATCCTCATCTCTGTTCTGAATGGACATCCCTGTATTCTGAGTCTGTGTCTCTTGTCCTGAACTCACCCATGAGAGGGAACACTCTCTCCACATCCATTCTGTTTAGGCCTTTCTATATTCAATAGGTTTCAGTGAGATTGCACCCCCCCCCCCCACCACCCACTCTTTTAAACTCCAGCAGGTACAGAACCAGAGCAACCCAATGCTCCTTCATATGCTAACTCTTTCCCTTCTTGGATCTTTTTGGCTCCATTTTGCTGAAATGGTTTGACTATCAGCCTGACTCAGAACAGCTCAGCTAATTGCAGGCTGTGAACAAGTTCAAACAGCATTTTTGCAATTTTCATAAAAAGAATTAGCTTTGGAAATTAATTTTAAGGCTGCAAATAGAGTGTTGGAACCATCAGAATGACGTGGGCAGTAAAGTGCAAGTCAGTAACTGCACAAGGGATAACTTGCAAATGGAGTCTAATTGATGAGATGTAATTAAACCATGTAAAGTGTTTCCTGATATAATTAATATTGTCAGGGTAGAAGTTGGGTTGTTTCTCACAGACCTGGTAATGTGTTCAGCGATTGGTGGTGCTGCTGGGTTAGCAATGAATGATTGTGTTTCACAAAAGCTTTGTCAGCTCCCTGCTGCCACAACAACAGAAGTGTGGTGCAATGTGGACAGGCTTTCTTACCATAAAACCCTGCAAGGTAGGAGATTAGAAATGCTATACCAACAGCAATAAAACATGGCTTAACGTGGAGCAAAAATTGCTGACACTAAACTGTGGGGAAGTCAGATCCAGAATCAGTATTACGGTTGGTGCCATCCCGTCAGAACTAAGCAAGGTAAGACAACACAGCCAGTGGATCTTCCAATAGGTTCCTGCTGAATGTACATAACTATGCCCTCTCGATAAAGCGCAAACTCACAGTTCAGGGCGATGACGCCACAAGATATGAAGAGAGCTTTTTGCCACCAGCAGTATTTGCAAATAGACGTGATGGTTCTAGTCACTGCCAATGCCCTTTCCTCCTCCTTGCAGCATCCTATGACACAGTCTGCGGCTGGCGTCCTTGTTCTTCCCGGTCCTGGAGTTACACGAAGGCCCGGATTCAGCTGGCTGAGAGGGGAAGGACATACTCCCCAACGTGAGGAGACCAGCTGATGCGGAGAGCCTTACACTTCCTGTGTTGGCTTAATGGAAGGAATAAGCCAGAAGCCAGAAGCTACAAGACATTTCCTTCTGGAGGAGCACCTCTACCCAACCCAACATTCAGATGTTACATAAAGGCTTGCACACACCAAAACTGGGTTACAAATGCCCAACTTAATGACATCCCTACACACAAGCTGGCTCCCATAATATTATTAAATTCAAAAATCCGATATAGGTACATTAATTTCTCAAATGACATCCTCGCTCTCTGTCTCTCCCTTTCTTTCTCTCTTTCTCCAGCTTTAGTAATTGCTCTTTCATATTAGTCTCACCTGTTTTTGATGCCATTCATTCCGATACTGTGGAGGTATGGTCACCATATTGAGTAACCTCAGAGTCAGGATCTGAATCAAAATCAGGATTAATATCATTGGCATTTGTCCTGAAATTAGTTAACTTTACAGCAGCAATACAATGCAATACATGATAAGTTTAGGGGAAAAAATGAAATACAGTAATTATATATGTATATTAAATAGTTAAGTTAAAGTAACTAGTGCAAAGACAATAATATTTTTTTTAAAGTAGCAAGGTTGTGTTCATGAGTTCAATGTCCAATCAGAAATCAGATGGCAGAGGGGAAGAAGCTGTTCCTGAATCAATGAGTGTGTGCCTTCAGGCTCCTGTACCTACCTACTGTGTATTTGTCGATATATGGACAAAATCAGCTTACGGGTGTCTTTGAAAATGAAAGCTGTTTGTTACTTAGCTATAGCCTGCAGTCTCAACTAATTCTTAACCTCATTTTTAATTTCTGACATGGTCAAAAGCAAAGTTTACATGAAGGAATCAGTTTGAGACAAAGTCCATACTGCTGGTCATGGAATGAACTAGTTTTGTGACCATATTCCTGACAAGAACAGAGTTAAGTGCAACCTCCCTTGCTACTTCCTCCAAAGCTCTGAGGCTATGTCCTCTGCTCCTAATTTCCCACACTATACGAAACTTTCTCCCTACACCCAGTCTACATTCTTTTAATATTCAATAGATTTCAAAGAGATATGCTCCCCAGCCCCCCTCCCAATCTTCTAAATTCCAGTGAGTATAGGGCCAGAACTATCATCTGCTTCTCATACACTAACATTTCCATTCCCAGAATCATCCTTGTGAACCTCCTCTGGACCCTCTCCAATGCCAACACACCTTTCATGGATAAAGGGCCCAAAACTGTTCACAATATTCCAAATCCAATCTGACCAAAACCTTAACAAGTATCAGCATTATATCCGTGATTTTACACTCTATTCTTCTCAAAATGAGCGCTAACGTCGTGTTTACGTTCCTCACCACCAACTCAACCTGCAAGTTAACCTTCAGGGAATCCTGCATGAGTATTCCAAAGTCCCTCTGCACCTCTGAGTTTTGAATGTTCTCCCCACTTAGAAAATAGTCTACACCTTTACTCCTTCTACTAAAGTACACGATCATACACTTCCCAACACTATATTCCATCTGCCACTTCTTTGCCCGTTTTCTCAATCTGTCGAAGTCCTCCTGCAGATTCTCTACTTCCTCAACACTACCTGCCCCCTACCTATCTTAAAATCCTCCGCAAACTTGGCCACAAAACCATCAATTCCATCATCCAAATCATTGACATACAAAGGAAGCGGTTCGATCACCGATCCATGTGACACATCATTACTCACCAGTAGCCAACCAGAAAAGATGCCCATTATTTCCACTCTTTGCCTCCTGCCAGCCAATTTTCTATCCATGCTAGTATCTCCCCTGTAATTCCATGGGCTCTTATCTCATTAAGCAGCCTCATGTGTGGCATCTTGTCCAAGGCCTTGTGAAAATCCAACTATACAACATCCACTGATTCTCCTTTGCCTATCCTGCTTGGTATTTCCTCAAAGAACTCCAACAGATTAGTCAGGTTAGATTTCCCCTGACAGAAACCATTATCTTGGCCTATTTTACGACATGCATCCAAGTACCCTAAACCTGCATCCTTAATAATGGACTTCATCATCATCCCAAGCACTGAAATAAAGCTACATGGCCTATGATTCCCTCTTGTCTGTCTCCCTCCTTCTTAAAGAGAAGGGTGACATTTGTAAAATTGTTGGGCTCCTAATTCTGAAGTTTGCTGAAGGTTCCAAAAGTTGGATCTTGCTTACATTAATAGCTCTTATCTATCCTATGGCCATGTCCACCTACCTTCCAATAGTTTTTGACTGATAGCTGTTTGGAAAGCCACGCACTTTGGGGACATTGCAGAGGAGGTGGGGGGTCAAGAGTACTGTCGAGGTGGGATGGGAGGGTGTGGTATTTGCCTGGGGCTTAGAATCAGGACCCAGGGCAGAGTTTCTGTTTGTGCTTCCCCTTTGTGTGCTGAGTGGAAATGGTCTCCTGGAGGAAATCAGCACCAGTGCAGTCACGGTGAGACTGTGCGACCTGCAGCTGGTAAATAGTTAAATGGGTTTATTATTGCTATGTGTACCAAGGTACAGTGCAAGCCATCTATTCAGATCATTTCATCACAGCAGTGCCTTGAGGCAGTACAAGGGAAAAGCAATAAGAGAATGCAGAATGAAGCGTTACAGAGAAAGTGCTGAGCAGGCACCCCATGTGGTGCAAAACCACAACAAGGTAGACTGACAGGTTGAGGGTTCCCCGTCATTCAATAATCTCATTGCAGCAGACTGACACAATCTGTGAGCTTGGTGGTGCATGCTTTCAGGCTTTTGTATCTTGGGAGGGGGAGAAGAGAGAATGCCCAGGGTAGGTCTTTGGTTATGTTGGCTGGTTTACCGAGGCAGTATGAACTATGGACAGAGTCGATTAGGAGAGGTTAGGTTTGGTGATGTACCAGACTCTGCTGTTTATTACAGTCTCAAGCAGAGCAGTTGCCTTTCTGAGCTACGGTGCATCCAGATAAGATGGTTGCTATGGCGCATCTGTACAGATTGGTGAGGCTCAGAGGGAACATGCCAGATTTCTTTAGCTTCCTGAGAAAGTAGAGGTGCTGATGCAGTTTCTTGGCCAAGGCATCTATATGGTTGGGCCAGGACAGGCCATACACCATTCCCTCAGTGGTGTATATTGATGTAGACTGGAGAACGTGCACTCCCCCCTCCCTGAACTCAACGGGCAGCTCTTTGGTTTTGCTGACGTCGAGGGAAAGACTGTTGGCACCATGTCTACTTCTTGTACTCTGACTCGTTGTGATTTGAGTTTCAACCCACTATGCTAGTGTCATCTGAAAACCCGTAGACAGAATTAGAGTAAAATCTGGACACGCAGACGTACAGGGAATAGAGTAGTGGGCCGAGGATGGGACCAGTGCTGAGGATAATCATGATGGAGGGGTTGCTGCTTATCCTTACTAATTGTGGTCAGTAATTGTAACTATTGTGTATTTAATATTTCAGTAATATTATAAATATATTGTTTGATTAAGCACCATTCGGTGTTAGCATAATTCTTTACAAGTTATATGTAAGAAAGATATGACTGGCATATATCATGACACACCATCACGTCATATGTGAGTACAGGGTGACAAGAATCATAAATAATAAAAAAAGCAGAACCGGCTGGCTATATCGGAAATATAGAAACATTCGATTGCACAACAGATAACTGGATGATGTATACTGAACTAATTGAGTGGTGTTTTAAAGCAAGTGAGTGCCAGTGTTACTGAGCATAATAAGTGGGAAAGTATGCAGTTTGCTTAGAAGTTTGACTGCGTCAATCAAACAAGCCAAAAGTAATTTTGCTGATATCCGGAACATAATGTAGGAACATTTAGAACTGAAACAATGCAGCACATGCAGAATGCTGAAGGAACTCAGCAGGCCAGACAACATCTACAGAAAAGAGTACAATCAACATTTCAGGCCGAGACCCATTTCAGGACTGCAGAGAAAGGATGAGGTTTCAGAGTAAGAAGGTGGGGGAAGGGGAGGAAGAAATACAAGGTGATGGGTGAAACCAGGGGTTGTGGGGGGGCAGATGTGAAGCAAAGAGCTGGGAAGTTGATTGGTGAAAGAGATAAAGGGCTGGAGAAAGGGGAATCTGAAGGCCATGGAAGAAAGAAAAGGGGGGAGGAGCACCAGAGGGAGATGTTGGGCAGGTAAGGTGATAAGGAGGGATGGAAATGGGAATAGGGAATGGTGAAAGAGAAGGGGATGGGGTGCATTACCAGAAGTTCAAGAAATTGATGTTCATGCTGTCAGGTTGGAGGCTATCCAGACAGAATATAAGCTGTTGCTCCACCAACCTGAGTTGCCTCATTGCAGCAGTACAGGAAGCCATGGACTGATGTGTCGGAATTCCATCTAAGTAGTCTCCAACCTGATGGCATGATCATCGATTTTGCAAACTTCTGATAATGCCCCCCTGCTTCACCATTCCCCATCCCCTTTTCCCTCTCTCACCTTATCTCCTTGCCTACCCATTGCCTCCTTCTGGTGCTCCTCCCCCTTTTCTTTCATCCATGGCCTTCTTTCCTTTCCTATCTGATGCCCCCCTTCTCCAGCCCTTTATCACTTTCACCAATCAAATTACCAGTACTTCTCCTTACCCCTCCCCCAGTTTCACCTACCACCTTGTGTTTCATCTCCACTTCTCCCACTTTACTCTAACTTGTCATCCTTTTTCTCCAGTCCTGATGAAGGTCTTGTCCCGAAATGTTAACTGTACTCTTTTCCATAGATGCTGCCTGGCCTGCTGAGTTCTTCCAGAATTGTGTGTGTGTGTCGCTCGGATTTCCAGTATCTGCAGATTGCTCTTGTTTGTGATTGAACTGAAACCATTGTTGATTTCAGAACGCTTTAGGTTTATTAAATGGAATCAGAAACAAGGGGAATCCATTTTGGCTTATAGTTTGCGACTATTGAAGATATTGTCCAAGCATTGTCAGTTCAGTGATGGGGTTAGTGATACACCGAGATCATTAAGTTTGTGGAATCTTACAAGAAAGCATTCAAAAACAGCTCATAACTAAAGCACAACCCACATTAAAAATAACGGATAAAATCACTGTATTAAAGAAACAGCAGCCAGAGATGCAATTGAGTTGCAATTATAAGACCAGAAAACCATATGATACTTTATTTTATTGTCACCAAACAATTGATACTAGAGCGTACAATCATCACAGTGATATTTGTTTCTGCGCTTCGTGCTCCCTTAAGTACAAATCAAAGTAAATACAATAAAAATTTAAATTATAAATCATAATTAGGAAATAGAAAAGGGAAAGTAAGGTAGTGCAAGTCAGGTCTGGATATTTGGAAGGTATGGCCAAGATCCGGGTCAGTATCTGTTCAGCAGTCTTATCACATTTGGAAAGAAGCTGCTCCCAAATCTGGCCGTACGAATCTTCAAGCTCCTGAACCTTCTCCCGGAGGGAAGAGGGACAAAAAGTGTGTTGGCTGGGTGGGTCGTGTCCTTGATTATCCTGGCAGCACTGCTCCAATAGCGTGCGGTGTAAAGTGAGTCCAAGGATGGAAGATTGGTTTGTGTGATGTGCTGAGCTATGTTCACAATCTTCTGCAGCTTCTTCCGGTCTTGGATAGGACAACTTCCATACCAGGTTGTGATGCACCCTAGAAGAATGCTTTCTACGGTGCATCTATAAAAATTAGTGAGGGTTTTAGGGGACAGGCCAAATTTCTTCAGCTTTCTCAGGAAGTAAAGGTGCTGGTGGGCCTTCTTGGCAGTGGACTCTACTTGGTTAGACCAAGTCAGGTCATTTGTGATATTCACCCCAAGGAACTTAAAGCTTCTGACCTGTTTCACCTGTGCATCACTGATGTAGATGGGGTCATGCTGATGGCTACTCCTTCTGAAGTCAACAACCAATTCCTTCGTCTTGCTGATGTTGAGGGATAGGTTATTGTCTTCGCACCATGCCACCAGGTTCTTAATTTCCTCTCTGTAATCAGACTCATCATTATCCAAGATACGGCCTACAATTGTGGTGTCATCAGCAAACTTACATATTGAGTTTGATGGAAACTTGGCTACACAATCATGGGTGTACAGTGAGTACAGCAGGAGGCTGAGTACACAGCCTTGTGGGGCACCGGTGCTCAGAGTGATTGTAGAGGAGAGCTTGTCCCCTATTTTTACAGACTGTCTGTGAGGAAGTTGAAGATCCAGCTGCAGATCTGAGTGCTAAGACCCAGGTTCCAGAGCTAAGGAATCAGTTTATTTGAAATGATGGTATTAAAGGCAGAGCTGTAGTCGATGAAAAGGAGCCTTACATACATTACCTTAAATTTGGTCCATGAAGTCTGCTCCACCATTTCATCATGGCTGATTCAATTTTCCTCTGATTCAGCCCCAATCTCTTGGCTTCTCCCTGTATCCCTTCATGCACTGACCAATCGTGATTCTATCTGCTTTAAATATACATAAAGACTTGGCCTCCACAGTTGCCTGTGGCAAAGAATTCCACAAATTCACCATTCACAGGCTAAAAAGATTCCTCCTTATCACCCCTCTATTCTGAGGATGTGTCCTCTGGTCTTGGACTCTCCCACCAAAGGAAACACCCTCTCCACATCCACTCTATCAAGGCCTTTCATCATTCAATAGGTTTCAATGAGGTCACCCCTCATTCTTCTGAATTCCAGTGAATGTAGGCCCAGAGCCATCGAACGCTCTTCATATGACAAGTCATTTGATACTGGAATCATTTCCGTGAACCTCCTTTGAACCCTCTCCAGTTTCAGCACATCCTTTCTAAGATAAGGGGCCTAATCCTGCTCACAACACCCCAAAGGAGTCCTCACCAGTGCTTTAGAAAGTCTCAACATTACATCCTTGCTTTTATATTCTTGTCCTCTTGAAATGAATGTCAACATTGCATTTGCCGTCCTTAGCAATGACTCAACCTGCAAATTAACCTTTAGTGAATCCTGCACAAGGAATCCCAAGTCAGTTTGCATCTCAGTTTTTATATATTCCCTCCATTTGGAAAATAGTCAACTCTTCCATTTCTTCTTCCAAAGTGCATGATCATACACTTTCCAACACAGTATTCCATCTGCCATTTCTCTGTCCATTCTCCTAATCTGTCAAAGTCCTTCTGTAGTCTCTTGACTTCCTCAAACTACCTGCTCTTTCACCTATCTTCATGTTATCTGCAAACAACAAAACCATCAATTCCATCATCCGAATCTTTGACATATAATGTAAAGAATCAGTCCCATCATAGACCCCTGTGGAACACCTCTAGTCACCGGCAGTCTGTGAGGAAAGGCTCCCTTTATTCATGCTTCCAGCCAATCAGCCACTGCTTTGTCCATGTTAGAATCATTCCTGTAATACCATGGGCTCGTAGCTTGTTAACCAGCCTCATGCTGGCACCTTGTCAAAGGCTTTCTGAAATCCAAGTACATAATATCAACCAATTCTCCATTGTCTATCCTGCTTCCTATTTCTTCAAAGAACTCTCAATGGATACAAATTCCAACAGATTTGTCAGGCAAGATTTTCCCTTGAGGAATCCATGGCCTATTTTATCATGAGCCTCCAAGTACCCTGAAACCTCATCCTTAATAATTGATGCCAACACTGAGATCAGACTAAATGGCCTATACTTCCCTTACTTCTGCCTCCCTTCCTTCAATGTAGAAATTTCCCCCTCCTGTAATCCAGCACCAACCTGATTTTCCCAATCTACCCGCATATTGAAGTCCCCATTGCCCTTTTGGCACGCACTTTCTAGCTCCCGTTGTAATTTGTAGGCCACATCCATACTATTATTTGAAAGTCTGTATATAACTCCCTTCAGGGTCTTTTTACCTTTGCAGTTCCTTAGCCCTATCCACAAATGATTCAACACCTTCTGACCCTATGTCACCTCTTTCTAATAATTTGATTTTATTTTTTTTTACCAACTTCCTGCCTATCCTTTTGATACAAAGTGTATCCTTGGACATTAAGCTCCCATATATAATTTTTCACCATGACTCCATGACGCCTACAACATCATACCTGCCAATCTGCAACTGTGCTGCAAGTTCATCTACCTTATTCCATATACTGTGCGTATTTAGGTACAACACCCTCAGTCCTGTATTCACCTTTTTCAATTTTGTTGCACCATGTTCAACCTTTTAATTCCTAACTTTCTCTGAGGTCTTGCCAACATCTGCCTCCACAACCTCTCCACTAACTGTTCTGACACTCTGGTTCCCAGCCCCCTGAAAGTCCAGTTTAAACCCCACAAACCTCCCCACTGGGATATTAGTCCCCCTCCAGTTCAGGTCCCACCTTCTCTGGAAGAGAGACCAAAAATGCAAAAATCTCATGTCCTACCTCTGACACCAACTACTTAGCCATGTATTAAACTGTATAATTTTCTTAGTCCTAGCCTCACTACCACATGGCACGGGTAGCAATCCTGAGATCACAACCCACAACCCTTTAATTTAGCACCTAACTCCCTGAACTCCCTATGCAGAAGCTCATCACTCGTCCTACCCATGTCATTGGTACCTACATGGACCATGACTTCTGACTGTTCACCCTCCCACTTAAGGGCTCAATCAGAGATATCCCAGACCCTGGCACCTGGGAGGAACATCCAATCCGGGAATCTCATTCTCACCCACAGAACCTCCTGCCTGTTCCCCTAACTATCAAATCCCCTATCAGTACAATGTGCCTCTTCTTCCCCCTTCCCCTCTGAGTCACAGAGGCAGTCTCAGCGTCAGAGACCTGACCACTGTGACTTTCCTCTGTTAGGTCATTTCCCCAACTGCATCCAAAGTGATAAACTTGCTCATGAGGGGTTGGCCACAGGGGTACTCTGCACTGGCTCCTTAACCCCTTTCCCCTTCCTGGCTGGCACCCAGTTTCCAGTGTCCTGCACCTTGTGTTTAACTACCTCTCTACAGTCCCATCTATCACCCCCTCAGCCTCCCGAATGATCCAGAGTTCATCCAGTTCCAACACCAACTCCTTAACGTGCAGTGTACGAAGCTGCACTTCTCACAGTTGTGTTCGTCAGGGACACAGGAGGTCTTCCTGCCTTCCCACATCTTGCAAGAGGAGCGTTCCACTATCCTGCCTGGCATCTCTTCCTAAATGAGCAGATATAAAGAAGAGAAAGAAAAAAAATGAGCTTTTCTTTTCTTTCCCTGAGTGAAGCCTCCCTTCGATGAAGCCTCAAAGATTTATGCATGAATTGTGTGTGAACAAAACAGAAACCTGCCCTGCCAAACAAATTATTGTTATTGTGAGCAGGGGCTCACATACACCAGAACAATGCAGATTTAGAGGTGAAACTTGCAAAAAATGTAAAAAAAAATATGACACACACAAAGAGCATGTCAGGCTGACAAAAATAAATGGACTGCACAAAGAAGAAAAAAAGATAAAAAGTCAAGTTGCAGTTTCAAACGCAGCACTAATCTACATGCTGTTGATGAAAGATCTGATAATGATGAGAGTGACACAGTCCTAAGTAGCCTTGAGATTTACAATGTGAAACAAGCAATATGGCTTACACTAGAAGTGAAAGGCAAATTAATCAAAATTGAATTGGACTCTGGTTTGGCTGTTTCAGTCATTCCACAAATGAGTTTGAACAGCATTTCAAAGATATTGAACTGAATCCTCCTGATATCCAGCTACAAGCTTGTACTGGAGAAAAGATAGCTCCTGTGGGAATGGCATCCACAACAGTGAAATACAACAACCAACAAGCCACATTGGACTTGTTTGTGGTAAAAAAAACAGAAGGAGCAGCATTGTATGGCCGTGATTGGCTGGCTACAACTTGATTGGAGATCCATCCAACTTTTGCATGCCACATCCTTTGCAATAGAGTCAACTGAAAGTGAATTCAGAAAGGTTCTGGATAATACCACAGCAGTGTTTGAGGATGGCATTCGAAAACTCAGGCATGTCAAGGGTAAATAGTCTGAGATGAAAATCCCACACCCAAGTTCTACAAAGCCCTTCTAGTTCCATATACCATCCAAAATAAAGTAACCAATGAGCTAGATCACAAGGAGGCTGAAGAAGTTCTTTCCAAGATTGAAGGGAGCTCATGGGCAATGACAGTGGTTCCAGTCGCCAAGAAGAATGTGTCTGTCAGGATCTGTGGGGATTTTAATGTCACCGTCAACCCAGTACTGAAAATAGACCAATACCTGCTGCCCAGGATAGAGGATATCCTTTCTGGAGGGGAACAATTCAGCAAAGAGGACTTGGCTGAGGCCTACCTACATATAGAGGTGGAAGAGGAATCCACCATAAACAATCATAAAGGGCTTTATTGCTATAATAAGCTTAATTTGGAAGTCGCGTTTGCACCTGCTCTCTGGCAGAAAGCTATAGACCAAGTCCTGGAAGTCCTCCCATTGTTACCTAGATAGCATCATCATTACCGGTGAGGTTGACATGAAATGTCTCCAAAATCTTAAAATACTGTTAAAAAGATTAGAAGATTATGGGCTCAGAGCACGGCATAAGGGTGAATTCTTCAAACCAAGCATCACTTACTATGGTCACGCCATTGATATACAAGCATTACACAAGTGTGCTGAGAAAATTCAAGCAGTGGTGGATGCCCCAAGGTCAAAGGACATGTCACAGTTGCAGTCTTTTTTAAGCATTTGTCAAGAACTTAACAGATTCCTGCCAAACCTGGTTATTGTGCTCTACACTTTGAACTCAACACTACAGATCAGGAAGAAATGTCAATGGACAAAGCAGTGTGAGGTGGCTTTCTAAAAGGAAATGGAAATGGTGATAGCAGATACCGTACTCACACACTATGATCCACCTCGGCCATTGAATCTTACCTGCAATACCTCACCTGACGGTACAGGTGTAGTCATGTCACATCTAATGAGTGATGGAAGTGAATACCCCATAGCTTTTGCATCACAGTCCCTTGCTGCTGCAGAGAAAAGTTATACACTGATTGACAGAGAGGCCTTGAGTCTGATCTGAGTTCTAAAATGCTTCAACCAGTACCTGTGTGGGAGAGAGTTTCTTGGAGGACATAACTACAAGATCAAATTCTGGAGGACAACTAATCATATGGATTGTCCTGTTTCCCCTCTGGGAAAGAAAATACCTGAAAGACTTGAAACAGGGGACTCTCCACTTGATGCATTCTCCCTCATGTAAATCAGAAGTCTTCCTATTACAGCAGAGACGATCCAAAGGGAAAGGCTGCACCCTGTCGAAAGTCTGGTTGGAACGTGCAGAAGAAATTCCAGTTCCCCATTTTTACGAGTGCCAGGATGAATTTGCCCTTGACAGGGGTTGCTTTATGTGGGGATTGAGAGTTGTACCAAGCTGAGAGTGACATGCCACTCATATAGGTCTGGTTAAGATGAAAGCGTTGGTTCGAAGCTTTGTCTGACGGCTTGGGGTAGATCAGCAGATGGAGCAGCTTGTCATGCACTGTTTGGAATGCCAACGCACCCAGGAGATGCCAAGAGCAGTGTAATGTTTTGTAACTCGAGAAACTAATTAAAAGAGAAGCACAGGAGCCGGGATGAACATATCAACTTCGTTTTACATTGGTAAGGTGTTCACATGACATGCTGGCGTGATGACGTATGCCATCCACGTATTTCATACATAGTGAAGAAGAATGCTTAATCAAAACTGCAATGTTATGAAATATTCCTGAAGTACTAACCACAATGCACTCCTCCCTGCTTAGCATTACGCAATGTTTGAGTAATATTGTAAATATATTGTTTGTTTAAGTACTCTTTATTGTTTACATAATTCATTACGGGTTATATGTAAGAAGTACATAAATGGCATTTGTCATTACACCATCATGACAAATGGGTGTGCCTCACTAAAGTAAAAATGAAATACTCACATTTTCCTGGGCCCTCGTGTTTTTCTTTCAATTAGTTTCTGGTGTTACAAAACATAACACCAGCACTCTTAAACCTCCAATACACCTGTGAGAAATTGCCCTCCCAAGACCATGCCCAGTGGCAGGGCTGGCAATGGATAGGGATTGTCGGAACCCTGTGGGGTAGACTTACTGAACTGTGACCCAAGGCTTCTTGACCACTCCTCTTGCATGAGAGAGAAAGTTTTCACTGGTAATCTTGCAAGAGTTGAGGGGAGAATTCTGAGCCAGGGAGAAAGCACAGATTACCAGAGAATGAATTGGAGAGCTTCCTGAAGACTGGGGATGGTTCTAACACAACTGACAGCAGGGGTAAAAATTTAGGGGTGGCGCAGTAGCATAACGCACAATGTGTTATGGTACCAGTGACCTGGGTGCAAATCCCACTGCTGTCTGTAAGGAGTTTGTACGTTCTCTCCGGGTGCTCCAGTACACCTGCTCATTAATGCAAATATCCAATTAACCAATCACACGTCAGCAAATCAATACATAAAAACATGCAGACATGGCCAAGAGGTTCAGACATTCAGACCAAATGTGAAAATGAGGAAGGAATGTGATATAAGTAACTTTGATCATGGAATAATAGTTGATGGCAGACGGGGTGGTTTGAGTATCTCAGAAACTGATGATCTCCTGGGATTTTGCACACAACCATTTCCGGAGTGTGTAGAGGATGGTACGAGAAACAAGAAGCATCCAGAGAGTGACAGTTCTGTGGGTGAAAATGCCCTGTGAATGAGAGAGGTCAGAGGAGAATGGCCAGACTGGTTCAAGCTGTCAGTAACTCAAATAACCACAGATTACAACAGTGGTGTGCAGAAGAGCATCTCTGAATGCACAACACATTGAACCTTGAAGGGGATGGGCTACAGCAATAGAAGCCCACAAACATACACAGAGACCACTTTATCGGGTACAGGAGATACCTATCTGTACTGAGTGTTCTGATTTGCGTGAGTCCAGTTTAGCATTGTGCTGGTAGGACCATGAGTCTCAGGAATACCCAGCAACAATCATTCCCAGCACAATATTGTCTCAATCCACCTGCAGTGCTACTGAAGGCTTCCACAGTGAATATGGTCAGTCCATAGAGCTCTGGCAGCAGAATCACATCATGGCTGTGAGGGAGTAGGCTAAATGCAGGCAAATGGGACTGGCCAGGAAAGCACCTTGGCAAGCATGGATGAGTTGGGCTGAATGGCCTGTATCAATACTCTCTTGGTCTCTGACTCTACCTCATAGCCCGGAGTACTCAGGTGAATGGTGAAAGGCCTGTATCAATACTCTCTGACTCTCTGACTCTACCTCATAGCCCGGAGTACTCAGGTGAATGGTGAATGGCCTGTATCAATACTCTCTTGGTCTCTGACTCTCTGACTCTACCTCATAGCCTGGAGTACTCAGGTGAATGGTGAAAGGCCTGTATCAATACTCTCTGACTCTCTGACTCTACCTCATAGCCTGGAGTACTTAGGTGAATGGTGAATGGCCTGTATCAATACTCTCTTGGTCTCTGACTCTCTGACTCTACCTCATAGCCTGGAGTACTCAGGTGAATGGTGAAAGGCCTGTATCAATACTCTCTGACTCTCTGACTCTACCTCATAGCCTGGAGTACTTAGGTGAATGGTGAATGGCCTGTATCAATACTCTCTTGGTCTCTGACTCTCTGACTCTACCTCATAGCCTGGAGTACTCAGGTGAATTGCCAAGGCAAACAACATGACTAAGAAATGGTGGTTATTGTTGGGAAAATTTATTTTCGCTTATAAAGTGCTGACAGAAATAAATTTACATAATCATACTTCCAGGAAATGCTGTTAGGCGTGTGCGATTGAATTTCTGTTGGAATTCAGAGTTGAAATACTCCTTTTCCAGGACACAGGGAGGGGGCAATGTTTCAGCTGAAATGTAATCATTTGCCTTTCTCTCTCTCACAGGTGCCACTGAAAGATAAGAAATTCCAGTCGCTCCTATTTTTATTTCATATTTCCAGCATGTGCAGATATTTGTTTTTGGCCCAGCCCATCGTCAACCAAGGAAGGAGCCTCCACAACAGTCACCTGGTTACAAATGGCCAAAGAGATTGCTGGAAAGTAACACTGCGGCTATCGATTTCTTCAGACTGGCTACCCACCCCTCTTCCCATCATCCTGCCCAATTCCCATCCCCATCTAAAGTCACATAAATAATATCTGCCTTGTGGTTATCACTGAGTGCATTGACAGCTTTGAGTTTTCATTAATATTCTGGAGCCTTGAGGTTTATTACACTCATAAGGCAAGATTTGTTACCTCTTTGGTTGCCTAGGAACAGGAGCTCCATGGAGGTAGAGTTTTTGTCAGATGTTGTTTGTCACAATGGGACTCACTACATATTTTCTTTCAAAATTAATCCTTCAGGACCTTTTCACAACAGTCTCTACTTGTTATTCCAGCACATATTGCTGTATTGCGGTACAGTGCTCATCTCTCCAAACTATACTCCATATTAACCAACAAATCATCATGGAGACTATTGTTTTAAATAATAAAACAGCAGAAAATGCAAAGATGTTTCAGAGGTTTCTTCCCGTATGAAATGTGCCGATGATTTGAAAAAGATTTCCATAACCAACAACATTTAAACTTAACTTCTTATATTTTTTGTTTCGGCTCCTTCAAATTGTCTGAAATGGCAAATATGTTCACTGAACGAACGTTGATCAGTTTCTTTCGGGACATGGAATACTTGACGTTTCTGGGAGCCTCTTTCCATTCCCAGGATGGATATATTGAGGTACTGAAGCTGTGTGGGGCAGCCCCAAGCCCAATATTTCACTCTTACCTACACTAAGAATGACTGCTTACTTCACATTAGATTGATATTGCCAGGCACTGAATTAGGATTCCAAAACATTAGAAGCAGTCATCCAGTTTTCCTCCATCTCTCCTGGGAAGACCCACATGTTAAGATCATGGGGTACATTCTATGGTTTTGTAAGTCAACAATCATCAGACTGGACTCAGCTAGAGAGCTGGATATTTAGGACTTTTCCATGTAGTTCTGGAGAGCTGATTTCTCTTTAGCCTACCCATTCCATTGGGAAGTGGTGACCAT
Source organism: Hypanus sabinus (assembly GCF_030144855.1). Taxonomy (NCBI): domain Eukaryota; kingdom Metazoa; phylum Chordata; class Chondrichthyes; order Myliobatiformes; family Dasyatidae; genus Hypanus; species Hypanus sabinus. Next base: position 7,446,779 of record NC_082733.1, read on the forward strand.
GGTGGGTTCTTCCTCTTCCCTGAAAATCTTACACTGTGGGTTGCAGGTAAGTCTGGAATCATTGTGTGTGGGTCTTGCATTGCCACGTCCAACTGAAAAACATTTTAATACAAATAAAAGTTTACATTACATAGCAAACAAAAAGCAGCTTGCAGAGACTGTTGGGCCGGCCAGCATCTGTGGAGGAAAATGGATAAATGACGCTTCGAGTTGAGACCTTTCATTCTGCACTCTTCTATCCTTTACATTTATATGATGTCATGTGTTGGTCTGACCAGCTGGGGGCTCCAGAGTCCTCCAGGCTCCAGCACCTCTGATTATTCATTGATTATTTTCACCTGTATCTTGTTCTAGTTATCAGTCCACCTGTGCTTTGTTTTGTTTCTCTATTTAAATTACCTCTGTTTTGTTCATCTTTGCCCAGTCTTGAGCCTACCTCACTCTGTGGAGCAATGTTTGAGTCTAGCCTGTGTTCTGTATAAACCAATCTACAAGTAGCAATTCCTTGTCAATTTCATCTTTGCCTCAGCACTTAGGTCCACCTGGTCTACGTCTCTCCTTGTAGTTCACTTAAAGATATGGAATTTGACCCAAACAACCCCAGTTCCAATCCAGCTGGGCAACCACCTTGTAGCTAAGGCATTCAGGGGCCCAGCGGAGTCTGATCAGTTCTGGCCAGCCAGGGTGTCATGGTGGATAGACATTAGTATATGCTCCAGTGGATCTTGATCACCCCACATTCACTCACCAAGACCATCTGGCTGAGCCAGTAAATCCCTGCTACCTCAACAACTCCTGCATTCCCAACCAAAATAGAGGCATCACCCAATTATCCTGTTCTGGTTTTTCATAGTGCCCCTGTATCCTGGTGGCAGATAGTGGATGGAGCACTGAAGCCCTTCTAGCCATGTTCCACCGTGGATTATCCAGTGAAATCAACGATGATTGGCAGCCCCACCTCCATCCAGGTTGACATTCGCCTCCAGGAAAGGAAAAGAGAGCACAGCGATGAGTCCGCTAGGTAATCATTTTCCAATGTTCCTTAGATTCAGGATCAGTTCCTGAGGATTGGAGAATGGCTAATGTTATCCCACTTTTTAAAAAAGGAGGGACGGAGAAAACAGAGAACTATCATCCTGTCAGCCTGACATCGGTGGTGGGGAAGATGCCAGAGTCCATTATGAAAGATGAAATAGTGGCATATCTAGATAGCAGTGATAGGACTGGGCTGAGCCAGCATGGATTTACCAAGGGTAAATCATGCTTGACTAATCTATTGGAGTTTTTTGAGGACGTAACCAGGAAGTTAGATGGGGGGAGATCCAGTGGATGTAGTGTACCTCTATTTCCAGAAGGCATTTGATAAGGTCCCACATAGAAGATTGGTGGGTAAAATCAAAGCTCAGGGCATTGGGGGGGAAGACATTGACATGGATAGAAAACTGGTTGGCAGATAGAAAGCAAGGGGTAGTGGTGAATGGGTGTTTATCAGAATGGCAGGTGGTGACTAGTGGGGTGCCACAGGGCTCAGTATTGGGAACACAGCCGTTTACAATTTACATCAACGATTTAGATGAAGGCATTGAGAATAACATCCGCAAATTTGCTGATGATACCAAGCTGGGTGGCAGTGTGACATGTGATGAGGATGTTAAGAGAATTCAGGGTGACTTGGATAGGCTGGGTGAGTGGGCAGATACTTGGCAGATGACGTTTAATGTGAATAAGTGTGAGGTTATCCACTTTGGGAGTAAGAACAGGAAGGCAGATTATTATCTGAATGGTGCAGAGTTAGGTAAGGGAGAAATACAAAGAGATCTAGGAGTCCTTGTTCATCAGTCACTGAAGGTGAATGAGCAAGTGCAGCAGGCAGTGAAGAAGGTTAATGGAATGTTGGGCTTTATTACAAAGGGAATTGAGTACAAGAGCAAGGAAATCCTCTTGCATTTGTACAGAGCCCTGGTGAGACCACACCTGGAGTATTGTGTACAGTTTTGGTCTCCAGGGTTAAGGAAGGACATCCTGGCTGTAGAGGAAGTGCAGCGTCGATTCACGAGGTTAATTCCTGGGATGTCTGGACTGTCTTATGCAGAGAGGTTAGAGAGACTGGGCTTGTACATGCTGAAATTAAGGAGATTGGGAAGGGATCTGATTGAAACATATAAGATTATTAAGGGGTTGGACAAGATAGAGGCAGGAAAAATGTTCCAGATGCTGGGAGAGTCCAGTACCAGAGGGTATGGTTTGAGAATAAGAGGTAGTTCAAGAAGTTGCTAGATAGGTATCTTATGGATAGGGGAATCAAGGGATATGGGGACAGGGCAGGAACCGGGTATTGATAGTAGATGATCAGCCATGATCTCAAAATGGCAGTGCAGGCTCGAAGGGCCGAATGTTCTACTTCTGCACCTATTGTCTATTGTCTATTGACTGTCAGTCTCTGAGCCCCACCTCCACCAACTCTCCAGAGGAGCTGATGCAACTGAGAAGAACTGGACTTTCTCTGGATTGAGCGGACCAGAGAATGAAGAGAAGATGCTGCCAGGCCATTTCTGTTCTTCCTGTCCTGAGTTGTCAGGGAAATATCCAGACCCATCCAAGGAAGGGAGGCCTGTGACCAGTTCACCATTCCCCCCAGGTCTGCTAAATCTATGGCCGTGCTGTCAACCTCCCTCCTGGAGCAAACAGCAACATTCCACTTGGAGCCTTCATGGATTCTAGAGCAGCAGGCAATTTCATAGACCTTGGGGTACCAAAGTATCTTTGAGTTCCCCGGCCCATCTTGACCAACCAGTCACAGCCACAGCTCTGAATGGAAGAGCTCTAAGACCTGAGAGGACCTGCCACCTCGTTGCTCCCATCTGTCGACGTACAGAACAGCATACCCAGACCATCCAGTTTCACCTTTTCACTCTCCTGAGTTCCTGTTGATTTTAGGACACCCCCAGTTGGCCCTCCATAAACCACATGTCCACTGGTCTGCAGGTGCACTCCATGGATTGTCTACTCACTGCCAGGCTGGCTGCCTACCCCATCTCACTGCCAGGCTGGCTGCCTACCCCACCTCTCCCAGGCTGCCTACCCCATCTCACTGCCAGGCTGGCTGCCTACCCCACCTCTCCCAGGCTGGCTGCCTACCCCACCTCTCCCAGGCAGTCCTAACTTCTCCTGAGTATGCAAACCTGCTGGAGGTTTTAAGTAAATAAAAGGCCGCAACACTCTGCCTCAACGAACCTATGACTGCTCAATTGAATTGCTGCCTGGAATCTGTTCATTCGGAGGAAGATACTACTCCCTATCAGTTCAGAAAGGGTGGCCATGGAGGAGTATATCCATCGTGCCCTAGCATTTGGTTTCATCTACCCCTCTAAAACCGCTGCTGGTGCCGGCTTCTTCTTTGTGGTGAAAAAGGATGGTGGATTCCAATCATACATAGATTATTGAAGACTCAGTAACACCCCTTGCCACTGATGGCCATGGCTTTTGAGTTGCTGCGAGGAGTAACCATCTTCACTAAAAAGGACCTCTGAAATGCAAACAACCTGGTCCACATTCAGGATATTGATAACTGAACCACTTTTAACACCCCCACTGACCATTACAAATATCTCCTGATTCTATTCAGTTTAGTCAATTCTCCTGCAGTCTTCCAGATGCTTGCCAATGATGTTCTCCGCGAGATGCTACGTCACTTTGGCTTCATGCATCTGGATGATATATTGATCTTTGCCAAGACCCACCACAAACACGTCCAACAGGTCCTTCAACGTTAACTCCAGATTCATCACACTGGGGAAGAGTGAGGTCCACATCTCCACAGTCTCCTTCCTTGCATTTGTCTCTAAAGGGAATCTGCAGATGGCTGTTGGGGATTGTGGGCAATGCAACAGTACCAAGCAGCTCCAGCAGTTTCTGAAGTTTGCAAGTTTGTACCGGAGGTTCAACTGCAACTTCAGTTCCTTCACATCATCACTTACTTCTCTAAGCGATACTCTGGCCCATTTTGCTGGAATGGGCCCAGAAGCCAAGGTGGCTTTTCAGGAATTGAAGCATTGCTTTACAACAGCTCCTGTTCTTGATCTCCCCAACCCAGAGGTGCCACTCATTGTAGAAGCAGAAGCTTCTGGCATTGGGCTTGTGGCTGTTCTTTCACAATGACCCCCCCGCCCCCATTTTACCAGAAACTCCATTTCTATGCCTTCTTCTCTCAGTGTCTCTCCTCTGCAGGGAATTATGACATGGGGAGTAGAGGGCTGTTGCCAATCAGGTTAGCCCAAGACCTGGCCTGAATTCAAGAGGCAAAGTGGTTAAATTCACGCCGGGCTTGGTGGTCTCTGATTTTGTAAGTACCTATCATCCAGGTTTGAAGAATCAGAAGCTGCATCTCTCTCCAGGCAGTTTGAACAACTAGACCTGATCGCCATCACAGAACCCATCCTCCTGAAGTCGAGGCTGGTGGCACGAGTCCAATGGGAAGTTGAGACTATCATCTGCAGGAGGGAAACCCTGGAAATGACCCACCGGTGCACCTTTTCATCTCTATTCAGACGTGTTACAGTGGGGGCACACGTCACATATCACAGAATCTAGTGCCTGCTCAAATGGTGGAGTTCACCAAGCGTCGCTCTGCTGGCCAGGCATGGATAGGAATGTCAAGTCAGATGTGATAGCCTTTCACATCTGTGCCCACAAGGTCTGCTACACCCACTGCCCAATCCTGCCAGTCCCTGCCCCTATGTCGCCATGGATCCCATTACTGATCTGCCACCATTGCAAAGTTACGCCATGATTATGGTGGTGGTGGACTGGTTCTCTGTCCAGCAACATAGTGCCCCTACCCAAGCTTCTCTCAGCACAGAGGACAGCCAACCTTGCTTGGAGTAAATGGATTTCCCCAGGACTTTATTTCTGACAGAGGGCCTCAGTTTACCTCCCAGTTCAGCAAGGCCTGTTGGCTCATTGGAGCTATAGTCGGGCCCTCATTTCACTCCAATGGGCAGGTGCAGAGGACTAGCCAGAGGTGCCTTATGTTGGACAACCCACCCACCTAGAGTGATTCCCTGCTCTGGGCAGATTTTGCTCATGACAATCTGCACCACACTTCTACAGGTATGTCCCCCTTTGAATGCCAGTTTGGTCATCCACACCTTCTGTTTGCCAAGCAGGAGTCTGAAGTGGGAGTCCCCTCAGCTAAACAGTTGGTCCACCGTTGTGAGCAGAAACGAAGGAAAGCTTGGTGAACTTTGCTGAAGGCCTCTCTGCACAAGCCAATGTCGAAGTTGTCCTGGTCAAAGGGTCTGTCTCTCCACCGAAGACTTTCGCCTGCGGGTTGAGTCTCGGAAAGTGGTGCCATGCCACATCAGACCACTGAATCAGCACAGTTGGTTCCTGATGCCAGCTGCCTGATGCACCATCAATAACTCTCGGAGATGGGAGGCGAACGATAGGCTTTTATTAGCAGCAAAGTGACCACAACATCTCGGAGACTGAGGGAGGAGCAGTGCCTCCAATTGCCTTTATACAGGGGTCTGTGGGAGCAGTCAGCAGGGGGGCGTATCCAGACAGGTATACACATAGTTTACCACATTCACCCCCCCTTCGTTTTAAAAGAGAGTCCCCACAGGGTGAAGTTTCTTACAAGTATATTTACAGGTTAAGTCTATCAGGTGGTCGAGTCTGTCGCTGCGACCTGTGTAGCACCGGTGGTGATTGCACCAGTGACGGTGGTTGTGCTGGCTCCGGCCTGACTTGAGGTGCCAGCCTGTTAGGCGTCAGTAATCCCTCATGCGTGTGCATGGTGCCCGGTATGGGAGTGTCGTGAGGAGTCTGTGTAGGGCTTGGCATGCGCAGTGTCTCGTGGGTATATACATCAGTGGGTACGGGGTTCATAGTCACCGTGGAGTGTTCGGGGTAGGGGTCTGGTGCTCCTGCGGGCCCCAGGTCGCGGATGAAGACCGTGTCCTCCCGCCCATCAGGTAAGACCACGTAGGCATACTGGGGGTTCGCATGAAGGAGGTGAACCCTCTCGACCATCAGGGAGTATTTATTGCTCCTCGCATGTTTCCGGAGCAGCACTGGCCCTGGGGACGTCAGCCAAGCTGGTAGGGTGGTCCCAGTGGCAGATTTCCTGGGAAAAGAAAAGAGTCGCTCATGAGGGGTGGCATTGGTGGACGTGCATAACAGGGAGTGAATGGAGTGGAGTGACTTGGGGAGGACCTCCTTCCAGCGAGAGACCAGCATTCCCTTTGACCTAAGGGCTAAGAGTGTGGCCTTCCACACAATGGCATTCTCCCTCTCCACCTGTCCATTCCCCCAGGGATTATAGCTCATGGTCCTACTAGTAGCAAAACCCCTAGCCAGTAGGTACTGGCGCAGCTCGTCACTCATAAACGAGGACCCTCTATCACTGTGGATATAGCAGGGATATCCAAACAGAGTGAAGAGCTGGCGCAGGGCTTTTATGACGGACATGGCAGTGGTATTGGGGCAGGGGATGGCAAAGGGGAACCGCGAGTTCTCGTCGATTATGTTGAGAAAGTACACATTGCAGTCGATGGAAGGAAGGGGGCCCTTAAAGTCGACACTCAGTCACTCAAAGGGGCGGGTGGCCTTGATACGTTGTGCCTTTTCAAGACGGTAGAAGTGCGGTTTGCACTCAGCGCAGACTTGACAGTCCCTGGTCATCGTCCTGATTTCCTCAAGGGAGTAAGGCAGGTTCCGGGCTTTCACGAAGTGGTAAAGTCGGGTGACCCCCGGGTGGCAAAGATCTGCATGGAGGGCGTATAGCCGGCTGGGAACATGGCACATGTTCCCCGGGATAAGGCATCAGGGGGCTCATTGAGCCTTCCAGGCTGGTACAGGATGTCATAGTTGTAGGTGGAGAGTTCGGTTCTCCACCTCAAAGTTTTATCATTTTTGATTTTGCCCCGCTGTTGGTTGCTGAACATGAACGCAACTGAGTGCTGGTCAGTCAGCAAGGTGAACCTTTTGCCGGCAAGATAGTGCCTCCAGTGCCTAACAGCCTCCACTATGGCCTGGGCTTCTTTCTCCACGGTGGAGTGCCGAATTTCAGGGCCTTGAAGGGTACGAGAGAAGAATGCTACCGGCCTTCCTGCCTGATTGAGGGTAGCAGCCAGCGCGAAGTCGGAGGCGTCACTCTCTACTTGGAAGGGAATGGTCTCGTCCACCGCATGCATCATTGCTTTGGCAATGTCCCCTTTAATGCAGCTGAAGGCCGCACGGGCCTCGGCTGAGAGGGGAAATGCGGTGGACTTGACCAGGGGGCAGGCCTTGTCTGCATAGTGAGGGACCCATTGGGCGTAATAGGAAAAGAAGCCCAGGCACCGTTTGAGGGCTCTGAGGGTGGTGGGAAGAGGGAGTTCCAACAGGGGGTGCATACAGTCGGGGTCAGGCCAATGACCCCATTCTCCATGACATACCCAAGTCAGGTGGTTCCGAACACACACTTGTCCCTGTTATAGGTAAGATTAAGAGCTTTGGCCACTTGGAAAAATTATTGGAGGTTGGTGTCGTGATCCTGCCAGTCGTGACCGCAGATGGTGATGTTATCCAGATATGGGAACGTGGCTTTCAGTTGGCACTGGTCCACCATCTGGTCCATTTCCCTCTGGAAGACAGAGACACCATTTGTGACACCGAAGGGGATGCGCAGGAAGTGATAGAGCCTGCTGCCCGCCTCGAAGGCGGTATAGGGACAGTCCTCCGGGTGGATAGGGAGCTGATGGTAAGCGGATTTTAGGTCTATGGTCGAGTACACCTTGTACTGAGCTATCTGATTGACCATATCCGCGATGCGGGGTAGGGGGTACGTGTCAAGCTGCGTGAACCTATTGATGGTCTGGCTATAGTCCATGACCATCCTATTTTTCTGCCCAGTCCGAACAACGACCACCTGGGCCCTCCAAGGATTTGTACTTGGCTCAATGATCCCCTCCCTGAGCAGCCGCTGCACCTCCGACTTAATGAAGGCCCTGTCCCCCGCGCTGTACCTCCTGCTTTTAGTTGCCACAGGTTTACAGTCGGGGATCAGGTTGGCGAACAGCGGTGGGGGAGGGATCTGGAGGGTGGAGAGGCTGCAAGTGGTGTCAATAGCGCAGCCGTTGGCATGGTGCTGGGTGGGATGTGCAGGCCGGTGTGTCTGTGTGTGTGGTCAGTAGCGGGGTATATGACAAAGTCCCACAGAACTGAGGATTTCTGACAGTGAGTGGTGGGAGGGGCCCGTCATACTCCATTGTCACACTTTTCAGGTGGCTCTGGAAGTCGAGCCCCATAGCACAGGTGCGCACAGTTGAGGCATGATCAGTAACATAAAGTCCCGATATTCTGTGCCCTGCAGTACCAATGTCGCTACACAACCCCCCCTGGATGTCTGTGGAATGCAATCCAGAAGCCAAGGTGACCCTCTGGCTTACTGACTGTGTCACAAGTCCGCAGTGTTGCACAGTGTCCGGGTGAATAAAACTCTCAGTACTGCCTGTGTCAAACAGGCAGCTAGTCCTGTGCCCCTCCACCAGGATGTCCATCATTGACCTTGCGAGCTGGTGTGGAGCGCTTTGGTCAAGGGTCACAGAGGCCAGAGTTGAATCGCCGTCTTGGTGCCCGGTAAGCACCCGTGGGTCGGAGGTGGGGCGAGGAGGCGCCGACAAAGATGGTCACCCCCATGCTTCGCACGTGGTGGGCAGGCAAGATGGCGGCGACCAAGATGGCAACCCCCATGCCTTGCACGCGCCGCTGCTCGACCCCACTCGTGGTTTGGACTTACAGGCTCTGGCAAAGTGGCCCTTCTTTTCACAGCTGGAGCAGGTAGCTTCTCAGGCCAGGCAGTGTTTTTGGGGGTGCTTTTCGAGTCCGCAGAAGTAACACTGCACGGACTTGTGACTGGCAGCAGCCGAGGTTGATTTGCTGGTGGGTTGCGGGGTCTGCAGCGTCCACGGGGCCGGCGGCAGATCACGCACCTGGAGAGCATCAGCGTTGTGCAGAGGGCCTCCAGCGTGTCGGCCAGCTCACTCGCCGAATGTAAGGTAAGATCGGCGTGTTCCAGCAACCACTGGCGCACGTACACTGACCTGATCCCCGTAACAAAGGGTCTCGTACCAGGAGCTCCGCATGCTGTTCCGCCGTCAGTCCCCTGCAGTCGCAGGCCCGCACAAGTGTCTGTAGGGCCCGGACAAACTCAGCGCTCGACTCTCCAGCCCACTGAAGCCATGTCACTAAGCGATGTCTTGCGTAGACGGTGTTCACCGGCCGTAGGTTTTGTCTTTTGAGGGTGTCCATTGCCCCTTGGCAGGTCTCTGATCAGGGAGTAGACCCGCGGACTGACCCTGGAGAGGAGAATTTTGTGTATCGTTGCAGGCTCAGTCACACGAATCTCCTCCAGGTACGATTGGAAGCATGCAAGCCAGAGTTCAAAAGCGATGCTGGCTTCTGGAGATTGAGGGTCAATATCCAATCTGTCGGGTCGTAAAATGCTCTCCATGTTTTAAAATTGCTGCTAATAAAATTGATGCACCATCAATAACTCTCGGAGACAGATGATAAGCTTTTATTAGCAGCAAAGTGACCACAACATCTTGGAGACTGAGGGGGGAGCAGTGCCTCCAATCGCCTTTATACTGGGGTCTGTGGGAGGAGCCACGGGAGCAGTCAGCAGAGGGGTGTGTCCAGACAGGTATACACATAGTTTACCACACTGCCACACACCCTCTGTACCAGAATCAGAATCGGGTTTGTTATCACTGGCATGTGTCGTCAAATTTGTTAACTTTGCAGCAGCACTACAATGTATTACACAACAATATAGAAAGTAAAAATATATAAGTAAATCAATTGCAGTAAGTATATATGTTTATGACATAGATTAAAATAGTGCAAAAACAGAGGTAATATATATTTTCGAAAAAGTGAAGTAGTGTTCATGGGTTCGATGTCCCTTTAGGAATTGTATGACCCACTGGGTGATGGGGGTCCTTGATAATGGATGTCACCTTTCTGAGGCACCGCTCCTTGAAAATGTCTTCGATACTCCGGAGGCTAGTTTCCAAACTTCCATGTCTCTATAGTCTCTTCTGTGCAGTCCCATGATTGGCCCCAGCAGCTCATATCATCAATAGTCAGCCAGCCTACATCATCCGTCAGTATCTGGACTCCGTCTGCCTCATAGCTAGATCCGGTATTTGATGGATTAGGAGCGCTACAGCCCAGAGGAACACGTGGATTCCCTCCCATGACATCCTGGACCTGCACCTGATTAGAGACTTCAGCTGTGGCCACCTGAATCATTCGGGCTGTCAGATGCTGCCCGCTGGAGGTGGGGTTGGAGTTGTATCCTGTCGTGCACCAGTCCCTCGGTTGACCACCTGGGGGTACCGGGCTCTGACACTCCTCCTCTCTGATTATTTTTGCCTTCATCTTGCTTTAGTTATCAGTGCATCTTTTTGTTCACCGATTTATATTCCTTCTGCTTTCTTCATCTTCGTTCAGTCTTGATCCTACCTACCATCTGCACTAGCGTCCATCTGGATCTGGTCCATTAAAGTACAGATCTCTTCAGCCTAACGGCCCCGGGCTCAAACTCAACCTAGCAGCTAACCCAGCCACCCCCACAACCTTCTCACAACCTCAAAGTACTTTCCAACCAGTGAGGTAAATCTTGGAATGTGGTCAGCATTATCAAGTAAATCTAACAACAGTATCTTCAATGTGAAACAATAACTTGGCTTCTCTCTCTCTTCACAGAGGCCACCTGAACTGCCAAGAGTCTCAGCAATTTTTATGTTTCAGATTTCCAGTACCTGCAGCTTTCTGGTTTCCTGATGGCTGATGGAAATCTGTAGGTAGATCGTGTGTAACAAGAGATTCTGCAGATGCTGGAACTCCAGAGCAACACATCCAAAATGCTGGAGTAACTCAGCATGTCAGGCAGCATCTATGGAGGGAACTCAACACCCACCTGTTTATTTTCATCCATAGATGCTCCCTGACCTGCTGAATTTGTGTGTGTGGGTGTGTGTAACAAGTTTCTTCTAACAGACTCAAAGTTAATCTGCTTTCTGTCATACTGATTGGAAAACCAGATTTTTTTTAAAAAGGCTCAAAGGTTCCATATACAAGTCTGAAATTCATCTTCTCCAGATAGCCATGAAACAAGTAAAGAGCATGGAAGTTGTTTAGAGAGAAACATCAACCCTAACCCATCCAAAGCACAACAAAGAACGGCATCCAATCATGAACCCTCAAAACCCCTCCCTTTGCACAGAACAGAGCAAGATCATCAACCCCTCCCCCACACAAGAAACTAACAGAATATCAACCCCCAAACCCCCTCCCCTCAAGCAACAAAACAGAAAAGGAACAGGCAATATAAAACATGGAATAAAAAACACGTCTGAAAAATCTACAGTCCATAAAGACAAAACCACAATACCAGACTCCACTATCACCGACATTCACCACACGAGGCAAAGAGGCCGCCACGCCTGCCACAGTGAGCCACTCACAGACTCCCTCTCGGGAGCAATCAGCAGGAGGGCGGTCGGCGCAGGAACTCTCGCTTGCCTTCCGCCGTTGCCTCGATGCCTCAACCTGCCTCGGCACTTTAATGGAGTTGAACATCGTCTCCAAGTTTCTTCACTGTGAGGCTGTCCGAGTACGCGCTCGCTTCCGGGAATCTTCTCTGAGACAGCAAAGCACGGTCCCAGAAACACAGTTAAGGTGACAGACAGATGTAAAAGAAGTAAAATAGACATTTTCGTGGGCCATTTGGAAGACATCAACTGAGGGAGCACCATGCGATCAATGTCCGGCAACTTTCACCCGGTTCTCTCTGGTAATAGCACAATATGAACTGTGAGGTTAATAGATGGCACCTTAGTCCTTCACAGCTAATCCCATCTTTGAAATGGGACTTGGACACTGAACCTGCTGGTTCAGGAGCAGGGCTGTCACCATCAATGCCAACACCTGAACACACAGCTGGAGCATTGAGGAGGTCCCCTGATGTCAGGAGCTTGCCAGAGATTTGAACATAAAATCCAGGCTAACATTTCAATGCAGTTCCGAGAGAAGGCTGCCACGTCACTGGGTATTTTATCATCTGATGAAAAGCTTTCAACAGTAAATCTCTCTGTACAGCAGAAGAATTTCTAAATTTAAATGGATTCAAACCAAAGATCAATAGAAGTCCATTTTAGAAAATGAAGTAATTTGTAATATCCTATTGTGGATAATAGACTTTGGGTGAAGTTGTAATGGGAGTTGGTTGCTGTGATAGAGCTATTATGGAGATGGATTAAAGCAGGACATTCTGAAAGCTTCTTCAACCTGCATATTTCTGCCCAAAATGATTAATGTTTCTTTTATGTTTCCTTGACAACCTCACTTCAGATTAAGATGAAGCCAATAAGTGACGACTCCTTGTGTGCAGCTCCAGTGGGAATCATTAAATACAGTGGATTCTGGATAATTGGTTCGGCCACTTATTTGGAAGAACTCTTGAAGAACAAAAACTAATCAAGAAAATATCTGGGATTCCCTCCATTCATGCCGCTTAATTGGGGCAGGAGACAGCTGCTGAACAATTTATAACTAGCATCAGACACACACACACACTTACATAGAAACATAGAAAACCTACAGCACAATACAGGCCCTTCGGCCCACAAGCCCTTATTTTTCTAAGCTCCATGTACCTATCCAAAAGTCTCTTAAAAGACCCTATCGTATCGGCCTCCACCACCTTTGCCAGCAGCCCATTCCACGCACTCACCACTCTCTGAGTAAAAAACTTACCCCTGACATCTCCTCTGTACCTGCTCCCCAGAACCTTAAACCTGTGTCCTCATGTGGCAACCATTTCAGCCCTGGAAAAAGCCTCTGACTATCCACACAATCAACACCTCTCAACATCTTATACACCTCTATCAAGTCACCTCTCATCCTCCGTCGCACCAAGGATAAAAGGCCGAGTTCACTCAACCTATTCTCATAAGGCATGCTCCCCAATCCAGGCAACATCCTTGTAAATCTCCTCTGCACCCTTTCTATGGTTTCCACATCCTTCCTGTAGTGAGGTGACCAGAACTGAGCACGGTACTCCAAGTGGGGTCTGACCAGGGTCCTATATAACTGCAACATTATCTCTCTGCTCCTAAATTCAATTCCACGATTGATGAAGGCCAATGCACCGTGTGCCTTCTTAACCACTGAGTCAACCTGCACAGCAGCTTTGAGCATCCTATGGACTCAGACAGCAAGATCCCTCTGATCCTCCACACTGCCAAGAGTCTTACCATTAATACTATATTCCGTCATCATATTTGACAGACAGACAGACATACTTTATTGATCCCAAGGGAAATTGGGTTTTGTTACAGTCGCACCAACCAAGAATAGTGTAGAAATATAGCAATATAAAACCATAAATAATTAAATAATAATAAGTTAATTATGCCAAGTGGAAATAAGTCCAGGACCAGCCTATTGGCTCAGGGTGTCTGACACTCCGAGGGAGGAGTTGTAAAGTTTGATGGCCACAGGCAAGAATGACTTCCTATGACGCTCAGTATTACATCTCGGTGGAATGAGTCTCTGGCTGAATGTACTCCTGTGCCTAACCAGTACATTATAGAGTGGATGGGAGTCATTGTCCAAGATGGCATGCAACTTGGACAGCATCCTCTTTTCAGACACCACCGTCAGAGAGTCCAGTTCCACCCCCACAACATCACTGACCTTACAAATGAGTTTGTTGATTCTGTTGGTGTCTGCTACCCTCAGCCTGCTGCCCCAGCACACAACAGCAAACATGATAGCACTGGCCACCACAGTCTCGTAGAACATCCTCAGCATCGTCCGGCAGATGTTAAAGGACCTCAGTCTCTTCAGGAAGTAGAGACGGCTCTGACCCTTCTTGTAGACAGCCTCAGTGTTCTTTGACCAGTCCAGTTTATTGTCAATTCGTATCCCCAGGTATTTGTAATTCTCCACCATGTCCACACTGACCCCTTGGATGGAAGCAGGGGTCACTGGTGCCTTATCCCTCCTCAGGTCCACCACCAGCTCCTTAGTCTTTTTCACATTAAGGTGCAGATGATTCTGCTCACACCATGTGACAAAGTTTCCCACCGTAGCCCTGTACTCAGCCTCATCTCCCTTGCTGATGCATCCAACTACGGCAGAGTCATCAGAAAACTTCTGAAGATGGCAAGACTCTGTGCAGTAGTTGAAGTCCGAGGTGTAGATGATGAAGAGAAAGGGAGTCAGGACAGTCCCCTGTGGAGCCCCAGTGCTGCTGACCACTCTGTCTGACACACAGTGTTGCAAGCGCACGTACTGTGGTCTGCCAGTCAGGTAATCAATAATCCATAACACCAGGGAAGCATCCACCTGCATCACTGTCAGCTTCTCACCCAGCACAGCAGGACCTACCAAAATGAACTACTTCACATTTATCTGGGTTGAACTCCATCTGCCACTTCTCAGCCCAGTTTTGCATCCTATCAATGTCCCACTGTAAACTCTGACAGCCCTCCACACTATCCACAACACCTCCAACCTTTGTGGCATCAGCAAACTTACTAACCCATCCCTCCACTTCCTCATCCAGGTCATTTATAAAAGTCACAAAGAGTAAGGGTCCCAGAACAGATCCCTGAGGCACACCACTGGTGACCGACCTCCATGCAGGATATGACTTGTCTACAACCAATCTTTGCCTTCTGTGGGCAAGGCAGTTCTGGATCCACAAAGCAATGTCCCCTTGGATCCCATGCCTCCTTACTTTCTCAATAAGCCTTGCATCGGGTACTTTATCAAATGCCTTGCTGAAATCCATATACACTACATCTACTGTTCCTCCATCATCAATATGTGTAGCTATTAGAACGAGCAAACACATGCATAGAGCAAACAGTTTCTAAATAGCATCAGTTGTATGTATTTGTGTTCAAGAATCTGTGATTTTTGTCGATAATATTTAGTGAGAAATAAGCAATAAGACAATTCAGAACTGTTTTGTTCACTGCAGTGTCAATCATTCTGGCTTCGAGATGCCAGAAATGGTCAGGAGTGATTTCAGTACTTCAACAATTTAGAATCTATGAAGATATCAACAATCATCTTGAATGTTACAATGAAAATGAAGATTTGGAGAATGCAGATGTCAATGGCAGTCCATTACCTACACCAGGCATCTGCACTTATTCTGGTCATGCAGTTAATGAAACAAAAGTGGCAGGCTGATAGTACTGCAGTGGTAGAAATAGAGTTTTAATTTGTTCTGTATTTATTTAAATACATAATTTCTTACTCAGTTAAATGGTAATTTGTCTCTTTTATAGATTTTAACTAGTTCAATGGAATGTTGGCTGCTTAACTGGACCAAAATATACTGGTTCCAATGCAACTTGTATTGTCGTTTGGGACTACTACTGCTGATGTCTGCATTGACAGCCACGGGTACTTCAGTAAGCAGCATCACTTTAAGATTGATACCCAAAACTGAGAGACCCCAAATGGCAAGTTCAGGTCTTGAGTGCAGTTCCCCTTTAAGAAAACTGAAGAATGTTTGGTGCGCTGGTCTACAGGAAACGCCAAGGCCTTAGACCCTGAATCCCTGCTGGTAAATGTACATAAGAACATAAGAAATAGGAGCAGGAGTAGGCCATCCGGCCCATCAAGCCTGCCCCGCCAATCAATAAGATCATGGCTGATCTGTAAACGCAGCTCCATCTACCTGCTTCATCCCGATAATCCTTAATTCCCTTACTATGTAAAAACTGATCTAACTGTATCTTAAATATATTTAGTGAAGAAGCCTCAGCTGACAATGGAAAAGAAAACTGAAGACCTCAGGACAAGATTGCTGTAGCAGAGGGGCATCAGGAACATGGCTATCGCTTGCCATTTCAGACGCAGCGCTGCAGTCTGATGACTTCATCATTCTCCACAAAGATAGGTCAGCTCTGTCTTTTAAAGGTAGAGGGGGTGGAGTATGCTTTATGTGTAATTTATTGTGGTGCACAGAAGTTCTGTCTGCCCTGCTCAACTGACCTCCAACATCTTGTGGTCAAATGTCGTCTTTTTATCTGCCAAGGAAGTTTTCTGCCATCATCCTGGTACTGGTATATTCCACCTCAGACCAATATCACACAGGCACTGGAGAAGCTCTGTAATCAGCAGTCACGAAGCAGCACACCCTGTTGCCTCCTCTATCATTGTGGGGGATTTCAACCAGGCCAGCTTGAAGAAGTCTCTGAACAACTAGCACCAGCATATCGCCTGTGGAACCACAGGAGCCGACACCTTGACCCGTTATACCACCGTCTAGAGTGCTTACCATGTCTTCCCACACAGGACTAGGCCATCCGGCCCATCGAGCCTGCCCCGCCTGTGGAACCAGAGGAGCCAACACACTTGACCCGTTATACCACCGTCTAGAGTGCTTACCA
Organism: Hypanus sabinus; assembly: GCF_030144855.1. NCBI lineage: Eukaryota > Metazoa > Chordata > Chondrichthyes > Myliobatiformes > Dasyatidae > Hypanus > Hypanus sabinus. The sequence continues at coordinate 7,463,245 of NC_082733.1, forward strand.
TGCTCTCTTACACCTGCACCTTGGAAAGTCCAATCACCTGGCTGTACTACTCCCAGCGTAAAGGCAGAGAGTAAAGACCACAGCACCAGAGGTAAGGACCAAGAAGATATGGACAAGGGAGGTGGAGGAGTGCTTACAGGACTGCTTTGAGTTGGTGGACTGGACAATATTCAGGGACTCATCTTCACCTTTGATTCTGAATGGATATGCCACAGTTGTCACCAGCTTCATTAAGGACAGTGTGTGCCTTTGAGAACATACTGGAGATACCCAAACCAAAATCCATGGATGAACCAAGAGATCTGTAATCCACTGAGGGCTAGATCTGTGGCATTCAAGTCCGGTGACACAAGAAGATCGGGTACGATCTATGGTAGGCTATTTTGAAAGTGACAAAACAATTCTGATTGAAGATGCACGTCAGCTCTGGCAGGATTTGCAGGCCAGGACTTCCTACAAAGTGAAACCTAACATCGTGAATAAATGTGATACTTCAATCCCAGATGAGCTCAACACCTTTTACGCACGGTCTGTAAGGGAGAATAAAACTAAACCTGTCAGAATCCCTGCAGCATTTGGTGACCCTGTGAGGCCAACATTAGGACACCTTTCAAAGGGGTGAACCCTCACAAGGCATAGTGTGATGTACAGCTGATTCTGCAGATTTCTTTGATCTTGGAATGACCTCCTTTTGGGGATTCAGCCCACAGGACCCGAGCAGGATGGCTGCAAGGTGAGAGACACAAGAGACAGCAGATACTGGATCTGGTGCGACAGACAAGATGCCAAAGGAAGCTGACGGGTTAGACTGCATGTGTGGAGGAAAACAGAAACAACACTTTAGGCAGAGGCCCTTGATGCTGCTTGACCTGCCAAATTGCTCTCACATCGTGATTATAGCAGGAGTAAGCTGCTCCGAAATTTACAGAGACTGAACTACCTTCAGTGGAGTGCAAACCAGCAAATTCTGTGCATTCCAGATCTCATCAAGTGGTTCCCTTCTTTTGATTACCATACTTTGCCAAAAAGATTAAAATCCCATTCCTCTGAACCTTGTAGTACAAACATTTTCAACTTATTCACTCCCGGAATTTAGAATAAACATGACATTTTTCCTTAAAGATCTCCCTTCCATGGTGAAAATTACTCCAGATAATTGAAGCTACTCATCTCTGATAAAAATCCTCTCAACTCTGCTCCGCACGCTATTCAGTGAAATTTTGGGCTGCCTTCTTATTTCCTGAATGGAATTAAAATGTGTGAAAGAACTCCCCTGGTCAGCAGCTCAGTGCAGAAATCTGCACACTCCACTCATTCCCACTCATACACTTTATTTCATCAAGGCGGTGAACTTCATCTACAAAAGCAGGCTCTGAGAAATTCAAGGGTTAAATCTCCACAGCGAGGACAGGGCTTTCTATTGGAGAGCAACGCTACTGCTTTGAATGTTTGCTCCCGCCCTTCGATGTACCCTTTAATACTAAACTGCAGGACATTGATAACCTTCTGCCCTTTGGGCTACTGCCTATCCCTGAAGCACTTATCAATATACATCTCCATCATGTCTTTTTAATTTCCAGTTTCCTAATCAAACTGCAGCACAGAGGTGGAATTTCATTCAGCTTGGGAGCTGGTCCAACAGACACAGTTTAATTTTTTTTGTTCAAAGGCCACACATGTCAGAAACTCTTCAGATTTAAGTGGAGAAAGGGAAAAGAACGAGAAATAAAAAGAAAGGGAGGAAGAAGAAAACCACGAGACTAAATATCTTTCAGGAGACGCAAAGCGCTCTAGCAGAAAAGTTAATTTACAGTTCTGTGCAAGAACGCAGCCAAAGCCTGCAGTGCTGTACACGGAGGGAAAAGGAGATGGGATTGATAGAATTAGCAAATTTGCTCCATGGGGTGTCCGTTCTATAGTAATCACACCGGCACCTAGCCACACCGTGCCATGCCCAGGGCGTGCTCAGTGAAATTGGATAAACGCAGGTCGTCCACCCTGAGAGTGCCAGACCACTCAGACGTAATGAACGTTGGAGGGTGGGGAGGTGACCATACCAAACTCCACCCCCACCCCCATGCAGTCCATCGGTCGGATTAAATAGGCTTCCACGGGCAATTTGCAACCTTCAATCAGATACTATATACATTATCTTTCAGTCCTTTGTTAGATATTACATATTAGTGACAGGGATGACAATTGGTATTGGTTTATTATTGGTTTTGGTATTGTATTTGTATTGGTTTATTATTGTCACGTATACCCAATTACGTGAAATACTATAGTGAAAGACTGAAAAATATGTCATCCTAACTGACCATTCCGTACAGAAGTACCTGCAGGGAGGTTAGACAAAACGAAAACACTAACAGAATGCAGATTATAGTAGCACACACAACATGCTGGAGGAACTCAGCAGGCCAGGCAGCATCTATGGAAATGAATAAACAGTCAACGTTTCAGGCCGAGACTCTTCTTCAGGACTGGAAAGTAAGGGGGAGGACACCAGAATAAAAAGATGGAGGGAGGGGAAGGAGGATGGCTGGAAGGTGATAGGTGAAGCCAAGTGGGTGGGAAAGGTCAAGGGCTGGAGAAGAAGTGATCTGATAGGAGAGGAGAGTGGATCATGGGAGAACAGGAAGATGGAGGAGCACCGGGGGAGGTGATAGGCAGCTGAGGGAAGTAACAGGCCAGAGTGGGGAATAACAGAAGTGGGAAGAGGGAAAAGGCAGGGAAACATCATTCTCCACAACTTCAGTCATCTCCAAAGGGATCCTATACCTAGCACATCTTTATCTTTCCCCCGGTCTCTTCTTTCCATAGGGATCATTCCCAGCATGATTCCCTTGTCCATTCATCCCTTGCCACTAATCCCCCTCCTGCCACTTATCCCTGCAAGTGGCCACCTGCCCGTTCTCCTCCTCCCTCAACTCTATTCAGACCCCCAAACAGTTCTTCCAGGTGAGGCAACACCTCACCTGCAAATCTGCTAAGGTTCTCTACTACGTTCAGTACTCCTGGTGCGGCCACTTCTAAATTGATGAGACCCATAGTAAATTGGGGGGACCACTTCATCGAGCATCTCCACTCCATCTGCCAAAAGCGGAACTTCCTGATTTCCAAGCATTTTAATTCCGATTCCCATTGCCATTCCGACATGTTGGTTCATGGCCTCCTCTTGAAGCATAATCAGGCAACTCTCACACCTCACATAGATGCTGCCTGGCCTGCTGTGTTCCACCAGCATTTTGTGTGTGTTGCTTGAATTTCCAACATCTGCAGATTTCCTTGTGTTTCCTCATATTCTGTCCAGGTAGACACCAACCTGACGGCATGAATATCGGCTTCTCCATCCAGTAACATACTTCCCCCTCACTTCCCACTTTTTCTACTTCCCCACTCTCGCCTCTTACTTCTTACCTGCCTATCACCTCCTCCTGGTGCCCCTCCTTTTTTCCTTTCTCCCATGGTCTACTCTCCTCTCCTATCAAATTCCTTCCTCTTCAGTCCATTATGCTTCCCACCCACCTGGGTTCACCTATCGTCTTCTGGCTATCCTTCCCTCCTTCCATCATCTTATTCTGGCAACTTTCCCCTTTCTTTCCAGTCCTGAAGAAGGGTCTCAGCCTGAAATGTCAGCTGTTTGTTCACTTCCATAGAAGCTATCTGGCCTGTTGAGTTCCTCCATAATTTTGTGTATATTGCTCTGATATCCGGCATCTGCAGAATTTCTTGAGTTTATGCAGATTATAGTTTTCTAATAAGAAAGAAAGTGCAGTGCAGGTAGACAAATAAAAAGCAGGGGCCAAGATGAGATAGATTGAGAGATTAAGACTTCATCTTCATTATATAAGCACTTCTTTCAAGTCTTATAACAACAGGATAGAAGCTGTCCTTTACTCAGTGGAGGGGGGAAAGACAGAAGAATGAGAGAGGTATTCTATGCTGAGGCAGTGAGAATTGTAGACAGAGGGTAGGTTGATTTACAGATTGCATTCACAACTCTTTGCAATTTCTTGTGTCTCAGGCAGAGTATTTTCCATATCAAGTTGTGTTCTATCCAAATAAGAATGTAAGACCATAAAAAACAGATGCCGAATTAGGCCATTCAGCCCATTGATTCTGCTCCACCATTCCTTCTCAAACTCATTCTCCTGCCTTCTCTCCATAACCTTTGATGCCCTGACTAATCAAGAACTTATCAACCTCTACTTTAAATATACTTAATGATTTGGCCTACACATTTGTCTGTGGCAATGAATTCCACCGATTCACTACCCTCTGCCTAAAGAAATTCCTCCTCATCTCTGTTCTAAATGGACATCCCTCCATTCTGAGGCTCTGTCCTCTGGTCCTAGACGTATCCACTGCAGGAAACATCCTCTCCATATCCACTCTATCTAGGCCTTTCAATATTCAATATGTTTCAATGAGATCCCCCCTTCATTCTTCTAAACTCCAATGAGAACAGGTCCAGAGCCACCAAATACTCCTCATACATTAACCCTTTCATTCTCAGAACTATGCTTGTGAGCCTCCTCTGGACCCTCTCCAATGCCCTCACATCTTTTCTTAAATAAGGGGAACAAAACTGCTCACAATACTCCAAGTGCAGTCCGACCAATGCCTGATAAAGCCTTACCATTGCAGTACATCCTTCCTCCCATGTTCTAGTCCTCTCAAAATGAATACTAACATTGCATTTGCCTTCCTTAACATAGACTCAACCTGCAAGTTAATCTTTAGGGAATCCTGCACAAGGATTCTCAAGTTCTTTGCACTCCCGATTTTTGAATTTCCTTCCCATTTAGAAAATATTCTATACTTTCATTCCTCTACCAAAGTGCAAGACCATACATTTCCCTACAGCATATTCCATCTGCCAGCTCTTTGCCCATTCTCCTGAACTGTCTCAGTCCTTCTGCAGTCTCCCTGCTTCCTCAACACTACTTGTCCCTCCACCTATCTTAATGTCATCTGCAAACTTGGGCATAAAGCCATCAACTCAATCATCCAAATCACTGGCATACAACATGACAAAAAGCCATCACAGTACTGCTGCCTGTGGAACATCACTAGTCACTGGCAGCCAAACAGAAAAGGCCCCCTTTATTCTCACTCTTTGCCTCCTGTCAGTCAGCCAATCTTCTATCCATGCGAGTAACTTTACTATAATACCATGGGCCCTTATCTTGTTAAGTAGCCTCATGTCCTGCAGCTTGTCAAAAGCTTTCTGAAAATCCAAGTGAACAACACCCATTGATTCTCCTTCATTTATCGTGCTTGTTATTCTCTCAAAGAATTCCAAAATCTCCTCAAGCAAGATTTCCTTTTAAGGAAACCATGCTGACTTTGTCCTTTTTCATCATGTGCCTCCAATACCCTGAGAGCTCATCCTTAACAATCAGCTTCAATATCTTCCCAACCACTGGTCAGGCTAACTTCTGATAATATCCTTTCTTCTGCTTCACTCCTTCCATAAGGGTCGAGTGACATTTGTAATTTTGAAATCCTCTGGAACCATTCCAGAATATAATGATTCTTGAAAGATCATTAGTAATATCTCCACAATCTCTGTACTGTACTGGGGTGCAGTCCATCTGATCTAGGTGAATATTCTATCTTCAGACCTTTCAGCTTCCCAAGTACTTTCCCCTTAGTAATGGCAATTACACTCACTTCTGCCCCCTGACACTCTCAAATTTCTGCTATTGTGTCTTCTATAGTGAAGGATGATGCAAACTGTTTATTAAGTTAATCTGCTATTTCTTTGTTGCCCATTGCTACCAGTGGTCTGATATCCACACTCACCTCTTCTTTACTTTTCATATATTTGAGAAAAAGGTTGGTATCCTATTTGATATTACAATACTGAATGGTATACCTTCATTTTTCATCTTTTCTCTCCTTATGGATTTCAGTTGTCTTATATTGGATTTTAAAGGCTTCCCAATCCTCTACTTCCTACTAATTTTTGAGGTATTATAGGTATATGCGGCCGGCTGGTGGTGGCATAGTGGCATCAGTGCCAGACTTCAGAGCGAAGTCTCCCGAGTTTGAATCCAACCGGCTTTCCATCCATGTTGGGTTAAGCGTCGAGCTAGCAACTCGGCCTCATAAAAATAGGAAAGCCTGCTAAAAAAAACACAGTCACAACAGTGTCCCAATGACTCCACTCAGAGTTAGGGGCTTTCTTCTTCTTCTTCATAGGTATATGGCTTCTCTTTTGTTCTTATGATGTCTTATTGGCCATGGTTGCCCCATCCTTCCCTTAGAATACTTCCTCATACGTGGGATGTCTCAATCCTGTGCCTTCTGAATTGCCCCCAGAAACTCCAGCCACTGCTGTTCAGCCACCATCTCTGATAGTGTACCCTTGCAATTTACTTTTGCCAGCACCACTCCCATGCCTTTGTAATTCCCTTAATTCCACTCCAATACTGACACATCTGACACATCTCCTCCCTCTCAAACTGCAAGGCGAATTCTGTCATATTGAGATCATTGGCTCCTAAGGGTTCCATTACCTTAAGCTCCCTAATCAAATCTGGTTCATAACTTTCAATTCAGAATTTCCTTTCCCCTAGTGGGCTCAGCCACAAGCTGCTCTGAATAGCCGATCAGTGGGCACTCTACAAACTCCCTCTCTTGGGATCCAGCACCAACCTGATTTTCCCAATCTTCCTGCATATTGAAATCCCTCGTGACTGTTGTAATATTGTCCTTTTTACATCTTTTTCTATCTCCTGTTGTAATTTGTGCCCCACATCCTACCTACTGTTCAGAAGCATGTATATAACTCCAATCAGGGAATTATCACCCTTGCAGTTTCTGAACTCTAACGGCAAGGATTTTATATTTTCTGATCCTATATCATCTTTTTCTAAGGACTTGATTTCATTGTTTACCAACAGAGCCCCCACCACCGCCCTCTGCCTACTTGTCCGTCCTTTCAATACAGTCTGCACCCTAGACGTTAAGCCATCAACTATGATCTTTTTTCGGCCACGACTCAGAGGTGCCTACATCATACCTGCCCATTTCTGACTGCTCTACGAGATCATCTACCTTATTCCATATACTGTGTGCAACCAAACATAAAACCTTCAGTCCTACATTCATCACCCTTTTTGATTTTGCCCCCCATTATATTTCAACTTCATCCCACTGACTGCAACTCTGCCCTGTCATCTGCCAGTCTTTCCTCACGGTCTCTCTACACACTGCATCTACTTGTATGCCAACTGCCACATCCTCAGTCCTATCACCCAGTTCCCTCCCCCTGCCAAAATAGTTTAAACGATCCCCCACTGCTCTTGCAATCTTGCCTGCAAAGGTATTGGTCCCCCTCGAGTTCAGGTGTTACCCCTCCTTTTTGTACAGGTCGTACCTTCCCCAGAAGTCAATGAACCAGAAATCTGAATCCCTTTTCCTTGCACAAGTTCCTCAGCCATCCATTCATCTGCCAAATCATCCTATTCCTGCCCTACCATTAGGAGTAATCCAGAGGTGACTACCTTGGAGGTCCTGCTTTTCAGCCTCTTCTCTAAGTCACAGGACCTCTTCCACTTTTTTACCCATATCGGTGGTGTCAATGTGCACCACAGCCTCGGGCTGCTCACCCTCCCTCTTTAGGATCCTCTGCAGCTGCTCTGGAACATTCTGGATCTCTGCACCCGGGAGGCAACACATCACCCTGGCTTCTCTTTCGCAGCCACAGAATCTGCTGCCCATTCCTCAAGTCTCCTATCAATACAACTCTGCCTGATTTGCCCTTCCCTGCTGAGCCTCAGAGCTGGCCATGGTGACACTGGCCTGTGTTCACACCCCCGCCCAGCAGCATCCAAAGTGGTATATTTGGTGCTGATAGTGATAGCCGCATGGGAAATCTGCATCAACTGCTTCCTTCCCTTACCTCCGCCAGTGACCACCCTTCTACTTTCCGAAGCCTACTCTTCGGGTTTGACCACCACAGTAAACTTCCCATCTTTGAGGTTTTCAGCCTCAAGTCTGGACTTGAATACATCCAGTCAGTCAGGAGCGGAAGTCGGGTGCTCTTCCTACTGGTGTTGACAATAGTTCAATAGTTTCAATAGTTCCATTTAGTATCAGAGAATGTATACGATATACATCCTGAAATTCTTGTTCTTCACAGACATCCACAAAAACAGAAGAATGAGTGACAGTTGAAAAGGTAGAATGCCAGATCCGCCTACTCCCCCTCCCATATACAAGCAGCAGCAAAGTAACAACCCTTCCCTCCCCCACTTCAGCTAAAGAGCACCAGCACCCTCCACCCACCAAGCAAGCAGTGGCAAAACCCTCAATAAAGACCATGATCTGCAGTACAAAAAACCAATCGTTCCCCTGACAATTTGACATATCAGAGACTCTCTCTCTCCCTCTCCCTCTCCCTCTCCCTCTCCCTCTCCCTCTCCCTCTCCCTCTCCCTCTCTCTCTCTCTCTCTCTCTCATAAAGGTGTCTCCCTTTCACAGCAAGAGGGAAGACATAAACGGAACAACTCACTGATTAACGGTGTTAAAGTCTGCCGTGTTGCTCTTTTTCTGAGTTCTCCGACTTGAGAATCGGCAACAAACTCTTCCCCACTAACGAGAGAAAGAGAGCACACGCTTTGCCGAATACAGAGCACCCGGCAGCTGATCCGTTGTTCCTTATGTTCTGTTTCCTCTCACAACACTTCAGTCAGCGGCACCAGCGTAGAACTGGCCCGTCCCCAGGGCCGCATAGCTTCAGAACCCCAAAGGCACACTCATCTTCTAGGCTGCATACTCGGGACATCAAAAAACTACTGCAAAGAGCCGATGTCTGAGTGTAGCTCCAGGTCAGGGTCTTTGACAGAACCTCATCCACCTTGAAGAGGAAAAAGAGAGGCATTAAAGGTGGAAATTAAGCTGCTGCCACAGAAGAGCTTGAAGAAGTAACTGTAGTGTACCATCATAGCTCTGCGCATCTCTGTCATCAGGGAGACAGTTAAAAGATCTGAAATCCCACATCTCAGAGAAGGAGCATTCCACTGCCTTAACCATATAACCATATAACAATTACAGCACGGAAACAGGCCATCTCGGCCCTTCTAGTCCATGCTGAACGCTTACTCTCACCTAGTCCCACCGACCTGCACTCAGCCCAGAACCCTCCATTCCTTTCCTGTCCAAATACCTATCCAATTTTTTTTTTAATGACAATATCGAACCTGCCTCTACCACTTCTACTGGAAGCTCATTCCGCACAGCTACCACTCTCTGAGTAAAGAAATTCCCCCTCGAGTTACCCCTAAACTTTTGCCCCTTAACTCTCAACTCATGTCCTCTTGTTTGAATCTCCCCTACTCTCAATGGAAAAAGCCTATCCACATCAACTCTATCTATCCCTCTCATAATTTTAAATACCTCTATCAAGTCCCCCCTCAATCTTCTGTGCTCCAAAGAATAAAGACCTAACTTCTTCAACCTTTCCCAGTAACTTAGGTGCTGAAACCCAGGTAACATTCTAGTAAATCTCCTCTGTACTCTCTCTATTTTGTTGACATTTTTCCTATAATTTGTTGACCAGAACTGTTCACAATACTCCAAATTCGGCCTCACCAATGCCTTGTACAATTTTAACATTACATCCCAACTCTATACTCAATGCCCTGATTTATAAAGGCCAGCATTCCAAAAGCTTTCTTCACCACCCTATCCACAGGAGATTCCACTGACTCCCATAATTACCTGGACTATACCTCTTCCCACCCTGCCCAATGCAAAAATGCCATTCCCTATTTCCAGTTCCTCCGTCTCCGCTGCATCTGCTCCCAGGATGAGGCTTTCCGTTCCAGGACTTCTCAAATGTCCTCTTTCTTTCAGAACCGTGGTTTCCCTTCTGGCGGCATCAAAGGTGCCCTCACCTGCATCTCCTCCACTTCCCGCACTTCAGCCCTTAACCCATCCTCCCGTTACCACAACAGGGACAGGGTTCCCCTTGTCCTCACCTACCACCCCACCAGCCTCCGGATACAACACATTATCCACCGCAACTTCCGCCACCTTCAACAGGACCCCACCACTAAGCACATCTTTCCCTCCCTAACCGTCTCAGCTTTTCGCAGGGATCATTCCCTCCGTAACTACCTGGTCCACACGTCCCTCCCCACAGAACTCCCACCTGGCACTTAGCCCTGCAAGCGCAAATGCTACACCTGTCCCCACACCTCCCCCCCCCTTACCACCATTCCGGGCCCCAGACAGTCCTTCCAGGTGAGGCAACACTTCACCGGCGAGTCTGCTGGAGTCGTCTATTGCATCCGGTGCTCCCGGTGCGGCCTCCTCTACATCGGCGAGACCCGACGCAGATTGGGGGACCACTTTCTTCGAGCACCTACGCTCCGTCCGTCACAATAGACAGGACCTCCCAGTTGCCACCCACTTCAACTCTGCCTCTCATACCCATCTAGGTATGTCCATTCATGGCCTCCTCTACTGCCATGATGAGGCCAAATTCAGGTTGGAGGAGCAACACCTCATCTACTATCTGGGTAGCCTCCAGCTTGGTGGTATGAACATTGAATTCTCCAATTTCCAGTAATTCCCTCCCTCTCCCGCTCCCCCCATCCTAGATCCCTCTCTCCCTCTCTCCCTTTTCAACTTTCTGCTTCATTATCTCTACAGTTCTTTCATGCTTATCCCCTCCCTCTCCCCCCTTTATCTTTCCTCTGATTGGTTTTCCACCTGGTGCCTCTAGGCCCTACCCCCTCCCCTATCTCTATTACTGGGCTTCGGCTCTCTCTCCCTCCCCTCCATTCCTGATGAAGGGTCTCGGCCCAAAACGTTGGCTACTCTTTTCTCACGGATGCTGCCAGACCTGCTGAGTTCTTCCAGCATTGTGTACACATCCACATGAGATTCCACCTTTAGGGAACTATGCACCATTATTCCTAGATCACTCTGTTCTACTGCATTCCTCAATCCCCTACCATTTACCATGTATGTCCTATTTTGATTGGTCCTGCCAAACTGTAGCAACTCACACTTATCAGCATTAAACTCCATCTGCCATCATTCAGCCCACTCTTCTAACTGGCCTAAATCTCTCTGCAAGCTTTGAAAACCTACTTCATTATCCACAATGCCATCTATCTTAGTATCATCCGCATACTTACTAATCCAATTTACCATCCCATCATCCAGATCATTAATGTATATGATAAACAACATTGGACCCAGTACAGATCCCTGAGGCACACCGCTAGTCACCGGCCTCCAACCTGACAAACAGTTATCCACCACTACTCTCTGGCATCTCCCATCCAGCCACTGTTGAATCTATTTTACTACTTCAATATTAATACCTAATGATTGAACCTTCCTAACTAACCTTCCGTGTGGAACCTTGTCAAAGGCCTTACTGAAGTCCATATAGACAACATCCACTGCTTTACCCTCGTCAACTTTCCTCGTAACCTCTTCAAAAAATTCAATAAGATTTGTCAAACATGACCTTCCACGCACAAAACTATGTTGACTGTTCCTAATCAGACCCTGTCTATCCAGATAATTATATATACCATCTCTAAGAATACTTTCCATTAATTTACCCACCACTGACGTCAAACTTACAGGCCGATAATTGCTAGGTTTACTCTTAGAACCCTTTTTAAACAATGGAACCACATGAGCAATACGCCAATCCTCCAGCACGATCCCCGTTTCTAATGACATTTGAAATATTTCTGTCAGAGCCCCTGCTATTTCTACACTAACTTCCCTCAAGGTCCTAGAGAATATCCTGTCAGGGTCTGGAGACTTATCCACTTTTATATTCTTTAAAAGCGCCAGTACTTCCTGTTCTTTAATCATCATAAGTATGTTATGTGTACAACTGTGCTTTATACACTGGTCTATACACTGGTGGAATACGTATATATAGTTAAATGACAACAAACTTGACTTGAAATCTTGAAATACAGGAGTTCTTAGGTTGCAAAGTTTTTTCAAAGTAACTTGCTGGCATAAAAGCACATGCCTCACTTCAGCTCCTGGCAATCAGGGGTAAAAGCAGCTCCACCAGAGTTACCCCCATTTCACTTGTGTAACAGTGCAGCTTCAGTGTGGAGACCCACGAACAGGACCACCCACAACTTCACTTGAACAAATTTGAGAGCACTTCCCATCCACCACACTTGCATGATGTTGGGTGAAAATGAGAGTCCAATACAAACATTTGCCAGGTATACTTCACAGAGCTGTGACAACATAAAGGCATGTTTTTTTTTAATGGTCTGCTTTCTCTCACAGAGCTTCTTTGCAAATGATATGTGTGACTGGAGCTGCTGGCATCATTTCTGACATTTATATGTCTAGCAGCGAGTCCATGCACCATCTGCTCATCCTGCTGCAGTAAAATGCAGCTGCCGTCACTGGAGGGAGGCTGGGGAATCCCCACCGGGGCTTTGCAAAGGAGGTGTAAGACCTGGTATCAGACGCTGGCACCCATTCCTTGTGCCCAGCTGGCACTGCCAGCCCACTGCAAGCCGCTTCCCGGAACCCTCTGTAGGAAGTTCCCAGAAGAGGTGAGTCACCTTCCCAAAACTCCAACAGCGGCAGAACCAGGGAGACAAAGCTGCAGCCCTTCACGCTCACTCAGTTTTACACTCGAGGGAGTTAGGCAGCACAGAAAATCACTCTTGCCAACTAAGATGTCAATCTAAACTAGTTCCATTTGGCTCAAATCCCTCAAATCCATGTCCCAGTCCAGGTGTCGTTATCATACATGACTCAGTCATTTCCTCTGGCAACTCATTCCGTACACCCACCACCTTCTCGTGGAAAGAAGTTGCCCCGGAGATCCCTTTTAATCCTCCCCCCCCCCCCCCACCACTACCTTAAAGTGATGCTCTCTTAATTTTTGGTTGTCTTTCCTTGGTGGGGAGCACAAGCTGTGATTATTTGCCTTTTCTATGGCCCTCATCATTTTATACACCTCTATAAAGGACCTTGATCATCTAGTAGCTCTGGCAAAGATCCACACCCTCCATTTAATGCAAATAGATTATAGCCAAGAGCTCTAGCAAAAATCCACTCCCAAATTTAATGCAAATAGATTATTGCAAATAGCTCCAGCAAGGATCCACCTCATTTAGTACAAACAGATATTTTAAATTTACGGGATTAAACATTCCAGTTTTTGGATATGCACAAGAAGTATTCAAATAGCCACACCATTATGGAGGAATAAGCACACTCGTGCCACAAAATGTAAGACAAACACTGCTCTGGAGCTCCAATATATTATAAACTATTAAACGGGGCTCTTAAACAGTAGTGCTTGCCTATTGTTTCTCTGCGTAAGAGGGTCTTACAGCGCATGCTGGTCCACACTGCCCCCCACCACTTGTACACTTACAGTTGCTCCACAGCCTTTGAAACCTGACAGTTCAGGGAAATGTCAACACCTTCCCCTCACAGGCCATTTGACTGCAAAGTACGCAAATGAGCTATAGGAACATTTCCATCACCCGACCACTCAGCAGCCTGCGAATGAGACACTTCACTCTCCGCACATTCTGCCTACTCTGACTCATTATGCAAATTAACTGCCTGAAGATGAGGGAGAAATTGCCGCATTTATCCACTGCTCTCTCGCATCCAACTGAACAACTGTCTATACATATTTAAATTAGATTATAACGGTGATTGGTTTTCAGCATTGCTCCTGGGGCCATGAATTTCATGTAAATGTGTTAATTCTAGCAAAACTGTAGTGCATCTTGCATTGAAAGCGGCCTTTATATTTCCACTGTGAAGCAGAATTCAAAACTATACTGATATTAAACCTTGAGACCCTTTGTGTTTGAACATTACACACACTGTCTTCTATCAATATCAAGAGCATACACACAACTTTACCAATATATGTTAAAAAATGTTCAGCATGTAAACCAGTCTCTACACTGGAGATCTATTTACTTTCTTCTTCAACCTGGCATATACACATTTTAATTCCACAGACAGTGGTGGGTGCTCTGAAAGCTTTGCAGTGTCGTGTATTTATGTAATGCATTCTGAAAATTATTGCATTTTTATAAATGAGGGAGATTGATTCCCACAGGAAATATACCCTGGGTGGTAAAACTAAGTACAGAAGCCCAACTCTTTATGTTCAAAACCACAGGCTTCAAAAATGTGGTGACTGAGAAAAAAAAGGACTAATGTTTAACTTTGAACAAATAGTGCACTGTATTGATTATCACAGAACCCAAGGTTACTTTACCACAGACTTTAAGTTTATAGAATTGATCCATGCTCAGGTAACTACTGAGCTGTGCTGCCGATCTACATGAGCTTGAATTGAAAAGAAGATGAAACACAGACGAGCTAAGACTGAGAACTCACTGCAGTGTTAACCATCGAGACCCAGCGATGGCTTGTCTATAATCACCCTCTAACTCTTCAGCTCAGATCATTGCATAGTGAGAGTGAAATCAGACAGAATGGTTCCACAGTGATTATGTCAGGAAGTTACCTCAGTTCCGTTCATTACAAAAGTACTCCTGCCACTGTAGACAAATTGAGGATAGAAGAGATTTACGTCAATGCTAAGGTCATGTGTCAAAGGAAGATCACAGAAGCAAAAGCAAGAATTGCAGGGCAATATCATATTCATCAATAGGGAAAGAACTGGTTTAGGTTCCACCCTAAGTACACAGAACCTTCTGAGACGCCCCACAGAACAGACAAACAACATCCACATGAGCTTGAGAAAGCCAGGAAGAATGCCATGAAATCTAATGGAGAGAAACATTGCTTCATCCTGGGGGTGCAGTGCTTGTGAAATGCAATATCCACGTAGGCAAGCTAGCAATTTGGGATGACACATTGTTAGAAGAGACTACCATGAAAAAAACCTGCCACAATCAGAGCATTGTGTTGTTCACAAAGAATTATATAAAATACAGGACACTGCAAAGCTTTTAAAGCACCAGCCACTGTCTATGAATATAAAATGGGAATACACCAGGCTGAAGAGAAACTGAACAAGTTCAGTGATGGAGATTCAGATGGAGTTCAAACCAGAGAAGTGTGAGGTGGTACTCTTCAGAAGGACAAACTCCAAGGCAGAGTACAAAGTAAATGGCAGGATACTTGGTAGTATGGAGGAGCAGAGGGACCTGGGGGCTCATGTCCACAGATCCCTGAAAGTTGCCTCACATGTATATAGGGTAGTTAAGAAAGCTTATGGGGTGTTAGTTTTCATAAGTCGAGGGATAGAGTTTAAGAATTGTAGGGTAATGATCCAGCTCTATAAAACTCTGGTT
Source organism: Hypanus sabinus (assembly GCF_030144855.1). Lineage (NCBI taxonomy): Eukaryota > Metazoa > Chordata > Chondrichthyes > Myliobatiformes > Dasyatidae > Hypanus > Hypanus sabinus. Next base: position 7,478,562 of record NC_082733.1, read on the forward strand.
AGGCCACACTTAGAGTACTGTGTCCAGTTCTGGTCACCTCACAGTAGGAAGGATGTGGATGCATTGGAAAGGGTACAGAGGAGATTTACCAGGATGCTGCCTGGTTTAGAGAGTATGGATTATGATCAGAGATTAAGGGAGCTAGGGCTTTACTCTCTGGAGAGAAGAAGGATGAGGAGACATGATAGAGGTGTACTAGATATTAAGAAGAATAGACAGAGTGGACAGCCAATGCCTCTTCCCCAGGGCACCACTGCTCAGTACAAGAGGACATGGCTTTAAGGTAAGGGGTGGAAAATTTAAGGGGGATATTAGAGGAAGGTTTTTCACTCAGAGAGTGGTTGGTGCGTGGAATGCACTGCCTGAGTCAGTGGTGGAGGCAGATACACTAGTGAAGTTTAAGAGACTACTAGACAGGTATATGGAGGAATTTAAGGTGGGGGGTTATATGGGAGGCAGGGTTTGAGGGTCAGCACAACATTGTGGGCTGAAGGGCCTGTAATGTGCTGTACTATTCTACGTAAGAAAGGGATCTGGAGAATGGGTAATGAAGTTGGTGAATTCCAAGCTGCCATTAGTGTTTGTGTGGTCCTTTGCATTTTCTTGTACTTTTACGCCCCTATCTTGAATATTTCTAGCACATTTTGTTTCAGCAAAATGCAGCGGACAACAGGCTCATATCTGGACACCATCAGGGAGACCTCCTGCACTTCGAACAGACTTTATAATGAAGTGATAGGAGGACTGAGAAAAAGACCACAATTCTTTTCAACAACACGAGGAGGGATGTTCTGTGTTGGCACATTTTATTTTTGCAAACACTGTTTTCAGTTTAGGATTGCGTATAGATCTGAGCACGCCCAGTATGTTGGGAAAACTAAGATAAACAATAGATACTTGTTCTACATTGTACAGTCACGAGTTTGTTAAGTTGTTATCGAGGGCCGTTGAAAATACTGAGATGGGGTTTTCACTGCGTCCATCACAAGCATGTTAGTCAGAAGCTGCCAGTTTTAAAGTCTCTACTGGGGAGACCCCAAGGCTGTTCCATATTTAACTCAGCTTCTTACAAGGACAACTCTGGTCAGCTCCAAAGTTTCACAACTTAAACAAAACATTACAGTCTTTTAATGAAGTTCTTCATCACAAGCTCACGCTGACCTGGAAACAGAATCATAGAAAAGCACACCACAGAAACAGGCCCTTTGGCCCATCTAGTCCATCCCAAAACTATTTAAACTGCCTACTCCCATCGGCCTGCACCAGGACCATAGCCCTCCATATCCCTACCGTCCATTTACCTATCTAAACCTCTCTTGAATGTTGAAATCAAGCTCATATGCACCGTTAGTGCTGACTCATTCCACACTCTCATAACTCTCTGAGTGAAGATGTTTCCCCTCATGTTCCCCTTAAACTTTTCACCGTTCATCCTTGACCCATGATCTCTGGTTGTAGCCCCACACAACCTCAGTGGAAAATCCGGCTTGCATTTACTCTATCCATACCCCTCATAATTCTGTATACCTCTGTCAAATCTCCCATCAATCTTCTACGTTCCAAGGAGTAAAGTCCTAATCTATTCAACCTTCCCTTATAACTCCGGTCCTCCAGTCCCAACAACATTCTTGTAAGTTTTCTCAGTGCTCTTTCAACCTTACAGACAGCTTGCCATTATAATGCATAATCTGTGTAAATGGCTGAGAACTCTTATGGCAGGACTGGTTAGCTGCTCACCACAGTGAGAGCAAATACAGAATCATGTGGGCGTTTGCAAACTGTTATATCTACCCAAAGTCCTTTCAAGGAGGCTTCTGATTTAATGGTACAATGGGAGTTTGGGGTAAAGTTTGGTTTAAATGGGCCTTATTGCAATACTACAGTTCAAATCTGCAGAAATTCCCATATCTACTTTGTAATACCAAAGTAAATTGTTGAATTAATTAAAGCAAAGTCTCAGTCAGTGAGGACAGGAAATCTGTGACACAACACTGTAGCCGACAGATGTACTCACTGTTGGAGTAAATTCAATTTTGCTCCAAGCTGTGACCTACTTTGAGGTCATGGCTAATTTTTTGTTGTTCCTTAGTTGTTTTTAGTGGTGTTTTGTGGTTTGTGAGGATGGTTTGGGGGACGGAGAGGAGAATTAGACTTTAGGTTATGGTTTTAGGGACAGGGATGCAGGGAATTAGAGGACAGGCCACAATCTTAAGACTCTGTTCCACATTCAAAGGACAGCGATATAACAAAGAGGGATGTGGGACACCAGCAGACCACACTAGGATGTTTGGCCAACAGGCCAGTGTGGACAAGGGCTGGTGGCTCTCCTAGAGTCAGCAAGTTGTCAGTGGGATACGGAGCCAGAGTCCCATAAGGACTGATGACCCCCTGAGTTCATGAATCAGGGAGACTGGCGAGCCAAAGGTTAGTGTTGAGGGTCCCATCATTCACACTTCAATGTGGGTCCTATGGTCAATGCCGAGGATTAAGCCCCAGGGGGCTGAATTGGAAGTTTAGACATCAAGGCACGTTGGCCAGAGCCCCGGGTCTGCAAGTCTGCTGGGATAGTCAGATATCCAATGTGTGTAGGCCCAAGTCTACAGGAGGCTCGAGGCCGAAGAATACAGGCTGTGGTTTGAGGAGTCCATATCTGTGTGGAAAGAGGAAGGGATGGAGCTTGTGCTGCTGTGCTCTGCCAAGCTTTATGAACATCGTAATGTGTGGGCTGTCCCCAGCACACCCTTGGATGTGATAGTTGTTACTGCAAATGACACATTTCACTGTATGCTTTGATATACACATCATAAATAAACTTGAATCTTGAATCTTAACAAAGTTGCTGTTAAAACCATCAGTGCAGGAGCACCATGTAGGTTCCCTCCTGCCCGTGCCCACATCAGGCACCCACTTACACTAATCCTAAGCTAACCCTATATTTTATCTTTTTTAATTTCATGAAACAAAGTAACATAAATAACATAAAATAAAATGGGATTAGTGAAGTATAAGTGTGAATGAGTGGCTGATGGTCAGGGCAGAGTTAATGGGCTGAAAGGCCTGTTTCAATGCAGGATGATTACATGACACACAGCAACCCAAGAACTTAACAAAATAGAAGCTGGAGTAGACTCATTATACAACAGGATTGTGGTTAATCACCGCAAACAGTAGCCTGTACCTTCCCTTTGGACTTGGAGGCAATTTGATGTGGCAGAACCGAGGCGAGGTAGAGTTGAGGTGAGTGGAGGTGAGGTAGTCAAGGTGGAGCCCTGGCCCATCCGCAAGAGCAGCAATCACCCAATCTTTCAAAAATACATCTACCTCCACTTCACATACTTCTAATGATACACTGTCCCTGACTCTTCGGAGTAGACACCCTCTCAGGAGGCCGTTTCTGCTCATATTGGTTTTAAATGACCGTCCCTTTATTTGAAATTTATGTTCCCTTATGTCCTTTCCTTTGAGAATCTCCCACCGGTGAAATCATCTCAACATCTATCCTGCCAAGTCACTTTAGACCATATGTCTTCCACCATTTTCTAAACGATACAGAACACTGACCAACCAAGGGTGCCAAAGCTGCTCCCAGTACTCCAGATGTGGCATTCCCCAACACTTTGTACATCTGTTACAAAGTTTACCCGTTTCTAAACTCCAAGTCATTTGCAATAAAGTCAATATGCCACTTGACTTCTTAACTACTTGCTGCACTTGCGTACTGGAAAATCTAGATCCCTCAGAACGCCACTCATAGTCTCTCTCCACTTATATAATCGCTTGTGATTTCTTTTAGCAAAATGCATGATTGATAAGATCCATTTGCCCAGTCTCTCAATCTGTTCTTAATCTCAATACAGAATCAGTGTCCTTTTCATAACCTGTTTCCATAGCAGTGCTAGGCTTGCACCTTACACTCCGCCCTTTTCTTCAAGTCACTAATATAAACAGTAAACACCTGAAGACCAAGAAGAGGCCTTGGGTAATCCAATAGTTACACCCTCCCTTGCTGAAAAAGGCAGTTACTTAATGCTCTCTTACCATGTGACAGCCAGTTTTCAGAATCAGAATCAGGTTCATTATCACCGGCACGTGATGTGAAATTTGTTAACTTAGCAGCCGCAGTTCAATACAGTACATAATCTAGCAGAGAGAAAATAAAAATAATAATAATGATAAATAAGCAAGTAAATCAATTATGTATATTGAATAGATAAAAAAGTGCAAAAACAGAAATGTTGTATATTAAAAAAAAGTGAGGTAGTATCCAAGGGTTCAATGTCCATTTAGGAATCAGATGGCAGAGGGGAAGAAGCTGTTCCTGAATCACTGAGTGTGTGCCTTCAGGCTTCTGTACCTCCTACCTGATGGGAACAGTGAGAAAAGGGCATGTCCTGGGTGCTGGGGGTCCTTAATAATGGATGCTGCCTCTCTGAGGTACTTTGTAGGCTAGTACCCAAGATGGAGCCAACTAGATTTACAACCTTCTGCAGCTTCTTTCAGTCCTGAGCAGTAGCTCCCCCCCCCCCTCCCCATAACAGACAGTGATGCAGCCTGTCAGAATGCTCTCCACGGTATAACTATAGAGGTTTTAGAGTGAATTTGTTGACATGCCAAATCTCTTCGAATTCCTAATAAAGTATAGCTGCTGTCTTGCCTTCTTTGTAACTGCATTGATTTGTTGGGACCAGGTTAGATCCTCAGAGATCTTGACACCCAGGAACTTTAAACTGCTCACTCTCTCCACTTCTGATCTCTCTGTGAGGATTGGTATGTGTTCCCTCGTCTTACCCTTCCTGAAGTCCACAATCAGCTCTTTTGTCTGACTGACGTTGAGTGCCAGGTTGTTGTTGCAGCACCATTCCACTAGTTGGCCTATCTTGCTCCTGTACACAATCACGTCACCATCTGAGATTCTACCAACAATGGCTGTGTTGTCAGAGAAGTTATAGATGGTATTTGAGCTATGCCTAGGCACACAGTCATGTGTATATAGAGATTAGAGCAGTGGACTAAGCACACACCCTTGAGGTGTGCAAGTGTTGATCGTCAGCAATGTTAATGTCCAAAGTTGGTTGGAAGGGGATACCAGCAGGGATGATGGCAGAACAGCAATGGCTCGAGTTTCTGGAAGCAATTCAGAATTTGGGATAGATACATCCCAAAGAAGAAGTACTCTAAAGGGAGGATGAGGCAATTGTGTGGGTCAAGGCAAGTCAAAGACAACACAAGAGGAAAAGAGGAGGAACAGAATATAGCAAAAACCATTGGGCAGTTGGAGGACTGGGAAGCTTTTAAAAACCAACAGAAGGCATCTGAAAAAAAGCTAAAAGGAAGAAAAGATGAAATATGAAGGTAAGCTAGCCAATAATACAAAAAAAGGGCGCCAAGTTTTTTTTAATTATATAAAGAGTAAGGTGAATTGACAGTGGATATTGGATCACTGGAAAATTATGCTGGAGAGGCAGTAATGAGGGAGAAAGAAATGGTGAATGAAAACCTTAAGTATTTTCCATCCGTCTTCATTGTGGAAGCACTTGGAAAGCTGAAAGATCTGAAAGTAAATCAGTAACCTGGGACATGATGGACTACATCCAAGAGGTAGTTGAAGAGATTATGAAGACGTTAGCAGTGATCTGCCATGAATCATCAGATTCTGGAATAGTTCCGGAGGAGTGGACAATTGCAAGCATCACTCCACTCTTGAAGAAGGGAGAGAGGCACAATACAGGAAATCATAGACCAGTTAACCTGACTTCAGTGGTTAGGAGGATATTGGAGTCCATTCTTAAATATGAGGCTGCAGAGCTGTTAGAGAGACATGATAAAATAGGCCGGTCAGCGCGGTTTCCTTAAGGGGAAACCCTGGCTCACAAATCGGTTGGAATTCTTTGAGGAAATAAAACAGTCAGGATAGACAAAGGAGACTCAGTGGATGTTGTGTACTTGCATTTTCAGAAGGCCTTTGACAAGGTGTCACTCATGAGGCTGCTTAACAAGATAAGAACACATGGTACTACAGGAAAGGTGCTAACATGTATAGAAGATTGACGGATTGGCAGAAGGCAAAGAGTTGACATAAAAGGGGATCTTTTCTGATTAGCTGCCGGTGACTGGAGATATGCCTTTTACCTTGTATCTTTGAACTGCTTCTTTTTATGTTATATGTCAGTGATATGGATGACAGAATTGATAGCTTTGTTTGCAGACAATACAAAGATAGATGGAAGGACAAGTTATGTTGAGGAAGCAGGGAGGATTTAGACAGATTGGGAGAATGGCAAAGAAGTGACAGATTGAGTATATTGTTAGCAGGATGATTAAATGCTTAGACTATTTTCTAAATGGGGAGAAAATCTGAGGTGCAAAGGGTCTTGAGAGTCCTCATGCAGGATTCCCTAAAGGTTATCTTGCAGGTTGAGTTTGTAGATAAATGCAATGTTAGCATGCATTTTGAGAGGACTAGAATATGAAAGAGAGGATGTAATGCTGAGGCTTTTTAAGGCATTGGTCAGACCACACTTGAAGATTTGTGAGTAGTTCTGGGCCCCTTATCTAAGAAAAAAAGTGCTGGAATTGGAGAGGGTCCAGAGAAGCTTACAAGAATGATTCATGGAATGAAAGGGTTAACATATGAGGAATGTTTGATGTCTCTCGACCTGTACTCGCTGGAGTTTAGAAGAATGAGGAGGGATCTCATTGAAACCTATTGAATAGTTTCGATAGAGTGGATTTAGAGAAAATGTTTCCTATAGTGAGGGAGTCTAGGACGCACAGTTCCAGAGGGACATCCATTTAGAACAGAGATGAGGAAACATTGCTTAGGCAGGATGGTGAATCTGTAGAATTCATTACTGTACATGGCTGTGCAGTCCAAGTCATCGGGTGTATTTAAGGTGGAGGTTTATAGATTCTTGATTAATCAGTGTGTCATGGTTATGGGGAGAAGGCAGGAGAATAGGGTTGAGAAAGATAATAAATCAGCCATGTTGGAATGGCAGTGCAGACTCGTTGGGCCAAATTGTCTAACTCTGCTCTTATGTCTTATAGTCTTATTAATGATTAGTTATCTCTTCTTTGATTATTCATTCCAAGACTCTAACCCAATGACAGGGCTGAGCTGGTCATGTTACACTGGTGGAATGCTGCACAAGCTCTTTTGTTCTTGGATCAGGGAAAGGACTTGAACCAGTTGACAGTGAATGTGAATGACATCTAGCTCAGCTGCCTTGGCCACTGGAGTAAGATTGCCAAGTGAGACTCAGTATCTCAACTCTTAAACCAATAGTTTATTAAACACATTCTTGGGACATCTGAACAAGTTCAACAAGCTGTGCAGTTGGGATAAAAATATCAATAAAATCTCCAAAAAGTGATGCACAATGGAAAACTGCTAATATTGCCCAATGTATACATTACTATCTAATTTTAAAATGATTGTGCTTTGTAATCTAGCTAGCCTTTGCATACTATTAGGTTGAACCTATGGAATGTCACCGCAGTTCTACAGAACACATGATGTGTAAGGGCCATTGAAATCACACTAGCTGTGCACTGTGCAAGAGTAGCAGACCACACAGCCCCATCTACATCGGTGGTGCGCAGGTGGAACAGGTCAAAAGCTTTAAGTTCCTCGGGGTGAATATCACAAATGACCTGACTTGGTCTATCCAAGCAGAGTCCACTGCCAAGGAGGCCCACCAGCGCCTTTACTTCCTGAGAAGGCTGAAGAAATTTGGCCTGTCCCCTAAAACCCTCACTAATTTTTATAGGTGCACCACAGAAAGCATTCTTCTAGGGTGCATCACAACCTGGTATGGAAGTTGTCCTGTCCAAGACCGGAAGAAGCTGCAGAAGATCGTGAACATAGCCCAGCACATCATACAAACCAATGTTCCATCCTTGGACTCACTTCACACCGCACGCTATTGGATCAGAGCTGCTAAGATAATCAAGGACACGACCCACCCAGCCAACACACTTTTTGTCCCACTTCCCTCCGGGAGAAGGTTCAGGAGCTTGAAGATTCGTACGGCCAGATTTGGGAGCAGCTTCTTTCCAACTGTGATAAAGACTGCTGAACAGATCCTGACCCGGATCTGGGCCGTACCTTCCAAATATCCAGACCTGACTTGCACAACCTTACTTTCCCTTTTCTATTTCCTAATTATGATTTATAATTTAAATTTTTATTATATTTACTTCAATTTGTACTTCAGGGAGCGCGAAGAGCAGAATCAAATATCACTGTGATGATCGTACGCTCTAGTATCAATTGTTTGGTGACAATAAAGTAAAGTACTGAGAAAGAGCTGCCGGCTTCATGTTGCTCATTTGCTAAACAGGAGTTACAGAGATTTATCACAGCCCAGCTACACAAGAGAAAACAATTCCATCTTCAACCCCACATGATGCCCATTACCCTGGCTGCGAGTGATTCCACAGCAATATGCGATCAGTGAGGAGAGGAGGCAGCATGAACAAAATAACCTGTAAACAATGGGGAACTGCAGTACAAGTACTTTGAGCAGTGCATTTTGAGTCCATCCATTGTAAAATTCATTTTTGGGAGATGGTCATTTTTTATTGTTCAAGTCTCCTTCTGTCTGAGAAGGTGGTGATGAGGACCTCCTCAAAACGCTACAGTCCTTCTGACGGTCCTGCTCCCGCACTGCTCTTTGTCCCATAACCCTCCATCTGGGGAAAAGATTATGAGTGCCCACCTTATCCATGCCCCTCGTGATGTCCTAAACATCCATGAGGTCACCTCTCATTCTTCTGCACTCCAAGGAATGAAGATCAAACATAGTTTTGAGCTCCTTGAGTGCTGTTAGCACTGCATTTAGACAGAGAAGTGGAGAGTGCTCCATCATACTCCTGGCTTTTATCGTGTTGACGGTGGAATGGGCTTGGGATTTCTGGATCTGAGTGCCCCTGGATATCCAGTCCCTGATGGTTTGGCTAATCCAGTTGAGATACTGTTCAAAGCCGACCCGCTGTATAATGATGGTGGATCTTCATGTTGGTAATGCCATTGAATGTCAAGAGGAGATGGTTAGATTTTCTCTTGCTGGAAATAGTCATTGTCCAGCACATTTGTGACAGAAGTGATAGTGGTCACCTATTATCACTTACCTGAATGTTTCCTAGGCCCCGTTGCAGACAATCAAGAGGTCTTTCATTCTTGAGGAAGTGCAAAAGGCATTGAATATTGTGGACCTTGAATCTCCACTTCAGCCCTTATGATGGAAGAAAAATCAACAATGGAAGGATCAAAGATGGCTAAGCCCTGAGGAATTCCTGCAGTGAATCTTGGGCCTGCAAAGATGCAATCAAGACCACAGTCACAATGGATCTCTCGGAGTTTTCAATGCATTGTGCGCCTCACTTTTCTCTTGTGACTGCCATATAGCAATCATTCGTCGCTGTGGGAGGTGCAGTCATCTCAAAGGTGTGATGCCAACAGTATCATGTCACTGCACACCGCCTGATGTTATAAAGTTGACCCACAAGTGTGAGATCTGACCAAACGTGCCTGGTTCAACATGCAAAGGATTCACTTTTACCCAATTCATTCCCAGCAAAATCAATTTGGATCACACTACACTAATTCAAATAAGCAACATACAGTACAATCCAGTCTCTATAACTGTTAACAAAATTAAGGAAAAAACCTGTTTTAAGGAGAGAGAGTTGTTTTAGGAGAAGGTCCATCTTGTAAGTACTATAATATAGGTGGAGGTTCTTATATCATTGTTGAAAGATTATTTCAACAATAACAATAAAATTTTAACTACCTAAATAATGATCTCGCTCACTGCTGTCAAAATCCTGCACTATTAGTCTTCATTATGCTCCACTGGCAAAGTAATAATACGTATGTAAATGGCAAAGATTGCAGTCAATAGGATAATAGATTCATGTTTAAAGATGAGCTGATGGTGGAGTACGTAGCGTAATTTATTTTGATTTACCGCTGGAGATGTCTATAGATGCCAAAAATGGGCTCGGATTGAATAAATGAAAGAATACATTCTAATCACCAGGTTGTCAGAAAGTGAGTCATTATTCCACTATTTGAAAAGACAGTGCTTTCTGCATGAACAGACTTTCCCATCCAGGCATAATAACCACTCGTTTGAGCACCTGGCTACAGTCTCCAGCTGATTTTTCAATGTTCTCTAGATCACCAGACAATCTGGTAATTGAAGGGTTATTCCATTATGATGGAAGTGTAGCTTCCTCTCTGCTCTACATGCAGAAGAGATCCCTAGAGCTAATTTGAATTATTCTTTGGGCCCCTGGCTCTTTATGTATGACCAATGATTAATGTGAGGTGCATGACTCTGCTTTTAGAGGAGGTCGATGGCAGGTTCACTGAGAGGTCAAATATTGTCTTGTACCATTGAATTGCAGCCTAACCGGCCATTTGTTCCATCATTCCTGTACCGGTTCTGTGAAAGAATTGTTCAACTATCCTTGCTGTCTTACAGCACTTTGCAAAATATTGACCTTCACACAGCAACCATCGGGCAGGAGGTACAGAATCCTGGAAGTTTCAGAACGTCACCAGTTCAAGTACAGCTAGTCCCCTTCAACTGTTCAGTTCTTGAACCAGCCTGTACAGCCCTAATCTTCAACACGATGGCCATTTCACGCTACAGTGGACTTCGGATTTTCTTCTAATTGTGATTTTTAAAGTAAAATGTATATAATTTAGGTTTAATTTATACTTACCTTGTGAATGCTGCTCACTTGGTGCAAGTGAGCTTTTCATTCACACGTACTTGTGCGTATGACAATGGACTTGCCTTTGACATTGATTGTCAATTATACTATGGAACAGGCTGGTTTCTGTCTGCTTAGTAGTATAAGACTTAACTTTGTAGACTACATTAGATCGGCTTTGAATAAAATGAGGAGCACACAATTGCAGATGCACAAATTCTCACCACTGGAAGGAAGAAACCTTCGGGAAAGGGTCCAACTTTTGGAGAGGTAACAACTTTCAGTTCTTGCCTCTAAAGAAGAAAGAATTGGGGTAACAAAGTTAAGAATCCAACATGCAGTCAGGACCCAAGTATGAAACTGTTATACACCAGTTTTACTGCATATGAGAAAGGCTTCCACTGAAGCATCTTTCATGATGCCTCTTTCAGGGCTAATAATGTAATTTTGAGTGCAGTCCTTGTTTGTAATATAATGGAATCCCAGTGCACAGAGCAATGCATTGTTTCATCTAAACTATAATCAATGGATGGCTTTGACCCCTGGTGCCTTCAATGACTACTTGAAGTCCTCTGGTACAATGTGCTCATGTTAGTGGCCATAACAAATAATAAACTGCACATTTTCTTTTATGGATCTTCTCCAAAGCAATCCCATCCTTCTTATCACTTCTTTCTTCCACCAAATACAGAAAACTATGATTCTGATACCCAAGAATCTGGCCACACAGTGTCATAACTCGGGTACTAAGTGTCCAACCAAACCTTTAATTCGGCAGATAGGAAGCAGGTTCCCATTGCCAGCACATTGGATAAGGCAATGGGAGTGTATTAAACTACTGGAGGTACAGGTAAGGTAGATAGTTAGAGAGTCAAGTCAAGTCAAGTCACTTCTATTGTCATTTCGACCTTAACTGCTGGTACAGTACATAGTAAAAATGAGACAACGTTTTTCAGGACCATGGTGTTACAAGACACATGACTTTTTCCCTAGGGAAGAAATGTCCAATACTAGAGGGCATAAGTTTAAGATGAAGAGGAAATGGTTAAGGGAATGTGGTAGGTGTATTGTTGAGAAGGTGGTAGAAGGAGATACAAGAGCAACATTTAAGAGGCATTTAGACAGACATTTGAACGGACAGGGAGTGCAGAAATAGGGATCACGTGCAGGCAGATGAGAGTAAATGTTGTCACAACGGACTGAAGGACCTGTCCCTCTGCTGGGCTGCTCTGTGTCCTACAGACAATTATGAGTAAAGGTGCACTGGTGGCAATCGTTTATAACAGCACACAACCTCAGACACCTTGAACTCATCCAACACATCACTACAACAGGATGGACCATACATCCCTGAGCGTGGAGGCTAGAAGAAGCAATTATATTCCTCTCCTCTCCAAGCCCATACTGAAATCGCAGGGAGTATTGTAGCATTCCACATCCGAACCTCCCTCCTTTCCTTTCCAGCCATCTGACTTCACTGACCCAGCTGTCTCTCTCTTCCACGTTTACCCAAAGCCCAATCACCACACCAGCCGATTTCCCCTGCACACCAACCAATCACAACTAATCACCTAACACAACCCTCCCCACCCCTCTAATGACCGATCCTGGACGACAAATCTTCCCATTGAGGTGAGCAGTGGCTGGGCCACCTGTTCTACCTCCTAAGATGAGCTGCTCTTCCGGCTGCATTTCTCATCCAGTTCCAAATTATTCTGAAATGCCTCGAGCCATACCATCTAGGGATGAGACCAAAGACCAGGGTGCCTACATTTCTAAGCCTTGGTCCTTCAAATCCATTCTACATCTCCTCCACCCCATATCCGGTGAGTTGCAATTCCCCTTCTTCATATAAAATTCTTCCTTCAATTTGAATGGCTGTGTTTGTAATACATCTTCCAAATTCTCCAAGAAGAAGACAAGAAGGATGATGAGATCCTTCCAGAACTCAAGTTTGAGCCACTGACATCTGAATTTAACAGTGAGGGTGCACTGGCCAAGGAGAGGAAGATTCCTGAGAAGAGAAACAACTAGAAAACTGAGAGATAAAAGCAGACTCTGACAAATGTTTAAATTGTCAAGAATAAATGAAAGCCAGAGCAGGGATTAGCAAAGAGACAAGGAGGACATATTAACAGGAGAGGCTAAAAATTGTTTTTTTGGGGGGATTCTCCACAAAGTTTACAATGGAATTCACAATAAGCAAGGGAAGGGGAGGAGGGCAAATTGAAGCTTAGAAGATACAAGGAGACCAGATCTGTAATTGGACAAAGCAGTGGGGGGTGAAATTGAGAAAAGATCAATGTGAACTTCACACATTGGAAGCAAAGTAATTCCTGCAGGAGTATTTATACCAGGGTAGCTGTTGCTTCTCTGGATTACCACAGATGAATCAAAAAACTTTTATTATCCAGCGTCCTGGCAGGTATGTTTAATCTTGAGCTCAAAGTGTTATCCACCCATCCAAATGTGCCTGGTGCAACACACAGTAATATTAGCACTGTAAACTTCATGCTATATCCAAATATCTTTCAGTGCTGTCACTATAGTGAACCCTCATTTTATATCCAGTGTCACTGAAGGGTGACCTCGAGCTCATCTCTGTGACATGGGCAGCTCAACCAATGACATCTGGCAACCATAACATCATCAACTTGAGAGGAGAATCCAGTAGTGCCACAGTCAGGAAAATGTGTCACTTAAAACATAACTTAGATCTCTTAAAGAACACATGATCAAGGTTAGAACATGCGTAAAAGCTTAAGATAGAAGCTGAAATATTATAGATTTGATTTTACAAAAACAATCTATTTTAAAATTCATTACATCATGAAATCCATAAAGAATATCTCTTAGTACCAGAATGTTTTCCTGTGTGCAAATACTATTTAGTCACCATTAAAAACTCAGTTATAAAATTTATAAGGTTTAAGATTTCAAGAGGACAAGAAAATGGGGGCAGGAGTTGGTTACTCAGCCTCTCAGTATAACCAAAGCTGAGACACAAGAAATGTAGATACTGAATAAAAACACACAGTCTGCTGGAGGAACTCAATAGTTCAGGCAGCTCGTGTGAAGGGGATTGGACAGAAGTTGTTTTGGATTGAGACTCTTTGTCTGGACTGAAAGAGCAGAGGGGAGAGAACCAGTATCCAGAGGTGAGGTAGCAGGGTGAAGACAGGACCTGGCAAGCGAGTGATGGAGACAGATGGAGTCAGTAAAGGACAGCAGATGGCAGAATCTGAGAGGCGGGGAAGGTGAAGAGTGGATTAAAATAAAGGAGGAGGTGATGGGCAGAAGGGAGCAGTCTGGGGAGGGGACCAAGTGGTAGGGGGATATGTGCAGTGAGCAGATTGAGAAGACGGGGAAGGGGAAAGAATCAGAATCAGGTTTATTATCACCAGCATGCGACATGAAATTTGTTAACTTAGCAGCAGCAGATCAATTCAATACATAATATAGAACTAATTAATTAATTAATTAATTAATCAATCAATCAATTACAGTATGTGTATATTGAGTAGATTAAAAATCATGCAAAAACAGAAATAATATATATTTAAAAAGTGAGGTAGTGTTCACAGGTTCAATGTCCATTTAGGAATCGGATGGCAGAGGAGAAGAAGCTGTTCCTAAATCGCTGAGTGTGTGCCTTCAGGCTTCTGTACCTCCTACCTGATGGTAACAGTGAGAAAAAGGCATGCCTGGGTGCTGGGGGTCCTTAATAATGGACACTGCCTTCTGAGACACAACTCCTTTAAGATGTCCTGGATACTTTGTAGGCTGGTACCCAGGATTGGCCGGCTGGTGGTGTAGTGGCATTAGCTGGACTTCGGAGCGAAGGCTCCCGAGTTCGAATCCAGCCGGCTCCAAAAACCTGGAGAGGGATAGGCTCCGCCAGGTTTCAGATGCCCAAGACACACCGTACAATGAGAACACCAAAAAGATCGGTGCACAAGGCTTGTCATGTCAGCACTCCGCCAGGAGTTAAGGGTGTGCGCGTGCGCGCGCGCGCGCACACACGCACACACACACACACCGCCCAAGATGGAGCCAACTAAATTTATGATCCTCTGCAGCTTCTTTCAGTCCAGTGCAGTAGACCTCCCCCTCCATACCAGACAGTGATGCAGCCTGTCAGAATGCTCTCCACGATACACCTATAGATGTTCTTGAGTGTTTTTGTCAACATACCAAATCTCTTCAAACTCCTAATGAAGTATAGTCACTGTCTTGACTTTCTTATAACTGCATCGATATGTTGTGGCCAAGTTAAATCCTCAGAGATCTTGACACCCAGGAACTTGAAACTGCTCACTCTCTCCACTTCTGATCCCTCAGTGAGGATTGGTGTGTGTTCCTTCATCTTACCCTTCCCGAAGTCCACAATCAGCTCTTTCATCTTACTGACATTGAGTGGAAGTTTGCTGTTGTAACACCACTCAACTAGTTGGCATATCTCATTCCTGTATGCCCTCTCGTCTCCATCTGAGATTCTACCAACACTGGTTGAATCATCAGCAAATGTAAAGATGGTATTTGAGTTATGCCCAACCACACAGTCATGGGAATACAGAGAGCAGAGCACACACCCCTGAGGTGTACCAGTGTTGATCATCAGAGAGGAGGAGATATTATCACCAAACCGCATAGATTGTTGTCTTCCAGTTAGGAAGTTGAGGATCCAATTGCAGAGGGAGGTACAGAGGATCAGGCTCCATAACTTATCAATCAGGATTGTGGGAATGATGGTGTTAAATACTGAACTATAGTCCACGAACAGCATCCTGACATAGGTGTTGGTATTGCCCAGGTGGTCTAAGGCCGTGTGAAGAGCCAGTGAGATTGCATCTACAGTTGACCTATTGTGGCGATAGGCAAAATGCAGTGGGTCCGGGTCCTTGCTAAGGCAAGAGTTCAGTCTAGTCATGACCAACCTCTCAAAGCATTTCATCATTGTTGATGTGAGTGCTACTGGGCGATAATCATTAAGGCAGCCCACATTATTCTGCTTAGGCTCCAGTATAATTGTTGCCATTTAGAAGCAAGTGAGGACTTCCACCCGTAGCAGTGAGAGGTTGAAAATGTCCTTGAATACCTCCGCTAGTTGGTTGATGCAAGTTTTCCAAGTCTTAACACGTAAGGGCCTTCTGCCTTGTGAGGGTTCACCCTCTTTAAAGACAGTTTAACATCAGCCTCTGAGACAAAGATCACAGGGTCACCGGGTGCAGCAGGGACCTTCACAGCTGCAGTTATATTCTCCCTTTCAAAGCAGGCATAGAAGGTGTTGAGTTCATCTGGTAGAGGAGCATTACTGCCATTCATGCTATTGGGTTTCGCTTTATAGGAAGTAATACCTTGCAAAAACATCATACATCCAATGTCACTCCAACCTCATTTAAAATTGTCTCTTCACCCTTTAAATAGCCCTCTGCAAGTCATCCCCGGTTTTCTGGTACAGACCTGGGTCGCCAGACTTGAATGCTGCAGATCTAGCCTTCAGCAGATGACATAACTCCTGGTTCATCCATGGCTTTTGGTTTGGGAATGTACAGCAAGTGTTTGTAGGCACACACTCATCCACACAGGTTTTAATGAAGTCGATAACAACTGCAGCGTACTCATCTAGATTTGACGATGAATCCCTGAGTACAGTTCAGTCCAACGGTTCAAAGCAGTCCTGTAGGCGCTCCTGTGCTTCCCTTGTCCAAACCTTCTTGGTCCTCACTGCTGGTTCTGCAGACTTCAGTCTCTGCCTATACTCAGGGAGTGGAAATACAGCCAGGTGATCAGACTTCCCGAAGTGAGGGTGTGGAATAGCACGGTAGGCATTCTCGATGGTTGTGTAGCAATGGTCCAGTGTGTTGTTTTCTCTAGTATTACAAGTGATCTGTTGATGGTAGATACTCAGTGATTTTTTTCAGACTGGCCTGATGGGATGCAGGGGGTGGGGGGGGGGGGGGATCTGGGTAAATCAGAAGTGGGGAGAGGATGACAGAGAGGGAGCAGTTGATTTGAAATTGGACAATTCAATGTGGGATGTGGATTACCTAGTTCCTCTAGTCCGTGTTTGGCCTCACCCTGGCTGTGGAGGAGGCTGATGACAGACAGATCAGTGTGGAAACAGAAGCTGAGCTGACGTGACAAAGCAGAGGGTCATGGCAGACAGAATGTAGGCGATCAGCGAAGTGCCGCCCTGTCTATGCCCGGTCTCACTAATGTAGGAGAGGCTTCATCATGAGCACCACAAATAGTAGATAAGGCTGGAGAAATTGCACAGGAATCCCTGCCTCTTCTGGAAGTGCTGTTTAGATTCATGGACGGAGGAGAGGGGGCTGTAAAGTATTCCTCCTTCTACAGTTACAGAGAAAGATGCCTGGGGATGCAAATAGACAGGCGAGGAGTGTTGAGCAGACCAAGGAATCAAACAGAGCGTGGTCCCTACAAAGAGCAGAAAGGGGTGGGAGGCAAAGCTGTGGCCAATGGAAGAATCATCTTGTAGCTGGCAGGAGAGCTGAAGAGTGCTGAAGACAACTAAGGGAGCTCCGTAAGACCATAAGATATAAGAATTAGGTCATTCAGCTCACTGTCTAGCTCTGCAATTCCATCACCCCTCTCAGTCATGTTCTCCTGCCTTCTCCCCACTCTTACTAATCAAGAACCTGGCAGCCTCCTCTTTCAATATACCCAGTGATATGACCTCCAGAGCCATCTGCGGTAATGAATTCCACAGATTTACCAACCTCTGGCGAAAGAGACTCCTCCTCACCTCTGTTCTACACGGACATCCTTGTGTTCTGAGGCTGTGCTCTTTGGTGCTAGACTCCCCCACTGCAGGAAACATCATCTCCACATTCACTCTGTCAAGGCCTTTCACGTTCAGAAGGTTTCAATGAGATCCCCCATCATTCTTCTAAACTCCTGTGAGTACAGGCCCAGTGTCATCAAACGCTCCTCATATATTAACCCTTTCATTCCCAGAACCACTCTCATGTATCTCTTCTGACCCTCTCCAATGCGAACACATCCTTTCTTAGATAAGGGACCCAAAATTACTCACAATATTCCAGGTTTGGTCTGAGCAATACCTTAAAAAACCTCAGTGTTATACCTTTGCTTTTATAGTCTCGTCCTCTCGAAATAAATACTAACATTGCATTTGCCTTCTTTACCACTGACTCAACCTGCAAGTTAACTTTTAGAGAATCCCTCCAGGAGCAGTCCCAAGTCTCTTTGCACACCCAGTTTCTGAATTTGCTCCCTATTTAGAAAATAGTCTACACCATTACTCTTTATTCTTCATACCGAGTTGCATGGCCATGCACCACCCTACACTGCAATGCATCTGCCATTTCTTTGCCCATTTTCCCAACCTGTCTAACTCCTTTTGTAGACTCCCTGCCTCCTCTATACTACCTGCCCCCCACTTTGTATCATTCGCATACTTCGCTACAAATCCATCAATTCCACCATCCAAATCATTGACATATAATGTGAAAAGGAGCACTCCCAACACCAACTCCTGCATAACACCTCTAGTCACTGACAGCCAACTAGAAAGGGTCCCCTTTATTCCCACTCTTTGCCTCCTGCCAATCAGCCAATTTTCTATCCATAATACTATGGGCTCTTTTCTTGCTTAGCAGCCTCAGTGTGTTAGTCTATCAAGTGCCTTCAGAAAATCCAGATAATCAACATTCCCTGCCTCCCCTTTGTCTATCCTGCCTGTTATTTCCTCAAAGAGTTCCAACAGATTTGTCAGGCAAGATTTCCCTTAGGGAAACCATGCTGAATTTGACCTGTTTTATCATGTACCTCTACGTTTACCGACACCTCCTCTTTAATATTTGACTCTAGCATCTTACCAACCGCCAAAGTCCTATAATTTCATGTCTTTGCCTTCCTCCCTTCTTAAAGAGCAGAGTGACATTTGAAATTTTACTATCGTCAGGAAACATTCCAAACCTAGTGATTCTCGAAAGATGGCTATATTCATAAGAGTATTGTCAGTTAGCAGGAGTCCCTAGATCACCCACAGCCCGGAGTTCAGCTTCCATCTCCAACTGCGTCAGGAAATACTACACTTGCCACAGAATAAAACAAAGATTCACCAGGCTGCTTCCAGTTTAAAAGGATGTGATCTCACTGAAACTTTAAAAATTCATAAAGGGCTCGACAGGAGGGATAATTATTTCCTTCATTCACAGAGTCTAGAGCCCAGGTTCACAGATTCAGGAAATGGGATCGGACAACTGGGACTAGGATGAGAAGAAATGTAATTACCCTGAGGACTGTGCGTCTTTGGAATTCCGCCTCACTGCATTTTAGAGAACTGAACATTAAGAAGTGTAGATGGTGAAGAAAATAGCGCAGAGGTAAGATATCTGGCATGATCCTAATGACGGTGAGCCATTTCGAATGGGACTTACTCCCACTCCTTATGTTTTGAAGACTTCACATTCGACCCCTCACTTTTAGACCCGGGCCCCATTATTTTGAAATGGGAAATGGAGGTGTGACTTAATTACTTTACTTTATTGAATATTTTAGATTATTCACTATAACTGAATTATTTACCAATTTTTAGTTGTTTTAATTACAGGTCCACAATCCCTTATCTGAAATTCCAAAATCCAAAAAGCTCCAAAAACCGAAGTTTTTTTCCACCAACAGCTGACATCACTCAGGTGTGACGTGGCAGCACTAACAGAGGCCGCCAGATGTCAGTTGTGGCTCAGCACTCGTACTGGTTACACGTGCATTTGCTGTTCGCTGATATTTTGTGTTCACTGTTGATTTTGTGTTTAAATTCACTGTGAAAATGTCAAAAAGAGTTGCAGATACTCCTATGGGTCACAATGAGAAAAAGAGAGGGAAACATCTATCATTATCAATAATGCAGTAAGTGGAGTTATTGCAGAAGCTTGGTCGTGGTGTGTCTGTGTGGCATCTTACTGAAGACTATGGTGTTGGAACTACCACTGAATATGATTTAAAGAAACAGAAAGACAAGTTACTGAAGTTTTATACTGACAGTGACATTCTACATTTATTCCAATAAGTCATTTATCATGTGTTTGATTCGGTTCACTTGAAGCTATATATTTTAATGTTTTATTGAATGTCTTTGTGGGAAATAATATTTTCCTTGTCATTATTCCCTAAACAATACAGTATAACAACTATTTACATAGCATTTACATTGTATAAAGTATTAAGTAACCTAGAGATGATTTAAAGTATACAGGAGGATGTGCATAGGTCTGGAGCTCCGCCGGGTCCTAAAGTCCACCCGCATTGAACCAGGTTAAATAAGGGACTTGAGCATACATGTTTTTTTGGTATCCGTGTGGGGGGGGGGGGTGTCCCGGAATCAATAAGGAGGGATTCTGAATTCTGAAATGCAACTGGCCCCAAGGATTTCGGATAAGGGATTGTGGGCCTGTATTTACACCTGATTGAATAATTTTTACTGTACACTTATCAGAGGCTCTCAAAATCATTCCAAGGCCTTTGACAAAAGAGCTGTTAATGGAATTAGAATGCCCTGGGGTGGTGGGGCCCAGAGGAATGATATGGGAGGCTTGCTTGAAGCACAGAACACCAGCACCTCGGGAGGAACCTCTGAGAGCAATGAATGGATTCAGACAGGAAATGGACACAGGCAGTGAACTCGGTTCATCAGGAAACTGGATTCAGGCAGAGAATTGGATTCAAGCTGTACACCGGATTCAGGCAGTGAACAGAGTTCAGAATGATTTGGCCTGCACTTGAGAAGGTATAAAGCAGCTCGCCCTGTACAGGAGCTGACACTCACGGACTATAACATCTGGATTTTTGAGCTTTAGTTCAGATATGCAGAGTCTGAACGTTGTCAGGATCACTGTGTACTGACAACAACGGGTTCTAAGGGTGCTACGATCATTATGTCATAAAATTGTAATTGATCAAGATGTATTTGTTCGATTCCAATCAATGCTTTCTGTGCATTATAATGTCACTACTTAATAGCATTCTGAAAGTTAGTCATTTAGTATATTGAATATGGAGGTAGATATACTGTATTTACTAATATCAAGAAGGTCAAGAGAAATGGAGAGAAGATGGGAACATGAAAGATGTTATTAAACTGGAAAGAAGAAATTACAAGGATGTTGCTAATACTCAAGGGATTTGGTCATAGAGAGGTTGGACAGGCTAGGACTTCTTTCTTGGAGCATTGGAGAATGAGAGATGATCTTAAAGAGGTATATACAATCATGAGGGGCAAAGATAGGGTTATCAATAGCTAAATGGTTATTTTACAGTAAGAGGGGAAACATTAATTAGGAATTTGAGAGGGGGGTAACTTTTTTACACAAATGGTGGTACGTATATGGAATGAACTGCGAGAGGAAATGCTTGAAGCACATACTTTAAACTTTAAACTTTAAACTTTAAAAGACAGTTGGAGAGGTTAGAAGGTTATGAGCCAAATACAGGCAAGCCTGGATGGGGATCTTGGTCAGCTTAAACCGAATGGGCAGAAGGGCCTGTATCTCTGCTGTATGAGTCTATGACTCTATAAACAGAGTAAGCAGATTACTATCTATAATAGTGGAACAGGGCTGATAGGCCAACTGAGTCACTCCTGCTCCCCTGGACCATTTCCTCAATGCTTCTATGCTTCACATAATTACATTGCAAGATGGCATTTTGTTACCACTGTTCTATGCACACATTCTCCCTGGGAGACTGCCACTGCAATTTAAAGGCAAATTTAGAACACATTCTTAAGCTAACATTGCTACCAGTACAGTAGTTATCTTGTTCTTAATATTGGCTGTAGGAATTGCTAGTCAGAAACAGTGAATAGTTGTGAACACAGCCCAGTCCATCATGCAAACCAGCCTTCCCTTCACTGACCTGTCTACACTTCCTACTGCCATGAGAAAGCAGCCAACATAATCAAAGACCCCAACGTTCTCTCCTCTCCCCTCTCCCATCAAGCAGAAGGTACAAAAGTCTGAAAACATGTTGCACCAGTGGATAGCTTCTATCCTTACAAGGTATTTGAAAGGACCTCTCATGTATTGAAGATGAACACGATCTCCCAAACTCCATTTGGCCATTGCACTTTCTTTGCAACTACAACACCAGATTCTGCATTCAGTTTTCTTTTTACTGCCTCGCTGTGCTCATTTATGGCATGATCTTTCTGGATGGAACATAAACAAAATATTTCCACTGTATCTTGGTAGATGTAACAAAAATAAACTAACTCCAATTCCAGCTCCATACTTGTGGGTTTGTGGACCTAATAGAAATCTATGGCACTTATGTTTTCACTGTTGTGGCTGAAGTCTGATTTTAAAACCAGTGCTCAAAGAATTAAAAAAAAACAGTTCCAGAGAGAAGCAGACATAGAAGCAGATAATAACTAAAATAAAAGAATAAAAAGTTTAAAAGATCTACTTTGGTGATCTTTTTGATCTTTGGTGATCAAACACATCCTCTGGTTTGGGGTCTCCATGAGGGGTTCATCACTGGAACCCATTGTCTGGATTCCTCATTGTTCCAAACCTACCTGGCCACCGATCCACTGATAATCTTGCCAATTGAAACCTACCCAGAGTCAAACAGAATAGCCAATGTTGTTCCTTCATGTAAAAATAAGGCAATAAGGACAAAGATTTAAGTTCATTGATCATGCGTACATCGAAGCATACAGTGAAATGCATTAACAACCAACATACCCAAGGACGTGCCAGGGGCAATCCACAAGTGTCACCACACGTTCCGGCACCAACGTGACATGCCCACAATGCTCGGCAGAACAACAGCAAAACAAGCCCCATTCCTCCCTCTACAGTGCTCTAACCCAAAAGCAATCTACTGTCTTCAGTCTTCAGCCTCAGACTCTGACGTGGACACACAAACTCTGGTCCTTCAGCTTCCCCAGTGGACTCACAGAGATTTGCAAACCCAGGGTTATAGCCAACAGGGCTTGACCGTTAGACCTCAATCTTCAGCATCGACCCAGGAACTGCTAATTATCGAACTCCAGTCTTACCGATTCACAAACCCAGACCTCATTCCTCCTGCCTGCATGGAACCCTGACTCCAGAATCTGCTGACAACTCACTGACCTTCGTCGATGCTGGTCGGTCAGCCCTGCATCCTGCTGGACATCCCGTCCCTGTATGGAGACGTACCACGTCTACATCTTTGTCATTAGAATGTGGGGCAGATACATAAGACTCTGTACTGTCCTCTAATTCTCCCTAAAACCTTAACCTGGCCCCTAACTTCCCTCTCTGTCCGCAGATCCATCCCCATGAACCAAAACAAACACTAAAATATACAAACTAAATTAAAACAGAATCATGACCTCAATAAAGGTCACCATCTTGAACAAACCAAGAAGTGGGCTAGTGAGCCTTAAATAAGTGCAGAGAAATTATTGAAGAAGGCTCTTGGGCACATGATTTACACACATTTGGAAAACCATGGACTTCTAGGGATAGTCGGCACAGATTTGTGCAGGTGGAGGTTCTGTCTCACAAATTTTTTGAGGAGGTGCCGAAGATGATTGATAAAGATAAGACAATGGATGTTGTTTACAGCGATTTTACTTCAATTGGGATCCTCACCTTGTCATGGTGAAGAGGTTTGTGAGTTCCTGAGATCCTGAGAGTAATACCATATAGAGTTTTAAACACAAAGTACACTGCAGATGCTGTGGTCAAATCAACACGTACAAAAGCTGGGTGAACTCAGCAGGTCGGGCAGCATCCGTTGAAACGAGCAGTCAACGTTTCGGGCCGAGACCCTTCATCAGGACTGAAGAAGGAGGGGGTGGGACCTTATAAAGAAGGTGGGGGGAGGGTGAAGAACCAATCAGAGGAAAGATCAAGGGGTGGAGGAGGGGAAGCATCCCACATTCAATCTGTCTCCTATTCTAGCTGCCTATCACCTCTCTTATGATTCTGCCTTCTTCTACTACCCATAGTGCTTCCCTTTACATTCCTTCTTCACCTTTCCCACCTATCCCCTCCCTGCTTCCCCTCCCCCACCACTTGATCTTTCCTGTGATTGGTTTTCCACCCTCTCCTCACCTTCTTTATGGGGCCCCTGCCCCCCCTTCAGTCCTGACGAAGGATCATAGCCCGAAACTTTGACTGTTCGTTTCAACAGATGCTGCCCGACCTGCTGAGTTCATCCAGCTTGTTTGTACATGTTGTCCATCTAGAGTTTAACTCATGATAGGGTCACTCAAGGCAGTAATGTCAAGGGGGAGATCCCACCCAAAGGGCGAGCCAACTCAGACCTCAATGGTGATGATGACATATTACATCGGCATTGAAGGGTCCCCAGTCATCTTGAATTCCATGCCACTGGGCTCTGACCCCAATCTGTCAAGGATTGGGGCCTCCAACGGGGCACAAGCCTCCCCATATTAAACAAGTCACGCACATGCGTTCTCCATTAAGGGAATCCACCCTAACATCCCAGATTAGACAATCCCTTTGAAGGATGTGATAGACAACTCGAGTGATCAGTAAAGCATCTGACATGATCCTTTATGGTAGGCTGATCCAGAAGATTAAGTCACATAGGATCCCTGGTGAGTTGGTAGATTGAACCCGGAAATGGTTTAGTCATAGAAGACAGAGAGTGTAGAGGGCTGTTTATCTCTCTGTCAGTCTTTGACCAGTGGGGTTCCACAATCCTCAGTGCTGTGATCTCTGTTGTCTGTAACATACATTAATGATGCAGATGAAGATGTTAGTGGTCCGAATAGTCTGGAATGAAAATTGATGGAACTGTGGATAGTAAAGAAGATGATGAATGGATACAGTAACATATAGATCAGCTGGGGATTTGGGCTGAGATGTGGCAGGTGAAACGTAATCTGAACAATGCAAGGTGGTGTATTTTAGGAAATCAAATGCCAGAGAAATGTACACAGTAAACAGGAAGACTCTTAGGAGCACTGTTGTATAAAGGGATTTTGGGGTGTATGTCCATAGCTCCCTGGAAGCTGCAATGCCAGTAAATAGGTGGTGAAGAAGGCATATGGCATATTTACCTCCAGTGGCTAGAACTTTGAGTATTAAAGCTGACAAGTGATACTACAGCTATATTCAACTCCAATTAAACCACATTTGGAGTATCGTGTGAAGTTTTGATCAGCACAAAATGTGAAGAATGTGGAGGCTTTGGAGATAACACAGAAGAGGTTCAATAGGATTTGTCTGATTAGTGTCCATTAGTCATAAAGGAAGATTGCACAAATTTAGATTGTTTTCTTTGGAGCATTGGAGGCTGAGGGGAAACACAATAGACGTTTA
The DNA here is from genome assembly GCF_030144855.1 of Hypanus sabinus. Taxonomy (NCBI): domain Eukaryota; kingdom Metazoa; phylum Chordata; class Chondrichthyes; order Myliobatiformes; family Dasyatidae; genus Hypanus; species Hypanus sabinus. The sequence goes on from NC_082733.1 coordinate 7,503,620, forward strand.
TAAAGTTATGAGTACGTACAGGAGATAGGGCAGATATGTCAGTATCATTTTCCCAGTGCAGAAATGTCAAATCCCAGATGGCATACATAGGTTTAAGGTGAGAGATAAAGTTTAAAATAGATTTACAAGGCAAGTTTTGTTTTACACAGAGAGTGGTAAATGCCTGGAAGAAGTAGGGGAGGTGGTAGAAGCAGCTATGACAACAATGATATAAATTCAAAGTCAAAGTAAATTTGATTATCAGAGTCCATACGTGTCATCACATACAATCCTGGGATTCTTCTTTCTGTGGGCATACTTAGCAAATCTATAGAACAATATCTGTAAACAAGATCAAAGGATAACAAACCATGCAACTTCAGATATAAATAAATAGCAATAAATAGTGAGCATGAAATAACAAGATAAGAGAGCCCTTAATGTGAGAGCACCAGAAACAGGAAGAGTGTAGCTATCCCCCTTTGCTCAAGAGCCTCTTGGCTGAGGGGTAGTAACTGTTCTTAAACCTGGTGGTGCAAGTCCTGAGGCACCTGTATCTTTTACCTGATGGCAGCAGAGAAAAAAGAGCACGGCCTGGGTGGTGAGGATCTCAGACGATGGGCGCTGCTTTTCACCGACAACTTTTCATGGTTTTATCCGTGATGTACTGGGCCAAATCCATTATCTGTTGTAGGATTTTCTGCTCAAAGGCATTGGTGTTCCCATACCAGGCCGTAATGCAGCCAGTCGGAACACTTCCCACCACACATCTATAGAAGTTTGCCAAGGTTTTGCTGAAATTCCACAGACTCTTGAGGAGGCAGAGCCTCTGTCGTGCTTTCTTTGTAGTTCTATTTATATGGAGGGTCCAGGACAGGTCCTCTGAGATAGAGACACCCAGGAATTTAAAATTAATCAACCTCTCCACTGCTAATCCTTTGATAATTACTGGCTCATGGACCTCTGTTTTCCCTCTCTTGAAGTCTACAATTAGTTCCTTAGGCTTCCTGACATTGAGTGAGAAGCTGTTATTATTACACCATTCAGCCAAATTTTCATTCTCCTTCCTGTATGCTGATTCATCACCACCTTTGACACAGCCCACAACAGTGGTGTCATCAGCAAACTTGTGTGTGGTGTTGGAGCTGTACTTAGCCGCACAGTCATAGGTATAAAGTGAGTAGAGCGGGGGCTAAGCACATGGCTTGTGGTGCATCTGTGCTGATGGAAATAGTGGAGGAAATGTTTTTGCCAATCCGAACTGACTGGGATCTACGTGTGAGGAAATGCAGGATCCAATTGTACAAGGGGTGTTGAGGCTCAGGTCGTGAAGTTTACTGATTAGTTTTGTGGGGATGATGGTATTGAATGCTGAGCTGTAATCAACAAACAAGCATCCTAATGTATGCATCTTTGTTGTCCAAATGTTCTAAGGTTGTGTGAGGAGCCAATAAGATGGCATTTGCTGTGGACCTGTTGATCCAGTGGGCAAATTGGAGCAGATCCAAGTAGCCACTCAGACAGGAGGTGACAAGTTTCATCGCCAACTTCTCAAAACTCTTCATCACTGTAGATGTAAGTTCAACTGGGTCATTGAGGCAGGTAACCACACTCTTCTTGGGTACCGGTATGAATGAAACCTACTTGAAGCAGATGGATATCACACTCTGCTGAAGCCAGAGGCTGAAGATCTCCGTGAACACACCAGCCAGTGGGTCAGCACAGGTCTTCAGTACCTGGTGAGGTACTCCATCCAGACTGGATGCCTTCCTTGGATTCACTCTTTTGAAGGCAGCCTGCACGTCAGCTTCAGATACTGAGAGCACAGGATCAACAGGAGATGTGGGAGTTTGCGATGGTTCCTCCTTGTTCTGATGATCAAATCAACCATAGGTGGCATTGAGCTCACCTGCAAGTGAAGCTCCGCTGTCCCCACATGTCGCTTGATTTGAGATTATAGCATTCAAACCCCACCACGGCTGTCGAGCTTCCCTCGCTGATTCCAGTCTAGTCCAGAATCTCCACTTCATTTAGACAGACACGAGACCAGGAAAGGTAGATTAGATTGACAACGTGGTCCACACAGACATGGGCTGAACAGCCTGGATCCTAGCTCTATAGTTCTTTTCCTAGTTAATTGATTTAGAGATACAGTGCCAACTGGCCCTTCCAGCCCAGGACAACTTATAATAACCAACTGACATACTAACTAGATGGTGGAAGGAAACCAGAGCTCCCCGAGGATCTCACGTGGCCATGGGAGGTACATACAAACCCCTTCCAGACGAGGCTGGCATTGAACTTTGAACTCTAATTCCCTGAGCTGTAATAGTGTCGCACTGACCACCACACTACCTGTGTTCTGTGTTCTAAAATTTGAAGAAGACCATTAGGTTTCTGGCAACTTCCCGTATTTCCGGGTGATCAAATCTAAAAGCATACATCCCAATCAGTAAAACAGATGTGATCGAAGCAGTAACGTGCCATCCTTTTTGGTCAAGACTGAACAAATACTCTCTGATCAAAGTGCTTAAATAAATCAGTGAATAGAAATGATTAAGTAAACCCACTGTCTTGGCAAAGCAACTACTTCCAATTTCAAATTCTTTCATTTAGCTCATTTCATTTTTGAACCAACTACATTCCAGTTCAGCTCCCTGGTGCCATCTGCTCCTTAAGCCTTCAGGCCAGTACTGATGCTGTGACACTAACTGGATGTCAGGCGATTGTACAGAGAGAAAAATCAAGATCTTGCATCTCGTTGACATGCTCCGTGTCCACTGCCAACACAACCTGCATCTGTACAGATGGAGGTGATTTATTGGGTCCAGTGATTTATTCACTACAACCTTGAGTTACAGTTGGAGGACCTGGAGTGGGAGTTACGACTGTCGCAGTGATGACTGGTTAGCCCGTTAGACTGATCCTCAGAGACCCTGCCGAGTAACCAAAGTGAAGCATATGCAATAACAGAGGAACAAAATATCAAGGATGCTGGAGATCTTGATTAAAAATCGAAGATGCTTGAACCATTCAGCGAGTCAGGCAGTAACTGTGGAGAAAGAAGTAGTCTGAATGGTAGCAACACACACAAAATGCTGGTGGAACACAGCAGGCCAGGCAGCATCTACAGGGAGAAGCACTGTCAACGTTTTGGGCCAGACCTTTTGTCGGGACTAACTGAAAGGAAAGATAGTAAGAAATTTGAAAGTAAGAGGGGGAAGGGAAAATGTGAAATGATAGGAGAAGACTGGAGGGGGTGGGGTGAAGCTGAGATCCAGAAAGGTGATTGGCAAAAGGGATACAGAGCTGGAGAAGGGAAAGGATCATGGGACGGGAAGCCTATGGAGAAAGAAAGGGGAGGCACCAGAGGGAGATGGAGAACAGGCAGAGTGGTGGGCAGAGAGAGAAAGAAAAATAAGGGGAGGGGGGAGAAAAACTAAATATATCGGGGATGGAGTAAGAAGAGGCAGAGGGGCATTAATGGAAGTTGGAGAAGTCAATGTTCATGCCATCAGGTTGGAGGCTACCCAGCCGGTATATAAGGTGTTGTTCCTCCAACCTGAGTGTGGCTTCATCTTGACAGTAGAGGAGCCTGAATAGTCTGAATGGTTCAGGTTGGGGACTTTACAGCATATGTCATAATGATGATTTCAAGTTATTCCTTCATCACAAAAACATATGAAATAAAAGTGGGTCTGGACATTTGGTTCTACCAGTCTGCCTTGCTGTGTGATTGATTGGTTCTTCACCTCAGCTCCACTTTTCTGCCTGGTCCCTGGGGCCTTTGGCACACCTTTGCCCAACTAATAATTCTGTTTCCACCTTGAGTACATCCTTCACAGCTCTCTGGGCCATCGTTTGCTGAGGTTTGCCCTGCCAGCTGATCTCCCAGCCCAAGGCAGAGGCAACTTGCCTGGATGGAGACCTCTGCATCTACATCTGCTGCAGTCAACCTGATAGTTCTTATACAGCCAACTCCTTCTGCCAGTGCCCAACCTCAGAGAGAGAAAATGAAGCAAACCCTTTGTAGGAACAGGCACCAGCAATGGTGGATCTTGGGAGAAGTAACCCACCATACCAGCATCATTCTCCAAGCTCCATCAGTAATTTTATTTGTAAGTTGGAGTGGGTTTTTTTGCCTGTTGAGGATAGAGCTGCTAATATAACTCAGAAAGTTCACCACGATCTAGGGAAATTGGGCACGGGAGGTTCTGGCCAAATTCCTGCCTTCCCTCACTAGGAACTAGCTTCTGAAAAAAATAAAGAAAATCCCAGCAAGATCATGGTCATTCCCACTTTCCAGTCACAGGCAGCCAAACAACTATTCTCCACTTTGCTTTCCCACATCAGTATGTTTGTCCATGGCCTCCTCTACTGCCATGATGAGGCCAAACTCAGGTTGAAGGGGCAACACCTCATTTCTGTTTGAGTAGACTCCAACCTGATGGCACAAATATTGACTTCGTTGACTTCTAGTGATAACTCTCCCATTTATCCCTTTCCACCCCCTTCCACCACTTCTCTCTTTTTCCATTCCACATTCTGGTTACCCTCTCACCCCATTTCTTTTCCTCCTCTACTCTAGACCTGCCCAGCAGCTCCCTCTGCTTTTGCCATCCCCTCTCTTTATTCCATGGTGCACTGACCTCTCCAAGTCAGTTATTTCTTCAGCCCTTTACCTCTTCTGCCTACCACCTCCCGGCTTCCAACTTCATTCCCCTCTCTCACCCACCCAGGGAGGTAAGGAGAAGATAAAGGGTAAGAGGGAAGACAAAATGGGGGATGGAGATAGAGAAAATGAATGGTGGTGAGGGTTCCACTATCTTCAACAAGATCCTACCACAATGCAAATGATTACCTCTCCCCACCCTGCTTTCTTCAGGGATCGCTCTCTCCATGATTCAAGTCTACTAGTCCCTCTCCAGTAATGTCCTTCCTGGCAGCATTCACCTCCTCCGTCACCACTCAGGGCCCCAGACAGTCCTTCCAGTGCAGCAGTCCTTCACCTGTGAGTCTGTCGGGGTCATCTGCTGTATCCAGTGCTCCCGCTGCTGCTTCCTTTACACTGACGAGACCCGATGTAGACTGGGGAGCTGCTTTGTCGTGCACCTTTGCCCCTTTGCTCCATCTGCAACAGACAGGAGTCCTGGTGGGCAGCCATTTTAATTCCACTTTCTATTCCATCAGTCCAGACCCTCCTCCACGCCACAGTGATGCAACTCTCTGGTTGGAGGAACCACACCTCCTATTTCATCTGGGTAGCCTCCAACCTGATGGCAGAAACATCAATTTCTCTAACTTCCAGTAATTTCTCCCCCTAGAAGAAGTGGTTGAGGCAGGTACGTTAACTTTTAAATGATAGTTGGACAGATACACAGATAGGAAAGTTCAGAAGATTATGGACCAAGCATTGTCAAATGGGGTTGGCATGGACCATTCGGCCCAAAACACCTGTTCCTGTACTGTCTATGACTCCATGACTGCCTTCTCACTGGGATCAGTGAACTAGTGACTGATGAACAAATGTAATAGACAATAGTCAAATTAATTCATCTAAGGGAAAATGCACAGGAGTGATGAGGGAGGGAAATCTGCCAAACACCATGAAAGGACTGTAGAGTTCTGGCCGGGATTCACAGGACTAAAATCAGATAAATAGAGCTTGTTCATCAAGGAAAGCAAGACTCACCTGATCCAGGTCGTCACAAATATGGCAAAGCAATTCCAACAGCAGGCTATTGTATCAAAACAATGGAACAAATAACTAAAATGTTTGTGGAGGATATTAAATCTAGTTAAAGAGCTTTACTTCTTTGAGTTAGTTCAATTAAAAGTATACACTTGGCTTGTGGTCATTTTCATTATGCAAAGGCTTTTAACAAGATACTGTAAAAAGATTTTAAAAGTAAACTGATATCGAGGGAATTCAAAGGAAAGAAAGAGGCTTGTTGGAAAACTGGCCATGGGAAAAAAAATTAAATCAGTTGAGCAGCTTCAGTATTTCAAAGTGACCATGGTTCATTTTCCACCCCAGCATCCCCCGAGAGGCGTATCATGTTTGTCGGAAGATCAGTAGGCAAGTCTTTCTACCTTAAGACTGCATTTCTTACCAATTTTCAGGGAGAAGCAGTTTGGTATTGCCTCTTTGCTCCACTCAAGGGATATAAATCATGAAATCTGAACTCAACTGATGGCAGAATGAAAAGGACTGAGACACTGTGGAGGGGGAGACTCACTTTCCCACCGCATACAGTTTGCCTCTGCTGGCCTACTCGCACAAAGTAATTGCTGTTGCTGAAGTAAAGCAGTTTTACACTTATTTCAACAGATCGGTTTAAAAGATAAAAGCTAACACTTTCAGAATCCACTGAAATAATTTTCTACCTGAAGTCCTGAAGGAATGGCACAAGGCATTGCTTTTAGGTAATTAATGATTATTAACAAAATAATTCTAATGGAGATAACTTTTGGTGGTGAATTTAGTGGTCAATTAATGTACAAATGCAGCAATTTTTTGATAATCATAGTGAATTTAAGCCCTAGCTGGCAGTTTGTAATTAATACAAGGATCTCTCTCCTACACTATAAGTTGGGATCATTTATAAGGCTGTGTATCATTCAGACAGCTTACTTGTCAGCAACAGCTGGCCTGTAAAGTAGTGTATATAATTATTTGTGGATGTACAGCCAAGTAGCTTGATTATTTATGCAAAGGAAAGAGAAGTATAAGTTATTGCCTTGGTGAATCATTTCCATAGTAATTGGGTACAATATCCCTGCTCTATCTTTGAACACTATGTTCACAACAATCCACGTTTCACCAAACAAAATTCACCTCAGCTAATATATCTTCTCAGTAGCAACTGTAAATGAGCTTAATATTATCACATGTACCAAAGTACAGTGAAAAGCTTGTCTTGAATACCGTTCACGCAGAGCAATTCATTACCACTTTGCACTGAGGTAATAGAACATAAGACCTTAAGGCACAGGAGCAGAATTCAGCCATTCAACCCATCAAGCCTGCTCTGCCATTCCATCATGGCTGATTTATTTTCTTTCTCAATCCCATTCTCTTGCCTTCTCCCTGTAACCTTGGACACCCTTGCCAACCAAGAACCTATCAGCCTCTGCTTTAAATCTACCCAAATACTTGGCCTGCACAGTCACCTGTGGTAATGAATTCCATAGATTCACCACCCTTAGTACAATGTAAAAAATAACAGACTGCCGAAGAAAAGTGTTACTGTTCAGAGAAAGTGAAGTGCAACACACACAAAATGCTGGAGGAACTTAGTAGGTCAGGCAGAATCTATGGAAACAGTCAAGTTTCCAGCAAGACCATCTAACCGTATAACAATCACAGCACGGAAACAGGCCATCTCGGCCCTCCTAGTCCATGCCGACCCTTCATCAGGACTAGAGAGTAAGGGGGAAGATGCCTGAGTAAGAAGATGATGCAGGGAGTGGAAGACAAGCTAGAAGGTGATAGGTGAAGGGCAAGTTTCCCAGATGGTATTTTGCCTCCCAGGTTCCAGGGTCAGAGATGTCTTGGATTGAGTTCATAGCATTCTAAAGGGGAAGGGTGAGCAGTCAGAGGTTATGATCCACATCGGTACCAATGACATAGGCAGGAAGGGTGACAAGGTCCTGCAAAGTGAATTCAGGCAGTTAGGTCCTAAGTTCAAGGACAGGACTTCCAAGGTGGTGATCGCAGGATTGCTGCCTGTGCCACGTGCTACTGAGGCTAGAAATAGGAAGATAATGCCATTTAACACATGGTCAAGAAGGTGGTGCAGGAGGGAGGGCTTCATATTTTTGGATCATTTGTCTCTCTTATAGGGAGGGTAGGGTCAGTACAAATGGGACAGTTTTCACCTGAACTGAAAGGTTACCAATATCCTTGTGGGAAGGTTTGCTGTGCTGCTCTGGGAGGTTGTAGGAGGGTGGAAACCTGAGGGCCAGGGCAGCTGGTGGAGTAGATGTTAAGTCTACATAGATAGACAGGTTGATCATGATTGGACTAATGTTCTGAGTAGCATCTATTCCAATGCTGAGAGTACTATAGATGAGTTTAGAGCCAGGATCAGCACATGGAATAATAATATTGAAGCCATTCGTGGTTGCAGGAGAGGCAGGACCAGCAGTTCAAAGTTCAGGTGTTGCAGGGTTAGAGCATGATAGAGCGGGAGTGGTTCTTTAAGGTTGTTATAGCCGGGAGCGATAGTGGGGATAAACTCCAACCATCTATTACATGCTCCCAATGGTGTGTGTCCCAAATAGCCTCTGACAACCAAGCCCAGCTCTTGGCCTTCACATGTGGCTTAGCTACTAACCCCAGTGGAATATTTCCTACTGACAGGATAAGCGTCAGAGGCTGGCTACTGGTGCCTTAAGACCAGTCATTTCAGGAAGATAGGGATTTTCAGCCGCGGTTGGCAGTTCTAGGAGAAGAGAAACTGATCTCAAACCTCCGCAGTCTCGTGGCTATTCCCACTCATGGGGAGGCTTTGGGAGTAAACCCCGAGTTAAAATCCAGAGCTAGAGTCCCTGAGGCAGTCTACATTGAGCTCAGTACTGACTGGCAACTCCTGCAGAGCCGTTGGTGCCAAGCTGTACTAGTCTCCTTTGGATTCATCAGCTGCTCTCCAGATCATACTGACCCCACTTGCATAACGTAACATCCATTGTCACCCTGGCCAATGGAGGGCCTCAAGAACGGGAGGCATTAAAGGGGGAAGGTGGCATTACTCATCAGGAAAAATGTCACGGCAGTGCTCAGTCAGGACTGGCTGGAGGGGTTGTCCACTGAGTCTACAACTATATGGCTATAACCAAGTAATAAAAAATGGGTGACCACATTAATGGGATTATATCATCGATCTCCCAGAGTCGGCGGGATTCAGAGGAGCAAATTTATAGAGAAATAGCAGACAGTTGCAAGAAAGATAAGATTGTGAAAATAGGTGACTTTATATTTCCACATATTGACTGGAACTCCCATACTGTAAAAGGGCTGGATGGGATAGAATTTGTCAAATCTGTTCAGAAACATTTCCATAATCAATATATAAAGGTCCCAGCTAGACAGTGTGTGATATTGGATCTCCTATTAGGGAACAGGACTGGGCAGTTGACAGACATGTGTGTAGGGGACACTTTGGATCTAATGATCATATCTCCAACAGTTTCAAGATAATTATGGAGGAGGAAAGAACTGGTCCTCTCATTGAGATTCCAAATTAGAGATTTTGATGGCATCAGAAAGGATCTGGCAACTGGGGGTTGGGATTGGCTATTAGAAGGCAAAGTGATTCTTGGTAAGGGGGGAGGTGTTCAAAAGTGAAATATTGAGCGTTTAGAGTTTGTCTGTTCCTGTCAGAATAAAGGGCAAGGCTAACAGGTTGTGGGAATAATGCAACACACACAATATGCTGGAGGAACTCAGCAGGCCAGGCAGCATCTATGGAAAAGCGTAAAGAGTCCTGATGAGGGGTCTCAGCCCAATAAAGTCAACTGTTTACTCTTTTTCACAAATGCTGCCTGGGCTGCTGATTCCTCCAGCACTCTTGTGCATTTTGCTTGGATTTCCAGCATCTGCAGATTTTCTTGTGTTAGGGGATGATGGTTTTCCATGGATATTGAGGCTCTGGTAAGGAAAGAGAAGCATAACATATAAAGAAAACAAGGAACAATGAGACAGTTTTGAGGAGCATAAGAAATGTAAGAGAACACCTACGAGGGAAGTCAGAAGGGCTAAAAGAAAGCATGAGGTTGCTCAGGCAGACAAGGTGAAGGATGTTCCTAAGGGCTTCTACAGATATATTAAAAGCCAAAGGATAGCAAGGGACAAAATCGGTCCTTTTGAAGAACATTATGGTCATATTTTCATGAAGTTGAAAGAGATGAGGGAGATCTCAAATAGATTTTTTTGCATTTATATTTATTTGGGAGATGGACACAGACTTCATAGAACTGAGACAAAACAGTAGTGAGGTTATGGACCATATCCAGATTAAAGGAGAAGAGGTGCTTTTTGTCTTGACGTATATTAGGGTGGATAAGTCCCCAGGACTTGACAAGTTGACCTTCAGACTTTGTCAGAGGCAAGTGCAGAAATTGCAGGGGCCCTGGCTGAGGTATTTAAAACATTCTTTGCCACAGGTGAGGTGCCAGAGGATTGGAGGATAGCTAATGTTGTTCCAGAAAGACTATAAGAATAAGCCAGGAAATTACAGTTTGGTGAGCCCGGCATCTGTAATGGGAAAGTTATTGGAAGGTATTCAAGAATTTGGACAGGCTTTGATTAGGAATGGTCAACATGGTTTTGTGCATGGTAAGTAACGTCTAGCTAATCTTCATAGAGTTTTTCGAGAAGATTACCAGGAAAGTTAATGAGGGCAAGGCAGTGGACCTTGTCTACACGGATGTTAGCAAAGTCTTTGATGAAGTCCCAAATGGGAAGCTGGTCCAGAAGGCTCAGTCACTCGACATTCAGGAATAAGCTGAGGATTGGATTCAACATGGGCTTTGAGGGAGATGCCAGAAAATGGTGGCAGGTGGTTGCCTCTCAGGCTGGAGGTCTGTGACCAGTGGCGTTCTACAGGGATCATTGCTGGGTCTATTGTCGCTTGTTATCAACATCATTGATCTGGATGATAATGTGGCAAACTGGAACAGCACATTTCTTGATGACACCAAGACCGGGGATGTAATGGACAGCGAAAACGACTACCAAAACTTGCAGCAGGATCAAGACAGGTTGGAAAAATGGGCTGACGATGGCAGTTGGAATTTAATGCAGACAGGTGTGACATGTTGCACTTCGGAAGGACAAGCCAGGGTAGTTCTTACACGGTGAACAACAGGGCCCTGAGGAGTGCAGTAAAACAAAGGGATCTGTAAATAGAGATCCATCATTCATTTGAAAGTAACATCACAGACAGACAAGGTTGTAAAGAGAGCTTTTCACACATTGGCCTGTACACTGTATTAGTTACTATAAGACCATGACATAGGAGCAGAATTAGGCCATTCAGCCCATCGTGTCTGCTCTGCTATTCAATTATGGCTAATATATTTTCTCTCTCAATCTCATTCTCCTGTCTCAATCCTGTAACCCTTGACACCCTGACAAATGAAGAATCTCTCAACTTATGTTTTAAATATACTCAATGACTTGGCCTCCACAGCAGGCTGATACATGGCAATGAATTCCACAGATTCACCACACTCTGGCTAAAGAAATTCCTCCTTATCTCTATTCCAAAGGGATGTCCTTCTATTCTAAGGCTGTGCCCACTGGGCTCCTCCACTACAGGAAGCATCCTCTCCACAACCACATCATATAGGTCTTTCAATATTTAATAGGTTTCAATGAGATACCCCCTCATTCTTCTAAACTCCAGTGAGTACAGGGTCAGAGCCATCAAACACTCCTCGTACATTAACCCTTTCTTTCTCAGAATCATTCTCGTGACCCTTCTCTGTGCCCTCTCCAATCCCTGCACATCTTATCTTAGATAAGGGCCCCAAACTGTTCTCAAAACTCCAAGTGCAGTCAAGGACGTAAAGCCACAGCGTTACATCCTTGCTCTTACATTCTGGTCCTCTCAAAATGAACGCTATCATTGCATTTGCTTTGCTCACCACCGACTCAACCTGTAAGTTAACCTTTAGGGAATCCTGCACAAATCCCTTTGCACCTCTGCCTTTTGAAATTTCTCCGTTTAGAAATCAGCCTGACCTGTATTTCTTTTACCAAAGTGCGTGACCACACACTTCCCTTCACTATATTCCACCTGCCCGTTCTCCCAATCTGTCTAAGTCCTGCTGTAGATTCTCTGCTTCCTCAACACTACCTGCCCAGCTACCCGTCTTGGTGTCATCCGCAAACTTGGCCACAAAGTCATAAATGCCATCATCCAAATCACTAACTTATTTTATGAAAAGAGGTAGTCCCTGTGGAACACCACTTGCCAACTGCAGCCAACCAGAAAAGCCCCCACTATTCCCATTCTTTGCCTTCTGCCAGTCAGCCAATCTTCCATACATGCTGTAATACCATGGCTATTCTTCCCTGTAATACCATAGCTGCTAACTTTCCTGTCATACTTTGTTAAGCTGCCTCAGGTGGGTCACCTTGTCAAAGGCCTGAAAATCCAAGTTAACAACATCTGCTGACTATCTTTTGCCTATTTTGACTGTTATTTCCTCAAAGAATTCCAACGACTTGTCAGGCACCTTGGAGGAACATCCTTCTATTCTGAGGCTGCATCCTCTGGTCCTAGACTCACCCAATGTAGGAAACATCCTCCCCATGTCCACTCCATCTAGGCCTTTCGAGATGCAATAGGTTCAATGAGATTTCTCTCCCCCCTCATAATTCTAAATCCAGCAAGTACAGTCCAGAGTCATCAAACATTAACCCTTTCATTCCTCAGATCATTTTCATGAACCTGCTCTGATCCCTCTACAAAGTCAGTACATTCTTTCTTTGGTAAGGGACTGAAAATGGTTCACAATATTCCGGGTGCAGTCTGACCGATGCCCCATAAAGCCTTAGCATTACACACTTTCTTTTGTATTCTAGATTAGGTTAAGATTTTATTCCCTAGAGCGTAAGAAGATGAGTGGAGATTTGAAAGAGGTATACAAAGTATGAAGGATACAGAGAGAGTAAATGCAAACAGGTCTTTTCTACTGAATGAAGAGTGAGATAGTTAATGGGAACCTGTGAGTGAACTTCCCTCCCCTGCCAGCAGAGTGCTGTATGCGGATTTGATTGGAACATTTAAAAGAAGTTTGGATAAGTACGTGGATGGAAGGGATGTGGAGGCAATGTTTCAGATGCAGGTTGACGGAACTAGGCAGAATCACAGTTCCACATGGACTAGATGAGCCGAAGGGCCTGTTTCTGTGCTGTAGTGCTCTATGACCGTGTGACTTTGCAGTATCCTGTGGTCATGGGCAGAGCAGTCGCCATTGCCATACCAAGCCATACTTGAAGCTCTGTACTATTTACAGGATAGGATGTTCTCTATGGTGCAGTGATCAAAATTATAAGGGAGGTAAATTTATAAAATGAGTGGCAGAATATGTTGTTCCAAAGCAGGCAGTATTTCTGTATGTGTGTGTGTGCGTGGCCTATTCCTGAACGAACCAAAGCTTTGTGTCTATAAATAAGGACATCCTGAGATACATTAGGCTCATGTAATTCTTACGTAGATCCTGTGGTAACTTAATGTGTGTTCTTGCCGCTACAGAGAAACCTCTAAAGCCACAAGGAAGTGATTGTCATTCCTGAGGGAGTAATTGCTTTAACAGCAAGGTAAGAAAGCAACAGGATGAACTGTGTGTGTGTGTGTGTGTGTGTGTGTGTGTGTGTGTGTGTGTGTGTGTGTGTGTGTGTGTGTGTGTGTGTGTGTGTGTATGTGTGTGTGTATGTTTTTGTGTTTATTTGTAAAATTGTGCTTTGCTTGTGTGTGGATGCGTGTGTATTTGTGTCACGGTGTGTTTCTATGTGTTGTGTGCTTGTGTCAGAGAGAGAATTGCCTTAATACACATGCTTTTCTATTACTCTGCAAATAATTAGAAACTATTTCAGAACAAGCTGTAGAAGTGTGATTTTAAAATCCACAGTTAGCTAGTACAGGGTAAACTTCAATTTTATATCTTTCAGGAAACAATGGTAACTCTATTCAACCAACCTGCTGTCTAACACCACAAGACAAAACATCAATACTGACAAGAAAAAACTAAAGAACATTGAATCGGAAACAAAATCCAGAAATACAGGAGACACCGACTGCTGAAAATGTCAGCAACTTGCTGTCTGGGTACAGAACCATGCTTTACAACCAGCGGGTTACACAGCTTTTATTTCCACAGAAGCTAACTGTCCAGCTGAGGGCTGAGCTATAGCTTCTGCCTGCTGTATTAATGACAGGATGGATTTTAGCAGGATGTTTCAGCATTCTTTATGATTTCTTTTTACAGCCTCTCCATTTAATAATATTTTTAAAGTCTAGTAAGCAGAAAATGTTTGGCTCTAATCACAGCATTAATGCATCTAGATTCTAGGACATTAGTTAAAACTTCATATTTTAAAATAGCTTAGAGTTCTGACAGAATTTTATCATGAAAAATTAATCAACTACACATTGATTCTGCTTCTTACTGAGGAAATCAGTAAAACAAGTTCCTTTGACAGGAACTTGAAAACTGTTAAGTATCTTTAGAGAGCGGTGTCTCAGAAGGCAGTGTCCATTATTAAGGACCCCCAGCACCCAGGACATGCCCTTTTCTCACTGTTACCATCAGGTAGGAGATACAGAAGCCTGAAGGAACACACTCAGCGATTCAGGAACAGCTTCTTCCCCTCTGCCATCCGATTCCTAAATGGACATTGAATCTTTGGACACTACCTCACTTTTTTTAATATGCAGTGTTTCTGTTTTCTCACATTTTAAAAATCTATTCAACATACGTAATTGATTTACTTGTTTATTTTTTATTTTATTTATGTATTTATTTTTTTCTCTGGTAGATTATGTATTACATTGAACTGCTGCTGTTAAGTTCACAAATTTCACATCACATGCCGGTGATAATAAACCTGATTCTGATTCTGATTCTGAACTGTGAGGAATGTTCAGGAGCATAGAATTAGGGGGGACATTAGTGAAGAAGGACGGAACAGAAACAGCTGGATAAACTTTCCACCACCAGTACTCCCTCCCCCAAAAAAATTTTCAACCAGCCAGCATTTTTGGAGTTCTCCAATTGTAGCCGTTCAGTCCAAGCTGATAGAAACAGCATCTGCAGTATCAGGGATCAGAATCGGACAGGGCCATCACAGAAAATTTTGGCAAATAACCTTGGATCGAACAAAGAGGAGAAAACTCATTCTGACAGGACATGAAGGTCAGATACATAAATCACTAAAATGTTTTGGAGAAGAAGCAAATGAAATACAGGAACAAAGAGGGAAATGCAGGGAGAACTCATCCGGTCAAGCAGTGGAAAGAGAAATCAGTCAACATTCTAGGTCGAAAACCCTTCATCAGAACTCAGAGGGAGAGAGAGCAAAAGAGTTAGGCAGGTAGCAGAGAGATTGGGGTAGATAAGGACTGCAAGCCGAACAAAGGGACTGTCAGCAATAGGATGAAATGATGGAGAGCTGCTGAACGAAGATCGTAACTGATCAAAGTATCCATCTGTCCATTTGATGTTCGGTCAGCTTGGATAAGTTAGGCCAAAGAGCCTTTCTCTGAGCTGCTTAATTCTATGATTGCACTAACCAACGTAGAACTGAGATGATTGAATCAAATTTCAAGGTATGTATATGGGTGAGACAGCTGTTTCTTCCAGTGGGGGTGAAAAAAGTCATGGAAGAGTGCAGGGAGTGAACTTAGAAACATTTCTCCATGCAGTGTAGTAGAAATTTGAAACTCTATTCCAAGTACCATCACTGATAGAATGTCAATTGCCTAATTTAAGTCTGAGGCTGAAAGGTTTTGGTTTGTGGCGATTACAATGAGGGAAAGGCACGTGGAGCTAGGTCACAAATCAGCCATTATCCCAATGAATACTGAGGCAGATCAAAGTGTAGATGACCTTGTGCGCCGGTGGGGCAGCTAACCAACCACGGATTGAGAGCACAGGAAACTGTCCAAGGCAATGGAGTGCCCTCGTGAGGTGAACGGAGACAAGCCTGCTCCTTCCAGAGAGTTCTAAATTGCTTGGAGTGGGTCTGTGAGCCTTGAGAAGGGAAAAGAGGAGGGGAAGCTGCGGATGTCAACACTGATGTTGAATTTAGGGAGAGTGGGGTGAATGGGGTGGGTGGTGATGATGGATATCTGTAATATCGGAGGGGCCGGCTGGTGCTGTGCAGTTAGGTTGGGGGTGGGGGGGAGGAGCGGCCGTAGAGGGAAGTGGGATTTTTTTTTACAGTACGGTGGTTGCGATGGGAGGGTTTAGAGAGAAGACTTTTCTTCCTATCGAGACCTGAGTCTCAGGTACCCAGTGATTTTTACAAGGCACAGGAGACAGCTTGAAGCTGGAAGTTACCCAATTCTATTAAAAAGACACAGAACCCACCACTGTACCGTTCAAAACAAATCCTTTACGTTTTTGAGCAGTTCATCCTGCTGTGAGATTTGAAGCCCTTTCAGATCAACTCTTTCTTTTGCAACAGCAAACAAGATTTTCATTGGCTTACTTTGCTAAGAGCTGGGTCAAGCTTTGCTCTTCTAATAGATAACTACTGCAAACCTTTCACAACATGTCCCCGGTCCCAGAGCCAATCAGAGGTGCTGAGCAGTTTGTCAACGACCTTTAGGAACAAATATAAAACTCTTGAATTGTATCACTGGCATCTTTTAAGCCCGGGGCACAGACAGACATTAGTCCAAAGTTTTAACATAAAAGCCCCTTCGATGTAGTGGTCTTTGGCGATTAAATGGTAAATGAAAGGTGTTGAGTCTGTGACTATCTTTCTTTGCAGCCAGTGAGAGGGAATAAAGAGATAAGGTTAGGGCTGAAGATGAACAACTCGGTGAAAGTATTGCTCCTCCTCTTGATATGCGCCACCATTGATGTCCAGGAGGCCAGGATCCAGGGAAAAGGTAAGACAGCAAACCGAGCTACCCGCTCAGTCATCGAAACAGCTGCAAAGACTTTGCACATCTCAATTACAAGAATGACATTTCCAAGCATGTTTCTTGGTCATGGAAGCTCTGTAGAATGCATCCAGATATTTGCCTTGGTAATTTCTGGATATATTTGCTGATTGTATCATTTAGCAATTTACAGAATGGATTCTGTGGAAAGTAGGCTGTGATTGAGCGATTGCTGAAACATTCTTTGCATTCTTTAACTGGAGGCCACAGTTTCTGATAACAGGTTGCTACCATAAGAGTTGCAGTATTGTTTTGAGACTTTGAACTCAACGGTTAAATTGTTCTGCCTTCATAAATGCACAGATTGCTTTATTTAGTGACACTAGTTGATATCCAGGTGATATATCGAGATTTTGTTAAATATCCTGCCCTTAGAAATACTTTATTTGCTCTGCTGTATTGTAATCTCTGATTTCTCCTGTTGCACCACAGTAGTATCGTGGTCAGCGTGACCCTATTGCAGCTCGGGGCAATGCAGTTCAGAGTTCAATTCTGGCGTCATCCGTCAGGAGTCTACGCGCTCACCCCATGGAATGCGTGGGCTTTCTCTGGGTACACTGGTTTCCATCCACATTTCATGGGCGTACCAGTTAGTAAGCCAATTGCTGGTTGTGAATTGTCCCAGGGTTGCTGGGCAGTGCACTCAAGGGTCCAGAAGGACTTGTTCTGCACTCTATCTCAATAAGTGAAAATAAAAATCAACCTTTCTGTTGCTAAAAGTAAATAAGCCACACTTCTTATGCTGTGAACTGGAACTGTTCATTTCTCACCTACAGCAATGATACTAATATCATATTGCTCAGTAATTCACCGCCCGTGTTCAACCAACGTGGTAAGAGCTTGATCATTGAATAATTGGAGATGTTCATAGAGCCATCTATTGAACACCACAGAACAAGAAGCAGTTCCTTTTAAAATGACTGGGCAAGTCACTGTAACGCAGAGGATCTTATATAGCAGGAGGATTTTTGTATTTTTCCCTCGAAGTTAAGATTCTCAAAATTATCCAGTTTGTTCTTCAAATGTCATTGATAGCTTTTGTAAAAAGAAAGCATTTACTGAGGTTTGTTGTTGATATTGAATATTCAGACCTGACCCTAAACCAGCTCCGATTTCATCTAGAAGTAAAATTTCTATCCAACCGTTGCCAGATAGAGGGATTGTCCTCAGCAAGCAGTCGTGTAGGTATTTGATGAGCACTGCTCCAATTCCAGCCGATGGCCAGGAGTCAAACAACAGTTTTTCCACAAATAACCAGGCACGTGAAAAGGATATCCCCCTGCACAGACACACAGAGGTCCTGACGAAGGGTCTCGGCCCGAAACATTGACTGTTCGTTTCCACGGATGCTGTCCGACCTGCTGAGCTCCTCCAGCGTGTTGCATGTGAATAGGAGGCCATTCATCACTTAGTGCTCCATCAGCCAAAGTCCTGCTGCTGCGTCGAAGGTCTAAGGAGGCACATCCCTTAAGTACTGATGCTCCTCAAAGACAGCAAAGCATACTAGGTGCAGGAGGACCTCAGCCAGTCAGACAGCATCTGTGGAGTAAAATGGATAGCAACCAGATACCTTTCTATTTTCAGGTTGAAAGTGGTGACAAGCAGTAGCAGAAGGTGGAGGGAGTAAGTGAGGGATGGTGGGTGTATGTGTTAATGCCAAGTCTTTCCACAGTTCAGACTTCAAGCGATGCATGCTGGAAATGTTGTGATAATTTTTGCAAAAAAGGAAAAAATGTAATACTGATTCTAGGTATGCTGAAGTGGGAAATAAAATTACATACAGTACTCTGCTAAATGTTATTGGCCGAAGTCTACCAGAGGGTCTCCATGTCAGATGGCTCATGGAACTCCCCTGGCTGCCAGTTTTCCCATCACTCTTCATTGGGTGAACCAATAGCCCAATAGTGCATTTTGATACAAGAAGGAAGAAGAGAAGGAGCAAATTTATGGGACCTTCTGAAAGACGCTGTTGTGAATTCTTCATAAGGCGAAGGAGGTGGAAGGTATCACCGCTTTGTGTGATTCTCCAAAGCTCACGAGGAGCAAACCCAGGAAGTGAATACCCTGAAATTCTGTATGGTGCAGGTAAAATCATTTTCCATGGCAGGAGTATGAAAGACAAGAGGTCATAGGACTATATGAGGAGAGCGTATTGGATTGGGGGTATGTTTTTTACACAGAGAGGACTGATATCTGAAACCCTTTTCCAGAGAAGGTGGTGGAGTCATATGCATTCAGGATGTTTCAGAAAGATACTTAAATAGACAAGGTATAGCCAGATGCCAACCTGATGCAGGCAGGTGGGATTAATGTAGGTCAGCAGGAAGGTTGTGGGCCAAAGGGCCTGCTTCTGTGTTACATGACTACAACTCTGTGACAGGCTGACAAGGCGTCATCAGCTCCTTCGCCCTGCTCGGGAAGTCAGACGGATCAGGAATGATTTATTTCAAAACAGGTCACCTCACTACAGGAAGGATGTGGATACTATAGAGAGAGTGCAGAGGAGATTTACAAGGTTGTTGCCTGGATTAGGGAGCATGTCTTATGAGAATAGGTGGATCAAACTCAGCCTTTTCTCCTGGGAGTGACGGAGGATGAGTGGTGACCTGATAGAGGTGTATACGATGGAGCAATAACATTTAGCGGAGTACTGTACGTAATTTTATTTCCCATTTCAGCATTGATTGTGTGGATAATCAGAGGCCGTTTTCCCAGGGCTGAAATGGCTAACATGAGGGGGCATGGTATTAAGGAGTTTGGAAATAGGTACAAGGGAGATGTCAGGGGTAAGATTCTCACACAGAGTGTGGTGGGTGCTGCCAGCGATGGTGGTGGAAGTGGTTACAACAGAGTCGTTTAAGAAACTCTTAGATAGGTACACGGAGCTTAGAAAAATAGAGGGCAATGCCGTAGGGGAATTCTAGGCTGTTTCTAGAGTAGATTACATTGTCGGCACAATATCGTGGGTCGAAAGGCCTGTAATATGCTATGTTAATGCTGGGATAAGATTTGATATTCAAAGATTAGATATAAAATCAGGAATCATAAAATTCTGCAGATGCTGGAAATCTAAAGCAACGCACACAAAATGTTGGAGGAACTCAGCAGGCCAGGCAGCATCTATGGAAATGAATAAACAGTCGATGCTTCAGGCCAAAACTCTTTTCAGGACTGAAAGGGACGGGGAAAAAAGTCAGAACAAAAAGCTGGGGACAACAGGAATGTTCATTTTTCATTCATACTGAATGAAAGGGTCAGGAAGGTGACTGTGAGGAAAGAGGGGTTTCAGTGGACTAGACCAGTGCAGAGTCATTCCATACTCTTCCTTCTTCCTGGAGGTCTGTAAATTGTAGAGTTCCTCAGGGATCTGTGCTGGGACCGCCGCTGTTTGTGATATATATATAAATGACCTGATGAAAATGTAGATGGGTGGGGATTAGTAAGTTTGTGGATGATGCCAAGATTGGTGGAGTTGTGGATAGTGTAGAAGACTGGCAAAGAATACAGCTCAGTATAGACCAGTTGCCGATATGGGCAGAGAAATGGCAGATGGAGTTTAACCCAGATAAATGTGAGGTGTTGCACCTCAGTAGGGCAAATGCAAGGAGACAGTATATTGCTAAGAGCAATACCCTTAACGGCGTTGCTGAGCAAAAAAATCTCGGGATCCAAGTTCATGGCTCCATGAAAGTGGCTACACAGGTCGATAGGGTGGTTAAGAAGGCTTATGGAATGCTTATTTTTATTAGTCCAGGCATTGAGTTCAAAGGTCAAGAGGTTATATTGCAACTTTATAAAACTCTAGTTAGGCCATGACAGGAGTATTATAGGAGACGTTATTATAGTATTACAGGAGTTCTGGTCACCACACCATAGGAAGGATGTTGAGGCTTTGCAGAAGGGGTTTACCTGGATGTTGCCTCATTTAGAGGGCAAGTGCTATCACAAGAGGCTGTTTAGACTTTGGTTGTTTTCTCTGGAGCCCCAGAGGCTGATGGGATATCTGTTAGTGTCATAAGGGGACAGGAGACTGGACCCAAGTGCAGGACACAGGCACTGAAATACTAGGGGCAGGACGGGAACAACTAAATGATAGACAAGATGTAGTGACCATGGTGTGCATGAGGGACGTGACATTCAAGGTGATTCTGGGGTTCCAAAAGTCTTAGACTCCAGGCAAGGCAGGATCCCGGAGTTTACTGGGCAGGCCACATAACTCCTAGGCAGGGCCCAGACCTCCCAGGCAGGAACACAGGGCCTGAGCAGGTCACAGGGCACCTGGGTAGGTTGCAGGGCACAACCCATCAGCAGCGAGGGATGGAAAGGGGCAGACACCTCTGGGCAGGCCACATAACTCCTAGGCAGGGCCCAGACCTCCCAGGCAGGAACACAGGGCCTGAGCAGGTCACAGGGCACCTGGGTAGGTTGCAGGGCACAACCCATCAGCAGCAAAGGATGGAAAGGGGCAGAGTCCCCCACCAGGCAACGGCAGTCTGGCCAGGCTTGCCCAAAAGAGGCAAGGGATAGGAAGGGAACTAGATCCAGGGTGACTGCCAGACTTACTCAAAGAACCCATCTTTAACAAGGGGACCAATAAGCAGGACAACTCCACTCAATCCCAGAGCCCCCTATAAACACCGCCAGCCGATGGTCATTAGGTGTGCCCCCTTGAGCCTCAACAAGCCATGATGATCCACAGGTGTGACTAATTGGGCTTAAGGGCAAAAGGAGGGATGGCTGCAAGACCCGGAGTCTGGAGTCTGCGGACCGGATCAAGACCCGGAATGCAGGCTCCGGACCAGACCATAACAGTTAGAGGTTTACAGGATTATGAGAGGCGTAGATAAAGTGGACAGAGAGTGTCTGTTTCACAGGTGGAAATGTCTAATATCAGAGGGCGTGTGTTGAAATTCAGAGGGGCTAGATTCAAAAGGGATGTGTGTGGTAAGTTTTGTGGCTGCCTGGAATGTGCTCCTGGTATGGTGGCAGAGGCAAATACATCAGAGGCTTTTCAGAGACATTTGGAGAGGCAAATGGATGTGAGGAGGATGGAGGATATCGTCATGGTGTAGGTAGGAAGGAGCGGTCAGTGCTTGGGCATTTTATGATTTGCTTTCCAGATGGTTTGGCACAACACTGTGGGCCAAATGGCCTAATTTTGTGCTGCACTGTTCAATGTTCCTGCTAAAGTGAGTGAACAAAACCTGGAGACTGGACAACAGAAACTTGAGATGTCCCGAGGCCACCCAAGAAAAGCACACCTGGCTTCTGTTAATAAACTTAACACAGCAAACTTCCCAGTTGGAATAATGTTCCAGAGGAAATCATTTCCCTGAAACGTACCGTCTGAAAGCATTCAACAGAGCCTCAGCAGAGATTGCCGTGCTTGTGGCCACACCCACCATTACTGGTATTAGACCAGACCTATGACAAATCAGGTTTCATTTGGTTTCAGATACGGACAGAACAAAGTTAGAGTCCATTGTTCTGAGACAGGATCTGTGATTGTTCATAAAAATACAGCTCAGAGTTATATAAAAAAAGAATCTCCAGCACTATTTTTATTCATTGGATGAAACCTTTGGATCAACACTAAAGAACCCACGTTGTTCGTTACTCTCTGATTCCCATTGTCACTGAGAATTAGGGTCTACAATCACTGCAGAGATGGATCACACTTCATTGTTATTAACTCTGCTGGTATTGGCATGGTCACAGTGATACTCAAAAGGCTAATTCTAAGTTGGCTCTTGAATTGAGCATTCATCAGCTTTCAGTGCTGCATGCGTCTAGATTTAGAACATAGCTCAAAATTTCATTACCAAAAGAGTGAAAGTTCACGCAGCCAAAAATATGCTCCACTGCGTTGTAATGCGAACAGTGCAAGAACTGAGATTGTGTACAGTTTTGGTCATTCCAATGTAGGAAAGACTTCATCAAGCTGGAGATGGTGCAGAAGAAATTTACAAGATACTGTCTGAACTAAAGGGCTTGAGTAATAGGGAGAGGTTGGCCATGATGGATCTTTATTCCTTGAATTGGGGTGACCTCAATGAAGTTTTAAAAATCTTTTAATAATCAGGGTGGGAAAGTGTAAAACTAGAGGGCACAGATACAAGATTACAGGGAAAAGATTTCAAAAAGACTCGCAGGTAACTTCTTTATACAGAGGATAGTGAGTACTTGGTAGGAGCTACCAGAAGAAGTGGTTAAGACAGGCAGAGAGGAGGATGTGGTTGGCATAGTGCATTTGGGCCAAAGGCTGTATTACTCTACAACCCTATGTCTATCAATGAATCACAACACATTCTGTGGAAAAACATGGTATTATCAATACCCTTCACACTTTTCAATAATATGTCCCAGAGAGTGGAGCCCATAAAGGGAGACGGCATGACTGAGAGATTGCCGCAGTGCTATTGAGGAGGCCTTGACTGCTGAATCAGATGGACGTTGGTTACTGGAGAGAATTCTTAGGGATAGGATTTGTGATTATTTGGATAACCGTGGATTAACTGGTGAAAGCCTGCATGGTTTTGTGCAGGGCAAGTCTTGGTTTTTGACAAGGTGCCGAGAGTGATTAATGAAGGTCGAGCTGTGGATGTTGTCTACGTGAATGTTAGTAAGGTCTTTGACAAGATCCCTCACAGGAGACTCATGCAGAAGACTAAGATTCATGGGATCAATGACAAATTGGCCATATGGATTCAGAAATGGCCAACCCAATAGAAGATCGGGGTGGTGGCCGAAGGGACTTACTCTAGCTGGAGCTTTGTGATTAGTGATGTTCTGCGGAGATCTGTTCTTGTGATGTATATAAATGAACTGGATGAAAGTGTAGATGGATGGGTCAGTAAATCTGCAGATGATACAAAGATTGGCAGTGTTGTGGATAGAGTAGAAGACTGGCAAAGAATACAGTCGGATATAGATCAGTTGTAGATATGGGCAGAGAAATGGCAGATGGAGTTTAACCCAGCCAAATGTGAAGTGTTGCATTTTGGTAGGTCAGCTGTAAAGAGTCAGTACAGTGTTAAGGGCACGACGCTTAACAGTGCTGCTGAGCAAAGGGATCTTGGGCTCCAGGAATATTAGCTCCCTGAAAGTGGCTATGCAGGTGGATAGGATGGGTTAAGAAAGCACATGGAATGCTTGCCTTGATTAGTTGAGGCATTGAGTTGAAAATTCAGGAAATTACTTTACAGTCTTACAAAACTCTAGTTAGACCACATCTGGAATATTGCATATATTCCTGATCATCCCATTACTGGAAGGATGTTGAGCCTCTGGAGAAGGTGCAGAAGAGGTTCAACGGGATCTGCTGCCTGGATGGGAGAGCATGTGCTGTAACGAGAGGTCTGAAACTGTAGGTTGTCTTCTTGCAGTGGTGGAAACTGAGAGGAGATTGATAGAAGTTTATAAGACTATGAGAGGTGTAAACAGGCAGTATTTTCTCCCCAGGACTGAAATGTCTAAAACCTAGAGCATGTGATTAAGGTGAGAAGGGATAATTTTAAAGTGTTACGTACCCCGTAACTGGGTCACTTACCAGCAAAGGTAGAGAGGTCCGTTGAAGTCTGATGGTACTATTTTTAACAGTATTTATTGATAAAAATACACAAAAATAATATCAATGCAAACGTACAGATAATATATGTCATTAATACTAAATCTAAAAGCGCGGGTATAATAATAATAATCACTAAGAAATAGCTCTGTCGTCTAGGGGATAATGTATTGTCCGATGGAAATATAAAAGTCACTCAAGTTCATGCAGGCTGCAGCCTTTGGTTGGAGTCAAGAGAGAGAGTTTAAAACTTGCCCATTCCTTTTATGATGTCAATCCTTCGAGAGTCGTTGGGGCTGATTTCTCCTTTGTTTTAGCTAAAGCCGTTCTTCCGTGGTAAGGCCCACCAATTCCGAGGCAAATGGAAAAGGACGCACGTGGGCTTTCCACCAGCTGTCGCTATTACACTGTTACAGGATTTCTAGCGTTTCTTCTGGTGCGTCTAAAGGGGTTGTCCCCCAGACCCTCTTTTATCCTGACTCACAGGGTCTCAGATGTCAATCAGGTCGGGATGATGCAAT
This sequence comes from Hypanus sabinus, assembly GCF_030144855.1. Taxonomy (NCBI): domain Eukaryota; kingdom Metazoa; phylum Chordata; class Chondrichthyes; order Myliobatiformes; family Dasyatidae; genus Hypanus; species Hypanus sabinus. Next base: position 7,528,372 of record NC_082733.1, read on the forward strand.
CAATCCCTCAACCAACCCCCTCTGATCATTCCCTGAGGGCTTCCATGAAGTACAGTACTCAATACACAATTCCGTCTCCAAGAGACAATGGCCGTTATCCGTGGCTTTGTCTCGCTGGGGCCAGGACACATTCCAAAACCTTGAGGATTCTCTCTCATTTCCTGGGTCCCAGATCCGAATTATTAGCGATCTTGCGATTCTCAAAAAGGAGGGGGCTACTTTGGACCCTTCGGCCCCTCAGAGTTTGGCGCAGGCGTAACAAAATGAGATATTAGAGGCAAGTTTTCTTTTTATACAGTGAGTGGCTGGTGCCTGGAATGCCCTGCCTGAGGTGGTGGTAGAGGCAGATACATTAAGAGTTGTTTAGATAGGCACATGGAAATGGAAGGATATGGACATTATATAACCATATAACAATTACAGCACGGAAACAGGCCATCTCAGCCCTTCTATTCCATACTGAACACTTACTCTCACCTAGTCCCACTGGTCCGCACTCAGCCCATAACCCTCCATTCCTTTCCTGTCCATATACCTGATGCAACATCAATAACTCTCGGAGAAATGAGGCAAGAGATAGGCTTTTATTAGCTGGAAGAAAGCACTGTTAACAACAAGAGACCATCACACAACATCCTGGAGACTGAGGGAGGAGAAGTGCCTCCAATCGCCATTAAACAGGGGTCTGTGGAAGGAGCCACAGGAGCAGTCAGCAGGGGGGTGTTTCCAGACAGGTATATGTAGTTCTCCACAATACCTATCCAATTTTACTTTAAATGACAATACCGAACCTGCCTCTACCACTTCTACTGGAAGCTCGTTCCACACAGCTACCATTCTCTGAGTAAAGAAATTCCCCCTCGTGTTACCCTTAAACTTTTGCCCCCTAACTCTCAACTCATGTCCTCTTGTTCAAATCTCCCCTACTCTCAATGGAAAAAGACTATCCACGTCAACTCTATCTACCTCCCTCATAATTTTAAATACCTCTATCAAGTCCGCCCTCAACCTTCTGCGCTCCAAAGAATAAAGACCTAACTTGTTCAACCTTTCTCTGTAACTTAGGTGCTGAAACCCAGGTAACATTCTAGTAAATCTCCTCTGCACTCTCTCTATTTTGTTGACATCTTTCCTATAATTTGGTGACCAGAACTGTACGCAATACTCCAAATTCAGCCTTACCAATGCCTTGTACAATTTTAACATTACATCCCAACTCCTATACTCAATGCTCTGATTTATAAAGGACAGCATACCAAAAGCTTTCTTCACCACCCTATCCACATGAGATTCCACCTTCAGGGAACTATGCACCATTATTCCTAGATCACTCTGTTCTACTGCATTCTTCAATATCCTACCATTTACCATGTATGTCCTATTTGGATTATTCCTACCAAAATGTAGCACCTCACACTTATCAGCATTAAACTCCATCTGCCATCATTCAGCCCACTTGCCTAACTGGCCTAAGTCTCTCTGCAAACTTTTAAAACCTACTTCATTATCTACAACACCACCTACCTTAGTATCCCATTGTGTAGGCAAAAGGAATTCGTTTATTTGGCCTTTTTTTTTCTAATTCATTTGGATCAGCAACAGTACGGGGGTTGAAAGAATGTCTCCTGGGCCGTACTGATCTATGCACTATGCTCTATCAAAGAATGCATGGCACTGTCTGAAGGTAGAGCCAGGAGCTACCAGGCCATCCTCAATAATATCAATGTAGATAATCTGATGCTGTCTGTTCAATCTGGCTGAGGGCCAACTGACCGTTATATTTTTACAAGAGTGGGTGTACTTTAAAAGTTCTTCATTAACTGCAAATTACATTGGAATAGAAATGCTTTTCCTCCTGAACATCACCAGTAAGAGTTTATCTCTGTGTGAGTGATGGAGTTGAAACAGAAAACGATGTCCTGGAAGAAGTCAATGGGTCAAACAGACTCTGTAGGAGGAAAGGAATTGTTGACATTTCAGGTCAAAATCCTGCGTCAGGACTCCCAGCCCAAAACACCGCCAGCTCCTTTCCTCCAGCAGACACTGCTCAAACCACTGAGCTCGTCCAGCTGATTGCTCATTGCTGCAGATTCTAGTCACTGCAGTCTCTCGCGTCTCCATGGTAGAGTTGAACGTCTTCGGGAGTATAAACAATATGAAGTCCCGAATGGACCACAAGTCAGCATAACAAAATTATGAGGATTTCACTTCAATACTGAGAAAAATAACAGCCGTTTACATTTCCTTTCCAACGCATGTCATTCATAAAATTATTCTATACTGGTTATTCTACACCCAGAAGAAAAAGTAGTTCAAAATCTGTGATGTGAGCAGTACTACTTGTAAAAGCCTGATTAGTGTGAGCTAATGTGCCCGTCAATCTGTTTTTTTAACTGAACTAAACACTCATGTCAACATGCCATGCAGATTTATACCAGTGGGATTTTACTGTGCCTGGTTAAAGTGAAGTATTAATATCAGTTGCAAAATCTTCTTTGCACATAATTACTAAACTGCCAACCATGACCATTGGCTTACTGTTGCAGGCTAGATCAATATAACTATTTATCTTTCATTTAAAAACCTCGTTTTTTCACTAACGATATGTTCAAGTACTTTCTTTCTAGCCCTTCTTCTGCTGATCTTTCTCATTATTAATGTCTTCTGGGAGTGGGCAAATACTTATGGCACTTTATTCTGCAACCTTATCTGGATGCAGCACAGCCTTGGTGTGACAACAGTTCTGCCCAAGACCATGTGAAATTATGAATGCAGCCCAGTCCATCACACACACCAGCCTTGTCTCCAATGGTTCCATCTACACCTCCCGCTGCGTTGGGAAAGCAGCCAACACAATCAAGGATCCTATTAGTACCGTACTATTAGTAGACCCTCATCCCCTGGAAGACAGATCTCCTAGTCCATCTCACCATGGCCTTTGCACTTTGTCTCCCTGCACAGGACTTTCTCTGTAAGTGCAACATGATATTCTGCATTCTGTTTTCTTTTTGGTACTTTGATGTACTTACGTATCAAAACATCTGTCTCAGTGGAACAAACAAATGCTTTTCTCTGTATCTGGGTGTACGTGACAACAATAAACCAATTCCACTTCCAAGACACAGGATATGACTCCTTCCCACAGGAATGCTAAAACGTACATGATAGTTCCTGAACAAAAAGCCTGATTTAAATTAAAGCAAAAATTCTTGAAATGGAGGTCACTAAAGGTGTCCGTGATTTGTGTAAATCTAATTTGTCCTGACTAGATATTAAGGAAACAGTTCAGAAAAAGTTGAACCAACCCTTATAGCATCCATTTTGTAATCTCAGTGAAGCTAAAGCTGTTTTAGACTGGCAAAAAAGCAGTTGTGTGAGTGCAGCCAAGGAGGGAAAAGGAGGAGTATTCCAGGGATATGAAAAAGACAAACTAAAAGCATGTGTGAGCTGTACACATTCCTGTAGAACATTAGACCTGCTCTAACCAGACACCAATGTCTAATGATAATTAGTAAGTGATAGAAGATCCCACAGTGAAGTAATACTGCTCATCTCTGTGACATTAGACTTCCAGAAATACTTTAGGGTAATGATTAAGCTTCATTATTGTCTGCTAGGACCTCAGAGAAAGGAGCATTCAGCTACTTTTCACAGCATGTTTTTCAATAACAGCCGAGCTTTTTATCTGAACTGACAGCTACTAGAAGTCCTCATGCAGTTTACTTAATCTAATGATGAACACGTAGGTCTGGGTAATGTGATATATTGTAAAAGAACGGGATGAAAAATTCTCCTGGTGGATTTGAGTTCAACGTTGAAGAGATAATGGGAAGACTTCCACCTCTGTGCATGTAGCGACATTTTAGCAGAGTGGTAAAGAGATTTGTGAGAGAGAACAACAGGAGAAAACCCACCAGCCGTTCCTGTCTCTGCTGTGTGGATGTACCTGATTATTAAAGGAGGCTCTGTCTAGCAAGGATCAGGAATGAAATCCAGCTCTGTACTGAGATATCTAAAGATAATGTACGAGATTTTCCAGCTGCTACTGGAGACATTCCTGATAGTCATTGTATTCAAAGTCCACAGTGCGGCCTCACTTTCTGTGGGGAAAGTGAACAGGGATTTGACAGCCGTCCTGTGGATCATTCCCACTCAGGTCCCGAGCCTCAGTGCTGATCATCCTGCACTGTTCCACCAATACAGGAAGTAAATGCAATAAAATCAGAAAATGCTGGGCACACCAGGTAATGCTGGAAGAGAAGCAGAGCTAACATTTCTGATCCAGGACCATCCCCCATTAGACATCTCACCCTCTGCCCCCGACACAGAGGAAGGACCGGCATGCTGGTGGAGCTTCTGTCTCAGCTCCACTGGTTCAGGTTCATTCGTGGCCCTGGGTGATGGCTGGGAGGAGTTTTCCAGTTCTCCCTGTGACCATGCAGATTTCCCCCAGGTGCTCCAGTTTCATTTTTTCCCCAAAATCCCAAAAACATGGAGGTTGGTTGACAATCAGCCACTGAAAATTGTCCCTAGTGAGTGGTAGAATTTGGCGGTGATAGAGAGGGGGCGTTGGAATTGGGTTATTATTGTCACGTGTACTGAGGTGCAGTGAAAATCTTTTCCTGCACACTATTCATACAGGTTAATCCATTACAGTGCAGTGAGATAATACAAGATAAAACAATGACAGAATGCAGAATAAAACGTAAAGTGCAGTGCAGGTAGACAATAAGGTGGAAGATTATAACAAGGTAGATTGTGAGGTCGAAGAACCCGCATTCAATAGAACACGTCCTGGTGGTGTGTGCTTTCTGCCTGATGGACGATGTTAGAAGAGAGAATGCTGGGGTGGGTGGGGGTCTTTGATTATGCCAGCTGCTTTACTCAGGCAGCCAGACGTATAGACAGAGTCCATGCTGGGCAGGCTGGTTTCTCCGACGTGCTAAGCTGTGTCTGCAGTTTCTTGCATTCTCAGGCAGAGTAGTTGCCATACCAGATAGAATGTGGGGTTCGTGTAATTGGGGGGTCAGCATAAAAACTGTGGGCCGAATGGCCTGTCCCTGTACTGCGTCACCCTAAAAGATCATCAACATTTTCTTTTCAGATGCTGTTGCTCTCCCTAAATCCCATTTACATTTCCCAACATTTGGATCTCTTCCTGTGCATGATTTAAATCTAATTTACATCTCTTATTTAACAGAGCATAGAACATAAAATACTGCAGCAAAGTACAGGACTTTCAGCCCACAATGTTGAGCTATCTTTAAAGCCCCTCCCATGATCAATCTAACCCTTCCCTCCTGATTAGCCCGTCATCTTTCTAACATCCATGAGCCCATCTAGAGCTTGCTAAATGCCTCGACCACCACCCTCGGTGTGAAAAAAACACGGCTGACATCACCACCCCATACTTCCCTCCAATCAGCTGAAAATTGTAAACACAAGATGTTCTCCAGATGCTGGAAAGCCAAAGTAAAACACAAAATGCAGGAGGAACTCGGCAGATCAGGCAGCGTCTATGGAGAGGAACAAACAGTTAATGCTTGGGGTGGAGACCCTTCTTCAGAACTGGTGAGGGGTCCTGAAGAAGCGCCTCGGCCCGAAATGTCGACTGTTTATTCATTTCCATGGACGCTACCTGACCTGCTGAGTTGCTCCTGTGTTTTGTGTGTGTATACCTTAAAATTATACCCCCTCGAATTAGCTAATATTTTCTGAAATAAAAACAGAAAAAGCTTTGCAGGTCAGGCAGGATCTGTGGTCAGAGAAAAAGAACTAACCCTGCATTGGAACTGATTTGGACCCTGAACTTATGACTGAAGATTCTTCAGGCTGATCAATTTGAAGAGCCCCACTATTTCATGATCAGCTCATAGACCATAGAGCCGATGCATTAGCTCAGACACCAGGTAACAGTGACAAGCATTGCAAAATCTCAGGCCATATGTCAGCTAGGTGAATGGCTGGCTTCAGCAGCTTTCCAGTGTGGGCCATGTTGCCACACAGTTTCCAAAGCACGTTGTTGTGTTCTCTCTGGTAGATGTTTGATATCTAAAGCTCATGTATTTGCAAACTGATGAAAGCATTATTTCAAAATTATATTTTCAACATGTAGAAATATCAGGACGTCTTTAGAACAGTGAAGGATGCTGAGTATCACCGAGTGTACATCTGGCAGTAATTCTTTATTATTACGGATAGACTGAACTTACAGCCTCACTTGGAGAGTTATTTATCACAACTCAAGTCTGTCTCGGAGCTTATCTTCCCGTTCAACACATTTTTCTCAATAGTGTGTTTTGGAAGATGTGTGTGGGAGCCCATGAGTCCTGAGGGTGGTGGAAAGCAATAAGTTTGAATTTATAAAAGCTATTACCAGTTCACATTGGGATCCGGTGAGACTGGCTGTTTATAGGATATTGTAATGATGGTATATCAGTTCTAAATACTGCACTCTGGGCTCAGGAATTAAGAATGGGCTCCCAATCGCATTTCAAGGCTGAATGCACCCTGACACCACCGTCACCCCTTCCTGTTACTCTGTTGTATCTGGTCATTCCAGAAGCCTCACTGCTGAGAAGTCGAGTGTACGATTTTATTACACTGAACACTTTCCTTTCTAAGTATCCTTGGTGTAAGCGGCAGGAGGGTATTCAAGATTCCCCACCGTTACTGAGGTCATCTCCATGTTGTCAAGGCTGTTCAGTGGCAAATGCACAGATGGGTTTGGTGTCCCAGGGTACCAAATTGATTCATTGAGAAGCAGAAATGGATGAGGGCTGTGCCAGGTACACATAATGCTCCAGCACGCAAGAGGTGGTAGAGTAAGTCATTGACTAATTTCTTTGGTTCTGGAGAAGGAGTTCTATATCTTCTTTTCTACCTGTTACACCAGACCACCTCTGCTGAGAACCTGCAGGTTTGGAGAGTAGCTGGTTCATTGGTGCTGTGTTACCCCAGAGGTGGGCAGTTGTGAGAGAGATCTGCCCTTCAGTTTCAGCCTTCAGTCGTGGTGTCTGCTCACTCACCTCAGCCCAGGTCAGCCTCCAATCGCACAGTCAAATCTTTGCCCCTCCTCAGGCGCCGGTTCCCCTGCCCATCCTCCAGAGAGTGCCCACTAACACCCTGTCTTTGAACTGCCCCCAGGTTCATCCCATTCCAACAAATGCCTCCATACTGACACCACGCTGTCCACTGTTCAACTTCACTCTACTTCAACCCACTGCTCTGTTATCCATTTCTTAAATACAAAGTCCTCTCCTCATTGGGTTCCAGTCTCAATGTGGTGTTCAATCTCGCCATCATCTTGCCCTCCTTGTCCTTCCTCAGCACACAATCCTCTGCAAATTCTCTTCCACCAATCTTTATCCCTTGCTGCTCCCAATTTCCTTTATCCTTCCATGGGCAGACCTGCTGTGAGACACCCAGAACTAAAGCTCTGGAATTCCTTCTCTTCCCTCCTTTCATTCACCTCCCTAACACCTTGTCTCACAGGCCATTGACAGCTCCTTCCTGATAAAGATCCTGGAGAAACCTTGGCAAATTTTGCTGTATTGTTACTGTTACTTGGACACTTCTGTCTATAGTTCTCGCTGCCTCTGTACTGCAGCCAATATTATCACAGATGCCAACCGCCTCAGGCATTTTCTCTTCTTCTGTCTCCCATCGGGCAGAAGATACAAAAGCCTGAAAGCACTCGCCACCAGGCTTAAGGACAGATTCTATCCCATTGTTAAAAGTTATTGATGATAAGGTGAACCCTTGACCTCATTGTAAATGTTGTGTGTGAGGTGTGTGTTGAGGGACTCACGGGCCAGGCAGGATCTATGGAAAGGAGTACTGTTGACATTTCAGGCCGAGACCCTTCAGCAAGACTGGAGAAAAAAAGATGAGGAGTAGAGTTATAAGGTGGAGGGAGGGAGGGAGAAACACAGGTGATGAGTGAAACCAGGAGGGGGAGGGGTGAAGTAAAGAGATAAAGGTCTGCAGAGGGGGGAGTCTGTCAGGAGAGGACAGAAGGCCATGGAAGAAAGAAAAGGGGGGAGGAGCACCAGAGGGAGCCAATGGGAGGGCAAGGAGATGAGGTGAGAGAGGGAAAAGGGGATGGGAAATGGTGAAGGAGAGGAGAGGGACATAACCAGAATTTTGAGAAATCCCCTTTTTCACTTGAAAGCCCATATGGAGCTTGGAAAAGATATGGCTTCCTGTACCTTTGCTGTAGATTTATATCATCAACAAAAGGAGATGGATGGGACTGGAGTTGAGATTTGATGGCACAGAACACAAGTTTGGCACAAAATCAGTAGGAAGTTTACAACACGCTCTCGTTGCCCTGACAGAAGTTGAAAGAAATTTACTGTCAAATTCCAGCTGAGTATGAACTGTGTTAAAAACGAATTTTTGTTAAGACCTAGGTGGTGTTCAGTAAATCCTTTAGCTATGGAAGGAGTTCTATTTGAGCGCTGATGGTGAGTGATGATACAATAGCCTAAAACAAGCCAACGCCTTTCAGAAACATGCTCAAAACAGAGTCAGCAAGCAAAGGCAGGAAGCGTTGATTTAAAATAAACTGGGAGAAGTTTTGCACAGGTTTTTCATGTGAAAATACTGGGAAAGTTATCAGCATCAAAGAAACAGCAGCCACGTGACAGGGGCTGGCCAATAACAACATGGCTTTGACTTCATCAGGAAGCTTCTGGCTCTCTGAATGAAAATCACTCATTGTTTTTGGCGGCCTCCATCCAAGAGCCAAGTTTAATGAACTGTCAAAGAGCAAAAACTTGGTCATGTCACTCGCTTTACAACACAGATGCACACACCAACTACCAAACTCGATTCTCAGCCACCGATCAATGTATGTTCTTTACTTAGTCATAGTTAATTCCAATTTGAACTCCATGGTAAAATGGGGATAAAATCTTCTGAGATCTGATTGAAAACGTTGAGCCAGGATGATGTGTTGTCTCCCAGGTACTGGGGTCCAGCATGTTTCAGAGCAGCTGCAGAAGGCGGAGGGTGAACAGCCAGAGTGTGGTGCACATGGGCACCAATGATTGGGCAGAAAGAGAGCAAAGATTCTGCACAGAAAGCATAGGGAGTTGAAGAGAAAGACCTCCAGGATAGTAATCTCTGGATTACTCCCAGTACCAGTACTAGTCAGCGCAGGAGGAGGATGAATGAGTGGCTGAGGAAATGATGCAGCTTTACAGATTTCTGGATCATTGGGATCTCTTCAGGTGAAGGTATGATCTATAGAAGAGGATTAATTACACCTGAACCAGAGGGGGACCAATATCCTTGTGGGCAGATTTGTTAGCCCTGTTGGGGTCAGTTTAAATTAGTTTGACAGAGGGATAGGAACGGAAATGATAGGACAGAGGATGGGACAGTTGATGTACAAGTAGATTCAGATTCAGATTCAGTTTATTGTCATTTAGAAACCACAAATGCAATGCAGTTAAAAAATGAGACAACGTTCTCTGGAATGATATCACAAAAAAGGCACATGACAAAACAGACCACACAAGAAAAACTACATAATGTTTGGTAATCCCCAATCCAGAGTCCGGAGAGGCTGCTGCGTATCGATATCGTGCTACCGTCTTAGCACGTTCCCCAGAAAGGAGCTCCAAATCCACCAGACAAAACAAGACTACCCAGACACACCAAGTCAAGAGACCAGCACTACCACCCAACAAACCAAAAACCTACACAAAACCACATAGTTATAGTTAACATTTAGTTGCAACAGTGCAGACAATACCATAATTGATAAAAGACTAACTGACAAAAACCACATAATTTAACATAGAGTTACAACAGTGCAAAGCAATGCTGTAATCTGATAAAGAGCAGACCATGGGCACAGTAAAAGAAAGTCTCAAAGTCCAGACAGCCCATCATCTCACGCAGACAGTAGAAGGAAGAAAAACTCTTCCTGCCATGAACCTCCAGCGCCGCAAACTTGCCGACACAGCCCCCTAGAAGCACCCGACCACAGCCAACTCTGAGTCCGTCCGAAAATTTCAAACCTCCAACACCGAGCACCATCTCTGCCGAGCGCTTCGACTCCGGACCCAGCTGCCAAACAACAGGCAAAGACGAGGATTCGGGGCCTTCCTCCCAGAGATTTTCCCATCGCACTGTAGCAGTGACAGTGAAACAGGCACGTCAGAAGTTTCACCAGATGTTCCTTTGTGCTTCACACATCCATCTCCATCAAATCAGGATTGTACACGGCATCCTACTTGACAAGATTACAGATGTTCATTCCAAAGTGGCTGCTGCATCATGCCGCCATCTTAGATGTGTCGGATACAGTATGTAGTGAGACTGTGAGGAAGGACAGGCAGGTGTGTCGGATACAGTGCGTAGTGAGACTGTGAGGAAGGACAGGCAGGTGTATCAGATACAGTGCGTAGTGAGACTGTGAGGAAGGACAGGCAGGTGTATCAGATACAGTATGTAGTGAGACTGTGAGGAAGGACAGGCAGGTGGATCAGATACAGTACGTAGTGAGACTGTGGGGAAGGAAAGGCAGATGGATCGGATACAGTATGTAGTGAGACTGTGAGGAAGGACAGGCAGATGGATCGGATACAGTATGTAGTGAGACTGTGAGGAAGGACAGGCAGGTGTGTCGGATACAGTATGTAGTGAGACTGTGAGGAAGGACAGGCAGATGGATCGGATACAGTATGTAGTGAGACTGTGGGGAAGGACAGGCAGGCGGATCAGATACAGTATGTAGTGAGACTGTGAGGAAGGACAGGCAGATGGATCCGATACAGTATGTAGTGAGACTGTGAGGAAGGACAGGCAGGTGTATTGGATACAGTAGGTAGTGAGACTGTGAGGAAGGACAGGCAGGTGTATCGGATACAGTACGTAGTGAGACTGTGAGGAAGGACAGGCAGATGGATCGGATACAGTATGTAGAGAGACTGTGAGGAAGGACAGGCAGATGGATCCGATACAGTATGTAGTGAGACTGTGAGGAAGGACAGGCAGGTGTATCAGATACAGTACGTAGTGAGACTGTGAGGAAGGACAGGCAGATGGATCCGATACAGTATGTAGTGAGACTGTGAGGAAGGACAGGCAGGTGTATTGGATACAGTAGGTAGTGAGACTGTGAGGAAGGACAGGCAGGTGTATCGGATACAGTACGTAGTGAGACTGTGAGGAAGGACAGGCAGGTGGATCAGATACAGTATGTAGAGAGACTGTGAGGAAGGACAGGCAGGTGTATCGGATACAGTATGTAGTGAGACTGTGAGGAAGGACAGGCAGGTGTATCAGATACAGTGCGTAGTGAGACTGTGAGGAAGGACAGGCAGGTGGATCAGATACAGTATGTAGTGAGACTGTGAGGAAGGACAGGCAGGTGTATCGGATACAGTATGTAGTGAGACTGTGGGGAGGACAGGCAGGTGGATCAGATACAGTATGTAGTGAGACTGTGAGGAAGGACAGGCAGGTGGATCAGATACAGTACGTAGTGAGACTGTGAGGAAGGACAGGCAGGTGTATCGGATACAGTACGTAGTGAGACTGTGAGGAAGGACAGGCAGGTGGATCAGATACAGTATGTAGTGAGACTGTGAGGAAGGACAGGCAGGTGGATCAGATACAGTATGTAGTGAGACTGTGAGGAAGGACAGGCAGGTGTATCAGATACAGTATGTAGTGAGACTGTGAGGAGGACAGGCAGGTGGATCAGATACAGTATGTAGTGAGACTGTGAGGAAGGACAGGCAGGTGGATCAGATACAGTATGTAGTGAGACTGTGAGGAAGGACAGGCAGGTGGATCAGATACAGTATGTAGTGAGACTGTGAGGAAGGACAGGCAGGTGGATCAGATACAGTATGTAGTGAGACTGTGAGGAAGGACAGGCAGGTGTATCGGATACAGTACGTAGTGAGACTGTGAGGAAGGACAGGCAGATGGATCAGATACAGTATGTAGTGAGACTGTGAGGAAGGACAGGCAGATGGATCGGATACAGTACGTAGTGAGACTGTGAGGAAGGACAGGCAGATGGATCAGATACAGTATGTAGTGAGACTGTGGGGAAGGACAGGCAGGTGTATCAGATACAGTATGTAGTGAGACTGTGAGGAGGACAGGCAGGTGTATCAGATACAGTGCGTAGTGAGACTGTGAGGAAGGACAGGCAGGTGTATCAGATACAGTATGTAGTGAGACTGTGAGGAAGGACAGGCAGGTGGATCAGATACAGTATGTAGTGAGACTGTGAGGAAGGACAGGCAGGTGTATCGGATACAGTACGTAGTGAGACTGTGAGGAAGGACAGGCAGATGGATCAGATACAGTATGTAGTGAGACTGTGAGGAAGGACAGGCAGATGGATCGGATACAGTACGTAGTGAGACTGTGAGGAAGGACAGGCAGATGGATGAGGTGAAGCGCAACATGAGGGCAAAATCATAAAGGGTGGTGAATCCAGGACCAAAGGTGTTATGTTTGAAAGCATGCAGTATACAGAATAAGGTAAATGATCTTGTTGTATTACCTCCTCCCTCAGTACTATTCAGGGCCTCAAACAGTCCTTCCAAGTGAGGCAATACTTCACCTGTAAGTCTGTTGGGGTCCTATGCGGTGTCTTGTGTTCCCGGTGTAGCATCAATGTCATTGAAACCCGATGTAGACTGGAAAACCACTTCACCAAGCACCTACTTCACTAAGCACCGCCTGTTAGAAAAAGCGACGAGGCCATGGTCTCCTAAGGGTTAGGGCACCCTCCAGCTGAAAGAGCAACGCCTTCTGGTTAGCCTCCAAACTGATTGCATGAACATTGATTTCTTGAACTTCTGCTAATTGCCCTCCAACTTCTTCTTCATCATTCCCCACTCCTGTTTTCCTCCTTGCCTGCCCACCACCTCCCTCTGGTGCTCCTCCCCCTTCCCTTTCTTCCATGGTCTTCTGTCCTCTCCTATCAGATTCCCCCTCCTCCAGCCCTTTATCTCTTTCACCAATCAACTGCCCAGCTCTTTACCTCACCCCTCCTCATCTCACGGTTCCACCTATCACCTACCGCCTGGTACTTCTTCCTCCCCTCCCCCACCTTCTTGATCTGACTTCTCGTCTTCCCTTCCAGTCCTGAAGAAGGGTCTCAGCCTGAAGTGTAAACTGTTTACTCTTTTCCACTGATGCTGCCTGGCCTGCTGAGATGCTCCAGCAGTTTGTGAGTGTTGCAGATGATCTTGTAGTGCAGTTAGAGATTGTCAGGTATGACATTGTGGGTAACACTGAGTGACGGCTGAAAGAAGATCATAGTTAGGAGATTAACATCCATCGGAAGCACAGGCAGGTGGACAGAGGGGGTGGGGTGGCTCTTTTGGTAAAAAATGGTCAAATCCTTAGAAAAAGGTGACATGGGATCAGAAAATGTAGAATGCTTGTGGGTAACTGCAAGGGTAAAAAGATCCTATGGGTGTTATATACAAACCCCCAAACAGTAGCTAGGTTGTGGGGTAAAAACTTCAACAGAAAGTAGAAAAAGGATGTAATGGTAGTCATGGGGAGTTTTCAAAATGCAGGTAGTTTGGGATAATCAGATTGGTGCTGGATCCCAAGAAAGGGAATTTGTTGAATGCCTATGAGATGCAGCTTGTGTTTGAGCTCACCAAGAGAAAGGCAATTCTGGATTTGGTGTTATGTAATGCACCGGATTTGATGAGGGAGCTTAAGGTAGAGGAACACTTGGGAGACAGTGATCATAATGCAAGTTGAGTACCCCTTACCTAAAATGCTTGGGGACGCAGGTGTTTTGAATTTTGAATTTTTTTTTGGATTTCAGAATATATAATGAGGATAGCTTGGATCACCGTCATTTATGACTGAATTTCTGTAATCCCATTTAGCAATCTTTGTTTTACGCTTGTTCATCACATGTATATACTTAGCAGCAAAAATTATTCCACGCCATTAATATAATGAAAATATAATGTGCACAGGGTAACAAAAGCAGCCAGAAACATTGGGAGAATGAATACTTGAATCAGATATTGAACAACAAACAGTTGGCTTTCAGTCTCCACCTACAATGCTGTGTTGTGATTAAAAGGTTACAGTACACTGTATCTGTATTTTACATATTTTAAGTTTTATGTAAGGTATAAAAACAATCAGTATCGTAGATTTGTTCTGGTGTTACATTTTCATCAGACACTTCTTAAAATTATTGCTATTTTGTGAAGTATAAAAACATGATAAAATTGTTCTGGTGCTTGAATTTTGTGATCAGCAAACACTTTAAAAAAGTAATGCTGTGCCTTTACCTAAATTTCTGCCAGCAGTCTGCACCTAACTTCCATTTTCAGTTTGTTATGATAGGTCTTTGCCTGTTTCGTGATCAGCATGCCGTTAAGCGGCAGATGTTCTCTCCTATGCTGACGAATCCACTCTTTCAATACACAATCAAGATCTTCATTTTCTGATTTATGCAGTGTTATTTTATTTTCAATAACTTCTGTTCATTACATATGTGAGGTAACTTATCAGAACCGTCTGTTGTGCACAGAAACCCATGCATTTCCTGGAAACCTCCCTAGCACGGTATAGAAATTTCAATTTGTGACATCATGTCAGCATTTTTAAAAAAAAATCAGATTTTGCAGTTTTTCCTGTTTTGGTATTTCAGGTCGGGGTGCTCAACCTGCTTGATAGAATTCACCATGCAGAATGAGAGGGAGAAGCTGAAGTTAGATGTATCAGTATTACAGTGCCGTAAAGGGAGTTACAGAGGCATGAGAGAGGAGCTGGCCAAATTTGATTGGAAGGGAATACTAGCAGAGATAATGGCAGAACAGCAATGGCTGAAGTTTCTGGAGGTAATTCGGAAGGCACAGGATAGATACATCCCAACAATGATAAAGTATTCCAAAGAGAGGATGAGGCAACTGTGGCTGTCAAGAGAAGTCAAAGACAGTATAAAAACAAAATAGGGGGCATGTATTATAGCAAAAATTAGTGGGTAGTTAGAGGATTGGAAGGTTTTAACAACCAACAGAAGGCTCAAGGATAGAAAAGATGAAATATGAAGATAAGCTAGCCAATAATATAAAAGAAGATATGAGAAGTTCTTTTCAGATCTATAAAGAGTAAAAGAGAAGCGAGAGTGGAGGTCGGATCACTAGAAAATGATGCTGGAGACATAGTAATGGGTCAAAGAAACTTTGCATCAGTCTTCCCTGTGGGAGGCACTAGCAGTATGTCAGAAATTCAAGAGTGTCAGGGGGCAGAAGTGAGTGTAGTTGCTATTACTAAAGATAAGACACTTGGAAGCTGACGGTCTGAAAGTAGATAAGCCACTTGGACCAGGTGGACTACAGTGCAGGGTACTGAAGGAGGTAGCTGAAAAGATTGTGGAGGTATTAGTAAAGATCTTTCATGAATCACTAGATTATGGTATGGTTCCAGAGAACCTGAAAATCGCAAATGTCATTCCACTCGTTAAGAAGGAAGGGAGGCAAAAGAAAGGAAATTATAGGGCAGTTAGCCAGACTTCAATGGTTGGGATGATGTTCGAGTCCATTATTAAGGATGAGGCTTTGGGAATCTTCAAGGTGCATGATACAGTAGGCCAAAGTCAGGACAGTTTCCTTAAGGGGAAATCTTGTCTGAGTAATCTGTTGGAGTTCCTTGAGGAAATTACACAGGATAGACAAAGGAGAGTCAGTGGACACTGTTTACTTGGATTTTCAAAAGGCAACTGACAAGGTAAGGTACATGGGCTCGTATCTTGCTTCACAAGATAAGCATGGATGGGAGATTGGCTGACTGGCAGGATGCAAAGAGTGGGGAAAAAACGGGCCCACTCTGGTTGGCTGTCAGCGACAAAATGTGCTCTACAGGGGTCAGTATTGGGACTGCATCTTTTCACATTATATGTCAACAATTTAGAATTGATGATCTTGGGCCAAGTTTGTAGATAATACAGTGATAGGTGGTGGGGTAAGTAGTGTTGAGGAAGCAGGGAGTTGGCATAAGGACTTCAACAGATTGAGAGAATGAGCAAAGAGAAGGCAGATAGAATATGGTGTAGGGAAGTGTATGGTCATTCAATTTTGTAGAAGGAATAAAAGGCAAAGACTATTTTCTAAGCAGGGAGAAAATTCAAAATCAGAGGTAAATTTAGGGTTCCCTAAAGGTTAACTTTTCAGTTTGAGTCAGAGGTAAGGAAGACAAGTAGCGTTAGCATTAATTTCGAAAGCACTAGAATATAAGAGCAAAGACGTGATGCTGAGGCTTTATAAGGCACTGGTCAGACTACACTTGGAATATTGAGAGCAGTTTTGGGTCCCTTATCTAAAAAAGGATGTGCTGGCATTGGAGAGGGTCCAGAGGAGGTTCATGGGTATGACTCACCCCTCCAAGAGTTAACATATGAGGAGCTTTTGATGGCTCTGGGCCTGTACTCACTGGAGTTTAGAAGTATGAGGGGAGATGTCATTAGAATCTATCACATACTGAAAGGCCTTGGCAGAATGGATGCTGAGAGGATGCTTCCTATAGTGAGTCAGTCAAGGACCAGAGGGCCAGCCTCAGAGTAAAGGGATGTCCATCTAGAACAGAGATAAGAATCAATTTCTTTAGTCAGACGGTGGTGAATCTGTGGAATTCATTGCCAAGGACAGTTGTGCAGGCTAAGTCATCGAGCATATTTAAAGTGGAGGTTTAAATATACCTCCAAACTTCTATAGATATGTGGTGGAAAGTGTATTGACTGACTGCATTGCACCCAGGAATGGGAACACCAATGCCTTTGAGTGGAAAATCCTACATAAGGTAGTGGATACAGCCCAGTACATCAAGGGTAAAATCCTCCCAACCACTGAGCACATCTACTTTGTGTAGAAAAGCAGCATCCATCATCAAAGATCCTCACCACCCAGCCCATGCTCTTTTCTCGCTGCCACCATCAGGTAGAAGGCAAAGGCACCTCAGGACTCGCACCTCCAGGTTCAAGAACAGTTACTATCCCTCACCGATCAGGCTCTTCAAGCAAAAGGGATAGCTACACTCATTTAAGGATCTGAATTTGCACAATTTGTTTAAGCTTAGAAGTCCTGATGTTTCTAGTTTACAAATCATGTTTACGGTTACCCTTCTATAGATTTGCTGTGTACGCCCACAGAAGAAGAAAAGAATCTCAGGATTGAATGTGGTGACATGTATGTACTCTGATAATGAATTTTACTTTGAACTTTAATAGATTCTTAGTCAGGGTGTAAAAAGTTATAGGGTGAAGACAGGAGAATGGGGTTCAAAGGGATGATAAATCAGCTATTATGAAATGGTGGAGCAGGATCGATGGGCCAAATGGCCTAATTCTGCTCCTATGCCCTATGGTCTTTCTGTGATTGAAAACCAACTATCACAGATACAACTTGTATTTATTTAGCACCAATCCTCACAATAAGATTATTATCTAAATGTACACTGTCAGCTGTCAGGAAATTGTAGCCCATAAAAAACTCATGTTTGTTAGACTCTGAAACCATTTCAGATAAACTTCTGACACATTTATATCTTTCTGGATGAGCTTGTGTCCCTTGTGACACTGGATGTTGCAGAGGAAACGGGCCATCCCAAACTGTAAGCAGGGTGCTGTGTATCAGCTACCCACAAGAGCCATTAGCTGCCGTGTATCTCCAGTCTCACAGAAGAAGCTTTACAATAACTCAAAGATCCCTTCACAATAGGAATAAATAGACAGTGTTGTGTCAAATTAATATCTGAAATTAATATTTCTATTTCACATGCATATTCATATATCACAAAACGCTGGAGGAACTCAGCAGGTCAGGCAGCATCTATGGAAATGGATGAACAGTCAACATGTCGGGCTGAGATCTGAACATTGACGATTTATTCATTTCCAAAGATGCTGCCTGGCCTGCTGAGTTCCTCTAGCATTTTGTGTGTATAGTTCTGGATCTCCAGCATCTGCAGAACCTCATGTGTTTATATATCAGACTTGCCTTTATATCATCTAGAGAATCATCTAGAGAATATAGTTGCTTTGACCAGATCACTGGGTAGAGCCAGCTGCAGGAATGGATTCCCCTTCCTTCTTGCAAGATGAACAGACTATTTCTAAATGATTTGCAGTGCTCTGAGGCAGCTGATGAAATACGTTAGAAGTATCACGCGGAACTGGCAGTGGGTGTGGAGATGTGATTGTCACTTCACCTCATGCAGTTCTGACTGAATTACCCAGATGAAGCAGTGTCCCAGAGCTTGAAAAACTCATTCTGAGTCATCCTCAGTGAAGATACGAAAGGACTCACTCCTTGCAAGGATAATAAGTGTTATGTTTTGGGCAACTAGATGGTGACCTCAAAGTTCAAAGTAAATTTATTATCAAGGTACATATGCGTCACCATATACAACCCTGAGATTCATTTTCTTGCAGGCATACTCAATAAATGCAAAACAGCTGTTAGAGCTGTTAGGGAGGGTTTAAACTAATTTGGCAGGGGGACAGGAACCGGAATGATAGAGTGGAGGAGGGAGAAAACAGAAATAGATCTAAGGTAGTGAGCAGTAAGGATGTCAGGCAGGTGATGGGGCAGATTTGCAGCCACTGGGATGAGTTACAGTGCAATAAAAGCAAAAAGTACCAAATACTGAACTTAAGGTGTTATACTTAAATGTACATAGCATAAGGAATAAGGTGGATGACATTGTTATACAGTTACAGATTGGCAGGTATGATATTGTGGCCATCACTGAGACGTGGCTAAAGGATGCATGTCTCTGGGAGCTGAACGTCCAAGGATACACGATGTATCAGAAGGATAGGCTGGTAGGTAGAGGGGGTGGCATGGCTTTAATGGTAAGAAATGATATTAAATCATTAGAAAGAATTGACATAGGATCGGAAGGTACAGAATCTTTATGAGTTGAGCTAAGAAATTGCAGGGGTAAAAGGACCCTGATGGCAGTTATCTACAGGCCTCCAAACAGCTGCAGTGATGTGGACTACAAATTACAAATGGAAATAGAAAAGGCTTGCCAGAAGGGCAGTGTTATGATAATTGTAGGGGATTTTAACATGCGAGTGGATTGGGAAAATCAGGTCAGCACTGGATCTCAAGAGAGAGAATTTGTAGAATGTCTACGAGATGGCTTTTTAGAACAGCTTGTGGTTGAGCCCACTAGGGGATCGGCTGTACTGGATTGGGTATTGTGTAATGAACCAGAGGTGATTAGAGAGATGAAAGTGAAGGAACCCTTAGGAGGTAGTGATCACAACATGATTGAGTTCACTGTGAAATTTGAGAAAGAGAAGCTGAAATCCGATGTGTCGGTATTTTAGTGGAGTAAAGGAAATTACAGTGGCATGAGAGAGAAACTGGCCAAGGCTGACTGGAAAGGGACACTAGCGGGAAGGACGGCAGAGCAGCAGTGGCTGGAGTTTATGCAAGAAGTGAGGAAGGTGCAAGACAGATATATTCCAAAGAAGAAGAAATTTTCAAATGGAAAAAGGATGCAACCGTGGCTGACAAGAGAAGTCAAAGCCAAAATAAAAGCAAAGGAGAAGGCATACAAGGAAGCAAAAGTTAGTGGGAAGACAGAGGATTGGGAAGTTTTTAAAAGCTTACAAAAGGAAACTAAGAAGGTCATTAAGAGGGAAAAGATGAACTATGAAAGGAAGCTAGCAAATAATATCAAAGAGGATACTAAAAGCTCTTTCAAGTATATAAACAGTGAAAGACAGGTGAGAGTAGATATAGGACCGATAGAAAATGATGCTGGAGAAATTGTAATGGGAGATAAGGAGATGGCGGAGGAACTGAACAAGTATTTTGCATCAGTCTTCACTGAGGAAGACATCAGCAATATACCAGACATTCAAGGGTATCAGGGAAGAGAAATATGTGCAGTCGCAATTACGACAGAGAAAGTACTCAGGAAGCTGAATAGTCTAAGGGTAGATAAATCTCCTGGACCAGATGGAATGCACCCTTGTGTTCTGAAGGAAGTAGCAGCGGAGATTGCGGAGGCATTAGCAATGATCTTTCAAAAGTAGATAGATTCTGGCCTGGTTCTGGAGGACTGGAAGATTGCAAATGTCACTTCGCTATTTAGGAAGGGGACAAGGAAGCAAAAAGGAAATTATAGACCTATTAGCTTGACATTGGTAGTTGGGAAGTTCTTGGAGTCGATTGTCAAGGGTGAGATTACGGAGTACCCAAAGGCATATGACAAGATAGGTAGAACTCAGCATGGTTTCCTTAAAGGAAAATCCTGCCTGACAAACCTAGTGCAATTTTTTGAGGAAATTACAAGTAGGCTAGACAAGGGAGATGCAGTGGATGTTGTGTATTTGGATTTTCAGAAGGCCTTTGACAAGGTGCCGCACATGAGGCTGCTAAACAAGATAAGAGCCCATGGAATTACGGGAAAGTTACATACGTGGATAGAGCTTTGGCTGATTGGCAGGAAACAGAGAGTGGGGATAAAGGGATCCCATTCTGGTTGGCTGCTGGTTACCAGTGGAGTTCCACAGGGGTCCGTGTTGGGGCTGCTTCTTTTTACGTTGTATATCAACGATTCGGATTATGGAATAGATGGCTTTGTGGCTAAGTTTGCTGATGATACAAAGATAGCTGGAGGGTCTGGTAGTGCTGAGGAAACAGAGAGTCTGCAGAGAGACTTGGATAGATTGGGAGAATGGGCAAAGAAGTGGCAAATGAAATACAATGTCGGAAAGTGTACGGTCATGCACTTTGGTAGAAGAAATAAACGGACAGACTATTACTTAAGTGGGGAGAGAATTCAAAGTTCTGAGATGCAACAGGACTTGGGGGTCCTCATGCAGGATACCCTTAAGGTTAACCACCAGGTTGAGACGGTGGTGAAGAAGGCGAATGCAATGTTGGCATTCATTTCTAGAGGAATGGAGTATAGGAGCAGGGATGTGATGTTGAGGCTCTATGAGGCACTGGTAAGACCTCACTTGGAATACTGTGTGCAGTGTTGGGCTTCTTATTTAAGAAAGGATGTGCTGACATTGGAGAGGGTTCAGAGAAGATTCACTAGAATGATTCCAGGAATGAGAGGGTTAACATATGAGGAACGTTTGACCGCTCTTGGACTGCACTCTTTGGAGTTTAGAAGAATGAGGGGGGACCTCATAGAAATATTTCGAATGTTGAAAGGCATGGACAGAGTGGATATGGCAAAGTTGTTTCCCGTGGTGGGGGAGTCTAGTATGAGAGGACATGACTTAAGGATTGCAGGGCGCCCATTCAGAACAGAGATGCGAAAAAAAATTTTTAGCCAGAGGGTGGTGAATCTGTGGAATTTGTTGCCACGGGCTGCAGTGGAGGCCAAGTCATTGGGTGTAATTAAGGCAGAGATTGATGGGTATCTGAGTAGTCAGGGCATCAAAGATTATGGTGAGAAGGCGGGGGAATGGGACGAAAGGAGAGATTGGATCAGCTCATGATGAAATGGCGGAGCAGACTCGATGGGCCAAATGGCCGACTTCTGCTCCTTCGTCTTATGATCTTATGGTCTAAAATAATAACCATAACATAATCAATGAACTTGGGCTTTCAACCAGTGTGTAAAAGACAACAAACTGAAAATTCAGAAAGAAGTAATAATAATAATAATAATAATAATAATAATAATAATTATAATTAATAAATAAATAAATAAATAGATAGATAAATAAATAAATAAATAGATAGATAGATAGATAAATAGATGGGCGGATAAACAAATAAATAAATAGATAGATAGATAGATAAATAGATGGGTAGGTGGATGGATGGATGAATAAATAAATAGATAGATAGATAGATAGATAGATAGATAGATAGATAGATAGATAGATAGATAGATAGATAGATAGATAGATAGATAGATAGATAGATAGATAGATAGATAGATAAATAAATAAATAAATAAGCAATGAGTTTTGAGAACATGGGATGAAGAGTCCTTGAAAGTGAGTCCATAGGCTGTGGGAACAGTTCAATCATGAGGCAAGTGAAGTTATCCCCTTTTGTTTAAGAGCCTGATGGTTGAGGGGTAAAAACTGTTCCTGAACCTGTGGGTGTGAGTCCTGAGGCTCCTTACCTTCTTCCTGATGGCAGCAGTGAGAAGAGGCCATGTACTGGCTTTACCCGTAATGGATTGGGCCACATATTTTGTAGGATTTTCCATTCAAGGGCATTGGTGTTTCCATATGATGCAGCCAGTCAATATACTCTCCACTACACATCTATAGAAGTTTGTCACAGTTTTAAATGTCATGCCGAATCTTCGCTATCTTCTAAGAAAGTAGAGGCACTTCCATGCTTTCTTTGTAATTGCACTTACGTGCTGGGCCCAGGACAGGTTCTCCGAAACTGTAACACCGAGGAATTTAAAGTTGCTGACCCTCACTGCCTCTGATTCTCCGATGAGGACTGGCTCGTGGACTTCTGGTTTCCTTCTCCTGAAGTCAATAATCAGCTCTTTGGTCTTGCTGACATTGACTAAGAGGCACCACTCAGCCAGATTTTCAATCTCTCTCCTATACGCTGATTCATCACTGCATTTGATTGTCCATAATTCAGTTTCAATTTTTAAAAACAGCTGGAAAGATAAACTATGGACTTGTTGCAAGCTCACTGCATCCATGATGTGCCAACTGGACCACAGGCAACACCTATTAGATTGGTTTTGTCTTTACTCTGCTGTCTGAGGATGGAATGCAGCTCCGAATGGAACACTTACACCAAAATGTTTCATCCATTCAAGTGCTTTCCTGTGAGATCCCAGCCTTCGCCAATGCTGCCAACAAGCTGTGTAGCTCAAGCATTTAGATCTCATCTTACACTCCCCATCATCTCCAGCCTGGCTCTCACTAATCAGTGTCCCGGCCAGTCACCGGGTCAAAGCAAAACGTGTTGGCAAGCCTGACTTCAACTCTCCTCCAATGGCCAATCACGACTCTCCTCTCGTGAACCAACCTGACTCTCAAGGTCTAAACTCACCCAAACCTCTTTCCTCTCGGCATCAATTTTCTGCTCCCTAGTCCTAGATCTTTGATCTGTCTGTTTTCCCCTGCATGCACAAAATGTGCATGACCTGTTCTAAAGCCCACATTGCCTGGAGCTCATGGGCTTCATAGTTATTCACCCTGCACCAGCCAATTAACACCCCCCCCCCATGTACCATAACAGTTTGAGGCCTACAGTATGTGCTTCATTTTATTCCAGATTGTTTAATGTCACAAGTGTAAAGGAGAATGAAATAATTACTACTCTGAGAAAACACAGTAAGATAAAGAACACAATATTAAAAGAAAATACAATAAATACCTAAGACAGGTTATATACATAGACTGATTTGATGCACATAAAATGATGCTAAGCACAGGAGTGGCCGTACATAAGGTGACTGACAGGAAATGATGAAGTAGTAGTGGTTGGGGTGAACGAGTGGGTGGAGTTATCAGCCTTACTGCTCGGGGAAAGTAACTGTTTTTTGAATCTGGTAGATCTGGTGTGGATTCTATGTAGCCTCCTCCCTGATAGGATTGGGGACAAAGAGTCCATGAGCAGGGTGGGTGGGATCTTTCATGATGTTACTGGCCCTTTCCTGGCACATTTCTGTAAATGATGGCAGATTGGATAGTGCCAGAGATGCGTTGGACAGTTTTAACTCCTTGTTGTGGAGCTTTCCTGTCTCCGGCAGTGCAGTTTCTCTACCGGGCAATGATGCAGCTTGTGAGGGTGCTCCCTACTACACACCTGTAGAATGACGCAAGTATGGATGTGCACGGCCCAGCTCCCTTCAACCTCCTCAGAAAGTAGACGTGTTGGTGAGCTTTCCTGACTGTGTAGGATGTGTTCTGGGACCATGAGAGGTTGTGTGAGATGTCCTCTCGGGAGTTTGAAGCTGCTCGCAGTTTCCACTAGTGTGCCAATAATGAAAGGGGGGGGAGGTGTGAGTAGTGCAAATTTTCCTGAAGTCCTTTGTCTTGCTGACATTGAGGAAGAGGTTATTTGCCCGGCACCAGGCCTCGAGCTCTTCCACCTCCTCCCTCCAGGCGTCTCATTGTTGTTGGTGATGAGCCCTGCCACTGTTGTGTTATCAGTGAATCTGATGGTGTTATTACATGGGTACTTGGCCGTGGAGTCATGCGTGAACAGAGTGCATGGCAATGGACTCAGCACATGGCCCTGGAAGGAAGGAGCAGTTGTGCATCCTGACTGTCTGAAGTCTGTTGGCTAGGAAGTCCAACACCCACTCACGCAGCGGTGTGCTTAGACTGAGTTTGCTCACAAACGTTCTTGGTTCAATAGCGTCAACAAAATGTCAAACTGATTTCCAGAAACGTAAGTGCTCTTGTTTTCTATGTGCATCAGAGCCAGGTGCATCTGTCATAGAATGTTTCTGTCAATAAGTATACTGGTGAACGTCTAGTGTGACAGGGATAGAGGTTTTGATATGTGCCATCATCAGCTTCAGTGCCACTGAGTGGTAGTTGTTTCATTCTGAAGGTGTGTAAGTGTTTGGTACAGGATGGTGGAGGCTGATTTTGAAGCATGTGGAGACAGCAGCCTGAATGAGTGGTATATGTTTATATATATATTTACACTTTATATGTGAAGAACACATGAAACTAGTTGAACTTGGTTGGATCCCCAGTTAAGTGGCAGATTTCTGTCAGTTTCCCAAGTCTGACACAAACAGACTGTTGGGCAATATTTGTACAGACAAATAGAGCAGATTGAGAAGATAATCAATGTTCTTTGGCTCAGCTTATTACAAATTGCTCTTAATTTTGTTTTTGCGTTTTGGGCAGAAATGTTGCAAAATACCCCGTGTTCTTTTTAAAAGCTGCTAAAGGTCAGAAATGAATTTTTAGACTTATGATTGTGTAACTAGGTCAGTGGGACAATCTGTACTTTGAAACAGTATGTGACCAGGGAGCCATTGATTATGGTCATGCACTCAAAGGGATGTGAGTCTGAACGTAGACATTATTGATCCATCTGGACGGGAATCCTCAGGTTAAATCAGTAGGCTTGCTGGTGCTTCTCCACTGCAGGAAAGCGATAGTTCTCTCTGTGAGGCTGACCATCTACTTTCTATTTTGTTTCCTTATCCTGCTTTGCTTCCTCTCCAGTAAGCCTTTAGTTCAGCCGGCAATGATCTCGTACTGTACTCCAGAATAACAAGTCACTCAGTTCTCTCAGATTCCCTCAGGCTCCAGTGTCCTCCCTGTCTATTGCCTACCCTCTTGCAACCTGATTTATGCCTAGCTCCCCTTATAATTCCTTCCTCACAGTCCACTTCTGTCCTCTAACTCCTGTTGTACCCTGAACCCCTCAATCACTTCTCTACTTCCCTATTTGATTTCATCTATTCCTAATATTATTTCTCTGTTCATTACTTTCCATTTAATTTTGCATTCTCTTGTTGTAAGAGCATCTCTGGCCATTAATTCTTCCCTAACCCAATCTATCACCCACCTCCCTGACCATTCTTCTCAACGTTCCCCTGTTGTTTTAGCTTTGGCATATCTCACACTCTAACCTCTTCCTGCATTATGGGGCTTCAGCACCAACCCACAATTTTAAAGCATTAGACAATCAAGAGATATAGTGGTAATGCATTTAAAAAATCTCTTAATACACCAAAGCAGACTCACTCCACCCTCTATGCATATGTGATATCTTTTAATCCTCCAATTCTCCAAGCAATCTTCCAACTCCGAGCCCCTCTCCCCTCACTTTCTTTGCCTTGCTCCTACTGATCATCCAGACTTTTGTTTTTTCTTTAATTCCTTTCTTAAATCAATCTTTTTTCTCCTTTATTAGGGTCCTCTTCTTAATATGCCTTTAACTAAATATTTATCAGTGCACGCAAGATCTCCGTTTGCTTTTTTTCAGTGATGGGAAGTCTTTTCAGACGCTCTGTCACAACCAAAGACTTTGCAGTGGGGTCTGGACGCCCTTGCAGGTGGTCTGAGGAATGGGATTGACAATCGCGCTCAAGAGTATGCTCCCTCCAGCTAGTTGGTGGTATTTAACTCCCTTTCTCTGACTGACCAGATGCACGGCTACAGTAGCATTCCTTGCTTACCTTTGTCCTTGTTCCAGGAAAGCAAAATACTGTTTAGATTGATGCTATAAAGGAGCGGCATTTATTTGGTGTTAAGTTACTGCTTCTGAGCCGTAGACTTGGTGCTAGCTTTCAGCTTGAGAGTTTAGTTAACGGCCCTGTTGTCCTGACGTTTATTCCTTTTCCTTTAACTCTGCACAGTTGGTGACCTGCTCCCGTGTCTCTGCCTCCACACTCACCACACTTCCTTGCCACACGCCCACGGCCGTTTTATTCTTCTGAGGACACAAAGATCATCCTTGTTGTTGGCAGCAAACTTCTTGTCTTTGGGGTGACTACAGCATGAGAGAAAATCCACTTCTACCTAAAATGGACATTGAGGTTGTGATTGAGCTAGTCCTCCTCACATGAGGCTGATACCAAATTTAGAGTTAACATCAACATAAACACTGGTTGAACTGCCCATGTCAAATGGACACCCACCACTGAGATCCTGAAAGGCACATCAGAGAGATCAGCTGACTGTCAAATTCCTTCGTGACACAAGTAGTCTGAAACTTTAATTATTTTCGGCTTCATGTGGTCTATCATAAACAAAAACATTTCTGAGGAAGCAACACTTCCAAAAAAATTTGTTGTCCAGAGTGACTAATGTGTAAAGCAAGATTTGAATCAATTATGAAGTTTTAATCTGATCAGAGCTGATAAGATGTGTTTGCAATGACAGTTTCTGACAGCATTCAGCTATTTAATAAATAACAACCCAATGAGATGATTCCCCCCAAGGATTGTACTATTGTGAACCATTTTCTTTTGCAGCATTATGTCATTGTGGTTCTAGCTATTCATTGGTATTTTTGGAAAAACATGGCAGCATTTGTTCCCAATAAAGGGTTTGTTTAAGTGCATGGATCTCAGGCAGTGGAATTGCTTACAAATGATCATTAAAGTAAGTGATTCATAATGCACTCAGTCCAAGATCAAGTCCATGGCATCATCGGAAATGATAAATTCTATTTTTTATCAGAATGTCAGTCAGCAAACTGCTCTCCATCCAACCACAGGAACCAATGGGAAGAGCTGTTACCCGTTTAAGCTTCAAGACTTTGGTCTCAATACCTCTCTTTCTTCGATTTCCTCACTTGCAGACCCAGTCAGTTCAGATTGGCAACAACATCTCCTCCACAATTGCCATCAACACTTAGCCCCCTTCTCTACTCGCTTTTCACTTGCGGCTGTGAGGGTAAGCACAGCTCCAATGCCATATTCACGTTTACTGACGACACCACTGTCATTATCCGAATCAAAGGTGGTGACAAATCAGCTCAGAGGAGAGAGATTGAAGATCTGGCTGAGTGACACCACAACAACAATGTCAGCAAGACCAAGAAGCTGATTATTGACTTCAGAAGGAGGAAACCACAACTCTATGAGTCAGTCCTCATCGGGGGATCAAAGGTGGAGAGTGTCAGCAACTTCAAATTCCTCAGTGTTGTCATTTCAGAGAAGCCGTGCTAGGCCCAGCACGTAAGCGCAATTATGAGGAAAGCATAGCCTCACCTCTACTTCAATACAAGTTTGTGAAGATTTGACATGTCATCTAACACTTTGACAATCACTCAAATGGTCTATAATAGAGGTCCAGACCCCGCTAAGCAAAGTGGAAGTCAAAAGCATTATAAAAACACGAATTGAGGAGACATGGGATGAGAGTGAAACAGGGAGACACTGTACAAAATACAAAAGCAAATCAGATACCAAAGGATATCAGGTGGGCATAGAAAGATAAAAGTGATTATCAGTCCTTTAAGAATTGGTCACACAAGTATTAATTACACATTATACAAAATAGGGAAACATCCAACTGGGTTGTGTGAATACTGTAATCAACCAGAAACAGTGGAACATGTATTGATAAAATGTAAGTATGAAAGAGAAAGAGTGAAGATGATAGGAGCACTTCAGATAAACAAAAAAAACTGCTGTGGATACAGAAGACATTTTAGGTGGGAGTTCAAGAGAAATACGGGCCTATATCATGGTGTATCTGAAAGACTCTGATTTATTATATAGAATTTAGGAAATGCAATTCTTTTCCTTCCTCCTGTTTATCAAACAATCCACGCTCCACTCTAGTAGGTGGCAGTAACGCACCTTAAAGCTGGTTTGCCAACCGCCAGAAAACAACAGAAGAAAATTTTGACAAACTTCTATAGATGTGCAGTGGAGAGCATATTGGCTGGTTGCATCATATGGAAACACCAATGCCCTTAAATGGTAAATCCTACAGAAAGTAATGGATATGGCCCAGTCCATCAAGGGTAAAGCAGGAAAGCAAAATCCGTCATCAAGGAACAGACACGAAATGCTCAGCAGGCCAGGCAGCATCTTTGAAAAAGAGTAAACAGTCAACGTTTCGGGTCAAGACCCTTCAGCAGGACTGGTGATAAAGATGAGAAATCAGCAAGGTGGGGAGGGGAGGAAGACGTTCAAGATGGTAGATGATGGGTGAAACCGGGAGAGGGGGAGGGAATGAAGAGCTGGAGAAGGGAGAATCTGATAGGAGAGGACAGAGGAGCATGGAAGAAAGGGAAGGGGGAGGAGTACCAGAGGGAAGTGATGGGCAAGTAAGGTGAGAGAGTGAAATGGGAATGGGGGAATGGTGTAGGGGGGCAATTACCAGAAGTTTGTGCCATCGCGTTGGAGGCTACCCAAATGCAATATAAGGTGTTGCTCCTCCAAACTGAGTGCGGCCATATCCCGCAGCAGAGGAGGCCATGGACTGACGCCATTTCTACCTCCTACCCAAGACACTGCAACCAACCTCATAGTTCCCTTACTCCACCTTCCATTTCTACCTCCTACCCAAGACACTGCAACCAACCTCATAGTTCCCTTACTCCACCTTCCATTTCTACCTCCTACCCAAGACACTGCAACCAACCTCATAGTTCCCTTACTCCACCTTCCATTTCTACCTCCTACCCAAGATCCACAAATCTGCCTTTCCAGGTAGACCCATTGTTTCTGCTCATTCCTGCCCCAACAAACTTAAAGCTGCATACCTCGATTCTGATTTATCCCCCCCGGTTCAGTCCCTTCTTACCTACATCCGTGACACTTCACACACTCTGTATCTTTTCAATGAATTCAAGTTCCCTAGCCCATATTATCTCATTTTCACCAATAACGTCCAGTCCCTCTGCACCTCCATCCCCCATCAGGAGGGCCTTCAAGCTCTCTGCTTCTTTCTAGACAACCTACCTAACCTGTTCCCCTCCACCACCACTCCTCTGTCTGGTGGAACTAGTCCTCGCTCTCAACAATTTCTCCTTCAGCTCTTCCCACTTCCCTCAAACCGAGGATGTAGCCATGGGCGCTTGCATGGGTCTCAGCTTTTTGTTGGCTATGTGGAAAGGTCTATGATCCAAGCCTACACTTTTCCTATGCTACGTCAACGACTGCATTGCTGCTGCTTCTTGCACGCATGCTGAGCTCATCAACTTCATCAACTTTGCCTCCAATTTCCACCCTGCCCTCAAATTCATCTGGGCCATTTCCAACACCTTCCTCCCCTTTCTCGACCTGTCTGTCTCTATCTCTGGAGATGGTTTATCTACTGATAGCTTTTATAACCCGACTAATTCCCACAGCTTCAAGGACTATACCTCTTCTTGTCCTGTCACTTGTAAAAATGCCATCCCCTTCTCTCAGTTCCTCTGTCTCCGCTGCATCTGCTCTCAGGATGAGGCTTTTCTTTCCAGAACTAATGAGATGTCCTCCTTCTTCAAAGTAAGGGGCTTTCCTTCCTCCACCATCAATGCTGTCCTCACTCACATCTCTTCCAGTTCATGCATGTATGCTCTCACCCCATTCTCACAACAGGGATAGGGTTCCTCTTGTCCTCACCTACCATCCCACTAGCCTCCATATCCAGCACATAATTCTCCATAACTTCTGCTATCTCTGACAGGATCCCATCACCTAGCACATTTTTCCCTCTCCCCCACTTTCTGCTTTCCACCAGAATCACTCCCTACGCGACTCCCTTGTCCGTTCATCCCTCCCCACCGACCTCCCTCCTGGTTCTTATCCCCGCAAGCAGAACAAGTGTCATACCTACCCCGACACCACCTCCCTCACTACCATTCAGGGCCCCAACCAGTCCCTCCAGGTGAGGTGATACTTCACCTATGAGCCCGTTGAGTCCACCTACTGTATCTGTTGCACCCAGTGTGACCTCCTGTATATTGGTCAGACCCGACATAGATTGGGACACTGCTTCACTGAGCCCACCAGGAAAAGCGGTATCTCCCAGTGGCCACCCATTTCAATTCTACTTCCCATTCCCATTCCGACATGTCAGTCCTCTACTGCCGTGATGAGGCCACACTCAGGCTGGAGGAGTAACGCCTTATATTTCATCTGGGTAGCCTCCAACCTAATGGCACAAAACATCAATTTCTCAAACTTCCCTTTATTACACCCCCACTTCACCATCCCCCATTGCTATTTCCCCCTCTCACCTTATCTCCTTGCCTGCCCAACAAGCTCCTCTGGTGCTCCTCCCCTTCCCTTTCTTCCATGGCCTCTGTCCTCTCCTATCAGATTCCCCCTTCTCCAATCAACTTCTCAGCTCTCTACTTCACCCCTCCCGGTTTCACCTATCACCTACTGCATTGTACTTCTCCCTTCCCTCCCCCCACCTCATTCTGACCTCGTCTTTTTTCTCCAGTCCTGAGGAAGGGTCTGGGCCTGAATCATCAACTGTTTGCTCTGATGCTGCCTGGCCTGCTGAGTTCTCCAGCATTTTGCTTGGATTTCCAGTACCTGTAGATCTTCTCGTGTTTGATCTGTCATCAAGGCCCCACACAGTCCAGGCCATGCTCTCCTTGCACCGCTGCCATCAGGAAGGAGGTACAGGAGCCTCAGGACCCACACCACCAGTTCAGGAACAGTTATTACCCTTCAACCATCAGGCTCCTGAACCAGAGTAAATAACTTCACTTAACTTCAATCACCCCAACACTGAACTGTTCCCACAACCTATAGACTCACTTTCAAGGACTCCTCATCTCATGCTATTGATATTTATTGTTTACTTATTTATTATTATTATTCTTCACTTTCACATTTGCTGCATGAGTTGTCTTTTTGGTTGTTTGTCTGTCCTGTTGGCTGTGGTCTTTCTTGGATTCTATTGTGCTTCTTGGATTTACTGCATATTCCCACAACAAAATCAACCTCCAAGTCGTATATGGTGAGATATATGTAGTTTGATAATAAATTTGCTTGTACATTGTAATTTGATAGTGACAGCACATGGAGGCTTCCTGGGGTATCATCACTCTGGCTGCTGGAACCCTCGTACAGTACAGGAGCAGGAAGAGCTTTCAGTCAAGCTGACGATCGGAGAGGAAGGAAGGGTGTGGTTGCCTTTGCAATTGTCCATGTGGCCTGGGAGATAGCTATTTATGTTCAATAGCATCACCATCATTGAGACAACCCTCAGCTCTCTGGAGATCACCAGTGACCAACACATCAATACTCTGACTAAAAGAGCCGTTCAGAGGCTGGTGATTCTGTGACGAGCGATTCCCCATCCAGGTTTCCCTAAGCTTTTTAATCATCGGAAAAGTCAGACATCACGCGCCGGCCTGATTGGAAAGATATCAGGTTCAGCATGGTAGCGTAGTGGTCAGCAGAACGCTTTACAGATTCCAACCAACCAGGTTCACTTCCCGCCATTGTCTGTACGTTCTGCTCATGACCATGTGTGTTTCCTCATAGTGCTCCTGTTTCCTCCCACAGTCCAAAGGCATACCAGTTGACAGGTTAGTAGGTCATGATTAGGTTAGATTTAAATCGGGATTGTTGGTGGTGCAGATGGAAGGGCCGGAAGGGCCTAATCCACAATGTATCTCTATAATTAAGTAATACTGATGTTCCTTCATTGTGGTTGGATTAAATCCTGGAGCTTCCCACCCAATAACACCATGAGTTCCTTAATCAAATGAACTACAGCATCTCAAGAGCTACGCCAAGGGGGTAAAGAGTAGGAAATCTATGTCCAACATTTATAAAAATGGCAAGGTGCTTTGCCAAGGGTGTTATATTCTATTTCTCTGCCCATTTGGGTAATTTTACAACATTAAGTACAGTTCTAGTCCTAATGGAATAGGCCAACACAATCCCCAATGGAATAGGCCAACACAATCCCAAACGGAATAGGCCAACACAATCCCCAAAGGAATAGGCCAACACAATCCCCAAAGGAATAGGCCAACACAATCCCCAACGGAATAGGCCAACACAATCCCCAATGGAATAGGCCAACACAATCCCCAACGGAATAGACTAATACAATCCCCAACAGAATAGGCCAACACAATCCCCAAAGGAATAGGCCAACACAATCCCCAATGGAATAGGTCAACACAATCCCCAACGGAATAGACTAATACAATCCCCAACAGAATAGGCCAACACAATCCCCAAAGGAATAGGCCAACACAATCCCCAATGGAATAGGCCAACACAATCCCCAGTGGAATAGGCCAACACAATCCCCAACGGAATAGACCAACACATTCCCCAATGGACTAGGCCAACACAATGGTTTCATTCTAAACCATCTTCACTGCCTGGTTCTTAATGTCATGAAATAGCTGATGATCAAAGACTTGATAGTTACTGAATATTATGTATTTAAGTGTACGCCTTGCTCCTAATAGGGCTCATCATATTTCACTAGTGTTATTGGGCTGTTCCTCTAATATCCTTGTGTATCACAGACAGCACTTAATATTAAAGTACTGGGGAGCCTAGAAACACAACTTTAGGTGAATTATAGCTAGAAGAAATATGGAAATCACATCCTCTGCTAGAGTTAAATACTTCTGATAAATCACAATTGATTTGTATAATCCAGAAGTGGACATTATTGGGTATATTTAGAGAATAAAAACCTATCTTGTGCGGCTATACTGTCACATTGGTCTCTCCTCCGTATCCTGTATTCAATAACATGAGCTTAACTCTGATTAAAATGGTTGAACAAGTTCAGTCAGTACGTGGTGAACGATGGACTTGGCAAACAACACAGACACATGAATGTTTGAAGTACAAGATGCTGCAGCTGGGTTTGAGTGATCCAAGGTTAAGGACAGCATGTGGCAATGACACAAAGCACAGAACTAATAGTTCCCAGCATCTCACAGCATTTGCTCACATTTCTACAAACATTTCTCACTAAGTATCTCTGTACATTGGCTGTGAAGTTCACAGTGAATGTGTGATGTTCATTCAGCAGAGTTTGACATAGAAGTACAATATCATTGATACAACATGAACCCACTGTGGCGAGCAGGCATAAATGCTGCAAAAGTCCTCAGGGTTAGTACGTAAGGCTATGAATGACAGGCTAGGTGCATGAGCAGTAATACACACGTCAGTGAAAGGTCATTTACAAGAATATTAATAGACATTAAGTGAAGCAGAAAAGACAGTATCTAAACAAGAATGTCTGTTGCTCGATGATAACCACACTTCATGCCTTATTAGTCCCTGCAACAAAACTCAGTCCTGAATAACGTCCCTAAACTCTGGAATTCACATCCCAAACATCTCCCGCTGCTACACATCTCTTTCCCCATTCTTTAGGACATTACATAAAACCTACCACCTCAACCACAATTTTGTTCCTTAAGCATTAATCAAAATGCTAGAAACACTCAGCAGGTCTGCGGAGGGAGGAACAGGGCTGCGATGCTGACTCTGTTTCTTTCCTACAGACACTTCCAGGTATTTATAGCAGTTTATGTTTTAAGTCAGATTTCCAGCATCTGCGGTTGTTTGGCGTTTACACAAAATTTCCTACTGCAGCTTAACATCATGTCATTAAGTGTGCATGTTCAAAGTTGAAAGTAAATTTATTATCAAACTACATATATACGGCCCTGAGGTTCATTCCCTTGTGGGCATTCACAGTAAATACAAAGAAACGAAAAATACTATTTTTTAAATTTATTTATTTACGGGATGTGGGCATCACCAGCTAAGCCAGCATTTATTGCCCATCCCTAGTTGCCCTTGAGAAGGTGGTGCAGTCCCTGAGGTGTAGGTACACCCTCAGTGCTGCTAGTATTAATAACTAATAAATATTGACAACAAGAGATTAAGAGTCCTTGAAAGTGAGTCCATAGGTTGTGGGAACAGTTCAATGTTACAGTAATTGAAGTTAAGTGAAGTTATCAACTCTGTTTCATGAGCTTGATGCTACAGGGGTATTAACTGTTCTTGAAACTGGTGGTATAGGTCCTGAGGTTCTTTATGTGGGGAAGGGCTTTACCCGTGATGAACTGGACCATATCAACTTCTCCTTGTAGACTTTTCCATTCAACGTCATTGGTGTTTTCATAACAGGCCATGATGCAACCGGTCAATACACTCTTATCATTTATCTATGAAAGTTTGTCAAAGTTTTAAATGTCATGCTGAATCTTCACAAACTTATAAGAAAGCAGAAGTGCTGCCATTCCCTCTTTATGATGGCACTTACATGCTGGACCCAAAAATAGACCCCCTGAAATGATAAAGCTGAGGAATTTAAAGTTGCTGATTCTCTCCACCTCTGATCCCAAAATGAGGATCTTCTGTAGTCAATAATCGTTTCCTCGGTCTTGCTGACATTGAGTGAGAGGTTGTTGTTGTGACACCACTCAGCCAGGTTTTCAATCTCCCTCCCATATGCTGATCCGTCACCACCTTTGACTTTGCCAATGACAGTGGTGTCGTCAGAAAACTTAAGTATGGCACTGGAGTTGTGCTTAGCCTGACAATCATAAGTGTCAAGTTAGCAGAGCAGGGCTCTTAGATCACACCCTTGTGGTTCTCCTGTTCTAATGGAGATTGTGGAAGAGATGTTGTTGCCAATCTGAACTGACTGGAGTCTGCAAGTGAGTAAGTCGAGGATCCAGTTGAATAAGAAGTTATTAAGGACTAAGCTTATTGATTAGTTTTGAGAGGATTATAGCATTAAATGCTGAGCTGTAATCAATGAAGAGCATCCTGATGTATGCATCTTCACTGTCCAGATATTCCTGGAATTGAGTGAAGAACCAATGAAATGGTATCTGCTGTTGACCTGTTGGGATGGTAGACAAATTGGACTGGGTCCAATCATTCCTCAGGCAGCAGTTGCTGTTTCATCACCAACCTCTCACCTCTGTACTTTGTCACAGTTATTGTAAGTGCTTCTAGGTGACAGTCATTGAGGCAGGTTACCACATTCTTCACAGGCACCAATATAATTGAAGCCTGCTTGAAGCACACGGGTACCTCAGACTGCTGAAGTGAGAGGTTAAAGATCTCAGTGAACACTCCAGCCAGTTGATCAACACGGGTTTTTAGTACTCAGCCAGGCACTCCATCTGGGCCGGATGCTTTCCGTGGGTTCACTTTCCTGAAGGGTGCTCTTACACCAACCTCAGAGACTGAAATTACAGGGTTGTGGGAGGATTTGAAAATGCCTCCATGTTTTGACAGTCAAAGCGAGCATAGAAGGAAATGAACTCATCTTAGTATGAAAACTAGATAACTGCAAAGTCTTAGGCACATAGATATACCTATGGTGCCTAAAGCTTCTGCACAGTACTGTAGTAATTTTATGTATTGCACTGTACTGCTGCCACAGGACAAAACAAATTTCATGATGTATGTGAGTGATGATAAAACCGATTCTCATATGGGTCTCTATTGTAGACTGGAAGTGGGAAGGGGGCAAGGAGAGGGGAATCATGGTTGGGGAGAGGGGAAGGAATGGAAAGCACCAGATGGACATATGGTAATGACCAATCAACAATTGCTTGGAATCTAATGACGAGGCCTGGTGTATCAGAGCTGGATGAGTCTACACCTGGAGTCTCAGAGCTGGGTGTGTCTGAACCTGGTGTCTCAGAGCTGGGTGTGTCTACACCTGGTGTCTCAGAGCTGGGTGTGTCTACACCAGGTATCTCAGAGCTGGGTGTGACTAAACCTGGTGTCTCAGAGCTGGGTGTGTCTACACCTGGTGTCTCAGAGCTGGGTGTGTCTACACCTGGAGTCTCAGAGCTGGGTGTGTCTACACCTGGTGTCTCAGAGCAGGGTGTGTCTACACCTGGAGTCTCAGAGCTGGGTGTGTCTACACCTGGTGTCTCAGAGCTGGCTGTGTCTGAACATGGCGTCTCAGAGCTGGGTGTGTCTGAACATGGCGTCTCGGAGCTGGGTGTGTCTACACCTGGTGTCTCAGAGCTGGGTGTGTCCACATCTGATGTCTCAGAGCTGGGTGTGTCTAAACCTGGTGTCTCAGAGCTGGGTCTGTCTGAAACTGGTGTCTCAGAGCTGGGTCTGTCTGAACATGCCGTCTCAGAGCTGGGTGTGTCTACACCTGGTGTCTCAGAGCTGGGTGTGTCTGAGCCTGGTGTCTCAGAGCTGGGTGTGTCTACACCTGGTGTCTCAGAGCTGGGTGTGTCTACACCTGGTTTCTCACAAAGCGGGGTGTGTCTGAAAATGGTGTGTCAGAGCTGGGTGTGTCTGAACATGGCGTCTCAGAGCTCGGAGTGTCTACACCTGGTGTCTCAGAGCTGGGTGTGTCTTTACCTGGTGTCTCAGAGCTGGGTTTGTCTGAACCTGGTGTCTCAGAGCTGGGAGTGTCTGAACATGGTGTCTCGGAGCTGGGTGTGTCTACGCCTGGTGTCTCCGAGCTGGATGTGTCTGAACCTGGTGTCTCAGAGCTGGGTGCGTCTACACCTGGTGTCTTAGAGCTGGGTGTGTCTTTACCTGGTGTCTCAGAGCTGGGTTTGTCTGAACCTTGTGTCTCAGATCTGGGTGTGTCAGCACCTGGTGTCTCAGAGCTGGGTGTGTCTATTACTGGTGTCTCAGAGCTGGGTGTGTCCGAACATGGCGTCCTAGATCTGGGTGTGTCTACTCCTGGCGTCTCAGAGCTGGGTGTGTCTACACCTGGTGTCTCAGAGCTGGGTGTGTATGAACATGGTGTCTCAGTGCTGGGTGTGTCTACACCTTGTGTCTCAGAGCTGGGTGTGTCTACACCTAGTGTCTCAGAGCTAGGTGTGTCTACACCTAGTGTCTCAGAGCTGGGTGTGTGTGAACATGGCATCTCAGAGCTGGGTGTGTCTACAGATGGTGTCTCAGTGCTGGGTGTGTCTACACCTTGTGTCTCAGAGCTGGGTGTGTCTGAACCTGGGGTCTCAGAGCTGGGTGTGTCTGAACCTGGTGTCTCAGTGCTGGGTGTGTCTACACCTTGTGTCTCGGAGCTGGGTGTGTCTACACCTGGAGTCTCAGTGCTGGGTGTCTCTACACCTTGTGTCTCAGAGCTGGGCGTGTCTGAACCTGGTGTCTCTGAGCTGGGTGTGTCTGAACATGGCGTCTCAGAGCTGGGAGTGTCTACACGTGTCTCAGAGCTGGGTGTGGCTGAACAGGGCGTCTCAGAGCTGGGTGTGTCTACACATGGAGTCTCAGAGCTGGGTGTGTCTACACCTGGTGTCTCAGAGCTAGGTGTGTCTACACATGGAGTCTCAAAGCTGGATGTGTCTACTCCTGGTGTCTCAAGAGCTAGGTGTGTCTGAACATGGTGTCTCAGAGCTGGGTCTGTCTGAACATGGCGTCTCGGAGCTGAGTGTGTCTACACCTGGTGTCTCAGAGCTGGGTGTGTCTATACCTGGTGTCTCAGAGCTGGGTGTGTCTGAACATGGTGTCTCGGAGCTGGGTGTCTCTACGCCTGGTGTCTCCGAGCTGGATGTGTCTGAACCTGGTGTCTCAGAGCTGGGTGTGTGTGAACATGGCGTCTCAGAGCTGGGTGTGTCTGAACATGGCGTCTCAGAGCTGGGTGTGTCTACACATGGTGTCTCAGTGCTGGGTGTGTCTACACCTTGTGTCTCAGAGCTGGGTGTGTCTACACCTGGTGTCTCAGAGCTGGGTGTGTCTACACCTGGTGTCTCAGAGGTGGGTGAGTCCACACCTGATGTCTCAGAGCTGGGTTTGTCTGAAACCTGCGGTCTCAGAGCTGGGTGTGTCTGAACCTGGTGTCTCAGAGCTGGGTGTGTCCACACCTGGTGTCACAGAGCTGAGTGTGTCTTCACCTGGTGTCTCAGAGCTGGGTGTGTCTGCACCTGGAGTCTCAGAGCTGCGTGTGTCAACTCCTGGGGTCTCAGAGCTGGGTGTGTCTGAACCAGGGGTCTCAGAGCTGGGTGTGTCTGAACCTGGTGTATCAGAGCTGGGTGTATCTACACCTGGTATCTCAGAGCTGGGTGTGTCCACACCTGGTGTGTCAGAGCTGGGTGTGTCTACACCTGGTGTCTCAGAGCTGGATATGTCTGAACATGGCGTCTCGGAGCTGGGTGTGTCTACACCTGATGTCTCCGAGCTGGATGTGTCTGAACCTGGTGTCTCTGAGCTGGCTGTGTCTGAACATGGCGTCTCAGAGCTGGGTGTGTCTGAACATGGCGTCTCGGAGCTGGGTGTGTCTACACCTGGTGTCTCAGAGCTGGGTGTGTCCACATCTGATGTCTCAGAGCTGGGTGTGTCTGAACCTGGTGTCTCAGAGCTGGGTGTGTCTGAACCTGGTGTCTCAGAGCTGGGTGTGTCTACACATGGAGTCTCAGTGCTGGGTGTGTCTGCACCTGGTGTCTCAGAGGTGGGTGTGTCTACACTTGGTGTCTCAGAGCAGGGTGTGTCTGAACCTGGTGTCTCAGAGCTGGGTGTGTCTACACCTGGTGTCTCAGAGCTGGGTGTGTCTGAACCTGGTGTCTCAGAGCTGGGTGTGTCTGAACCTCGTGTTTCAGAGCTGGGTGTGTCCGCACCTGGTGTCACAGAGCTGGGTGTGTCTGATCATGGTGTCTCATAGCTGGTTGTGTCTATGCCTGGTGTCTCAGAGCTGGGTGTGTCTGAACATGGTGTCTCGTAGCTGGGTGTGTCTACGCCTGGTGTCACCGAGCTGGATGTGTCTGAACCTGGTGTCTCAGAGCTGTGTGCTTCTACACCTGGAGTCTCAGAGCTGGGTGTGTCTACACGTGGCGTCTCAGAGCTGGGTGTGACTGAACATGGCGTCTCAGAGCTGGGTGTGTCTACACCTGGTGTCTCAGAGCTGGGTGTGTCTGAACCTGGTGTCTCTGAGCTGGCTGTGTCTGAACATGGCGTCTCAGAGCTGGGTGTGTCTACACCTGGTGTCTCAGAGCTGGGTGTGTATGAACATGGTGTCTCAGTGCTGGGTGTGTCTACACCTTGTGTCTCAGAGCTGGGTGTGGCTGAACAGGGCGTCTCAGAGCTGGGTGTGTCTACACCTGGTGTCTCAGAGCTAGGTGTGTCTACACATAGAGTCTCAAAGCTGGATATGTCTACACCTG
The DNA here is from genome assembly GCF_030144855.1 of Hypanus sabinus. Lineage (NCBI taxonomy): Eukaryota > Metazoa > Chordata > Chondrichthyes > Myliobatiformes > Dasyatidae > Hypanus > Hypanus sabinus. The sequence continues at coordinate 7,567,878 of NC_082733.1, forward strand.
GTGTCTCAACAGCTGGGTGTGTCTGAACATGGTGTCTCAGAGCTGGGACTGTCTGAACATGGCGTCTCGTAGCTCAGTGTGTCTACACCTGGTGTCTCAGAGCTGGGTGTGTCTATACCTGGTGTCTCAGAGCTGGGTTTGTCTGAACATTGCGTCTCAGAGCTGGGTGTGTCTACGCCTGGTGTCTCAGAGCTGGGTGTGTCTGAACATGGTGTCTCGGAGCTGGGTGTGTCTACGCCTGGTGTCTCCGAGCTGGATGTGTCTGAACCTGGTGTCTCAGAGCTGGGTTTCTCTGAACCTGGTGTCTCAGATCTGGGTGAGTCTGCACCTGGTGTCTCAGAGCTGGGTGTGTCCACATCTGATGTCTCAGAGCTGGGTGTGTCCGAACATGGCGTCCTAGATCTGGGTGTGTCTACACCTGGCGTCTCAGAGCTGGGTGTGTCTACACCTTGTGTCTCAGAGCTGGGTGTGTCTACACCTAGTGTCTCAGAGCTGGGTGTGTCTACACCTAGTGTCTCAGAGCTGGGTGTGTGTGAACATGGCATCTCAGAGCTGGGTGTGTCTACAGATGGTGTCTCAGTGCTGGGTGTGTCTACACCTTGTGTCTCAGAGCTGGGTGTGTCTACACCTGGTGTCTCAGAGGTGGGTGAGTCCGCACCTGATGTCTCAGAGCTGGGTGTGCCCACACCTGGTGTCACAGAGCTGGGTGTGTCTTCACCTGGTGTCTCAGAGCTGGGTGTGTCTGAACCTGGGGTCTCAGAGCTGGGTGTGTCTGAACCTGGTGTCTCAGAACTGGGTGTATCTACACCTGGTGTCTCAGAGCTGGGTGTGTCTACACGTGGCGTCACAGAGCTGGGTGTGACTGAACATGACGTCTCAGAGCTGGGTGTTTCTGAACATGGCATCTCAGAGCTGGGTGTGTCTACACCTGGTGTCTCAGAGCTGGGCGTGTCTGAACCTGGTGTCTCTGAGCTGGGTGTGTCTGAACATGGCGTCTCAGAGCTGGGTGTATCTACACATGGAGTCTCAGAGCTGGGTGTGTCTACACCTGGTGTCTCAGAGCTAGGTGTGTCTGCACATGGAGTCTCAAAGCTGGATGTGTCTACTCCTGGTGTCTCAAGAGCTGCGTGTGTCTGAACATGGTGTCTCAGAGCTGGGTCTGTCTGAACATGGCGTCTCGGAGCTGAGTGTGTCTACACCTGGTGTCTCAGAGCTGGGTGTGTCTATACCTGGTGTCTCAGAGCTGGGTGTGTCTGAACATGGTGTCTCGGAGCTGGGTGTCTCTACGCCAGGTGTCTCTGAGCTGGATGTGTCTGAACCTGGTGTCTCAGAGCTGGGTGTGTGTGAACATGGCGTCTCAGAGCTGGGTGTGTCTGAACATGGCGTCTCAGAGCTGGGTGTGTCTACACATGGTGTCTCAGTGCTGGGTGTGTCTGAACCTGGTGTCTCTGAGCTGGCTGTGTCTGAACATGGCGTCTCAGAGCTGGGAGTGTCTACACCTTGTGTCTCAGAGCTGGGTGTGGCTGAACATGGCGTCTCGTAGCTCAGTGTGTCTACACCTGGTGTCTCAGAGCTGGGTGTGTCTATACCTGGTGTCTCAGAGCTGGGTTTGTCTGAACATGGTGTCTCGGAGCTGGGTGTGTCTACGCCTGGTGTCTCCGAGCTGGATGTGTCTGAACCTGGTGTCTCAGAGCTGGGTGCGTCTACACCTGGTGTCTTAGAGCTGGGTGTGTCTTTACCTGGTGTCTCAGAGCTGGGTTTGTCTGAACCTGGTGTCTCAGATCTGGGTGTGTCTGCACCTGGTGTCTCAGAGCTGGGTGTGTCTATTCCTGGTGTCTCAGAGCTGGGTGTGTCCGAACATGGCGTCCTAGATCTGGGTGTGTCTACACCTGGCGTCTCAGAGCTGGGTGTGTTTACACCTGGTGTCTCAGAGCTGGGTGTGTATGAACATGGTGTCTCAGTGCTGGGTGTGTCTACACCTTGTGTCTCAGAGCTGGGTGTGTCTACACCTGGTGTCTCAGAGCTAGGTGTGTCTACACCTAGTGTCTCAGAGCTGGGTGTGTGTGAACATGGCATCTCAGAGCTGGGTGTGTCTACAGATGGTGTCTCAGTGCTGGGTGTGTCCGCACCTGATGTCTCAGAGCTGGGTGTGCCCACACCTGGTGTCACAGAGCTGGGTGTGTCTTCACCTGGTGTCTCAGAGCTGGGTGTGTCTGAACCTGGGGTCTCAGAGCTGGGTGTGTCTGAACCTGGTGTCTCAGAGCTGGGTGTATCTACACCTGGTATCTCAGAGCTGGGTGAGTCTACACGTGGCGTCACAGAGCTGGGTGTGACTGAACATGGCGTCTCAGAGCTGGGTGTTTCTGAACATGGCGTCTCAGAGTGGGTGTGTCTACACCTGGTGTCTCAGAGCTGGGTGTGTCTGCACCTGGTGTATCAAGACCTGGGTGTGTATGAACATGGCGTCTCAGAGCTGGGTGTGTCTACACCTGGTGTCTCAGAGCTGGGTGTGTCTACACGTGGCGTCTCAGAGCTGGGTGTGACTGAACATGGCGTCTCAGAGCTGGGTGTGTCTGAACATGGCATCTCAGAGTTTGGTGTGTCTACACCTGGTGTCTCAGAGCTGGGCGTGTCTGAACCTGGTGTCTCAGAGCTGGGTGTGTCTGAACATGGCGTCTCAGAGCTGGGTGTGTCTACGCCTGGTGTCTCAGAGCTGGGTGTGTCTGAACATGGTGTCTCGGAGCTGGGTGTGTCTACGCCTGGTCTCTCCGAGCTGGATGTGTCTGAACCTGGTGTCTCAGAGCTGGGTGTGTCTACACCTGGTGTCTCAGAGCTGGGTGTGTGTGAACATGGCATCTCAGAGCTGGGTGCTTCTGAACATGGCATCTCAGAGCTGGGTGCTTCTGAACATGGCATCTCAGAGCTGGGTGTGTCTACACCTGGTGTCTCAGAGCTGGGCGTGTCTGAACCTGGTGTCTCTGAGCTGGGTGTGTCTGAACATGGCGTCTCAGAGCTGGGAGTGTCTACACCTTGTGTCTCAGAGCTGGGTGTGGCTGAACAGGGCTTCTCAGAGCTGGGTGTGTCTACACATGGAGTCTCAGAGCTGGGTGTGTCTACACCTGGTGTCTCAGAGCTAGGTGTGTCTGCACATGGAGTCTCAAAGCTGGATGTGTCTACTCCTGGTGTCTCAAGAGCTGGGTGTGTCTGAACATGGTGTCTCAGAGCTTGGTCTGTCTGAACATGGCGTCTCGGAGCTGAGTGTGTCTACACCTGGTGTCTCAGAGCTGGGTGTGTCTATACCTGGTGTCTCAGAGCTGGGTGTGTCTGAACATGGCGTCTCAGAGCTGGGTGTGTCTACGCCTGGTGGCTCAGAGCTGGGTGTGTCTGAACATGGTGTCTCGGAGCTGGGTGTCTCTACGCCTGGTGTCTCCGAGCTGGATGTGTCTGAACCTGGTGTCTCAGAGCTGGGTGTGTGTGAACATGGCGTCTCAGAGCTGGGTGTGTCTACACATGGTGTCTCAGTGCTGGGTGTGTCTGAACCTGGTGTCTCTGAGCTGGCTGTGTCTGAACATGGCGTCTCAGAGCTGGGAGTGTCTACACCTTGTGTCTCAGAGCTGGGTGTGGCTGAACATGGCGTCTCGTAGCTCAGTGTGTCTACACCTGGTGTCTCAGAGCTGGGTGTGTCTATACCTGGTGTCTCAGAGCTGGGTTTCTCTGAACATTGCGTCTCAGAGCTGGGTGTGTCTACGCCTGGTGTCTCAGAGCTGGGTGTGTCTGAACATGGTGTCTCGGAGCTGGGTGTGTCTACGCCTGGTGTCTCCGAGCTGGATGTGTCTGAACCTGGTGTCTCAGAGCTGGGTGCGTTTACACCTGGTGTCTTAGAGCTGGGTGTGTCTTTACCTGGTGTCTCAGAGCTGGGTTTGTCTGAACCTGGTGTCTCAGATCTGGGTGTGTCTACACCTGGTGTCTCAGAGCTGGGTGTGTCTATACCTGGTGTCTCAGAGCTGGGTTTCTCTGAACATTGCGTCTCAGAGCTGGGTGTGTCTACGCCTGGTGTCTCAGAGCTGGGTGTGTCTGAACATGGTGTCTCGGAGCTGGGTGTGTCTACGCCTGGTGTCTCCGAGCTGGATGTGTCTGAACCTGGTGTCTCAGAGCTGGGTGCGTTTACACCTGGTGTCTTAGAGCTGGGTGTGTCTTTACCTGGTGTCTCAGAGCTGGGTTTGTCTGAACCTGGTGTCTCAGATCTGGGTGTGTCTGCACATGGTGTCTCAGAGCTGGGTGTGTCTATTCCTGGTGTCTCAGAGCTGGGTGTGTCCGAACATGGCGTCCTAGATCTGGGTGTGTCTACACCTGGCGTCTCAGAGCTGGGTGTGTCTACACCTGGTGTCTCAGAGCTGGGTGTGTATGAACATGGTGTCTCAGTGCTGGGTGTGTCTACACCTTGTGTCTCAGAGCTGGGTGTGTCTACACCTGGTGTCTCAGAGCTAGGTGTGTCTACACCTAGTGTCTCAGAGCTGGGTGTGTGTGAACATGGCATCTCAGAGGTGGGTGTGTCTACAGATGGTGTCTCAGTGCTGGGTGTGTCTACACCTTGTGTCACAGAGCTGGGTGTGTCTACACCTGGTGTCTCAGAGGTGGGTGAGTCCGCACCTGATGTCTCAGAGCTGGGTGTGCCCACACCTGGTGTCACAGAGCTGGGTGTGTCTTCACCTGGTGTCTCAGAGCTGGGTGTGTCTGAACCTGGGGTCTCAGAGCTGGGTGTGTCTGAACCTGGTGTCTCAGAGCTGGGTGTGTCTACACCTGGTGTCTCAGAGCTGGGTGTGTCTACACATGGCGTCACAGAGCTGGGTGTGACTGAACATGGAGTCTCAGAGCTGGGTGTTTCTGAACATGGCATCTCAGAGCTGGGTGTGTCTACACCTGGTGTCTCAGAGCTGGGCGTGTCTGAACCTGGTGTCTATGAGCTGGGTGTGTCTGAACATGGCGTCTCAGAGCTGGGAGTGTCAACACCTTGTGTCTCAGAGCTGGGTGTGGGTGAACAGGGCGTCTCAGAGCTGGGTGTGTCTACACATGGAGTCTCAGAGCTGGGTGTGTCTACACCTGGTGTCTCAGAGCTAGGTGTGTCTGCACATGGAGTCTCAAAGCTGGATGTGTCTACTCCTGGTGTCTCAAGAGCTGGGTGTGTCTGAACATGGTGTCTCAGAGCTGAGTCTGTCTGAACATGGCGTCTCGGAGCTGAGTGTGTCTACACCTGGTGTCTCAGAGCTGGGTGTGTCTATACCTGGTGTCTCAGAGCTGGGTGTGTCTGAACATGGCGTCTCAGAGCTGGGTGTGTCTACGCCTGGTGGCTCAGAGCTGGGTGTGTCTGAACATGGTGTCTCGGAGCTGGGTGTCTCTACGCCTGGTGTCTCCGAGCTGGATGTGTCTGAACCTGGTGTCTCAGAGCTGGGTGTGTGTGAACATGGCGTCTCAGAGCTGGGTGTGTCTGAACATGGCGTCTCAGAGCTGGGTGTGTCTACACATGGTGTCTCAGTGCTGGGTGTGTCTACACCTTGTGTCTCAGAGCTGGGTGTGTCTACACCTGGTGTCTCAGAGCTGGGTGTGTCTACACCTGGTGTCTCAGAGGTGGGTTAGTCCGCACCTGATGTCTCAGAGCTGGGTGTGTCTGAACCTGGGGTCTCAGAGCTGGGTGTGTCTGAACCTGGTGTCTCAGAGCTGGTTGTGTCCACACCTGGTGTCACAGAGCTGGGTGTGTCTTCACCTGGTGTCTCAGAGCTGGGTGTGTCTGCACCTGGAGTCTCAGAGCTGCGTGTGTCAACTCCTGGGGTCTCAGAGCTGGGTGTGTCTGAACCTGGGGTCTCAGAGCTGGGTGTGTCTGAACATGGCATCTCGGAGCTGGGTGTGTCTACACCTGATGTCTCAGACCTGGGTTTGTCTGAACCTGGTGTCTCTGAGCTGGGTGTGACAGAACATGGCGTATCAGAGCTGGGTGTGTCTACACCTGGTGTCTCAGAGCTGGGTTTGTCTGAACCTGGTGTCTCAGAGCTGGGTGTGTCTGAACCTGGTGTCTCAGAGCTGGGTGTGTCTACACATGGTGTCTCAGTGCTTGGTGTGTCTGAACATGGCTTCTCAGAGTGGGTGTGTCTACACATGGTGTCTCAGAGCTGGGTGTGTCTGCACCTGGTGTATCAAGACCTGGGTGTGTATGAACATGGCGTCTCAGAGCTGGGTGTGTCTACACCTGGTGTCTCAGAGCTGGGTGTGTCTACACGTGGCGTCTCAGAGCTGGGTGTGACTGAACATGGCGTCTCAGAGCTGGGTGTGTCTGAACATGGCATCTCAGAGCTCGGTGTGTCTACACCTGGTGTCTCAGAGCTGGGCGTGTCTGAACCTGGTGTCTCAGAGCTGGGTGTGTCTGAACATGGCGTCTCAGAGCTGGGTGTGTCTACGCCTGGTGTCTCAGAGCTGGGTGTGTCTGAACATGGTGTCTCGGAGCTGGGTGTGTCTACGCCTGGTGTCTCCGAGCTGGATGTGTCTGAACCTGGTGTCTCAGAGCTGGGTGTGTCTACACCTGGTGTCTCAGAGCTGGGTGTGTCTGAACCTGGTGTCTCAGAGCTGGGTGTGTCTACACATGGTATCTCAGTGCTTGGTGTGTCTGAACATGGCGTCTCAGAGTGGGTGTGTCTACACCTGGTGTCTCAGAGCTGGGTGTGTCTGCACCTGGTGTATCAAGACCTGGGTGTGTATGAACATGGCGTCTCAGAGCTGGGTGTGTCTACACCTGGTGTCTCAGAGCTGGGTGTGTCTACACGTGGCGTCTCAGAGCTGGGTGTGACTGAGCATGGCGTCTCAGAGCTGGGTGTGTCTGAACATGGCATCTCAGAGCTCGGTGTGTCTACACCTGGTGTCTCAGAGCTGGGCGTGTCTGAACCTGGTGTCTCAGAGCTGGGTGTGTCTGAACATGGCGTCTCAGAGCTCGGTGTGTCTACGCCTGGTGTCTCAGAGCTGGGTGTGTCTACACCTGGTGTCTCAGAGCTGGGTGTGTCTACACGTGGCGTCTCAGAGCTGGGTGTGACTGAACATGGCGTCTCAGAGCTGGGTGTGTCTGAACATGGCATCTCAGAACTCGGTGTGTCTACACCTGGTGTCTCAGAGCTGGGCGTGTCTGAATCTGGTGTCTCAGAGCTGGGTGTGTCTGAACATGGCGTCTCAGAGCTGGGTGTGTCTACGCCTGGTGTCTCAGAGCTGGGTGTGTCTGAACATGGTGTCTCGGAGCTGGGTGTGTCTACGCCTGGTGTCTCCGAGCTGGATGTGTCTGAACCTGGTGTCTCAGAGCTGGGTGTGTCTACGCCTGGTGGCTCAGAGCTGGGTGTGTCTGAACATGGTGTTTCGGAGCTGGGTGTCTCTACGCCTGGTGTCTCCGAGCTGGATGTGTCTGAACCTGGTGTCTCAGAGCTGGGTGTGTGTGAACATGGCGTCTCAGAGCTGGGTGTGTCTGAACATGGCGTCTCAGAGCTGGGTGTGTCTACACATGGTGTCTCAGTGCTGGGTGTGTCTACACCTTGTGTCTCAGAGCTGGGTGTGTCTACACCTGGTGTCTCAGAGCTGGGTGTGTCTACACCTGGTGTCTCAGAGGTGGGTGAGTCCGCACCTGATGTCTCAGAGCTGGGTGTGTCTACACCTGGTGTCTCAGAGCTGGGTGTGTCTGAACATGGCGTCTCAGAGCTGGGTGTGTCTACACCTGGTGTCTCAGAGCTGGGTGTGTCTGAACCTGGTGTCTCAGAGCTTGGTGTGTCTCAGAGTGGGTGTGTCTACACCTGGTGTCTCAGAGCTGGGTGTGTCTGAACATAGCGTCTCAGAGCTGGGTGTGTCTACACCTGGTGTCTCAGAGCTGGGTGTGTCCACATCTGATGTCTCAGAGCTGGGTGTGTCTGAACCTGGTGTCTCAGAGCTGGGTGTGTCTGAACCTGGTGTCTCAGAGCTGGGTGTGTCTACACATGGTGTCTCAGTGCTTGGTGTGTCTGAACATGGCGTCTCAGAGTGGGTGTGTCTACACCTGGTGTCTCAGAGCTGGGTGTGTCTGCACCTGGTGTATCAAGACCTGGGTGTGTATGAACATGGCGTCTCAGAGCTGGGTGTGTCTACACCTGGTTTCTCAGAGCTGGGTGTGTCTACACGTGGCGTCTCAGAGCTTGGTGTGTCTACATCTGGTGTCTCAGAGTGGGTGTGTCTACACCTGGTGTCTCAGAGCTGGGTGTGTCTGAACATAGCGTCTCAGAGCTGGGTGTGTCTACACCTGGTGTCTCAGAGCTGGGTGTGTCCACATCTGATGTCTCAGAGCAGGGTGTGTCTGAACCTGGTGTCTCAGAGCTGGGTGTGTCTGAACCTGGTGTCTCAGAGCTGGTTGTGTCTACACATGGTATCTCAGTGCTTGGTGTGTCTGAACATGGCGTCTCAGAGTGGGTGTGTCTACACCTGGTGTCTCAGAGCTGGGTGTGTCTGCACCTGGTGTATCAAGACCTGGGTGTGTATGAACATGGCGTCTCAGAGCTGGGTGTGTCTACACCTGGTGTCTCAGAGCTGGGTGTGTCTACACGTGGCGTCTCAGAGCTGGGTGTGACTGAACATGGCGTCTCAGAGTGGGTGTGTCTACACCTGGTGTCTCAGAGCTGGGTGTGTCTGCACCTGGTGTATCAAGACCTGGGTGTGTCTACACATGGTGTCTCAGTGCTTGGTGTGTCTGAACATGGCGTCTCAGAGCTGGGTGTGTCTGCACCTGGTGTATCAAGACCTGGGTGTGTATGAACATGGCGTCTCAGAGCTGGGTGTGTCTACACCTGGTGTCTCAGAGCTGGGTGTGTATGAACATGGCGTCTCAGAGCTGGGTGTGTCTACACGTGGCGTCTCAGAGCTGGGTGTGTCTGAAACTGGTGTCTCAGAGCTTGGTGTGTCTACATCTGGTGTCTCAGAGTGGGTGTGTCTACACCTGGTGTCTCAGAGCTGGGAGTGTCTGAACATAGCGTCTCAGAGCTGGGTGTGTCTACACCTGGTGTCTCAGAGCTGGGTGTGTCCACATCTGATGTCTCAGAGCTGGGTGTGTCTGAACCTGGTGTCTCAGAGCTGGGTGTGTCTGAACCTGGTGTCTCAGAGCTGGGTGTGTCTACACATGGTATCTCAGTGCTTGGTGTGTCTGAACATGGCGTCTCAGAGTGGGTGTGTCTACACCTGGTGACTCAGAGCTGGGTGTGTCTGCACCTGGTGTATCAAGACCTGGGTGTGTATGAACATGGCGTCTCAGAGCTGGGTGTGTCTACACCTGGTGTCTCAGAGCTCGGTGTGTCTACACGTGGCGTCTCAGAGCTGGGTGTGACTGAGCATGGCGTCTCAGAGCTGGGTGTGTCTGAACATGGCATCTCAGAGCTCGGTGTGTCTACACCTGGTGTCTCAGAGCTGGGCGTGTCTGAACCAGGTGTCTCAGAGCTGGGTGTGTCTGAACATGGCGTCTCAGAGCTCGGTGTGTCTACGCCTGGTGTCTCAGAGCTGGGTGTGTCTACACCTGGTGTCTCAGAGCTGGGTGTGTCTACACGTGGCGTCTCAGAGCTGGGTGTGACTGAACATGGCGTCTCAGAGCTGGGTGTGTCTGAACATGGCATCTCAGAACTCGGTGTGTCTACACCTGGTGTCTCAGAGCTGGGCGTGTCTGAATCTGGTGTCTCAGAGCTGGGTGTGTCTGAACATGGCGTCTCAGAGCTGGGTGTGTCTACGCCTGGTGTCTCAGAGCTGGGTGTGTCTGAACATGGTGTCTCGGAGCTGGGTGTGTCTACGCCTGGTGTCTCCGAGCTGGATGTGTCTGAACCTGGTGTCTCAGAGCTGGGTGTGTCTACGCCTGGTGGCTCAGAGCTGGGTGTGTCTGAACATGGTGTTTCGGAGCTGGGTGTCTCTACGCCTGGTGTCTCCGAGCTGGATGTGTCTGAACCTGGTGTCTCAGAGCTGGGTGTGTGTGAACATGGCGTCTCAGAGCTGGGTGTGTCTGAACATGGCGTCTCAGAGCTGGGTGTGTCTACACATGGTGTCTCAGTGCTGGGTGTGTCTACACCTTGTGTCTCAGAGCTGGGTGTGTCTACACCTGGTGTCTCAGAGCTGGGTGTGTCTACACCTGGTGTCTCAGAGGTGGGTGAGTCCGCACCTGATGTCTCAGAGCTGGGTGTGTCTACACCTGGTGTCTCAGAGCTGGGTGTGTCTGAACATGGCGTCTCAGAGCTGGGTGTGTCTACACCTGGTGTCTCAGAGCTGGGTGTGTCTGAACCTGGTGTCTCAGAGCTTGGTGTGTCTCAGAGTGGGTGTGTCTACACCTGGTGTCTCAGAGCTGGGTGTGTCTGAACATAGCGTCTCAGAGCTGGGTGTGTCTACACCTGGTGTCTCAGAGCTGGGTGTGTCCACATCTGATGTCTCAGAGCTGGGTGTGTCTGAACCTGGTGTCTCAGAGCTGCGTGTGTCTGAACCTGGTGTCTCAGAGCTGGGTGTGTCTACACATGGTGTCTCAGTGCTTGGTGTGTCTGAACATGGCGTCTCAGAGTGGGTGTGTCTACACCTGGTGTCTCAGAGCTGGGTGTGTCTACACCTGGTGTCTCAGAGGTGGGTGAGTCCGCACCTGATGTCTCAGAGCTGGGTGTGTCTACACCTGGTGTCTCAGAGCTGGGTGTGTCTGAACATGGCATCTCAGAGCTCGGTGTGTCTACACCTGGTGTCTCAGAGCTGGGCGTGTCTGAATCTGGTGTCTCAGAGCTGGGTGTGTCTGAACATGGCGTCTCAGAGCTGGGTGTGTCTACGCCTGGTGTCTCAGAGCTGGGTGTGTCTGAACATGGTGTCTCGGAGCTGGGTGTGTCTACGCCTGGTGTCTCCGAGCTGGATGTGTCTGAACCTGGTGTCTCAGAGCTGGGTGTGTCTACACCTGGTGTCTCAGAGCTGGGTGTGTGTGAACATGGCGTCTCAGAGCTGGGTGTGTCTGAACATGGCGTCTCAGAGCTGGGTGTGTCTACACCTGGTGTCTCAGAGCTGGGTGTGTGTGAACATGGCGTCTCAGAGCTGGGTGTGTCTGAACATGGTGTCTCGGAGCTGGGTGTGTCTACGCCTGGTGTCTCCGAGCTGGATGTGTCTACACCTGGTGTCTCAGAGCTGGGTGTGTCTACACATGGTGTCTCAGTGCTGGGTGTGTCTACACCTTGTGTCTCAGAGCTGGGTGTGTCTACACCTGGTGTCTCAGAGCTGGGTGTGTCTACACCTGGTGTCTCAGAGGTGGGTGAGTCCGCACCTGATGTCTCAGAGCTGGGTGTGTCCACACCTGGTGTCACAGAGCTGGGTGAGTCTGCACCTGGAGTCTCAGAGCTGGGTGTGTCTGAACCTGGTGTCTCAGAGCTGGGTGTATCTACACCTGGTATCTCAGAGCTGGGTGTGTCCACACCTGGTGTGTCAGAGCTGGGTGTGTCTACACCTGCTGTCTCAGAGCTGGGTATGTCTGAACATGGTGTCTCGGAGCTGGGTGTGTCTACACCTGATGTCTCAGACCTGGGTTTGTCTGAACCTGGTGTCTCTGAGCTGGGTGTGACAGAACATGGCATCTCAGAGCTGGGTGTGTCTACACCTGGTGTCTCAGAGCTGGGTATGTCTGAACATGGCGTCTCAGAGCTGGGTGTGTCTACACCTGGTGTCTCAGAGCTGGGTGTGTCTGAACCTGGTGTCTCAGAGCTTGGTGTGTCTACACCTGGTGTCTCAGAGTGGGTGTGTCTACACCTAGTGTCTCAGAGCTGGGTGTGTCTGAACATAGCGTCTCAGAGCTGGGTGTGTCTACACCTGGTGTCTCAGAGCTGGGTGTGTCTGAACCTGGTGTCTCAGAGCTGGGTGTGTCTGAACCTGGTGTCTCAGAGCTGGGTGTGTCTACACATGGTGTCTCAGTGCTTGGTGTGTCTGAACACGGCGTCTCAGAGCTGGGTGTGTCTGCACCTGGTGTATCAAGACCTGGGTGTGTATGAACATGGCGTCTCAGAGCTGGGTGTGTCTACACCTGGTGTCTCAGAGCTGGGTGTGTATGAACATGGCGTCTCAGAGCTGGGTGTGTCTACACGTGGCGTCTCAGAGCTGGGTGTGTCTGAACCTGGTGTCTCAGAGCTGGGTGTGTCTGAACCTGGTGTCTCAGAGCTTGGTGTGTCTACATCTGGTGTCTCAGAGTGGGTGTGTCTACACCTGGTGTCTCAGAGCTGGGTGTGTCTGAAATAGCGTCTCAGAGCTGGGTGTGTCTACACCTGGTGTCTCAGAGCTGGGTGTGTCCACATCTGATGTCTCAGAGCTGGGTGTGTCTGAACCTGGTGTCTCAGAGCTGGGTGTGTCTGAACCTGGTGTCTCAGAGCTGGGTGTGTCTACACATGGTATCTCAGTGCTTGGTGTGTCTGAACATGGCGTCTCAGAGTGGGTGTGTCTACACCTGGTGTCTCAGAGCTGGGTGTGTCTGCACCTGGTGTATCAAGACCTGGGTGTGTATGAACATGGCGTCTCAGAGCTGGGTGTGTCTACACCTGGTGTCTCAGAGCTGGGTGTGTCTACACGTGGCGTCTCAGAGCTGGGTGTGACTGAACATGGCGTCTCAGAGCTGGGTGTGTCTGAACCTGGTGTCTCAGAGCTGGGTGTGTCTGAACCTGGTGTCTCAGTGCTGGGTGTGTCTGAACATGGCGTCTCAGAGCTCGGTGTGTCTACGCCTGGTGTCTCAGAGCTGGGTGTGTCTACACCTGGTGTCTCAGAGCAGGGTGTGTCTACACGTGGCGTCTCAGAGCTGGGTGTGACTGAACATGGCGTCTCAGAGCTGGGTGTGTCTGAACATGGCATCTCAGAGCTCGGTGTGTCTACACCTGGTGTCTCAGAGCTGGGCGTGTCTGAATCTGGTGTATCAGAGCTGGGTGTGTCTGAACATGGCGTCTCAGAGCTGGGTGTGTCTACGCCTGGTGTCTCAGAGCTGGGTGTGTCTGAACATGGTGTCTCGGAGCTGGCTGTGTCTACGCCTGGTGTCTCCGAGCTGGATGTGTCTGAACCTGGTGTCTCAGAGCTGGGTGTGTCTACACCTGGTGTCTCAGAGCTGGGTGTGTGTGAACATGGCGTCTCAGAGCTGGGTGTGTCTGAACATGGCGTCTCAGAGCTGGGTGTGTCTACACCTGGTGTCTCAGAGCTGGGTGTGTGTGAACATGGCGTCTCAGAGCTGGGTGTGTCTGAACAAGGTGTCTCGGAGCTGGGTGTGTCTACGCCTGGTGTCTCCGAGCTGGATGTGTCTACACCTGGTGTCTCAGAGCTGGGTGTGTCTACACATGGTGTCTCAGTGCTGGGTGTGTCTACACCTTGTGTCTCAGAGCTGGGTGTGTCTACACCTGGTGTCTCAGAGCTGGGTGTGTCTACACCTGGTGTCTCAGAGGTGGGTGAGTCCGCACCTGATGTCTCAGAGCTGGGTGTGTCCACACCTGGTGTCACAGAGCTGGGTGTGTCTGCACCTGGAGTCTCAGAGCTGGGTGTGTCTGAACCTGGTGTCTCAGAGCTGGGTGTATCTACACCTGGTATCTCAGAGCTGGGTGTGTCCACACCTGGTGTGTCAGAGCTGGGTGTGTCTACACCTGCTGTCTCAGAGCTGGGTATGTCTGAACATGGTGTCTCGGAGCTGGGTGTGTCTACACCTGATGTCTCAGACCTGGGTTTGTCTGAACCTGGTGTCTCTGAGCTGGGTGTGACAGAACATGGCGTCTCAGAGCTGGGTGTGTCTACACCTGATGTCTCAGACCTGGGTTTGTCTGAACCTGGTGTCTCTGAGCTGGGTGTGTCTGAACCTGGTGTCTCAGAGCTGGGTGTGTCTACACCTGGTGTCTCAGAGCTGGGTGTGTCTGAACATGGCGTCTCAGAGCTGGGTGTGTCTACACCTGGTGTCTCAGAGCTGGGTGTGTCTGAACCTGGTGTCTCAGAGCTGGGTGTGTCTGAACCTGGTGTCTCAGAGCTGGGTGTGTCTACACATGGTGTCTCAGTGCTTGGTGTGTCTGAACATGGCGTCTCAGAGTGGGTGTGTCTACACCTGGTGTCTCAGAGCTGGGTGTGTCTACACCTGGAGTCTCAGTGCTGGGTGTGTCTGATCCTGGTGTCTCAGAGCTGGGTGTGTCTACACCTGGTGTCTCAGAGCTGGGTGTGTCTGCACCTGGTGTATCAAGACCTGGGTGTGTATGAACATGGCATCTCAGAGCTGGGTGTGTCTACACCTGGTGTCTCAGAGCTGGGTGTGTCTACACGTGGCGTCTCAGAGCTGGGTGTGTCTGAACCTGGTGTCTCAGAGCTGGGTGTGTCTGAACCTGGTGTCTCAGAGCTTGGTGTGTCTACATCTGGTGTCTCAGAGTGGGTGTGTCTACACCTGGTGTCTCAGAGCTGGGTGTGTCTGAACATAGCGTCTCAGAGCTGGGTGTGTCTGAACATAGCGTCTCAGAGCTGGGTGTGTCTACACCTGGTGTCTCAGAGCTGGGTGTGTCCACATCTGATGTCTCAGAGCTGGGTGTGTCTGAACCTGGTGTCTCAGAGCTGGGTGTGTCTGAACCTGGTGTCTCAGAGCTGGGTGTGTCTACACATGGTGTCTCAGTGCTTGGTGTGTCTGAACATGGCGTCTCAGAGTGGGTGTGTCTACACCTGATGTCTCAGAGCTGGGTGTGTCTGCACCTGGTGTATCAAGACCTGGGTGTGTATGAACATGGCGTCTCAGAGCTGGGTGTGTCTACACCTGGTGTCTCAGAGCTGGGTGTGTCTACACGTGGCGTCTCAGAGCTGGGTGTGTCTGAACATGGCATCTCAGAGCTCGGTGTGTCTACACCTGGTGTCTCAGAGCTGGGCGTGTCTGAACCTGGTGTCTCAGAGCTGGGTGTGTCTGAACATGGCGTCTCAGAGCTCGGTGTGTCTACGCCTAGTGTCTCAGAGCTGGGTGTGTCTGAACATGGTGTCTCGGAGCTGGGTGTGTCTACGCCTGGTGTATCCGAGCTGGATGTGTCTGAACCTGGTGTCTCAGAGCTGGGTGTGTCTACACCTGGTGTCTCAGAGCTGGGTGTGTGTGAACATGGCGTCTCAGAGCTGGGTGTGTCTGAACATGGCGTCTCAGAGCTGGGTGTGTCTACACCTGGTGTCTCAGAGCTGGGTGTGTGTGAACATGGCGTCTCAGAGCTGGGTGTGTCTGAACATGGTGTCTCGGAGCTGGGTGTGTCTACGCCTGGTGTCTCCGAGCTGGATGTGTCTACACCTGGTGTCTCTGAGCTGGGTGTGACAGAACATGGCGTCTCAGAGCTGGGTGTGTCTACACCTGGTGTCTCAGAGCTGGGTGTGTCTGAACATGGCGTCTCAGAGCTGGGTGTGTCTACACCTGGTGTCTCAGAGCTGGGTGTGTCTGAACCTGGTGTCTCAGAGCTTGGTGTGTCTACACCTGGTGTCTCAGAGTGGGGGTGTCTACACCTAGTGTCTCAGAGCTGGGTGTGTCTGAACATAGCGTCTCAGAGCTGGGTGTGTCTACACCTGGTGTCTCAGAGCTGGGTGTGTCTGAACCTGGTGTCTCAGAGCTGGGTGTGTCTGAACCTGGTGTCTCAGAGCTGGGTGTGTCTACACATGGTGTCTCAGTGCTTGGTGTGTCTGAACATGGCGTCTCAGAGTGGGTGTGTCTACACCTGGTGTCTCAGAGCTGGGTGTGTCTACACCTGGAGTCTCAGTGCTGGGTGTGTCTGAACCTGGTGTCTCAGAGCTGGGTGTGTCTACACCTGGTGTCTCAGAGCTGGGTGTGTCTGTACCTGGTGTATCAAGACCTGGGTGTGTATGAACATGGCGTCTCAGAGCTGGGTGTGTCTACACCTGGTGTCTCAGAGCTGGGTGTGTCTACACGTGGCGTCTCAGAGCTGGGTGTGACTGAACATGGCGTCTCAGAGCTGGGTGTGTCTAAATATGGCATCTCAGAGCTCGGTGTGTCTACCCCTGGTGTCTCAGAGCTGGGCGTGTCTGAACCTGGTGTCTCAGAGCTGGGTGTGTCTACACCTGGTGTCTCAGAGCTAGGTGTGTCTACACATGGAGTCTCAATGCTGGATGTGTCTGAACATGGCGTCTCAGAGCTGGGTATGTCTACACCTGGTGTCTCAGAGCTGGGTGTGTCTACACATGGTGTCTCAGTGCTGGGTGTGCCTACACCTTGTGTCTCAGAGCTGGGTGTGTGTGAACATGGCGTCTCAGAGCTGGCTGTGTCTGAACATGGTGTCTCGGAGCTGGGTGTGTCTACGCCTGGTGTCTCCGAGCTGGATGTGTCTACACCTGGTGTCTCAGAGCTGGGTGTGTCTACACATGGTGTCTCAGAGCTGGGTGTGTCTGAACCTGGTGTCTCAGAGCTGGGTGTGTCTACACATGGTATCTCAGTGCTTGGTGTGTCTGAACATGGCATCTCAGAGTGGGTGTGTCTACACCTGGTGTCTCAGAGCTGGGTGTGTCTGCACCTGGTGTATCAAGACCTGGGTGTGTATGAACATGGCGTCTCAGAGCTGGGTGTGTCTACACCTGGTGTCTCAGAGCTGGGCGTGTCTGAATCTGGTGTCTCAGAGCTGGGTGTGTCTGAACATGGCGTCTCAGAGCTGGGTGTGTCTACGCCTGGTGTCTCAGAGCTGGGTGTGTCTACACGTGGCGTCTCAGAGCTGGGTGTGACTGAACATGGCGTCTCAGAGCTGGGTGTGTCTGAACATGGCATCTCAGAACTCGGTGTGTCTACACCTGGTGTCTCAGAGCTGGGCGTGTCTGAATCTGGTGTCTCAGAGCTGGGTGTGTCTGAACATGGCGTCTCAGAGCTGGGTGTGTCTACACCTGGTGTCTCAGAGCTGGGTGTGTGTGAACATGGCGTCTCAGATCTGGGTGTGTCTGAACATGGTGTCTCGGAGCTGGGTGTGTCTACGCCTGGTGTCTCCGAGCTGGATGTGTCTACACCTGGTGTCTCAGAGCTGGGTGTGTCTACACATGGTGTCTCAGTGCTGGGTGTGTCTACACCTTGTGTCTCAGAGGTGGGTGTGTCCACACCTGGTGTCACAGAGCTGGGTGTGTCTGCACCTGGTGTCTCAGAGCTGGGTGTATCTACACCTGGTATCTCAGAGCTGGGTGTGTCCACACCTGGTGTGTCAGAGCTGGGTGTGTCTACACCTGCTGTCTCAGAGCTGGGTATGTCTGAACATGGTGTCTCGGAGCTGGGTGTGTCACAACCTGATGTCTCAGACCTGGGTTTGTCTGAACCTGGTGTCTCTGAGCTGGGTGTGACAGAACATGGTGTCTCAGAGCTGGGTGTGTCTGAACATGGTGTCTTGGAGCTGGGTGTGTCTACGCCTGGTGTCTCCGAGCTGGATGTGTCTACACCTGGTGTCTCAGAGCTGGGTGTGTCTACACATGGTGTCTCAGAGCTGGGTGTGTCTGAACCTGGTGTCTCAGAGCTGGGTGTGTCTACACATGGTATCTCAGTGCTTGGTGTGTCTGAACATGGCGTCTCAGAGTGGGTGTGTCTACACCTGGTGTCTCAGAGCTGGGTGTGTCTGCACCTGGTGTATCAAGACCTGGGTGTGTATGAACATGGCGTCTCAGAGCTGGGTGTGTCTACACCTGGTGTCTCAGAGCTGGGCGTGTCTGAATCTGGTGTCTCAGAGCTGGGTGTGTCTGAACATGGCGTCTCAGAGCTGGGTGTGTCTACGCCTGGTGTCTCAGAGCTGGGTGTGTCTGAACATGGTGTCTCGGAGCTGGGTGTGTCTACGCCTGGTGTCTCCGAGCTGGATGTGTCTGAACCTGGTGTCTCAGAGCTGGGTGTGTCTACACCTGGTGTCTCAGAGCTGGGTGTGTGTGAACATGGCGTCTCAGAGCTGGGTGTGTCTGAACATGGCGTCTCAGAGCTGGGTGTGTCTACACCTGGTGTCTCAGAGCTGGGTGTGTGTGAACATGGCGTCTCAGAGCTGGGTGTGTCTGAACATGGTGTCTCGGAGCTGGGTGTGTCTACGCCTGGTGTCTCCGAGCTGGATGTGTCTACACCTGGTGTCTCAGAGCTGGGTGTGTCTACACATGGTGTCTCAGTGCTGGGTGTGTCTACACCTTGTGTCTCAGAGCTGGGTGTGTCTACACCTGGTGTCTCAGAGCTGGGTGTGTCTACACCTGGTGTCTCAGAGGTGGGTGAGTCCGCACCTGATGTCTCAGAGCTGGGTGTGTCCACACCTGGTGTCACAGAGCTGGGTGTGTCTGCACCTGGAGTCTCAGAGCTGGGTGTGTCTGAACCTGGTGTCTCAGAGCTGGGTGTATCTACACCTGGTATCTCAGAGCTGGGTGTGTCCACACCTGGTGTGTCAGAGCTGGGTGTGTCTACACCTGCTGTCTCAGAGCTGGGTATGTCTGAACATGGTGTCTCGGAGCTGGGTGTGTCTACACCTGATGTCTCAGACCTGGGCGTGTCTGAATCTGGTGTCTCAGAGCTGGGTGTGTCTGAACATGGCGTCTCAGAGCTGGGTGTGTCTACGCCTGGTGTCTCAGAGCTGGGTGTGTCTGAACATG
This sequence comes from Hypanus sabinus, assembly GCF_030144855.1. NCBI lineage: Eukaryota > Metazoa > Chordata > Chondrichthyes > Myliobatiformes > Dasyatidae > Hypanus > Hypanus sabinus. Next base: position 7,586,478 of record NC_082733.1, read on the forward strand.
GTGTCTCGGAGCTGGGTGTGTCTACGCCTGGTGTCTCCGAGCTGGATGTGTCTGAACCTGGTGTCTCAGAGCTGGGTGTGTCTACGCCTGGTGGCTCAGAGCTGGGTGTGTCTGAACATGGTGTTTCGGAGCTGGGTGTCTCTACGCCTGGTGTCTCCGAGCTGGATGTGTCTGAACCTGGTGTCTCAGAGCTGGGTGTGTGTGAACATGGCGTCTCAGAGCTGGGTGTGTCTGAACATGGCGTCTCAGAGCTGGGTGTGTCTACACATGGTGTCTCAGTGCTGGGTGTGTCTACACCTTGTGTCTCAGAGCTGGGTGTGTCTACACCTGGTGTCTCAGAGCTGGGTGTGTCTACACCTGGTGTCTCAGAGGTGGGTGAGTCCGCACCTGATGTCTCAGAGCTGGGTGTGTCTACACCTGGTGTCTCAGAGCTGGGTGTGTCTGAACATGGCGTCTCAGAGCTGGGTGTGTCTACACCTGGTGTCTCAGAGCTGGGTGTGTCTGAACCTGGTGTCTCAGAGCTTGGTGTGTCTCAGAGTGGGTGTGTCTACACCTGGTGTCTCAGAGCTGGGTGTGTCTGAACATAGCGTCTCAGAGCTGGGTGTGTCTACACCTAGTGTCTCAGAGCTGGGTGTGTCCACATCTGATGTCTCAGAGCTGGGTGTGTCTGAACCTGGTGTCTCAGAGCTGGGTGTGTCTGAACCTGGTGTCTCAGAGCTGGGTGTGTCTACACATGGTGTCTCAGTGCTTGGTGTGTCTGAACATGGCGTCTCAGAGTGGGTGTGTCTACACCTGGTGTCTCAGAGCTGGGTGTGTCTGCACCTGGTGTATCAAGACCTGGGTGTGTATGAACATGGCGTCTCAGAGCTGGGTGTGTCTACACCTGGTGTCTCAGAGCTGGGTGTGTCTACACGTGGCGTCTCAGAGCTTGGTGTGTCTACATCTGGTGTCTCAGAGTGGGTGTGTCTACACCTGGTGTCTCAGAGCTGGGTGTGTCTGAACATAGCGTCTCAGAGCTGGGTGTGTCTACACCTGGTGTCTCAGAGCTGGGTGTGTCCACATCTGATGTCTCAGAGCAGGGTGTGTCTGAACCTGGTGTCTCAGAGCTGGGTGTGTCTGAACCTGGTGTCTCAGAGCTGGTTGTGTCTACACATGGTATCTCAGTGCTTGGTGTGTCTGAACATGGCGTCTCAGAGTGGGTGTGTCTACACCTGGTGTCTCAGAGCTGGGTGTGTCTGCACCTGGTGTATCAAGACCTGGGTGTGTATGAACATGGCGTCTCAGAGCTGGGTGTGTCTACACCTGGTGTCTCAGAGCTGGGTGTGTCTACACGTGGCGTCTCAGAGCTGGGTGTGACTGAACATGGCGTCTCAGAGTGGGTGTGTCTACACCTGGTGTCTCAGAGCTGGGTGTGTCTGCACCTGGTGTATCAAGACCTGGGTGTGTCTGAACCTGGTGTCTCAGAGCTGGGTGTGTCTACACATGGTGTCTCAGTGCTTGGTGTGTCTGAACATGGCGTCTCAGAGCTGGGTGTGTCTGCACCTGGTGTATCAAGACCTGGGTGTGTATGAACATGGCGTCTCAGAGCTGTGTGTGTCTACACCTGGTGTCTCAGAGCTGGGTGTGTCTACACGTGGCGTCTCAGAGCTGGGTGTGTCTGAACCTGGTGTCTCAGAGCTGGGTGTGTCTGAACCTGGTGTCTCAGAGCTTGGTGTGTCTACATCTGGTGTCTCAGAGTGGGTGTGTCTACACCTGGTGTCTCAGAGCTGGGAGTGTCTGAACATAGCGTCTCAGAGCTGGTGTGTCTACACCTGGTGTCTCAGAGCTGGGTGTGTCCACATCTGATGTCTCAGAGCTGGGTGTGTCTGAAGCTGGTGTCTCAGAGCTGGGTGTGTCTGAACCTGGTGTCTCAGAGCTGGGTGTGTCTACACATGGTATCTCAGTGCTTGGTGTGTCTGAACATGGCGTCTCAGAGTGGGTGTGTCTACACCTGGTGACTCAGAGCTGGGTGTGTCTGCACCTGGTGTATCAAGACCTGGGTGTGTATGAACATGGCGTCTCAGAGCTGGGTGTGTCTACACCTGGTGTCTCAGAGCTCGGTGTGTCTACACGTGGCGTCTCAGAGCTGGGTGTGACTGAGCATGGCGTCTCAGAGCTGGGTGTGTCTGAACATGGCATCTCAGAGCTCGGTGTGTCTACACCTGGTGTCTCAGAGCTGGGCGTGTCTGAACCTGGTGTCTCAGAGCTGGGTGTGTCTGAACATGGCGTCTCAGAGCTCGGTGTGTCTACGCCTGGTGTCTCAGAGCTGGGTGTGTCTACACCTGGTGTCTCAGAGCTGGGTGTGTCTACACGTGGCGTCTCAGAGCTGGGTGTGACTGAACATGGCGTCTCAGAGCTGGGTGTGTCTGAACATGGCATCTCAGAACTCGGTGTGTCTACACCTGGTGTCTCAGAGCTGGGCGTGTCTGAATCTGGTGTCTCAGAGCTGGGTGTGTCTGAACATGGCGTCTCAGAGCTGGGTGTGTCTACGCCTGGTGTCTCAGAGCTGGGTGTGTCTGAACATGGTGTCTCGGAGCTGGGTGTGTCTACGCCTGGTGTCTCCGAGCTGGATGTGTCTGAACCTGGTGTCTCAGAGCTGGGTGTGTCTACGCCTGGTGGCTCAGAGCTGGGTGTGTCTGAACATGGTGTTTCGGAGCTGGGTGTCTCTACGCCTGGTGTCTCCGAGCTGGATGTGTCTGAACCTGGTGTCTCAGAGCTGGGTGTGTGTGAACATGGCGTCTCAGAGCTGGGTGTGTCTGAACATGGCGTCTCAGAGCTGGGTGTGTCTACACATGGTGTCTCAGTGCTGGGTGTGTCTACACCTTGTGTCTCAGAGCTGGGTGTGTCTACACCTGGTGTCTCAGAGCTGGGTGTGTCTACACCTGGTGTCTCAGAGGTGGGTGAGTCCGCACCTGATGTCTCAGAGCTGGGTGTGTCTACACCTGGTGTCTCAGAGCTGGGTGTGTCTGAACATGGCGTCTCAGAGCTGGGTGTGTCTACACCTGGTGTCTCAGAGCTGGGTGTGTCTGAACCTGGTGTCTCAGAGCTTGGTGTGTCTCAGAGTGGGTGTGTCTACACCTGGTGTCTCAGAGCTGGGTGTGTCTGAACATAGCGTCTCAGAGCTGGGTGTGTCTACACCTGGTGTCTCAGAGCTGGGTGTGTCCACATCTGATGTCTCAGAGCTGGGTGTGTCTGAACCTGGTGTCTCAGAGCTGCGTGTGTCTGAACCTGGTGTCTCAGAGCTGGGTGTGTCTACACATGGTGTCTCAGTGCTTGGTGTGTCTGAACATGGCGTCTCAGAGTGGGTGTGTCTACACCTGGTGTCTCAGAGCTGGGTGTGTCTACACCTGGTGTCTCAGAGGTGGGTGAGTCCGCACCTGATGTCTCAGAGCTGGGTGTGTCTACACCTGGTGTCTCAGAGCTGGGTGTGTCTGAACATGGCATCTCAGAGCTCGGTGTGTCTACACCTGGTGTCTCAGAGCTGGGCGTGTCTGAATCTGGTGTCTCAGAGCTGGGTGTGTCTGAACATGGCGTCTCAGAGCTGGGTGTGTCTACGCCTGGTGTCTCAGAGCTGGGTGTGTCTGAACATGGTGTCTCGGAGCTGGGTGTGTCTACGCCTGGTGTCTCCGAGCTGGATGTGTCTGAACCTGGTGTCTCAGAGCTGGGTGTGTCTACACCTGGTGTCTCAGAGCTGGGTGTGTGTGAACATGGCGTCTCAGAGCTGGGTGTGTCTGAACATGGCGTCTCAGAGCTGGGTGTGTCTACACCTGGTGTCTCAGAGCTGGGTGTGTGTGAACATGGCGTCTCAGAGCTGGGTGTGTCTGAACATGGTGTCTCGGAGCTGGGTGTGTCTACGCCTGGTGTCTCCGAGCTGGATGTGTCTACACCTGGTGTCTCAGAGCTGGGTGTGTCTACACATGGTGTCTCAGTGCTGGGTGTGTCTACACCTTGAGTCTCAGAGCTGGGTGTGTCTACACCTGGTGTCTCAGAGCTGGGTGTGTCTACACCTGGTGTCTCAGAGGTGGGTGAGTCCGCACCTGATGTCTCAGAGCTGGGTGTGTCCACACCTGGTGTCACAGAGCTGGGTGTGTCTGCACCTGGAGTCTCAGAGCTGGGTGTGTCTGAACCTGGTGTCTCAGAGCTGGGTGTATCTACACCTGGTATCTCAGAGCTGGGTGTGTCCACACCTGGTGTGTCAGAGCTGGGTGTGTCTACACCTGCTGTCTCAGAGCTGGGTATGTCTGAACATGGTGTCTCGGAGCTGGGTGTGTCTACACCTGATGTCTCAGACCTGGGTTTGTCTGAACCTGGTGTCTCTGAGCTGGGTGTGACAGAACATGGCGTCTCAGAGCTGGGTGTGTCTACACCTGGTGTCTCAGAGCTGGGTATGTCTGAACATGGCGTCTCAGAGCTGGGTGTGTCTACACCTGGTGTCTCAGAGCTGGGTGTGTCTGAACCTGGTGTCTCAGAGCTTGGTGTGTCTACACCTGGTGTCTCAGAGTGGGTGTGTCTACACCTAGTGTCTCAGAGCTGGGTGTGTCTGAACATAGCGTCTCAGAGCTGGGTGTGTCTACACCTGGTGTCTCAGAGCTGGGTGTGTCTGAACCTGGTGTCTCAGAGCTGGGTGTGTCTGAACCTGGTGTCTCAGAGCTGGGTGTGTCTACACATGGTGTCTCAGTGCTTGGTGTGTCTGAACACGGCGTCTCAGAGCTGGGTGTGTCTGCACCTGGTGTATCAAGACCTGGGTGTGTATGAACATGGCGTCTCAGAGCTGGGTGTGTCTACACCTGGTGTCTCAGAGCTGGGTGTGTATGAACATGGCGTCTCAGAGCTGGGTGTGTCTACACGTGGCGTCTCAGAGCTGGGTGTGTCTGAACCTGGTGTCTCAGAGCTGGGTGTGTCTGAACCTGGTGTCTCAGAGCTTGGTGTGTCTACATCTGGTGTCTCAGAGTGGGTGTGTCTACACCTGGTGTCTCAGAGCTGGGTGTGTCTGAAATAGCGTCTCAGAGCTGGGTGTGTCTACACCTGGTGTCTCAGAGCTGGGTGTGTCCACATCTGATGTCTCAGAGCTGGGTGTGTCTGAACCTGGTGTCTCAGAGCTGGGTGTGTCTGAACCTGGTGTCTCAGAGCTGGGTGTGTCTACACATGGTATCTCAGTGCTTGGTGTGTCTGAACATGGCGTCTCAGAGTGGGTGTGTCTACACCTGGTGTCTCAGAGCTGGGTGTGTCTGCACCTGGTGTATCAAGACCTGGGTGTGTATGAACATGGCGTCTCAGAGCTGGGTGTGTCTACACCTGGTGTCTCAGAGCTGGGTGTGTCTACACGTGGCGTCTCAGAGCTGGGTGTGACTGAACATGGCGTCTCAGAGCTGGGTGTGTCTGAACCTGGTGTCTCAGAGCTGGGTGTGTCTGAACCTGGTGTCTCAGTGCTGGGTGTGTCTGAACATGGCGTCTCAGAGCTCGGTGTGTCTACGCCTGGTGTCTCAGAGCTGGGTGTGTCTACACCTGGTGTCTCAGAGCAGGGTGTGTCTGCACGTGGCGTCTCAGAGCTGGGTGTGACTGAACATGGCGTCTCAGAGCTGGGTGTGTCTGAACATGGCATCTCAGAGCTCGGTGTGTCTACACCTGGTGTCTCAGAGCTGGGCGTGTCTGAATCTGGTGTCTCAGAGCTGGGTGTGTCTGAACATGGCGTCTCAGAGCTGGGTGTGTCTACGCCTGGTGTCTCAGAGCTGGGTGTGTCTGAACATGGTGTCTCGGAGCTGGGTGTGTCTACGCCTGGTGTCTCCGAGCTGGATGTGTCTGAACCTGGTGTCTCAGAGCTGGGTGTGTCTACACCTGGTGTCTCAGAGCTGGGTGTGTGTGAACATGGCGTCTCAGAGCTGGGTGTGTCTGAACATGGCGTCTCAGAGCTGGGTGTGTCTACACCTGGTGTCTCAGAGCTGGGTGTGTGTGAACATGGCGTCTCAGAGCTGGGTGTGTCTGAACAAGGTGTCTCGGAGCTGGGTGTGTCTACGCCTGGTGTCTCCGAGCTGGATGTGTCTACACCTGGTGTCTCAGAGCTGGGTGTGTCTACACATGGTGTCTCAGTGCTGGGTGTGTCTACACCTTGTGTCTCAGAGCTGGGTGTGTCTACACCTGGTGTCTCAGAGCTGGGTGTGTCTACACCTGGTGTCTCAGAGGTGGGTGAGTCCGCACCTGATGTCTCAGAGCTGGGTGTGTCCACACCTGGTGTCACAGAGCTGGGTGTGTCTGCACCTGGAGTCTCAGAGCTGGGTGTGTCTGAACCTGGTGTCTCAGAGCTGGGTGTATCTACACCTGGTATCTCAGAGCTGGGTGTGTCCACACCTGGTGTGTCAGAGCTGGGTGTGTCTACACCTGCTGTCTCAGAGCTGGGTATGTCTGAACATGGTGTCTCGGAGCTGGGTGTGTCTACACCTGATGTCTCAGACCTGGGTTTGTCTGAACCTGGTGTCTCTGAGCTGGGTGTGACAGAACATGGCGTCTCAGAGCTGGGTGTGTCTACACCTGATGTCTCAGACCTGGGTTTGTCTGAACCTGGTGTCTCTGAGCTGGGTGTGTCTGAACCTGGTGTCTCAGAGCTGGGTGTGTCTACACCTGGTGTCTCAGAGCTGGGTGTGTCTGAACATGGCGTCTCAGAGCTGGGTGTGTCTACACCTGGTGTCTCAGAGCTGGGTGTGTCTGAACCTGGTGTCTCAGAGCTGGGTGTGTCTGAACCTGGTGTCTCAGAGCTGGGTGTGTCTACACATGGTGTCTCAGTGCTTGGTGTGTCTGAACATGGCGTCTCAGAGTGGGTGTGTCTACACCTGGTGTCTCAGAGCTGGGTGTGTCTACACCTGGAGTCTCTGTGCTGGGTGTGTCTGATCCTGGTGTCTCAGAGCTGGGTGTGTCTACACCTGGTGTCTCAGAGCTGGGTGTGTCTGCACCTGGTGTATCAAGACCTGGGTGTGTATGAACATGGCATCTCAGAGCTGGGTGTGTCTACACCTGGTGTCTCAGAGCTGGGTGTGTCTACACGTGGCGTCTCAGAGCTGGGTGTGTCTGAACCTGGTGTCTCAGAGCTGGGTGTGTCTGAACCTGGTGTCTCAGAGCTTGGTGTGTCTACATCTGGTGTCTCAGAGTGGGTGTGTCTACACCTGGTGTCTCAGAGCTGGGTGTGTCTGAACATAGCGTCTCAGAGCTGGGTGTGTCTGAACATAGCGTCTCAGAGCTGGGTGTGTCTACACCTGGTGTCTCAGAGCTGGGTGTGTCCACATCTGATGTCTCAGAGCTGGGTGTGTCTGAACCTGGTGTCTCAGAGCTGGGTGTGTCTGAACCTGGTGTCTCAGAGCTGGGTGTGTCTACACATGGTGTCTCAGTGCTTGGTGTGTCTGAACATGGCGTCTCAGAGTGGGTGTGTCTACACCTGATGTCTCAGAGCTGGGTGTGTCTGCACCTGGTGTATCAAGACCTGGGTGTGTATGAACATGGCGTCTCAGAGCTGGGTGTGTCTACACCTGGTGTCTCAGAGCTGGGTGTGTCTACACGTGGCGTCTCAGAGCTGGGTGTGTCTGAACATGGCATCTCAGAGCTCGGTGTGTCTACACCTGGTGTCTCAGAGCTGGGCTTGTCTGAACCTGGTGTCTCAGAGCTGGGTGTGTCTGAACATGGCGTCTCAGAGCTCGGTGTGTCTACGCCTGGTGTCTCAGAGCTGGGTGTGTCTGAACATGGTGTCTCGGAGCTGGGTGTGTCTACGCCTGGTGTATCCGAGCTGGATGTGTCTGAACCTGGTGTCTCAGAGCTGGGTGTGTCTACACCTGGTGTCTCAGAGCTGGGTGTGTGTGAACATGGCGTCTCAGAGCTGGGTGTGTCTGAACATGGCGTCTCAGAGCTGGGTGTGTCTACACCTGGTGTCTCAGAGCTGGGTGTGTGTGAACATGGCGTCTCAGAGCTGGGTGTGTCTGAACATGGTGTCTCGGAGCTGGGTGTGTCTACGCCTGGTGTCTCCGAGCTGGATGTGTCTACACCTGGTGTCTTTGAGCTGGGTGTGACAGAACATGGCGTCTCAGAGCTGGGTGTGTCTACACCTGGTGTCTCAGAGCTGGGTGTGTCTGAACATGGCGTCTCAGAGCTGCGTGTGTCTACACCTGGTGTCTCAGAGCTGGGTGTGTCTGAACCTGGTGTCTCAGAGCTTGGTGTGTCTACACCTGGTGTCTCAGAGTGGGGGTGTCTACACCTAGTGTCTCAGAGCTGGGTGTGTCTGAACATAGCGTCTCAGAGCTGGGTGTGTCTACACCTGGTGTCTCAGAGCTGGGTGTGTCTGAACCTGGTGTCTCAGAGCTGGGTGTGTCTGAACCTGGTGTCTCAGAGCTGGGTGTGTCTACACATGGTGTCTCAGTGCTTGGTGTGTCTGAACATGGCGTCTCAGAGTGGGTGTGTCTACACCTGGTGTCTCAGAGCTGGGTGTGTCTACACCTGGAGTCTCAGTGCTGGGTGTGTCTGAACCTGGTGTCTCAGAGCTGGGTGTGTCTACACCTGGTGTCTCAGAGCTGGGTGTGTCTGTACCTGGTGTATCAAGACCTGGGTGTGTATGAACATGGCGTCTCAGAGCTGGGTGTGTCTACACCTGGTGTCTCAGAGCTGGGTGTGTCTACACGTGGCGTCTCAGAGCTGGGTGTGACTGAACATGGCGTCTCAGAGCTGGGTGTGTCTAAATATGGCATCTCAGAGCTCGGTGTGTCTACCCCTGGTGTCTCAGAGCTGGGCGTGTCTGAACCTGGTGTCTCAGAGCTGGGTGTGTCTACACCTGGTGTCTCAGAGCTAGGTGTGTCTACACATGGAGTCTCAATGCTGGATGTGTCTGAACATGGCGTCTCAGAGCTGGGTATGTCTACACCTGGTGTCTCAGAGCTGGGTGTGTCTACACATGGTGTCTCAGTGCTGGGTGTGCCTACACCTTGTGTCTCAGAGCTGGGTGTGTGTGAACATGGCGTCTCAGAGCTGGCTGTGTCTGAACATGGTGTCTCGGAGCTGGGTGTGTCTACGCCTGGTGTCTCCGAGCTGGATGTGTCTACACCTGGTGTCTCAGAGCTGGGTGTGTCTACACATGGTGTCTCAGAGCTGGGTGTGTCTGAACCTGGTGTCTCAGAGCTGGGTGTGTCTACACATGGTATCTCAGTGCTTGGTGTGTCTGAACATGGCATCTCAGAGTGGGTGTGTCTACACCTGGTGTCTCAGAGCTGGGTGTGTCTGCACCTGGTGTATCAAGACCTGGGTGTGTATGAACATGGCGTCTCAGAGCTGGGTGTGTCTACACCTGGTGTCTCAGAGCTGGGCGTGTCTGAATCTGGTGTCTCAGAGCTGGGTGTGTCTGAACATGGCGTCTCAGAGCTGGGTGTGTCTACGCCTGGTGTCTCAGAGCTGGGTGTGTCTACACGTGGCGTCTCAGAGCTGGGTGTGACTGAACATGGCGTCTCAGAGCTGGGTGTGTCTGAACATGGCATCTCAGAACTCGGTGTGTCTACACCTGGTGTCTCAGAGCTGGGCGTGTCTGAATCTGGTGTCTCAGAGCTGGGTGTGTCTGAACATGGCGTCTCAGAGCTGGGTGTGTCTACACCTGGTGTCTCAGAGCTGGGTGTGTGTGAACATGGCGTCTCAGATCTGGGTGTGTCTGAACATGGTGTCTCGGAGCTGGGTGTGTCTACGCCTGGTGTCTCCGAGCTGGATGTGTCTACACCTGGTGTCTCAGAGCTGGGTGTGTCTACACATGGTGTCTCAGTGCTGGGTGTGTCTACACCTTGTGTCTCAGAGCTGGGTGTGTCTACACCTGGTGTCTCAGAGCTGGGTGTGTCTACACCTGGTGTCTCAGAGGTGGGTGAGTCCGCACCTGATGTCTCAGAGCTGGGTGTGTCCACACCTGGTGTCACAGAGCTGGGTGTGTCTGCACCTGGATTCTCAGAGCTGGGTGTGTCTGAACCTGGTGTCTCAGAGCTGGGTGTATCTACACCTGGTATCTCAGAGCTGGGTGTGTCCACACCTGGTGTGTCAGAGCTGGGTGTGTCACAACCTGATGTCTCAGACCTGGGTTTGTCTGAACCTGGTGTCTCTGAGCTGGGTGTGACAGAACATGGCGTCTCAGAGCTGGGTGTGTCTGAACATGGTGTCTTGGAGCTGGGTGTGTCTACGCCTGGTGTCTCCGAGCTGGATGTGTCTACACCTGGTGTCTCAGAGCTGGGTGTGTCTACACATGGTGTCTCAGAGCTGGGTGTGTCTGAACCTGGTGTCTCAGAGCTGGGTGTGTCTACACATGGTATCTCACTGCTTGGTGTGTCTGAACATGGCGTCTCAGAGTGGGTGTGTCTACACCTGGTGTCTCAGAGCTGGGTGTGTCTACACCTGGTGTCTCAGAGCTGGGCGTGTCTGAATCTGGTGTCTCAGAGCTGGGTGTGTCTGAACATGGCGTCTCAGAGCTGGGTGTGTCTACGCCTGGTGTCTCAGAGCTGGGTGTGTCTGAACATGGTGTCTCGGAGCTGGGTGTGTCTACGCCTGGTGTCTCCGAGCTGGATGTGTCTGAACCTGGTGTCTCAGAGCTGGGTGTGTCTACACCTGGTGTCTCAGAGCTGGGTGTGTGTGAACATGGCGTCTCAGAGCTGGGTGTGTCTGAACATGGCGTCTCAGAGCTGGGTGTGTCTACACCTGGTGTCTCAGAGCTGGGTGTGTGTGAACATGGCGTCTCAGAGTGGGTGTGTCTACACCTGATGTCTCAGAGCTGGGTGTGTCTGCACCTGGTGTATCAAGACCTGGGTGTGTATGAACATGGCGTCTCAGAGCTGGGTGTGTCTACACCTGGTGTCTCAGAGCTGGGTGTGTCTACACGTGGCGTCTCAGAGCTGGGTGTGTCTGAACATGGCATCTCAGAGCTCGGTGTGTCTACACCTGGTGTCTCAGAGCTGGGCTTGTCTGAACCTGGTGTCTCAGAGCTGGGTGTGTCTGAACATGGCGTCTCAGAGCTCGGTGTGTCTACGCCTGGTGTCTCAGAGCTGGGTGTGTCTGAACATGGTGTCTCGGAGCTGGGTGTGTCTACGCCTGGTGTATCCGAGCTGGATGTGTCTGAACCTGGTGTCTCAGAGCTGGGTGTGTCTACACCTGGTGTCTCAGAGCTGGGTGTGTGTGAACATGGCGTCTCAGAGCTGGGTGTGTCTGAACATGGCGTCTCAGAGCTGGGTGTGTCTACACCTGGTGTCTCAGAGCTGGGTGTGTGTGAACATGGCGTCTCAGAGCTGGGTGTGTCTGAACATGGTGTCTCGGAGCTGGGTGTGTCTACGCCTGGTGTCTCCGAGCTGGATGTGTCTACACCTGGTGTCTCTGAGCTGGGTGTGACAGAACATGGCGTCTCAGAGCTGGGTGTGTCTACACCTGGTGTCTCAGAGCTGGGTGTGTCTGAACATGGCGTCTCAGAGCTGCGTGTGTCTACACCTGGTGTCTCAGAGCTGGGTGTGTCTGAACCTGGTGTCTCAGAGCTTGGTGTGTCTACACCTGGTGTCTCAGAGTGGGGGTGTCTACACCTAGTGTCTCAGAGCTGGGTGTGTCTGAACATAGCGTCTCAGAGCTGGGTGTGTCTACACCTGGTGTCTCAGAGCTGGGTGTGTCTGAACCTGGTGTCTCAGAGCTGGGTGTGTCTGAACCTGGTGTCTCAGAGCTGGGTGTGTCTACACATGGTGTCTCAGTGCTTGGTGTGTCTGAACATGGCGTCTCAGAGTGGGTGTGTCTACACCTGGTGTCTCAGAGCTGGGTGTGTCTACACCTGGAGTCTCAGTGCTGGGTGTGTCTGAACCTGGTGTCTCAGAGCTGGGTGTGTCTACACCTGGTGTCTCAGAGCTGGGTGTGTCTGTACCTGGTGTATCAAGACCTGGGTGTGTATGAACATGGCGTCTCAGAGCTGGGTGTGTCTACACCTGGTGTCTCAGAGCTGGGTGTGTCTACACGTGGCGACTCAGAGCTGGGTGTGACTGAACATGGCGTCTCAGAGCTGGGTGTGTCTAAATATGGCATCTCAGAGCTCGGTGTGTCTACCCCTGGTGTCTCAGAGCTGGGCGTGTCTGAACCTGGTGTCTCAGAGCTGGGTGTGTCTACACCTGGTGTCTCAGAGCTAGGTGTGTCTACACATGGAGTCTCAATGCTGGATGTGTCTGAACATGGCGTCTCAGAGCTGGGTATGTCTACACCTGGTGTCTCAGAGCTGGGTGTGTCTACACATGGTGTCTCAGTGCTGGGTGTGCCTACACCTTGTGTCTCAGAGCTGGGTGTGTGTGAACATGGCGTCTCAGAGCTGGCTGTGTCTGAACATGGTGTCTCGGAGCTGGGTGTGACAGAACATGGCGTCTCAGAGCTGGGTGTGTCTGAACATGGTGTCTTGGAGCTGGGTGTGTCTACGCCTGGTGTCTCCGAGCTGGATGTGTCTACACCTGGTGTCTCAGAGCTGGGTGTGTCTACACATGGTGTCTCAGAGCTGGGTGTGTCTGAACCTGGTGTCTCAGAGCTGGGTGTGTCTACACATGGTATCTCAGTGCTTGGTGTGTCTGAACATGGCGTCTCAGAGTGGGTGTGTCTACACCTGGTGTCTCAGAGCTGGGTGTGTCTACACCTGGTGTCTCAGAGCTGGGCGTGTCTGAATCTGGTGTCTCAGAGCTGGGTGTGTCTGAACATGGCGTCTCAGAGCTGGGTGTGTCTACGCCTGGTGTCTCAGAGCTGGGTGTGTCTGAACATGGTGTCTCGGAGCTGGGTGTGTCTACGCCTGGTGTCTCCGAGCTGGATGTGTCTGAACCTGGTGTCTCAGAGCTGGGTGTGTCTACACCTGGTGTCTCAGAGCTGGGTGTGTGTGAACATGGCGTCTCAGAGCTGGGTGTGTCTGAACATGGCGTCTCAGAGCTGGGTGTGTCTACACCTGGTGTCTCAGAGCTGGGTGTGTGTGAACATGGCGTCTCAGAGCTGGGTGTGTCTGAACATGGTGTCTCGGAGCTGGGTGTGTCTACGCCTGGTGTCTCCGAGCTGGATGTGTCTACACCTGGTGTCTCAGAGCTGGGTGTGTCTACACATGGTGTCTCAGTGCTGGGTGTGTCTACACCTTGTGTCTCAGAGCTGGGTGTGTCTACACCTGGTGTCTCAGAGCTGGGTGTGTCTACACCTGGTGTCTCAGAGGTGGGTGAGTCCGCACCTGATGTCTCAGAGCTGGGTGTGTCCACACCTGGTGTCACAGAGCTGGGTGTGTCTGCACCTGGAGTCTCAGAGCTGGGTGTGTCTGAACCTGGTGTCTCAGAGCTGGGTGTATCTACACCTGGTATCTCAGAGCTGGGTGTGTCCACACCTGGTGTGTCAGAGCTGGGTGTGTCTACACCTGCTGTCTCAGAGCTGGGTATGTCTGAACATGGTGTCTCGGAGCTGGGTGTGTCTACACCTGATGTCTCAGACCGGGGTTTGTCTGAACCTGGTGTCTCTGAGCTGGGTGTGACAGAACATGGCGTCTCAGAGCTGGGTGTGTCTACACCTGATGTCTCAGACCTGGGTTTGTCTGAACCTGGTGTCTCTGAGCTGGGTGTGACAGAACAAGGCGTCTCAGAGCTGGGTGTGTCTACACCTGGTGTCTCAGAGCTGGGTGTGTCTGAACATGGCGTCTCAGAGCTGGGTGTGTCTACACCTGGTGTCTCAGAGCTGGGTGTGTCTGAACCTGGTGTCTCAGAGCTTGGTGTGTCTACACCTGGTGTCTCAGAGTGGGTGTGTCTACACCTAGTGTCTCAGAGCTGGGTGTGTCTGAACATAGCGTCTCAGAGCTGGGTGTGTCTACACCTGGTGTCTCAGAGCTGGGTGTGTCTGAACCTGGTGTCTCAGAGCTGGGTGTGTCTGAACCTGGTGTCTCAGAGCTGGGTGTGTCTACACATGGTGTCTCAGTGCTTGGTGTGCCTGAACATGGCGTCTCAGAGTGGGTGTGTCTACACCTGGTGTCTCAGAGCTGGGTGTGTCTGCACCTGGTGTATCAAGACCTGGGTGTGTATGAACATGGCGTCTCAGAGCTGGGTGTGTCTACACGTGGCGTCTCAGAGCTGGGTGTGACTGAACATGGCGTCTCAGAGCTGGGTGTGTCTGAACATGGCATCTCAGAGCTCGGTGTGTCTACACCTGGTGTCTCAGAGCTGGGCGTGTCTGAACCTGGTGTCTCAGAGCTGGGTGTGTCTGAACATGGCGTCTCAGAGCTCGGTGTGTCTACGCCTGGTGTCTCAGAGCTGGGTGTGTCTGATCATGGTGTCTCGGAGCTGGGTGTGTCTACGCCTGGTGTCTCCGAGCTGGATGTGTCTGAACCTGCTGTCTCAGCGCTGGGTGTGTCTACACCTGGTGTCTCAGAGCTGGGTGTGTCTGAACCTGGTGTCTCAGAGCTGGGTGTGTCTACACATGGTGTCTCAGTGCTTGGTGTGTCTGAACACGGCGTCTCAGAGCTGGGTGTGTCTGCACCTGGTGTATCAAGACCTGGGTGTGTATGAACATGGCGTCTCAGAGCTGGGTGTGTCTACACCTGGTGTCTCAGAGCTGGGTGTGTATGAACATGGCGTCTCAGAGCTGGGTGTGTCTACACGTGGCGTCTCAGAGCTGGGTGTGTCTACACCTGGTGTCTCAGAGCTGGGTGTGTCTGCACCTGGTGTATCAAGACCTGGGTGTGTATGAACATGGCGTCTCAGAGCTGGGTGTGTCTACACGTGGCGTCTCAGAGCTGGGTGTGACTGAACATGGCGTCTCAGAGCTGGGTGTGTCTGAACATGGCATCTCAGAGCTCGGTGTGTCTACACCTGGTGTCTCAGAGCTGGGCGTGTCTGAACCTGGTGTCTCAGAGCTGGGTGTGTCTGAACATGGCGTCTCAGAGCTCGGTGTGTCTACGCCTGGTGTCTCAGAGCTGGGTGTGTCTGATCATGGTGTCTCGGAGCTGGGTGTGTCTACGCCTGGTGTCTCCGAGCTGGATGTGTCTGAACCTGCTGTCTCAGAGCTGGGTGTGTCTACACCTGGTGTCTCAGAGCTGGGTGTGTCTGAACCTGGTGTCTCAGAGCTGGGTGTGTCTACACATGGTGTCTCAGTGCTTGGTGTGTCTGAACACGGCGTCTCAGAGCTGGGTGTGTCTGCACCTGGTGTATCAAGACCTGGGTGTGTATGAACATGGCGTCTCAGAGCTGGGTGTGTCTACACCTGGTGTCTCAGAGCTGGGTGTGTATGAACATGGCGTCTCAGAGCTGGGTGTGTCTACACGTGGCGTCTCAGAGCTGGGTGTGTCTGAACCTGGTGTCTCAGAGCTGGGTGTGTCTGAACCTGGTGTCTCAGAGCTTGGTGTGTCTACATCTGGTGTCTCAGAGTGGGTGTGTCTACACCTGGTGTCTCAGAGCTGGGTGTGTCTGAAATAGCGTCTCAGAGCTGGGTGTGTCTACACCTGGTGTCTCAGTGCTTGGTGTGTCTGAACATGGCGTCTCAGAGTGGGTGTGTCTACACCTGGTGTCTCAGAGCTGGGTGTGTCTGCACCTGGTGTATCAAGACCTGGGTGTGTATGAACATGGCGTCTCAGAGCTGGGTGTGTCTACACCTGGTGTCTCAGAGCTGGGTGTGTCTACACGTGGCGTCTCAGAGCTGGGTGTGACTGAACATGGCGTCTCAGAGCTGGGTGTGTCTGAACCTGGTGTCTCAGAGCTGGGTGTGTCTGAACCTGGTGTCTCAGTGCTGGGTGTGTCTGAACATGGCGTCTCAGAGCTCGGTGTGTCTACGCCTGGTGTCTCAGAGCTGGGTGTGTCTACACCTGGTGTCTCAGAGCAGGGTGTGTCTACACGTGGCGTCTCAGAGCTGGGTGTGACTGAACATGGCGTCTCAGAGCTGGGTGTGTCTGAACATGGCATCTCAGAGCTCGGTGTGTCTACACCTGGTGTCTCAGAGCTGGGCGTGTCTGAATCTGGTGTCTCAGAGCTGGGTGTGTCTGAACATGGCGTCTCAGAGCTGGGTGTGTCTACGCCTGGTGTCTCAGAGCTGGGTGTGTCTGAACATGGTGTCTCGGAGCTGGGTGTGTCTACGCCTGGTGTCTCCGAGCTGGATGTGTCTGAACCTGGTGTCTCAGAGCTGGGTGTGTCTACACCTGGTGTCTCAGAGCTGGGTGTGTGTGAACATGGCGTCTCAGAGCTGGGTGTGTCTGAACATGGCGTCTCAGAGCTGGGTGTGTCTACACCTGGTGTCTCAGAGCTGGGTGTGTGTGAACATGGCGTCTCAGAGCTGGGTGTGTCTGAACAAGGTGTCTCGGAGCTGGGTGTGTCTATGCCTGGTGTCTCCGAGCTGGATGTGTCTACACCTGGTGTCTCAGAGCTGGGTGTGTCTACACATGGTGTCTCAGTGCTGGGTGTGTCTACACCTTGTGTCTCAGAGCTGGGTGTGTCTACACCTGGTGTCTCAGAGCTGGGTGTGTCTACACCTGGTGTCTCAGAGGTGGGTGAGTCCGCACCTGATGTCTCAGAGCTGGGTGTGTCCACACCTGGTGTCACAGAGCTGGGTGTGTCTGCACCTGGAGTCTCAGAGCTGGGTGTGTCTGAACCTGGTGTCTCAGAGCTGGGTGTATCTACACCTGGTATCTCAGAGCTGGGTGTGTCCACACCTGGTGTGTCAGAGCTGGGTGTGTCTACACCTGCTGTCTCAGAGCTGGGTATGTCTGAACATAGCGTCTCAGAGCTGGGTGTGTCTACACCTGGTGTCTCAGAGCTGGGTGTGTCCACATCTGATGTCTCAGAGCTGGGTGTGTCTGAACCTGGTGTCTCAGAGCTGGGTGTGTCTGAACCTGGTGTCTCAGAGCTGGGTGTGTCTGAACCTGGTGTCTCAGAGCTTGGTGTGTCTACATCTGGTGTCTCAGAGTGGGTGTGTCTACACCTGGTGTCTCAGAGCTGGGTGTGTCTGAACATAGCGTCTCAGAGCTGGGTGTGTCTGAACATAGCGTCTCAGAGCTGGGTGTGTCTACACCTGGTGTCTCAGAGCTGGGTGTGTCCACATCTGATGTCTCAGAGCTGGGTGTGTCTGAACCTGGTGTCTCAGAGCTGGGTGTGTCTGAACCTGGTGTCTCAGAGCTGGGTGTGTCTACACATGGTGTCTCAGTGCTTGGTGTGTCTGAACATGGCGTCTCAGAGTGGGTGTGTCTACACCTGATGTCTCAGAGCTGGGTGTGTCTGCACCTGGTGTATCAAGACCTGGGTGTGTATGAACATGGCGTCTCAGAGCTGGGTGTGTCTACACCTGGTGTCTCAGAGCTGGGTGTGTCTACACGTGGCGTCTCAGAGCTGGGTGTGTCTGAACATGGCATCTCAGAGCTCGGTGTGTCTACACCTGGTGTCTCAGAGCTGGGCGTGTCTGAACCTGGTGTCTCAGAGCTGGGTGTGTCTGAACATGGCGTCTCAGAGCTCGGTGTGTCTACGCCTGGTGTCTCAGAGCTGGGTGTGTCTGAACATGGTGTCTCGGAGCTGGGTGTGTCTACGCCTGGTGTATCCGAGCTGGATGTGTCTGAACCTGGTGTCTCAGAGCTGGGTGTGTCTACACCTGGTGTCTCAGAGCTGGGTGTGTGTGAACATGGCGTCTCAGAGCTGGGTGTGTCTGAACATGGCGTCTCAGAGCTGGGTGTGTCTACACCTGGTGTCTCAGAGCTGGGTGTGTGTGAACATGGCGTCTCAGAGCTGGGTGTGTCTGAACATGGTGTCTCGGAGCTGGGTGTGTCTACGCCTGGTGTCTCCGAGCTGGATGTGTCTACACCTGGTGTCTCTGAGCTGGGTGTGACAGAACATGGCGTCTCAGAGCTGGGTGTGTCTACACCTGGTGTCTCAGAGCTGGGTGTGTCTGAACATGGCGTCTCAGAGCTGGGTGTGTCTACACCTGGTGTCTCAGAGCTGGGTGTGTCTGAACCTGGTGTCTCAGAGCTTGGTGTGTCTACACCTGGTGTCTCAGAGTGGGGGTGTCTACACCTAGTGTCTCAGAGCTGGGTGTGTCTGAACATAGCGTCTCAGAGCTGGGTGTGTCTACACCTGGTGTCTCAGAGCTGGGTGTGTCTGAACCTGGTGTCTCAGAGCTGGGTGTGTCTGAACCTGGTGTCTCAGAGCTGGGTGTGTCTACACATGGTGTCTCAGTGCTTGGTGTGTCTGAACATGGCGTCTCAGAGTGGGTGTGTCTACACCTGGTGTCTCAGAGCTGGGTGTGTCTACACCTGGAGTCTCAGTGCTGGGTGTGTCTGAACCTGGTATCTCAGAGCTGGGTGTGTCTACACCTGGTGTCTCAGAGCTGGGTGTGTCTGTACCTGGTGTATCAAGACCTGGGTGTGTATGAACATGGCGTCTCAGAGCTGGGTGTGTCTACACCTGGTGTCTCAGAGCTGGGTGTGTCTACACGTGGCGTCTCAGAGCTGGGTGTGACTGAACATGGCGTCTCAGAGCTGGGTGTGTCTAAATATGGCATCTCAGAGCTCGGTGTGTCTACCCCTGGTGTCTCAGAGCTGGGCGTGTCTGAACCTGGTGTCTCAGAGCTGGGTGTGTCTACACCTGGTGTCTCAGAGCTAGGTGTGTCTACACATGGAGTCTCAATGCTGGATGTGTCTGAACATGGCGTCTCAGAGCTGGGTATGTCTACACCTGGTGTCTCAGAGCTGGGTGTGTCTACACATGGTGTCTCAGTGCTGGGTGTGCCTACACCTTGTGTCTCAGAGCTGGGTGTGTGTGAACATGGCGTCTCAGAGCTGGCTGTGTCTGAACATGGTGTCTCGGAGCTGGGTGTGTCTACGCCTGGTGTCTCCGAGCTGGATGTGTCTACACCTGGTGTCTCAGAGCTGGGTGTGTCTACACATGGTGTCTCAGAGCTGGGTGTGTCTGAACCTGGTGTCTCAGAGCTGGGTGTGTCTACACATGGTATCTCAGTGCTTGGTGTGTCTGAACATGGCATCTCAGAGTGGGTGTGTCTACACCTGGTGTCTCAGAGCTGGGTGTGTCTGCACCTGGTGTATCAAGACCTGGGTGTGTATGAACATGGCGTCTCAGAGCTGGGTGTGTCTACACCTGGTGTCTCAGAGCTGGGCGTGTCTGAATCTGGTGTCTCAGAGCTGGGTGTGTCTGAACATGGCGTCTCAGAGCTGGGTGTGTCTACGCCTGGTGTCTCAGAGCTGGGTGTGTCTACACGTGGCGTCTCAGAGCTGGGTGTGACTGAACATGGCGTCTCAGAGCTGGGTGTGTCTGAACATGGCATCTCAGAACTCGGTGTGTCTACACCTGGTGTCTCAGAGCTGGGCGTGTCTGAATCTGGTGTCTCAGAGCTGGGTGTGTCTGAACATGGCGTCTCAGAGCTGGGTGTGTCTACACCTGGTGTCTCAGAGCTGGGTGTGTGTGAACATGGCGTCTCAGATCTGGGTGTGTCTGAACATGGTGTCTCGGAGCTGGGTGTGTCTACGCCTGGTGTCTCCGAGCTGGATGTGTCTACACCTGGTGTCTCAGAGCTGGGTGTGTCTACACATGGTGTCTCAGTGCTGGGTGTGTCTACACCTTGTGTCTCAGAGCTGGGTGTGTCAACACCTGGTGTCTCAGAGCTGGGTGTGTCTACACCTGGTGTCTCAGAGGTGGGTGAGTCCGCACCTGATGTCTCAGAGCTGGGTGTGTCCACACCTGGTGTCACAGAGCTGGGTGTGTCTGCACCTGGATTCTCAGAGCTGGGTGTGTCTGAACCTGGTGTCTCAGAGCTGGGTGTATCTACACCTGGTATCTCAGAGCTGGGTGTGTCCACACCTGGTGTGTCAGAGCTGGGTGTGTCTACACCTGCTGTCTC
This sequence comes from Hypanus sabinus, assembly GCF_030144855.1. Taxonomy (NCBI): domain Eukaryota; kingdom Metazoa; phylum Chordata; class Chondrichthyes; order Myliobatiformes; family Dasyatidae; genus Hypanus; species Hypanus sabinus. The sequence goes on from NC_082733.1 coordinate 7,606,365, forward strand.
AGAGCTGGGTATGTCTGAACATGGTGTCTCGGAGCTGGGGTGTGTCACAACCTGATGTCTCAGACCTGGGTTTGTCTGAACCTGGTGTCTCTGAGCTGGGTGTGACAGAACATGGCGTCTCAGAGCTGGGTGTGTCTGAACCATGGTGTCTTGGAGCTGGGTGTGTCTACGCCTGGTGTCTCCGAGCTGGATGTGTCTACACCTGGTGTCTCAGAGCTGGGTGTGTCTACACATGGTGTCTCAGAGCTGGGTGTGTCTGAACCTGGTGTCTCAGAGCTGGGTGTGTCTACACATGGTATCTCAGTGCTTGGTGTGTCTGAACATGGCGTCTCAGAGTGGGTGTGTCTACACCTGGTGTCTCAGAGCTGGGTGTGTCTGCACCTGGTGTATCAAGACCTGGGTGTGTATGAACATGGCGTCTCAGAGCTGGGTGTGTCTACACCTGGTGTCTCAGAGCTGGGCGTGTCTGAATCTGGTGTCTCAGAGCTGGGTGTGTCTGAACATGGCGTCTCAGAGCTGGGTGTGTCTACGCCTGGTGTCTCAGAGCTGGGTGTGTCTGAACATGGTGTCTCGGAGCTGGGTGTGTCTACGCCTGGTGTCTCCGAGCTGGATGTGTCTGAACCTGGTGTCTCAGAGCTGGGTGTGTCTACACCGGGTGTCTCAGAGCTGGGTGTGTGTGAACATGGCGTCTCAGAGCTGGGTGTGTCTGAACATGGCGTCTCAGAGCTGGGTGTGTCTACACCTGGTGTCTCAGAGCTGGGTGTGTGTGAACATGGCGTCTCAGAGCTGGGTGTGTCTGAACATGGTGTCTCGGAGCTGGGTGTGTCTACGCCTGGTGTCTCCGAGCTGGATGTGTCTACACCTGGTGTCTCAGAGCTGGGTGTGTCTACACATGGTGTCTCAGTGCTGGGTGTGTCTACACCTTGTGTCTCAGAGCTGGGTGTGTCTACACCTGGTGTCTCAGAGCTGGGTGTGTCTACACCTGGTGTCTCAGAGGTGGGTGAGTCCGCACCTGATGTCTCAGAGCTGGGTGTGTCCACACCTGGTGTCACAGAGCTGGGTGTGTCTGCACCTGGAGTCTCAGAGCTGGGTGTGTCTGAACCTGGTGTCTCAGAGCTGGGTGTATCTACACCTGGTATCTCAGAGCTGGGTGTGTCCACACCTGGTGTGTCAGAGCTGGGTGTGTCTACACCTGCTGTCTCAGAGCTGGGTATGTCTGAACATGGTGTCTCGGAGCTGGGTGTGTCTACACCTGATGTCTCAGACCTGGGTTTGTCTGAACCTGGTGTCTCTGAGCTGGGTGTGTCTGAACCTGGTGTCTCAGAGCTGGGTGTATCTACACCTGGTATCTCAGAGCTGGGTGTGTCCACACCTGGTGTGTCAGAGCTGGGTGTGTCTACACCTGCTGTCTCAGAGCTGGGTATGTCTGAACATGGTGTCTCGGAGCTGGGTGTGTCTACACCTGATGTCTCAGACCTGGGCGTGTCTGAATCTGGTGTCTCAGAGCTGGGTGTGTCTGAACATGGCGTCTCAGAGCTGGGTGTGTCTACGCCTGGTGTCTCAGAGCTGGGTGTGTCTGAACATGGTGTCTCGGAGCTGGGTGTGTCTACGCCTGGTGTCTCCGAGCTGGATGTGTCTGAACCTGGTGTCTCAGAGCTGGGTGTGTCTACGCCTGGTGGCTCAGAGCTGGGTGTGTCTGAACATGGTGTTTCGGAGCTGGGTGTCTCTACGCCTGGTGTCTCCGAGCTGGATGTGTCTGAACCTGGTGTCTCAGAGCTGGGTGTGTGTGAACATGGCGTCTCAGAGCTGGGTGTGTCTGAACATGGCGTCTCAGAGCTGGGTGTGTCTACACATGGTGTCTCAGTGCTGGGTGTGTCTACACCTTGTGTCTCAGAGCTGGGTGTGTCTACACCTGGTGTCTCAGAGCTGGGTGTGTCTACACCTGGTGTCTCAGAGGTGGGTGAGTCCGCACCTGATGTCTCAGAGCTGGGTGTGTCTACACCTGGTGTCTCAGAGCTGGGTGTGTCTGAACATGGCGTCTCAGAGCTGGGTGTGTCTACACCTGGTGTCTCAGAGCTGGGTGTGTCTGAACCTGGTGTCTCAGAGCTTGGTGTGTCTCAGAGTGGGTGTGTCTACACCTGGTGTCTCAGAGCTGGGTGTGTCTGAACATAGCGTCTCAGAGCTGGGTGTGTCTACACCTGGTGTCTCAGAGCTGGGTGTGTCCACATCTGATGTCTCAGAGCTGGGTGTGTCTGAACCTGGTGTCTCAGAGCTGGGTGTGTCTGAACCTGGTGTCTCAGAGCTGGGTGTGTCTACACATGGTGTCTCAGTGCTTGGTGTGTCTGAACATGGCGTCTCAGAGTGGGTGTGTCTACACCTGGTGTCTCAGAGCTGGGTGTGTCTGCACCTGGTGTATCAAGACCTGGGTGTGTATGAACATGGCGTCTCAGAGCTGGGTGTGTCTACACCTGGTTTCTCAGAGCTGGGTGTGTCTACACGTGGCGTCTCAGAGCTTGGTGTGTCTACATCTGGTGTCTCAGAGTGGGTGTGTCTACACCTGGTGTCTCAGAGCTGGGTGTGTCTGAACATAGCGTCTCAGAGCTGGGTGTGTCTACACCTGGTGTCTCAGAGCTGGGTGTGTCCACATCTGATGTCTCAGAGCAGGGTGTGTCTGAACCTGGTGTCTCAGAGCTGGGTGTGTCTGAACCTGGTGTCTCAGAGCTGGTTGTGTCTACACATGGTATCTCAGTGCTTGGTGTGTCTGAACATGGCGTCTCAGAGTGGGTGTGTCTACACCTGGTGTCTCAGAGCTGGGTGTGTCTGCACCTGGTGTATCAAGACCTGGGTGTGTATGAACATGGCGTCTCAGAGCTGGGTGTGTCTACACCTGGTGTCTCAGAGCTGGGTGTGTCTACACGTGGCGTCTCAGAGCTGGGTGTGACTGAACATGGCGTCTCAGAGTGGGTGTGTCTACACCTGGTGTCTCAGAGCTGGGTGTGTCTGCACCTGGTGTATCAAGACCTGGGTGTGTCTGAACCTGGTGTCTCAGAGCTGGGTGTGTCTACACATGGTGTCTCAGTGCTTGGTGTGTCTGAACATGGCGTCTCAGAGCTGGGTGTGTCTGCACCTGGTGTATCAAGACCTGGGTGTGTATGAACATGGCGTCTCAGAGCTGTGTGTGTCTACACCTGGTGTCTCAGAGCTGGGTGTGTCTACACGTGGCGTCTCAGAGCTGGGTGTGTCTGAACCTGGTGTCTCAGAGCTGGGTGTGTCTGAACCTGGTGTCTCAGAGCTTGGTGTGTCTACATCTGGTGTCTCAGAGTGGGTGTGTCTACACCTGGTGTCTCAGAGCTGGGAGTGTCTGAACATAGCGTCTCAGAGCTGGGTGTGTCTACACCTGGTGTCTCAGAGCTGGGTGTGTCCACATCTGATGTCTCAGAGCTGGGTGTGTCTGAACCTGGTGTCTCAGAGCTGGGTGTGTCTGAACATGGCGTCTCAGAGTGGGTGTGTCTACACCTGGTGACTCAGAGCTGGGTGTGTCTGCACCTGGTGTATCAAGACCTGGGTGTGTATGAACATGGCGTCTCAGAGCTGGGTGTGTCTACACCTGGTGTCTCAGAGCTCGGTGTGTCTACACGTGGCGTCTCAGAGCTGGGTGTGACTGAGCATGGCGTCTCAGAGCTGGGTGTGTCTGAACATGGCATCTCAGAGCTCGGTGTGTCTACACCTGGTGTCTCAGAGCTGGGCGTGTCTGAACCTGGTGTCTCAGAGCTGGGTGTGTCTGAACATGGCGTCTCAGAGCTCGGTGTGTCTACGCCTGGTGTCTCAGAGCTGGGTGTGTCTACACCTGGTGTCTCAGAGCTGGGTGTGTCTACACGTGGCGTCTCAGAGCTGGGTGTGACTGAACATGGCGTCTCAGAGCTGGGTGTGTCTGAACATGGCATCTCAGAACTCGGTGTGTCTACACCTGGTGTCTCAGAGCTGGGCGTGTCTGAATCTGGTGTCTCAGAGCTGGGTGTGTCTGAACATGGCGTCTCAGAGCTGGGTGTGTCTACGCCTGGTGTCTCAGAGCTGGGTGTGTCTGAACATGGTGTCTCGGAGCTGGGTGTGTCTACGCCTGGTGTCTCCGAGCTGGATGTGTCTGAACCTGGTGTCTCAGAGCTGGGTGTGTCTACGCCTGGTGGCTCAGAGCTGGGTGTGTCTGAACATGGTGTTTCGGAGCTGGGTGTCTCTACGCCTGGTGTCTCCGAGCTGGATGTGTCTGAACCTGGTGTCTCAGAGCTGGGTGTGTGTGAACATGGCGTCTCAGAGCTGGGTGTGTCTGAACATGGCGTCTCAGAGCTGGGTGTGTCTACACATGGTGTCTCAGTGCTGGGTGTGTCTACACCTTGTGTCTCAGAGCTGGGTGTGTCTACACCTGGTGTCTCAGAGCTGGGTGTGTCTACACCTGGTGTCTCAGAGGTGGGTGAGTCCGCACCTGATGTCTCAGAGCTGGGTGTGTCTACACCTGGTGTCTCAGAGCTGGGTGTGTCTGAACATGGCGTCTCAGAGCTGGGTGTGTCTACACCTGGTGTCTCAGAGCTGGGTGTGTCTGAACCTGGTGTCTCAGAGCTTGGTGTGTCTCAGAGTGGGTGTGTCTACACCTGGTGTCTCAGAGCTGGGTGTGTCTGAACATAGCGTCTCAGAGCTGGGTGTGTCTACACCTGGTGTCTCAGAGCTGGGTGTGTCCACATCTGATGTCTCAGAGCTGGGTGTGTCTGAACCTGGTGTCTCAGAGCTGCGTGTGTCTGAACCTGGTGTCTCAGAGCTGGGTGTGTCTACACATGGTGTCTCAGTGCTTGGTGTGTCTGAACATGGCGTCTCAGAGTGGGTGTGTCTACACCTGGTGTCTCAGAGCTGGGTGTGTCTACACCTGGTGTCTCAGAGGTGGGTGAGTCCGCACCTGATGTCTCAGAGCTGGGTGTGTCTACACCTGGTGTCTCAGAGCTGGGTGTGTCTGAACATGGCATCTCAGAGCTCGGTGTGTCTACACCTGGTGTCTCAGAGCTGGGCGTGTCTGAATCTGGTGTCTCAGAGCTGGGTGTGTCTGAACATGGCGTCTCAGAGCTGGGTGTGTCTACGCCTGGTGTCTCAGAGCTGGGTGTGTCTGAACATGGTGTCTCGGAGCTGGGTGTGTCTACGCCTGGTGTCTCCGAGCTGGATGTGTCTGAACCTGGTGTCTCAGAGCTGGGTGTGTCTACACCTGGTGTCTCAGAGCTGGGTGTGTGTGAACATGGCGTCTCAGAGCTGGGTGTGTCTGAACATGGCGTCTCAGAGCTGGGTGTGTCTACACCTGGTGTCTCAGAGCTGGGTGTGTGTGAACATGGCGTCTCAGAGCTGGGTGTGTCTGAACATGGTGTCTCGGAGCTGGGTGTGTCTACGCCTGGTGTCTCCGAGCTGGATGTGTCTACACCTGGTGTCTCAGAGCTGGGTGTGTCTACACATGGTGTCTCAGTGCTGGGTGTGTCTACACCTTGTGTCTCAGAGCTGGGTGTGTCTACACCTGGTGTCTCAGAGCTGGGTGTGTCTACACCTGGTGTCTCAGAGGTGGGTGAGTCCGCACCTGATGTCTCAGAGCTGGGTGTGTCCACACCTGGTGTCACAGAGCTGGGTGTGTCTGCACCTGGAGTCTCAGAGCTGGGTGTGTCTGAACCTGGTGTCTCAGAGCTGGGTGTATCTACACCTGGTATCTCAGAGCTGGGTGTGTCCACACCTGGTGTGTCAGAGCTGGGTGTGTCTACACCTGCTGTCTCAGAGCTGGGTATGTCTGAACATGGTGTCTCGGAGCTGGGTGTGTCTACACCTGATGTCTCAGACCTGGGTTTGTCTGAACCTGGTGTCTCTGAGCTGGGTGTGACAGAACATGGCGTCTCAGAGCTGGGTGTGTCTACACCTGGTGTCTCAGAGCTGGGTATGTCTGAACATGGCGTCTCAGAGCTGGGTGTGTCTGAACCTGGTGTCTCAGAGCTGGGTGTGTCTGAACCTGGTGTCTCAGAGCTTGGTGTGTCTACACCTGGTGTCTCAGAGTGGGTGTGTCTACACCTAGTGTCTCAGAGCTGGGTGTGTCTGAACATAGCGTCTCAGAGCTGGGTGTGTCTACACCTGGTGTCTCAGAGCTGGGTGTGTCTGAACCTGGTGTCTCAGAGCTGGGTGTGTCTGAACCTGGTGTCTCAGAGCTGGGTGTGTCTACACATGGTGTCTCAGTGCTTGGTGTGTCTGAACACGGCGTCTCAGAGCTGGGTGTGTCTGCACCTGGTGTATCAAGACCTGGGTGTGTATGAACATGGCGTCTCAGAGCTGGGTGTGTCTACACCTGGTGTCTCAGAGCTGGGTGTGTATGAACATGGCGTCTCAGAGCTGGGTGTGTCTACACGTGGCGTCTCAGAGCTGGGTGTGTCTGAACCTGGTGTCACAGAGCTGGGTGTGTCTGAACCTGGTGTCTCAGAGCTTGGTGTGTCTACATCTGGTGTCTCAGAGTGGGTGTGTCTACACCTGGTGTCTCAGAGCTGGGTGTGTCTGAAATAGCGTCTCAGAGCTGGGTGTGTCTACACCTGGTGTCTCAGAGCTGGGTGTGTCCACATCTGATGTCTCAGAGCTGGGTGTGTCTGAACCTGGTGTCTCAGAGCTGGGTGTGTCTGAACCTGGTGTCTCAGAGCTGGGTGTGTCTACACATGGTATCTCAGTGCTTGGTGTGTCTGAACATGGCGTCTCAGAGTGGGTGTGTCTACACCTGGTGTCTCAGAGCTGGGTGTGTCTGCACCTGGTGTATCAAGACCTGGGTGTGTATGAACATGGCGTCTCAGAGCTGGGTGTGTCTACACCTGGTGTCTCAGAGCTGGGTGTGTCTACACGTGGCGTCTCAGAGCTGGGTGTGACTGAACATGGCGTCTCAGAGCTGGGTGTGTCTGAACCTGGTGTCTCAGAGCTGGGTGTGTCTGAACCTGGTGTCTCAGTGCTGGGTGTGTCTGAACATGGCGTCTCAGAGCTCGGTGTGTCTACGCCTGGTGTCTCAGAGCTGGGTGTGTCTACACCTGGTGTCTCAGAGCAGGGTGTGTCTACACGTGGCGTCTCAGAGCTGGGTGTGACTGAACATGGCGTCTCAGAGCTGGGTGTGTCTGAACATGGCATCTCAGAGCTCGGTGTGTCTACACCTGGTGTCTCAGAGCTGGGCGTGTCTGAATCTGGTGTCTCAGAGCTGGGTGTGTCTGAACATGGCGTCTCAGAGCTGGGTGTGTCTACGCCTGGTGTCTCAGAGCTGGGTGTGTCTGAACATGGTGTCTCGGAGCTGGCTGTGTCTACGCCTGGTGTCTCCGAGCTGGATGTGTCTGAACCTGGTGTCTCAGAGCTGGGTGTGTCTACACCTGGTGTCTCAGAGCTGGGTGTGTGTGAACATGGCGTCTCAGAGCTGGGTGTGTCTGAACATGGCGTCTCAGAGCTGGGTGTGTCTACACCTGGTGTCTCAGAGCTGGGTGTGTGTGAACATGGCGTCTCAGAGCTGGGTGTGTCTGAACAAGGTGTCTCGGAGCTGGGTGTGTCTACGCCTGGTGTCTCCGAGCTGGATGTGTCTACACCTGGTGTCTCAGAGCTGGGTGTGTCTACACATGGTGTCTCAGTGCTGGGTGTGTCTACACCTTGTGTCTCAGAGCTGGGTGTGTCTACACCTGGTGTCTCAGAGCTGGGTGTGTCTACACCTGGTGTCTCAGAGGTGGGTGAGTCCGCACCTGATGTCTCAGAGCTGGGTGTGTCCACACCTGGTGTCACAGAGCTGGGTGTGTCTGCACCTGGAGTCTCAGAGCTGGGTGTGTCTGAACCTGGTGTCTCAGAGCTGGGTGTATCTACACCTGGTATCTCAGAGCTGGGTGTGTCCACACCTGGTGTGTCAGAGCTGGGTGTGTCTACACCTGCTGTCTCAGAGCTGGGTATGTCTGAACATGGTGTCTCGGAGCTGGGTGTGTCTACACCTGATGTCTCAGACCTGGGTTTGTCTGAACCTGGTGTCTCTGAGCTGGGTGTGACAGAACATGGCGTCTCAGAGCTGGGTGTGTCTACACCTGATGTCTCAGACCTGGGTTTGTCTGAACCTGGTGTCTCTGAGCTGGGTGTGTCTGAACCTGGTGTCTCAGAGCTGGGTGTGTCTACACCTGGTGTCTCAGAGCTGGGTGTGTCTGAACATGGCGTCTCAGAGCTGGGTGTGTCTACACCTGGTGTCTCAGAGCTGGGTGTGTCTGAACCTGGTGTCTCAGAGCTGGGTGTGTCTGAACCTGGTGTCTCAGAGCTGGGTGTGTCTACACATGGTGTCTCAGTGCTTGGTGTGTCTGAACATGGCGTCTCAGAGTGGGTGTGTCTACACCTGGTGTCTCAGAGCTGGGTGTGTCTACACCTGGAGTCTCAGTGCTGGGTGTGTCTGATCCTGGTGTCTCAGAGCTGGGTGTGTCTACACCTGGTGTCTCAGAGCTGGGTGTGTCTGCACCTGGTGTATCAAGACCTGGGTGTGTATGAACATGGCATCTCAGAGCTGGGTGTGTCTACACCTGGTGTCTCAGAGCTGGGTGTGTCTACACGTGGCGTCTCAGAGCTGGGTGTGTCTGAACCTGGTGTCACAGAGCTGGGTGTGTCTGAACCTGGTGTCTCAGAGCTTGGTGTGTCTACATCTGGTGTCTCAGAGTGGGTGTGTCTACACCTGGTGTCTCAGAGCTGGGTGTGTCTGAAATAGCGTCTCAGAGCTGGGTGTGTCTACACCTGGTGTCTCAGAGCTGGGTGTGTCCACATCTGATGTCTCAGAGCTGGGTGTGTCTGAACCTGGTGTCTCAGAGCTGGGTGTGTCTGAACCTGGTGTCTCAGAGCTGGGTGTGTCTACACATGGTATCTCAGTGCTTGGTGTGTCTGAACATGGCGTCTCAGAGTGGGTGTGTCTACACCTGATGTCTCAGAGCTGGGTGTGTCTGCACCTGGTGTATCAAGACCTGGGTGTGTATGAACATGGCGTCTCAGAGCTGGGTGTGTCTACACCTGGTGTCTCAGAGCTGGGTGTGTCTACACGTGGCGTCTCAGAGCTGGGTGTGTCTGAACATGGCATCTCAGAGCTCGGTGTGTCTACACCTGGTGTCTCAGAGCTGGGCGTGTCTGAACCTGGTGTCTCAGAGCTGGGTGTGTCTGAACATGGCGTCTCAGAGCTCGGTGTGTCTACGCCTGGTGTCTCAGAGCTGGGTGTGTCTGAACATGGTGTCTCGGAGCTGGGTGTGTCTACGCCTGGTGTATCCGAGCTGGATGTGTCTGAACCTGGTGTCTCAGAGCTGGGTGTGTCTACACCTGGTGTCTCAGAGCTGGGTGTGTGTGAACATGGCGTCTCAGAGCTGGGTGTGTCTGAACATGGCGTCTCAGAGCTGGGTGTGTCTACACCTGGTGTCTCAGAGCTGGGTGTGTGTGAACATGGCGTCTCAGAGCTGGGTGTGTCTGAACATGGTGTCTCGGAGCTGGGTGTGTCTACGCCTGGTGTCTCCGAGCTGGATGTGTCTACACCTGGTGTCTCTGAGCTGGGTGTGACAGAACATGGCGTCTCAGAGCTGGGTGTGTCTACACCTGGTGTCTCAGAGCTGGGTGTGTCTGAACATGGCGTCTCAGAGCTGCGTGTGTCTACACCTGGTGTCTCAGAGCTGGGTGTGTCTGAACCTGGTGTCTCAGAGCTTGGTGTGTCTACACCTGGTGTCTCAGAGTGGGGGTGTCTACACCTAGTGTCTCAGAGCTGGGTGTGTCTGAACATAGCGTCTCAGAGCTGGGTGTGTCTACACCTGGTGTCTCAGAGCTGGGTGTGTCTGAACCTGGTGTCTCAGAGCTGGGTGTGTCTGAACCTGGTGTCTCAGAGCTGGGTGTGTCTACACATGGTGTCTCAGTGCTTGGTGTGTCTGAACATGGCGTCTCAGAGTGGGTGTGTCTACACCTGGTGTCTCAGAGCTGGGTGTGTCTACACCTGGAGTCTCAGTGCTGGGTGTGTCTGAACCTGGTGTCTCAGAGCTGGGTGTGTCTACACCTGGTGTCTCAGAGCTGGGTGTGTCTGTACCTGGTGTATCAAGACCTGGGTGTGTATGAACATGGCGTCTCAGAGCTGGGTGTGTCTACACCTGGTGTCTCAGAGCTGGGTGTGTCTACACGTGGCGTCTCAGAGCTGGGTGTGACTGAACATGGCGTCTCAGAGCTGGGTGTGTCTAAATATGGCATCTCAGAGCTCGGTGTGTCTACCCCTGGTGTCTCAGAGCTGGGCGTGTCTGAACCTGGTGTCTCAGAGCTGGGTGTGTCTACACCTGGTGTCTCAGAGCTAGGTGTGTCTACACATGGAGTCTCAATGCTGGATGTGTCTGAACATGGCGTCTCAGAGCTGGGTATGTCTACACCTGGTGTCTCAGAGCTGGGTGTGTCTACACATGGTGTCTCAGTGCTGGGTGTGCCTACACCTTGTGTCTCAGAGCTGGGTGTGTGTGAACATGGCGTCTCAGAGCTGGCTGTGTCTGAACATGGTGTCTCGGAGCTGGGTGTGTCTACGCCTGGTGTCTCCGAGCTGGATGTGTCTACACCTGGTGTCTCAGAGCTGGGTGTGTCTACACATGGTGTCTCAGAGCTGGGTGTGTCTGAACCTGGTGTCTCAGAGCTGGGTGTGTCTACACATGGTATCTCAGTGCTTGGTGTGTCTGAACATGGCATCTCAGAGTGGGTGTGTCTACACCTGGTGTCTCAGAGCTGGGTGTGTCTGCACCTGGTGTATCAAGACCTGGGTGTGTATGAACATGGCGTCTCAGAGCTGGGTGTGTCTACACCTGGTGTCTCAGAGCTGGGCGTGTCTGAATCTGGTGTCTCAGAGCTGGGTGTGTCTGAACATGGCGTCTCAGAGCTGGGTGTGTCTACGCCTGGTGTCTCAGAGCTGGGTGTGTCTACACGTGGCGTCTCAGAGCTGGGTGTGACTGAACATGGCGTCTCAGAGCTGGGTGTGTCTGAACATGGCATCTCAGAACTCGGTGTGTCTACACCTGGTGTCTCAGAGCTGGGCGTGTCTGAATCTGGTGTCTCAGAGCTGGGTGTGTCTGAACATGGCGTCTCAGAGCTGGGTGTGTCTACACCTGGTGTCTCAGAGCTGGGTGTGTGTGAAAATGGCGTCTCAGATCTGGGTGTGTCTGAACATGGTGTCTCGGAGCTGGGTGTGTCTACGCCTGGTGTCTCCGAGCTGGATGTGTCTACACCTGGTGTCTCAGAGCTGGGTGTGTCAACACATGGTGTCTCAGTGCTGGGTGTGTCTACACCTTGTGTCTCAGAGCTGGGTGTGTCTACACCTGGTGTCTCAGAGCTGGGTGTGTCTACACCTGGTGTCTCAGAGGTGGGTGAGTCCGCACCTGATGTCTCAGAGCTGGGTGTGTCCACACCTGGTGTCACAGAGCTGGGTGTGTCTGCACCTGGATTCTCAGAGCTGGGTGTGTCTGAACCTGGTGTCTCAGAGCTGGGTGTATCTACACCTGGTATCTCAGAGCTGGGTGTGTCCACACCTGGTGTGTCAGAGCTGGGTGTGTCACAACCTGATGTCTCAGACCTGGGTTTGTCTGAACCTGGTGTCTCTGAGCTGGGTGTGACAGAACATGGCGTCTCAGAGCTGGGTGTGTCTGAACATGGTGTCTTGGAGCTGGGTGTGTCTACGCCTGGTGTCTCCGAGCTGGATGTGTCTACACCTGGTGTCTCAGAGCTGGGTGTGTCTACACATGGTGTCTCAGAGCTGGGTGTGTCTGAACCTGGTGTCTCAGAGCTGGGTGTGTCTACACATGGTATCTCAGTGCTTGGTGTGTCTGAACATGGCGTCTCAGAGTGGGTGTGTCTACACCTGGTGTCTCAGAGCTGGGTGTGTCTACACCTGGTGTCTCAGAGCTGGGCGTGTCTGAATCTGGTGTCTCAGAGCTGGGTGTGTCTGAACATGGCGTCTCAGAGCTGGGTGTGTCTACGCCTGGTGTCTCAGAGCTGGGTGTGTCTGAACATGGTGTCTCGGAGCTGGGTGTGTCTACGCCTGGTGTCTCCGAGCTGGATGTGTCTGAACCTGGTGTCTCAGAGCTGGGTGTGTCTACACCTGGTGTCTCAGAGCTGGGTGTGTGTGAACATGGCGTCTCAGAGCTGGGTGTGTCTGAACATGGCGTCTCAGAGCTGGGTGTGTCTACACCTGGTGTCTCAGAGCTGGGTGTGTGTGAACATGGCGTCTCAGAGCTGGGTGTGTCTGAACATGGTGTCTCGGAGCTGGGTGTGTCTACGCCTGGTGTCTCCGAGCTGGATGTGTCTACACCTGGTGTCTCAGAGCTCGGTGTGTCTACACATGGTGTCTCAGTGCTGGGTGTGTCTACACCTTGTGTCTCAGAGCTGGGTGTGTCTACACCTGGTGTCTCAGAGCTGGGTGTGTCTACACCTGGTGTCTCAGAGGTGGGTGAGTCCGCACCTGATGTCTCAGAGCTGGGTGTGTCCACACCTGGTGTCACAGAGCTGGGTGTGTCTGCACCTGGAGTCTCAGAGCTGGGTGTGTCTGAACCTGGTGTCTCAGAGCTGGGTGTATCTACACCTGGTATCTCAGAGCTGGGTGTGTCCACACCTGGTGTGTCAGAGCTGGGTGTGTCTACACCTGCTGTCTCAGAGCTGGGTATGTCTGAACATGGTGTCTCGGAGCTGGGTGTGTCTACACCTGATGTCTCAGACCTGGGTTTGTCTGAACCTGGTGTCTCTGAGCTGGGTGTGACAGAACATGGCGTCTCAGAGCTGGGTGTGTCTACACCTGATGTCTCAGACCTGGGTTTGTCTGAACCTGGTGTCTCTGAGCTGGGTGTGACAGAACAAGGCGTCTCAGAGCTGGGTGTGTCTACACCTGGTGTCTCAGAGCTGGGTGTGTCTGAACATGGCGTCTCAGAGCTGGGTGTGTCTACACCTGGTGTCTCAGAGCTGGGTGTGTCTGAACCTGGTGTCTCAGAGCTTGGTGTGTCTACACCTGGTGTCTCAGAGTGGGTGTGTCTACACCTAGTGTCTCAGAGCTGGGTGTGTCTGAACATAGCGTCTCAGAGCTGGGTGTGTCTACACCTGGTGTCTCAGAGCTGGGTGTGTCTGAACCTGGTGTCTCAGAGCTGGGTGTGTCTGAACCTGGTGTCTCAGAGCTGGGTGTGTCTACACATGGTGTCTCAGTGCTTGGTGTGCCTGAACATGGCGTCTCAGAGTGGGTGGGTCTACACCTGGTGTCTCAGAGCTGGGTGTGTCTGCACCTGGTGTATCAAGACCTGGGTGTGTATGAACATGGCGTCTCAGAGCTGGGTGTGTCTACACGTGGCGTCTCAGAGCTGGGTGTGACTGAACATGGCGTCTCAGAGCTGGGTGTGTCTGAACATGGCATCTCAGAGCTCGGTGTGTCTACACCTGGTGTCTCAGAGCTGGGCGTGTCTGAACCTGGTGTCTCAGAGCTGGGTGTGTCTGAACATGGCGTCTCAGAGCTCGGTGTGTCTACGCCTGGTGTCTCAGAGCTGGGTGTGTCTGATCATGGTGTCTCGGAGCTGGGTGTGTCTACGCCTGGTGTCTCCGAGCTGGATGTGTCTGAACCTGCTGTCTCAGAGCTGGGTGTGTCTACACCTGGTGTCTCAGAGCTGGGTGTGTCTGAACCTGGTGTCTCAGAGCTGGGTGTGTCTACACATGGTGTCTCAGTGCTTGGTGTGTCTGAACACGGCGTCTCAGAGCTGGGTGTGTCTGCACCTGGTGTATCAAGACCTGGGTGTGTATGAACATGGCGTCTCAGAGCTGGGTGTGTCTACACCTGGTGTCTCAGAGCTGGGTGTGTATGAACATGGCGTCTCAGAGCTGGGTGTGTCTACACGTGGCGTCTCAGAGCTGGGTGTGTCTGAACCTGGTGTCTCAGAGCTGGGTGTGTCTGAACCTGGTGTCTCAGAGCTTGGTGTGTCTACATCTGGTGTCTCAGAGTGGGTGTGTCTACACCTGGTGTCTCAGAGCTGGGTGTGTCTGAAATAGCGTCTCAGAGCTGGGTGTGTCTACACCTGGTGTCTCAGTGCTTGGTGTGTCTGAACATGGCGTCTCAGAGTGGGTGTGTCTACACCTGGTGTCTCAGAGCTGGGTGTGTCTGCACCTGGTGTATCAAGACCTGGGTGTGTATGAACATGGCGTCTCAGAGCTGGGTGTGTCTACACCTGGTGTCTCAGAGCTGGGTGTGTCTACACGTGGCGTCTCAGAGCTGGGTGTGACTGAACATGGCGTCTCAGAGCTGGGTGTGTCTGAACCTGGTGTCTCAGAGCTGGGTGTGTCTGAACCTGGTGTCTCAGTGCTGGGTGTGTCTGAACATGGCGTCTCAGAGCTCGGTGTGTCTACGCCTGGTGTCTCAGAGCTGGGTGTGTCTACACCTGGTGTCTCAGAGCAGGGTGTGTCTACACGTGGCGTCTCAGAGCTGGGTGTGACTGAACATGGCGTCTCAGAGCTGGGTGTGTCTGAACATGGCATCTCAGAGCTCGGTGTGTCTACACCTGGTGTCTCAGAGCTGGGCGTGTCTGAATCTGGTGTCTCAGAGCTGGGTGTGTCTGAACATGGCGTCTCAGAGCTGGGTGTGTCTACGCCTGGTGTCTCAGAGCTGGGTGTGTCTGAACATGGTGTCTCGGAGCTGGGTGTGTCTACGCCTGGTGTCTCCGAGCTGGATGTGTCTGAACCTGGTGTCTCAGAGCTGGGTGTGTCTACACCTGGTGTCTCAGAGCTGGGTGTGTGTGAACATGGCGTCTCAGAGCTGGGTGTGTCTGAACATGGCGTCTCAGAGCTGGGTGTGTCTACACCTGGTGTCTCAGAGCTGGGTGTGTGTGAACATGGCGTCTCAGAGCTGGGTGTGTCTGAACAAGGTGTCTCGGAGCTGGGTGTGTCTATGCCTGGTGTCTCCGAGCTGGATGTGTCTACACCTGGTGTCTCAGAGCTGGGTGTGTCTACACATGGTGTCTCAGTGCTGGGTGTGTCTACACCTTGTGTCTCAGAGCTGGGTGTGTCTACACCTAGTGTCTCAGAGCTGGGTGTGTCTACACCTGGTGTCTCAGAGGTGGGTGAGTCCGCACCTGATGTCTCAGAGCTGGGTGTGTCCACACCTGGTGTCACAGAGCTGGGTGTGTCTGCACCTGGAGTCTCAGAGCTGGGTGTGTCTGAACCTGGTGTCTCAGAGCTGGGTGTATCTACACCTGGTATCTCAGAGCTGGGTGTGTCCACACCTGGTGTGTCAGAGCTGGGTGTGTCTACACCTGCTGTCTCAGAGCTGGGTATGTCTGAACATGGTGTCTCGGAGCTGGGTGTGTCTACACCTGATGTCTCAGACCTGGGTTTGTCTGAACCTGGTGTCTCTGAGCTGGGTGTGACAGAACATGGCGTCTCAGAGCTGGGTGTGTCTACACCTGATGTCTCAGACCTGGGTTTGTCTGAACCTGGTGTCTCTGAGCTGGGTGTGTCTGAACCTGGTGTCTCAGAGCTGGGTGTGTCTACACCTGGTGTCTCAGAGCTGGGTGTGTCTGAACATGGCGTCTCAGAGCTGGGTGTGTCTACACCTGGTGTCTCAGAGCTGGGTGTGTCTGAACCTGGTGTCTCAGAGCTGGGTGTGTCTGAACCTGGTGTCTCAGAGCTGGGTGTGTCTACACATGGTGTCTCAGTGCTTGGTGTGTCTGAACATGGCGTCTCAGAGTGGGTGTGTCTACACCTGGTGTCTCAGAGCTGGGTGTGTCTACACCTGGAGTCTCAGTGCTGGGTGTGTCTGATCCTGGTGTCTCAGAGCTGGGTGTGTCTACACCTGGTGTCTCAGAGCTGGGTGTGTCTGCACCTGGTGTATCAAGACCTGGGTGTGTATGAACATGGCATCTCAGAGCTGGGTGTGTCTACACCTGGTGTCTCAGAGCTGGGTGTGTCTACACGTGGCGTCTCAGAGCTGGGTGTGTCTGAACCTGGTGTCTCAGAGCTGGGTGTGTCTGAACCTGGTGTCTCAGAGCTTGGTGTGTCTACATCTGGTGTCTCAGAGTGGGTGTGTCTACACCTGGTGTCTCAGAGCTGGGTGTGTCTGAACATAGCGTCTCAGAGCTGGGTGTGTCTGAACATAGCGTCTCAGAGCTGGGTGTGTCTACACCTGGTGTCTCAGAGCTGGGTGTGTCCACATCTGATGTCTCAGAGCTGGGTGTGTCTGAACCTGGTGTCTCAGAGCTGGGTGTGTCTGAACCTGGTGTCTCAGAGCTGGGTGTGTCTACACATGGTGTCTCAGTGCTTGGTGTGTCTGAACATGGCGTCTCAGAGTGGGTGTGTCTACACCTGATGTCTCAGAGCTGGGTGTGTCTGCACCTGGTGTATCAAGACCTGGGTGTGTATGAACATGGCGTCTCAGAGCTGGGTGTGTCTACACCTGGTGTCTCAGAGCTGGGTGTGTCTACACGTGGCGTCTCAGAGCTGGGTGTGTCTGAACATGGCATCTCAGAGCTCGGTGTGTCTACACCTGGTGTCTCAGAGCTGGGCGTGTCTGAACCTGGTGTCTCAGAGCTGGGTGTGTCTGAACATGGCGTCTCAGAGCTCGGTGTGTCTACGCCTGGTGTCTCAGAGCTGGGTGTGTCTGAACATGGTGTCTCGGAGCTGGGTGTGTCTACGCCTGGTGTATCCGAGCTGGATGTGTCTGAACCTGGTGTCTCAGAGCTGGGTGTGTCTACACCTGGTGTCTCAGAGCTGGGTGTGTGTGAACATGGCGTCTCAGAGCTGGGTGTGTCTGAACATGGCGTCTCAGAGCTGGGTGTGTCTACACCTGGTGTCTCAGAGCTGGGTGTGTGTGAACATGGCGTCTCAGAGCTGGGTGTGTCTGAACATGGTGTCTCGGAGCTGGGTGTGTCTACGCCTGGTGTCTCCGAGCTGGATGTGTCTACACCTGGTGTCTCTGAGCTGGGTGTGACAGAACATGGCGTCTCAGAGCTGGGTGTGTCTACACCTGGTGTCTCAGAGCTGGGTGTGTCTGAACATGGCGTCTCAGAGCTTGGTGTGTCTACACCTGGTGTCTCAGAGTGGGGGTGTCTACACCTAGTGTCTCAGAGCTGGGTGTGTCTGAACATAGCGTCTCAGAGCTGGGTGTGTCTACACCTGGTGTCTCAGAGCTGGGTGTGTCTGAACCTGGTGTCTCAGAGCTGGGTGTGTCTGAACCTGGTGTCTCAGAGCTGGGTGTGTCTACACATGGTGTCTCAGTGCTTGGTGTGTCTGAACAATGCGTCTCAGAGTGGGTGTGTCTACACCTGGTGTCTCAGAGCTGGGTGTGTCTACACCTGGAGTCTCAGTGCTGGGTGTGTCTGAACCTGGTGTCTCAGAGCTGGGTGTGTCTACACCTGGTGTCTCAGAGCTGGGTGTGTCTGTACCTGGTGTATCAAGACCTGGGTGTGTATGAACATGGCGTCTCAGAGCTGGGTGTGTCTACACCTGGTGTCTCAGAGCTGGGTGTGTCTACACGTGGCGTCTCAGAGCTGGGTGTGACTGAACATGGCGTCTCAGAGCTGGGTGTGTCTAAATATGGCATCTCAGAGCTCAGTGTGTCTACCCCTGGTGTCTCAGAGCTGGGCGTGTCTGAACCTGGTGTCTCCGAGCTGGGTGTGTCTACACCTGGTGTCTCAGAGCTAGGTGTGTCTACACATGGAGTCTCAATGCTGGATGTGTCTGAACATGGCGTCTCAGAGCTGGGTATGTCTACACCTGGTGTCTCAGAGCTGGGTGTGTCTACACATGGTGTCTCAGTGCTGGGTGTGCCTACACCTTGTGTCTCAGAGCTGGGTGTGTGTGAACATGGCGTCTCAGAGCTGGCTGTGTCTGAACATGGTGTCTCGGAGCTGGGTGTGTCTACGCCTGGTGTCTCCGAGCTGGATGTGTCTACACCTGGTGTCTCAGAGCTGGGTGTGTCTACACATGGTGTCTCAGAGCTGGGTGTGTCTGAACCTGGAGTCTCAGAGCTGGGTGTGTCTACACATGGTGTCTCAGTGCTTGGTGTGTCTGAACATGGCGTCTCAGAGTGGGTGTGTCTACACCTGATGTCTCAGAGCTGGGTGTGTCTGCACCTGGTGTATCAAGACCTGGGTGTGTATGAACATGGCGTCTCAGAGCTGGGTGTGTCTACACCTGGTGTCTCAGAGCTGGGTGTGTCTACACGTGGCGTCTCAGAGCTGGGTGTGTCTGAACATGGCATCTCAGAGCTCGGTGTGTCTACACCTGGTGTCTCAGAGCTGGGCGTGTCTGAACCTGGTGTCTCAGAGCTGGGTGTGTCTGAACATGGCGTCTCAGAGCTCGGTGTGTCTACGCCTGGTGTCTCAGAGCTGGGTGTGTCTGAACATGGTGTCTCGGAGCTGGGTGTGTCTACGCCTGGTGTATCCGAGCTGGATGTGTCTGAACCTGGTGTCTCAGAGCTGGGTGTGTCTACACCTGGTGTCTCAGAGCTGGGTGTGTGTGAACATGGCGTCTCAGAGCTGGGTGTGTCTGAACATGTCGTCTCAGAGCTGGGTGTGTCTACACCTGGTGTCTCAGAGCTGGGTGTGTGTGAAAATGGCGTCTCAGAGCTGGGTGTGTCTGAACATGGTGTCTCGGAGCTGGGTGTGTCTACGCCTGGTGTCTCCGAGCTGGATGTGTCTACGCCTGGTGTCTCTGAGCTGGGTGTGACAGAACATGGCGTCTCAGAGCTGGGTGTGTCTACACCTGGTGTCTCAGAGCTGGGTGTGTCTGAACATGGCGTCTCAGAGCTGGGTGTGTCTACACCTGGTGTCTCAGAGCTGGGTGTGTCTGAACCTGGTGTCTCAGAGCTTGGTGTGTCTACACCTGGTGTCTCAGAGTGGGGGTGTCTACACCTAGTGTCTCAGAGCTGGGTGTGTCTGAACATAGCGTCTCAGAGCTGGGTGTGTCTACACCTGGTGTCTCAGAGCTGGGTGTGTCTGAACCTGGTGTCTCAGAGCTGGGTGTGTCTGAACCTGGTGTCTCAGAGCTGGGTGTGTCTACACATGGTGTCTCAGTGCTTGGTGTGTCTGAACATGGCGTCTCAGAGTGGGTGTGTCTACACCTGGTGTCTCAGAGCTGGGTGTGTCTACACCTGGAGTCTCAGTGCTGGGTGTGTCTGAACCTGGTGTCTCAGAGCTGGGTGTGTCTACACCTGGTGTCTCAGAGCTGGGTGTGTCTGTACCTGGTGTATCAAGACCTGGGTGTGTATGAACATGGCGTCTCAGAGCTGGGTGTGTCTACACCTGGTGTCTCAGAGCTGGGTGTGTCTACACGTGGCGTCTCAGAGCTGGGTGTGACTGAACATGGCGTCTCAGAGCTGGGTGTGTCTAAATATGGCATCTCAGAGCTCGGTGTGTCTACCCCTGGTGTCTCAGAGCTGGGCGTGTCTGAACCTGGTGTCTCAGAGCTGGGTGTGTCTACACCTGGTGTCTCAGAGCTAGGTGTGTCTACACATGGAGTCTCAATGCTGGATGTGTCTGAACATGGCGTCTCAGAGCTGGGTATGTCTACACCTGGTGTCTCAGAGCTGGGTGTGTCTACACATGGTGTCTCAGTGCTGGGTGTGCCTACACCTTGTGTCTCAGAGCTGGGTGTGTGTGAACATGGCGTCTCAGAGCTGGCTGTGTCTGAACATGGTGTCTCGGAGCTGGGTGTGTCTACGCCTGGTGTCTCCGAGCTGGATGTGTCTACACCTGGTGTCTCAGAGCTGGGTGTGTCTACACATGGTGTCTCAGAGCTGGGTGTGTCTGAACCTGGTGTCTCAGAGCTGGGTGTGTCTACACATGGTATCTCAGTGCTTGGTGTGTCTGAACATGGCGTCTCAGAGTGGGTGTGTCTACACCTGGTGTCTCAGAGCTGGGTGTGTCTGCACCTGGTGTATCAAGACCTGGGTGTGTATGAACATGGCGTCTCAGAGCTGGGTGTGTCTACACCTGGTGTCTCAGAGCTGGGCGTGTCTGAATCTGGTGTCTCAGAGCTGGGTGTGTCTGAACATGGCGTCTCAGAGCTGGGTGTGTCTACGCCTGGTGTCTCAGAGCTGGGTGTGTCTACACGTGGCGTCTCAGAGCTGGGTGTGACTGAACATGGCGTCTCAGAGCTCGGTGTGTCTGAACATGGCATCTCAGAACTCGGTGTGTCTACACCTGGTGTCTCAGAGCTGGGCATGTCTGAATCTGGTGTCTCAGAGCTGGGTGTGTCTGAACATGGCGTCTCAGAGCTGGGTGTGTCTACACCTGGTGTCTCAGAGCTGGGTGTGTGTGAACATGGCGTCTCAGATCTGGGTGTGTCTGAACATGGTGTCTCGGAGCTGGGTGTGTCTACGCCTGGTGTCTCCGAGCTGGATGTGTCTACACCTGGTGTCTCAGAGCTGGGTGTGTCTACACATGGTGTCTCAGTGCTGGGTGTGTCTACACCTTGTGTCTCAGAGCTGGGTGTGTCTACACCTGGTGTCTCAGAGCTGGGTGTGTCTACACCTGGTGTCTCAGAGGTGGGTGAGTCCGCACCTGATGTCTCAGAGCTGGGTGTGTCCACACCTGGTGTCACAGAGCTGGGTGTGTCTGCACCTGGATTCTCAGAGCTGGGTGTGTCTGAACCTGGTGTCTCAGAGCTGGGTGTATCTACACCTGGTATCTCAGAGCTGGGTGTGTCCACACCTGGTGTGTCAGAGCTGGGTGTGTCTACACCTGCTGTCTCAGAGCTGGGTATGTCTGAACATGGTGTCTCGGAGCTGGGTGTGTCACAACCTGATGTCTCAGACCTGGGTTTGTCTGAACCTGGTGTCTCTGAGCTGGGTGTGACAGAACATGGCGTCTCAGAGCTGGGTGTGTCTGAACATGGTGTCTTGGAGCTGGGTGTGTCTACGCCTGGTGTCTCCGAGCTGGATGTGTCTACACCTGGTGTCTCAGAGCTGGGTGTGTCTACACATGGTGTCTCAGAGCTGGGTGTGTCTGAACCTGGTGTCTCAGAGCTGGGTGTGTCTACACATGGTATCTCAGTGCTTGGTGTGTCTGAACATGGCGTCTCAGAGTGGGTGTGTCTACACCTGGTGTCTCAGAGCTGGGTGTGTCTGCACCTGGTGTATCAAGACCTGGGTGTGTATGAACATGGCGTCTCAGAGCTGGGTGTGTCTACACCTGGTGTCTCAGAGCTGGGCGTGTCTGAATCTGGTGTCTCAGAGCTGGGTGTGTCTGAACATGGCGTCTCAGAGCTGGGTGTGTCTACGCCTGGTGTCTCAGAGCTGGGTGTGTCTGAACATGGTGTCTCGGAGCTGGGTGTGTCTACGCCTGGTGTCTCCGAGCTGGATGTGTCTGAACCTGGTGTCTCAGAGCTGGGTGTGTCTACACCTGGTGTCTCAGAGCTGGGTGTGTGTGAACATGGCGTCTCAGAGCTGGGTGTGTCTGAACATGGCGTCTCAGAGCTGGGTGTGTCTACACCTGGTGTCTCAGAGCTGGGTGTGTGTGAACATGGCGTCTCGGAGCTGGGTGTGTCTGAACATGGTGTCTCGGAGCTGGGTGTGTCTACGCCTGGTGTCTCCGAGCTGGATGTGTCTACACCTGGTGTCTCAGAGCTGGGTGTGTCTACACATGGTGTCTCAGTGCTGGGTGTGTCTACACCTTGTGTCTCAGAGCTGGGTGTGTCTACACCTGGTGTCTCAGAGCTGGGTGTGTCTACACCTGGTGTCTCAGAGGTGGCTGAGTCCGCACCTGATGTCTCAGAGCTGGGTGTGTCCACACCTGGTGTCACAGAGCTGGGTGTGTCTGCACCTGGAGTCTCAGAGCTGGGTGTGTCTGAACCTGGTGTCTCAGAGCTGGGTGTATCTACACCTGGTATCTCAGAGCTGGGTGTGTCCACACCTGGTGTGTCAGAGCTGGGTGTGTCTACACCTGCTGTCTCAGAGCTGGGTGTGTCTGAACATGGTGTCTCGGAGCTGGGTGTGTCTACACCTGATGTCTCAGACCTGGGTTTGTCTGAACCTGGTGTCTCTGAGCTGGGTGTGACAGAACATGGCGTCTCAGAGCTGGGTGTGTCTACACCTGATGTCTCAGACCTGGGTTTGTCTGAACCTGGTGTCTCTGAGCTGGGTGTGACAGAACAAGGCGTCTCAGAGCTGGGTGTGTCTACACCTGGTGTCTCAGAGCTGGGTGTGTCTGAACATGGCGTCTCAGAGCTGGGTGTGTCTACACCTGGTGTCTCAGAGCTGGGTGTGTCTGAACCTGGTGTCTCAGAGCTTGGTGTGTCTACACCTGGTGTCTCAGAGTGGGTGTGTCTACACCTAGTGTCTCAGAGCTGGGTGTGTCTGAACATAGCGTCTCAGAGCTGGGTGTGTCTACACCTGGTGTCTCAGAGCTGGGTGTGTCTGAACCTGGTGTCTCAGAGCTGGGTGTGTCTGAACCTGGTGTCTCAGAGCTGGGTGTGTCTACACATGGTGTCTCAGTGCTTGGTGTGTCTGAACATGGCGTCTCAGAGTGGGTGTGTCTACACCTGGTGTCTCAGAGCTGGGTGTGTCTGCACCTGGTGTATCAAGACCTGGGTGTGTATGAACATGGCGTCTCAGAGCTGGGTGTGTCTACACGTGGCGTCTCAGAGCTGGGTGTGACTGAACATGGCGTCTCAGAGCTGGGTGTGTCTGAACATGGCATCTCAGAGCTCGGTGTGTCTACACCTGGTGTCTCAGAGCTGGGCGTGTCTGAACCTGGTGTCTCAGAGCTGGGTGTGTCTGAACATGGCGTCTCAGAGCTCGGTGTGTCTACGCCTGGTGTCTCAGAGCTGGGTGTGTCTGATCATGGTGTCTCGGAGCTGGGTGTGTCTACGCCTGGTGTCTCCGAGCTGGATGTGTCTGAACCTGCTGTCTCAGAGCTGGGTGTGTCTACACCTGGTGTCTCAGAGCTGGGTGTGTGTGAACATGGCGTCTCAGAGCTGGGTGTGTCTGAACATGGCGTCTCAGAGCTGGGTGTGTCTACACCTGGTGTCTCAGAGCTGGGTGTGTGTGAACATGGCGTCTCAGAGCTGGGTGTGTCTGAACATGGTGTCTCGGAGCTGGGTGTGTCTACGCCTGGTGTCTCCGAGCTGGATGTGTCTACACCTGGTGTCTCTGAGCTGGGTGTGACAGAACATGGCGTCTCAGAGCTGGGTGTGTCTACACCTGGTGTCTCAGAGCTGGGTGTGTCTGAACATGGCGTCTCAGAGCTGGGTGTGTCTACACCTGGTGTCTCAGAGCTGGGTGTGTCTGAACCTGGTGTCTCAGAGCTTGGTGTGTCTACACCTGGTGTCTCAGAGTGGGTGTGTCTACACCTAGTGTCTCAGAGCTGGGTGTGTCTGAACATAGCGTCTCAGAGCTGGGTGTGTCTACACCTGGTGTCTCAGAGCTGGGTGTGTCTGAACCTGGTGTCTCAGAGCTGGGTGTGTCTGAACCTGGTGTCTCAGAGCTGGGTGTGTCTACACATGGTGTCTCAGTGCTTGGTGTGTCTGAACATGGCGTCTCAGAGTGGGTGTGTCTACACCTGGTGTCTCAGAGCTGGGTGTGTCTACACCTGGAGTCTCAGTGCTGGGTGTGTCTGAACCTGGTGTCTCAGAGCTGGGTGTGTCTACACCTGGTGTCTCAGAGCTGGGTGTGTCTGCACCTGGTGTATCAAGACCTGGGTGTGTATGAACATGGCGTCTCAGAGCTGGGTGTGTCTACACCTGGTGTCTCAGAGCTGGGTGTGTCTACACGTGGCGTCTCAGAGCTGGGTGTGACTGAACATGGCGTCTCAGAGCTGGGTGTGTCTAAATATGGCATCTCAGAGCTCGGTTTGTCTACCCCTGGTGTCTCAGAGCTGGGCGTGTCTGAACCTGGTGTCTCAGAGCTGGGTGTGTCTACACCTGGTGTCTCAGAGCTAGGTGTGTCTACACATGGAGTCTCAATGCTGGATGTGTCTGAACATGGCGTCTCAGAGCTGGGTCTGTCTACACCTGGTGTCTCAGAGCTGGGTGTGTCTACACATGGTGTCTCAGTGCTGGGTGTGCCTACACCTTGTGTCTCAGAGCTGGGTGTGTCTGAACATGGTGTCTCAGAGCTGGGTCTGTCTACTCCTGGTGTCTCAGAGCTGGGTGTGTGTGAACATGGCGTCTCAGAGCTGGGTGTGTCTATACATGGTGTCTCAGTGCTGGGTGTGTCTACACCTGGTGTCTCAGAGGTGGGTGAGTCCGCACCTGATGTCTCAGAGCTGGGTGTGTCTTCACCTGGTGTCTCAGAGCTGGGTGTGTCTGCACCTGGTGTCTCAGCGCTGGGTGTGTCTGAACCTGGGGTCTCAGAGCTGGGTGTGTCTGAACATGGCGTTTCGGAGCTGGGTGTTTCTACACCTGGTGTATCAGAGCTGTGTGTGTCTACACCTGGTGTCTCAGAGCTAGGTCTGTCTACACATGGAGTCTCAAAGCTGAATGTGTCTACACCTGGTGTCTCAGTGCTGGGTGTGTCTACACCTGGTGTCTCAGAGGTGGGTGAGTCTGCACCTGATGTCTCAGAGCTGGGTGTGTCCACACCTGGTGTCACAGAGCTGGGTGTGTCTTCACCTGGTGTATCAGAGCTGTGTGTGTCTACACCTGGTGTCTCAGAGCTGGGTGTGTCTGAACCTGGTTGCTCAGAGCTGGATGTATCTACACCTGGTGTCTCAGAGCTCGGTGTGTCCACACCTGGTGTGTCAGAGCTGGGTGTGTCTACACCTGGTGTCTCAGAGCTGGGTATGTCTGAACATGGCGTCTCAGAGCTGGGTGTGTCTACACCTGGTGTCTCAGACCTGGGTGTGTCTGAACCTGGTGTCTCAGAGCTGGGTGTGTCTGAACATGGCGTTTCGGAGCTGGGTGTGTCTACACCTGGTGTATCAGAGCTGTGTCTGTCTACGCCTGGTGTCTCAGAGGTGGGTGTGTCTACACATGCTGTCTCAGAGCTGGGTGTCTCTACACATGGAGTCTCAGAGCTGGGTGTGTCTACACCTGGTGTCTCAGAGGTGGGTGTGTCTACACCTGGTGTCTCAGAGCTAGGTGTGTCTACACATGGAGTCTCAAAGCTGGATGTGTCTACACCTGGTGTCTCAAGAGCTGGGTGTGTCTGAACATGGTGTCTCAGAGCTGGGTGTGTCTGAACCTGGCGTCTCAGAGCTGGGTGTGTCTGAACCTGGTGTCTCAGAGCTGGGTGTGTCTACACCTGGTGTCTCAGAGCTGGGTGTGTCTGAACCTGGTGTCTCAGAGCTGGGTGTGTCTACACCTGGTGTCTCAGAGCTGGGTGTGTCTGAACCTGGTGTCTCAGAGCTCGGTGTGTCCGCACCTGTTGTCTCAGAGCTGGGTGTGTCTAAACCTGGTGTCTCAGAGCTGGGTGTGTCTACACCTGGTGTCTCGTAGCTGGGTGTGTCTGAACCTGCTGTCTCAGAGCTGGGTGTGTCTACACATGGTGTCTCAGTGCTTGGTGTGTCTGAACATGGCGTCTCAGAGTGGGTGTGTCTACACCTGGTGTCTCAGAGCTGGGTGTGTCTACACCTGGTTTCTCAGAGCTCGGTGTGTCTGCATCTGGTGTCTCAGAACTGGGTGTGTCTACACCTGGTGTCTCAGAGCTGGGTGTGTCTGCACCAGGTGTATCAAGACCTGGGTGTGTCTGAACCTGGTGTCTCAGAGCTGGGTGTGTCCACACCTTGTGTCACAGAGCTGGGTGTGTCTTCACCTGGTGTCTCAGAGCTGGGTGTGTCTGCACCTGGCGTCTCAGAGCTGCGTGTGTCAACTCCTGGGGTCTCAGAGCTGGGTGTGTCTGAACCTGGGGTCTCAGAGCTGGGTGTGTCTGAACCTGGTGTCTCAGAGCTGGGTGTATCTACACCTGGTATCTCAGTGCTGGGTGTGTCCACACCTGGTGTGTCAGAGCTGGGTATGTATACACCTGGTGTCTCAGAGCTGGGTGTGTCTGAACCTGGTGTCTCAGAGCTGGGTGTGTCTGAACATGGCGTTTCGGAGCTGGGTGTGTCTACACCTGGTGTATCAGAGCTGTGTGTGTCTACACCTGGTGTCTCACAGGTGGGTGTGTCTACACCTGGTGTCTCAGAGCTGGGTGTCTCTGAACATGGCGTCTCAGTGCTGGGTGTGTCTGCACCTGGTGTCTCCGAGGTGGGTGTGTCTACACTTGATGTCTCAGAGCTGGGTGTGTCTATACCTGGTGTCTCAGAGCTGGGTGTGTCTGAACCTGGTGTCTCAGAGCTGGGTGTGTCTGAACCTTGTGTTTCAGAGCTGGGTGTGTCTACACCTGGTGTCTCAGAGCTGGGTGTGTCTGAACCTGGTGTCTCAGAGCTGGGTGTGTCTACACCTGGTGTCTCAGAGCTGGGTGTGTCTGAACCTGGTGTCTCAGAGCTGGGTGTGTCTGAACCTTGTGTTTCAGAGCTGGGTGTGTCTGCACCTGGTGTCTCAGAGCTAGGTGTGTCTGAAAATGGCATCGCAGAGTTGGTTGTGTCTACACCTGGTGTCTCAGAGCTGGGTGTGTCTGAACATGGTGTCTCGTAGCTGGGTGTGTCTACGCCTGGTGTCTCAGAGCTGGGTGTGTCTGAACATGGTGTCTCGTAGCTGGGTGTGTCTACGTCTGGTGTCTCCGAGCTGGATGTGTCTGAACCTAGTATCTCAGAGCTGGGTGCTTCTACACCTGGTGTCTCAGAGCTGGGTGTGTCTACACCTGGAGTCTCAGAGCTGGGTGTGTCTACACGTGGCGTCTCAGAGCTGGGTGTGACTGAACATGGCGTCTCAGAGCTGGGTGTGTCTACACCTGGTGTCTCAGAGCTGGGTGTGTCTGAACCTGGTGTCTCTGAGCTGGGTGTGTCTGCACATGGCGTCTCAGAGCTGGGAGTGTCTACACCTTGTGTCTCAGAGCTGGGTGTGGCTGAACAGGGTGTCTCAGATCTAGGTGTGTCTACACATGGAGTCTCAAAGCTGGATGTGTCTACACCTGGTGTCTCAAGAGCTGGGTGTGTCTGAACATGGTGTCTCAGAGCTGGGTGTGTCTGAACATTGCGTCTCAGAGCTGGGTGTGTCTATGCCTGGTGTCTCCGAGCTGGATGTGTCTGAACCTGGTGTCTCAGAGCTGGGTGCGTCTACACCTGGTGTCTTAGAGCTGGGTGTGTCTTTACCTGGTGTCTCAGAGCTGGGTTTGTCTGAACCTGGTGTCTCAGATCTGGGTGTGTCTGCACCTGGCGTCTCAGAGCTGGGTGTGTCTACGCCTGGTGTCTCAGAGCCGGGTTTGTCTGAACATGGTGTCTCGGAGCTGGGTGTGTCTATGCCTGGTGTCTCCGAGCTGGATGTGTCTGAACCTGGTGTCTCAGAGCTGGGTGCGTCTACACCTGGTGTCTTAGAGCTGGGTGTGTCTTTACCTGGTGTCTCAGAGCTGGGTTTGTCTGAACCTGGTGTCTCAGATCTGGGTGTGTCTGCACCTGGTGTCTCAGAGCTGGGTGTGTCTATTCCTGGTGTCTCTGAGCTGGGTGTGTCCGAACATGGCGTCCTAGATCTGGGTGTGTCTACACCTGGCGTCTCAGAGCTGGGTGTGTCTACACCTGGTGTCTCAGAGCTGGGTGTGTATGAACATGGTGTCTCAGTGCTAGGTGTGTCTACACCTTGTGTCTCAGAGTGGGTGTGTCTACACCTAGTGTCTCAGAGCTGGGTGTGTCTGAACATAGCGTCTCAGAGCTGGGTGTGTCTACACCTGGTGTCTCAGAGCTGGGTGTGTCTGAACCTGGTGTCTCAGAGCTGGGTGTGTCTGAACCTGGTGTCTCAGAGCTGGGTGTGTCTACACATGGTGTCTCAGTGCTTGGTGTGTCTGAACATGGCGTCTCAGAGTGGGTGTGTCTACACCTGGTGTCTCAGAGCTGGGTGTGTCTACACCTGGAGTCTCAGTGCTGGGTGTGTCTGAACCAGGTGTCTCAGAGCTGGGTGTGTCTACACCTGGTGTCTCAGAGCTGGGTGTGTCTGCACCTGGTGTATCAAGACCTGGGTGTGTATGAACATGGCGTCTCAGAGCTGGGTGTGTCTACACCTGGTGTCTCAGAGCTGGGTGTGTCTACACGTGGCGTCTCAGAGCTGGGTGTGACTGAACATGGCGTCTCAGAGCTGGGTGTGTCTAAATATGGCATCTCAGAGCTCGGTTTGTCTACCCCTGGTGTCTCAGAGCTGGGCGTGTCTGAACCTGGTGTCTCAGAGCTGGGTGTGTCTACACCTGGTGTCTCAGAGCTAGGTGTGTCTACACATGGAGTCTCAATGCTGGATGTGTCTGAACATGGCGTCTCAGAGCTGGGTCTGTC
Source organism: Hypanus sabinus (assembly GCF_030144855.1). Lineage (NCBI taxonomy): Eukaryota > Metazoa > Chordata > Chondrichthyes > Myliobatiformes > Dasyatidae > Hypanus > Hypanus sabinus. Next base: position 7,634,720 of record NC_082733.1, read on the forward strand.
TACACCTGGTGTCTCAGAGCTGGGTGTGTCTACACATGGTGTCTCAGTGCTGGGTGTGCCTACACCTTGTGTCTCAGAGCTGGGTGTGTCTGAACATGGTGTCTCAGAGCTGGGTCTGTCTACTCCTGGTGTCTCAGAGCTGGGTGTGTGTGAACATGGCGTCTCAGAGCTGGGTGTGTCTATACATGGTGTCTCAGTGCTGGGTGTGTCTACACCTGGTGTCTCAGAGGTGGGTGAGTCCGCACCTGATGTCTCAGAGCTGGGTGTGTCTTCACCTGGTGTCTCAGAGCTGGGTGTGTCTGCACCTGGTGTCTCAGGGCTGGGTGTGTCTGAACCTGGGGTCTCAGAGCTGGGTGTGTCTGAACATGGCGTTTCGGAGCTGGGTGTTTCTACACCTGGTGTATCAGAGCTGTGTGTGTCTACACCTGGTGTCTCAGAGCTAGGTGTGACTACACATGGAGTCTCAAAGCTGAATGTGTCTACACCTGGTGTCTCAGTGCTGGGTGTGTCTACACCTGGTGTCTCAGAGGTGGGTGAGTCTGCACCTGATGTCTCAGAGCTGGGTGTGTCCACACCTGGTGTCACAGAGCTGGGTGTGTCTTCACCTGGTGTATCAGAGCTGTGTGTGTCTACACCTGGTGTCTCAGAGCTGGGTGTGTCTGAACCTGGTTGCTCAGAGCTGGATGTATCTACACCTGGTGTCTCAGAGCTGGGTGTGTCCACACCTGGTGTGTCAGAGCTGGGTGTGTCTACACCTGGTGTCTCAGAGCTGGGTATGTCTGAACATGGCGTCTCAGAGCTGGGTGTGTCTACACCTGGTGTCTCAGACCTGGGTGTGTCTGAACCTGGTGTCTCAGAGCTGGGTGTGTCTGAACATGGCGTTTCGGAGCTGGGTGTGTCTACACCTGGTGTATCAGAGCTGTGTGTGTCTACGCCTGGTGTCTCAGAGGTGGGTGTGTCTACACATGCTGTCTCAGAGCTGGGTGTCTCTACACATGGAGTCTCAGAGCTGGGTGTGTCTACACCTGGTGTCTCAGAGGTGGGTGTGTCTACACCTGGTGTCTCAGAGCTAGGTGTGTCTACACATGGAGTCTCAAAGCTGGATGTGTCTACACCTGGTGTCTCAAGAGCTGGGTGTGTCTGAACATGGTGTCTCAGAGCTGGGTGTGTCTGAACCTGGCGTCTCAGAGCTGGGTGTGTCTGAACCTGGTGTCTCAGAGCTGGGTGTGTCTACACCTGGTGTCTCAGAGCTGGGTGTGTCTGAACCTGGTGTCTCAGAGCTGGGTGTGTCTACACCTGGTGTCTCAGAGCTGGGTGTGTCTGAACCTGGTGTCTCAGAGCTCGGTGTGTCCGCACCTGTTGTCTCAGAGCTGGGTGTGTCTAAACCTGGTGTCTCAGAGCTGGGTGTGTCTGAAAATGGCATCTCAGAGCTGGTTGTGTCTACACCTGGTGTCTCGTAGCTGGGTGTGTCTGAACCTGCTGTCTCAGAGCTGGGTGTGTCTACACATGGTGTCTCAGTGCTTGGTGTGTCTGAACATGGCGTCTCAGAGTGGGTGTGTCTACACCTGGTGTCTCAGAGCTGGGTGTGTCTACACCTGGTTTCTCAGAGCTCGGTGTGTCTGCATCTGGTGTCTCAGAACTGGGTGTGTCTACACCTGGTGTCTCAGAGCTGGGTGTGTCTGCACCAGGTGTATCAAGACCTGGGTGTGTCTGAACCTGGTGTCTCAGAGCTGGGTGTGTCCACACCTTGTGTCACAGAGCTGGGTGTGTCTTCACCTGGTGTCTCAGAGCTGGGTGTGTCTGCACCTGGAGTCTCAGAGCTGCGTGTGTCAACTCCTGGGGTCTCAGAGCTGGGTGTGTCTGAACCTGGGGTCTCAGAGCTGGGTGTGTCTGAACCTGGTGTCTCAGAGCTGGGTGTATCTACACCTGGTATCTCAGTGCTGGGTGTGTCCACACCTGGTGTGTCAGAGCTGGGTATGTATACACCTGGTGTCTCAGAGCTGGGTGTGTCTGAACCTGGTGTCTCAGAGCTGGGTGTGTCTGAACATGGCGTTTCGGAGCTGGGTGTGTCTACACCTGGTGTATCAGAGCTGTGTGTGTCTACACCTGGTGTCTCAGAGCTGGGTGTCTCTGAACATGGCGTCTCAGTGCTGGGTGTGTCTGCACCTGGTGTCTCCGAGGTGGGTGTGTCTACACTTGATGTCTCAGAGCTGGGTGTGTCTGAACCTGGTGTCTCAGAGCTGGGTGTGTCTACACCTGGTGTCTCAGAGCTGGGTGTGTCTGAACCTGGTGTCTCAGAGCTGGGTGTGTCTGAACCTTGTGTTTCAGAGCTGGGTGTGTCTGCACCTGGTGTCTCAGAGCTAGGTGTGTCTGAAAATGGCATCGCAGAGTTGGTTGTGTCTACACCTGGTGTCTCAGAGCTGGGTGTGTCTGAACATGGTGTCTCGTAGCTGGGTGTGTCTACGCCTGGTGTCTCAGAGCTGGGTGTGTCTGAACATGGTGTCTCGTAGCTGGGTGTGTCTACGTCTGGTGTCTCCGAGCTGGATGTGTCTGAACCTAGTGTCTCAGAGCTGGGTGCTTCTACACCTGGTGTCTCAGAGCTGGGTGTGTCTACACCTGGAGTCTCAGAGCTGGGTGTGTCTACACGTGGCGTCTCAGAGCTGGGTGTGACTGAACATGGCGTCTCAGAGCTGGGTGTGTCTACACCTGGTGTCTCAGAGCTGGGTGTGTCTGAACCTGGTGTCTCTGAGCTGGGTGTGTCTGAACATGGCGTCTCAGAGCTGGGAGTGTCTACACCTTGTGTCTCAGAGCTGGGTGTGGCTGAACAGGGTGTCTCAGATCTAGGTGTGTCTACACATGGAGTCTCAAAGCTGGATGTGTCTACACCTGGTGTCTCAAGAGCTGGGTGTGTCTGAACATGGTGTCTCAGAGCTGGGTGTGTCTGAACATTGCGTCTCAGAGCTGGGTGTGTCTACGCCTGGTGTCTCAGAGCCGGGTTTGTCTGAACATGGTGTCTCGGAGCTGGGTGTGTCTATGCCTGGTGTCTCCGACCTGGATGTGTCTTAACCTGGTGTCTCTGAGCTGGGTGCGTCTACACCTGGTGTCTTAGAGCTGGGTGTGTCTTTACCTGGTGTCTCAGAGCTGGGTTTGTCTGAACCTGGTGTCTCAGATCTGGGTGTGTCTGCACCTGGTGTCTCAGAGCTGGGTGTGTCTATTCCTGGTGTCTCTGAGCTGGGTGTGTCCGAACATGGCGTCCTAGATCTGGGTGTGTCTACACCTGGCGTCTCAGAGCTGGGTGTGTCTACACCTGGTGTCTCAGAGCTGGGTGTGTATGAACATGGTGTCTCAGTGCTAGGTGTGTCTACACCTTGTGTCTCAGAGCTGGGTATGTCTACACCTGGTGTCTCAGAGCTAGGTGTGTCTACACCTAGTGTCTCAGAGCTGGGTGTGTGTGAACATGGCATCTCAGAGCTGGGTGTGTCTACAGATGGTGTCTCAGTGCTGGGTGTGTCTACACCTTGTGTCTCAGAGCTGGGTGTGTCTACACCTGGTGTCTCAGAGGTGGGTGAGTCCGCACCTCATGTCTCAGAGCTGGGTGTGCCCTCACCTGGTGTCACAGAGCTGGGTGTGTCTTCACCTGGTGTCTCAGAGCTGGGTGTGTCTGAACCTGGGGTCTCAGAGCTGGGTGTGTCTGAACCTGGTGTCTCAGAGCTGGGTGTATCTACACCTGGGGTCTCAGAGCTGGGTGTGTCTACACGTGGCATCACAGAGCTGGGTGTGACTGAACATGGCGTCTCAGAGCTGGGTGTTTCTGAACATGGCATCTCAGAGCTGGGTGTGTCTACACCTGGTGTCTCAGAGCTGGGCGTGTCTGAACCTGGTGTCTCTGAGCTGGGTGTGTCTGAACATGGCGTCTCAGAGCTGGGAGTGTCTACACCTTGTGTCTCAGAGCTGGGTGTGGCTGAACAGGGTGTCTCAGAGCTGGGTGTTTCTACACATGGACTCTCAGAGCTGGGTGTGTCTACACCTGGTGTCTCAGAGCTGGGTGTGGCTGAACAGGGCATCTCAGAGCTGGGTGTGTCTACACATGGAGTCTCAGAGCTGGGTGTGTCTGAACATGGTGTCTCAGAGCTGGGTCTGTCTGAACATGGCGTCTCGGAGCTGAGTGTGTCTACACCTGGTGTCTCAGAGCTGGGTGTGTCTGTACCTGGTGTCTCAGAGCTGGGTGTGTCTGAACATGGCGTCTCAGAGCTGGGTGTGTCTACGCATGGTGGCTCAGAGCTGGGTGTGTCTGAACATGGTGTCTCGGAGCTGGGTGTGTCTACGCCTGGTGTCTCCGAGCTGGATGTGTCTGAACCTGGTGTCTCAGAGCTGGGTGTGTCTGCACCTGGAGTCTCAGAGCTGCGTGTGTCAACTCCTGGGGTCTCAGAGCTGGGTGTGTCTGAACCTGGGGTCTCAGAGCTGGGTGTGTCTGAACCTGGTGTCTCAGAGCTGGGTGTATCTACACCTGGTATCTCAGTGCTGGGTGTGTCCACACCTGGTGTGTCAGAGCTGGGTATGTATACACCTGGTGTCTCAGAGCTGGGTGTGTCTGAACCTGGTGTCTCAGAGCTGGGTGTGTCTGAACATGGCGTTTCGGAGCTGGGTGTGTCTACACCTGGTGTATCAGAGCTGTGTGTGTCTACACCTGGTGTCTCACAGGTGGGTGTGTCTACACATGCTGTCTCAGAGCTGGGTGTCTCTACACATGGAGTCTCAGTGCTGGGTGTGTCTGCACCTGGTGTCTCAGAGGTGGGTGTGTCTACACTTGGTGTCTCAGAGCTGGGTGTGTCTGAACCTGGTGTCTCAGAGCTGGGTGTGTCTACACCTGGTGTCTCAGAGCTGGGTGTGTCTGAACCTTGTGTTTCAGAGCTGGGTGTGTCCGCACCTGGTGTCTCAGAGCTAGGTGTGTCTGAAAATGGCATCGCAGAGTTGGTTGTGTCTACACCTGGTGTCTCAGAGCTTGGTGTGTCTGAACATGGTGTCTCGTAGCTGGGTGTGTCTACGCCTGGTGTCTCAGAGCTGGGTGTGTCTGAACATGGTGTCTCGTAGCTGGGTGTGTCTACGTCTGGTGTCTCCGAGCTGGATGTGTCTGAACCTGGTGTCTCAGAGCTGGGTGCTTCTACACCTGGTGTCTCAGAGCTGTCTGTGTCTACACCTGGAGTCTCAGAGCTGGGTGTGTCTACACGTGGCGTCTCAGAGCTGGGTGTGACTGAACATGGCGTCTCAGAGCTGGGTGTGTCTACACCAGGTGTCTCAGAGCTGGGTGTGACTGAACCTGGTGTCTCTGAGCTGGGTGTGTCTGAACATGGCGTCTCAGAGCTGGGAGTGTCTACACCTTGTGTCTCAGAGCTGGGTGTGGCTGAACAGGGTGTCTCAGAGCTGGGTGTTTCTACACATGGAGTCTCAGAGCTGGGTGTGTCTACACCTGGTGTCTCAGAGCTAGGTGTGTCTACACATGGAGTCTCAAAGCTGGATGTGTCTACACCTGGTGTCTCAAGAGCTGGGTGTGTCTGAACATGGTGTCTCAGAGCTGGGTCTGTCTGAACATGGCGTCTCGTAGCTCAGTATGTCTACACCTGGTGTCTCAGAGCTGGGTGTGTCTATACCTGGTGTCTCAGAGCTGGGTGTGTCTGAACATTGCGTCTCAGAGCTGGGTGTGTCTACGCCTGGTGTCTCAGAGCTGGGTGTGTCTGAACATGGTGTCTCGGAGCTGGGTGTGTCTACGCCTGGTGTCTCCGAGCTGGATGTGTCTGAACCTGGTGTCTCAGAGCTGGGTGCGTCTACACCTGGTGTCGTAGAGCTGGGTGTGTCTTTACCTGGTGTCTCAGAGCTGGGTGCGTCTACACCTGGTGTCTCAGATCTGGGTGTGTCTGCACCTGGTGTCTCAGAGCTGGGTGTGTCTGAACCTGGGGTCTCAGAGCTGGGTGTGTCTGAACCTGGTGTCTCAGAGCTGGGTGTATCTACACCTGGTGTCTCAGAGCTGGGTGTGTCTACACGTGGCATCACAGAGCTGGGTGTGACTCAACATGGCGTCTCAGAGCTGGGTGTTTCTGAACATGGCATCTCAGAGCTGGGTGTGGCTACACCTGGTGTCTCAGAGCTGGGTGTGTCTGAACCTGGTGTCTCTGAGCTGGGTGTGTCTGAACATGGCGTCTCAGAGCTGGGAGTGTCTACACGTGTCTCAGAGCTGGGTGTGGCTGAACAGGGTGTCTCAGAGCTGGGTGTTTCTACACATGGACTCTCAGAGCTGGGTGTGTCTACACCTGGTGTCTCAGAGCTAGGTGTGTCTACACATGGAGTCTCAAAGCTGGATGTGTCTACACCTGGTGTCTCAAGAGCTGGGTGTGTCTGAACATGGTGTCTCAGAGCTGGGTCTGTCTGAACATGGCGTCTCGTAGCTCAGTGTGTCTACACCTGGTGTCTCAGAGCTGGGTGTGTCTATACCTGGTGTCTCAGAGCTGGGTGTGTCTGAACATTGCGTCTCAGAGCTGGGTGTGTCTACGCCTGGTATCTCAGAGCTGGGTGTGTCTGAACATGGTTTCTCGGAGCTGGGTGTGTCTACGCCTGGTGTCTCCGAGCTGGATGTGTCTGAACCTGGTGTCTCAGAGCTGGGTGCGTCTACACCTGGTGTCTTAGAGCTGGGTGTGTCTTTACCTGGTGCCTCAGAGCTGGGTTTGTCTGAACCTGGTGTCTCAGATCTGGGTGTGTCTGCACCTGGTGTCTCAGAGCTGGGTGTGTCTATTCCTGGTGTCTCAGAGCTGGGTGTGTCCGAACATGGCGTCCTAGATCTGTGTGTGTCTACACCTGGCGTCTCAGAGCTGGGTGTGTCTACACCTGGTGTCTCAGAGCTGGGTGTGTATGAACATGGTGTCTCAGTGCTGGGTGTGTCTACACCTTGTGTCTCAGAGCTGGGTGTGTCTACACCTTGTGTCTCAGAGATGGGTGTGTCTACATGTGGCGTCTCAGAGCTGGGTGTGACTGAACATGGCGTCTCAGAGCTGGGTGTGTCTCAACATGGCATCTCAGAGCTCGGTGTGTCTACACCTGGTGTCTCAGAGCTGGGCGTGTCTGAATCTGGTGTCTCAGAGCTGGGTGTGTCTGAACATGGCGTCTCAGAGCTGGGTGTGTCTACGCCTGGTGTCTCAGAGCTGGGTGTGTCTGAACATGGTGTCTCGGAGCTGGGTGTGTCTACGCCTGGTGTCTCCGAGCTGGATGTGTCTGAACCTGGTGTCTCAGAGCTGGGTGTGTCTACACCTGGTGTCTCAGAGCTGGGTGTGTGTGAACATGGCGTCTCAGAGCTGGGTGTGTCTGAACATGGCGTCTCAGAGCTGGGTGTGTCTACACCTGGTGTCTCAGAGCTGGGTGTGTGTGAACATGGCGTCTCAGAGCTGGGTGTGTCTGAACATGGTGTCTCGGAGCTGGGTGTGTCTACGCCTGGTGTCTCCGAGCTGGATGTGTCTACACCTGGTGTCTCAGAGCTGGGTGTGTCTACACATGGTGTCTCAGTGCTGGGTGTGTCTACACCTTGTGTCTCAGAGCTGGGTGTGTCTACACCTGGTGTCTCAGAGCTGGCTGTGTCTACACCTGGTGTCTCAGAGGTGGGTGAGTCCGCACCTGATGTCTCAGAGCTGGGTGTGTCCACACCTGGTGTCACAGAGCTGGGTGTGTCTGCACCTGGAGTCTCAGAGCTGGGTGTGTCTGAACCTGGTGTCTCAGAGCTGGGTGTATCTACACCTGGTATCTCAGAGCTGGGTGTGTCCACACCTGGTGTGTCAGAGCTGGGTGTGTCTACACCTGCTGTCTCAGAGCTGGGTATGTCTGAACATGGTGTCTCGGAGCTGGGTGTGTCTACACCTGATGTCTCAGACCTGGGTTTGTCTGAACCTGGTGTCTCTGAGCTGGGTGTGACAGAACATGGCGTCTCAGAGCTGGGTGTGTCTACACCTGGTGTCTCAGAGCTGGGTATGTCTGAACATGGCGTCTCAGAGCTGGGTGTGTCTACACCTGGTGTCTCAGAGCTGGGTGTGTCTGAACCTGGTGTCTCAGAGCTTGGTGTGTCTACACCTGGTGTCTCAGAGTGGGTGTGTCTACACCTAGTGTCTCAGAGCTGGGTGTGTCTGAACATAGCGTCTCAGAGCTGGGTGTGTCTACACCTGGTGTCTCAGAGCTGGGTGTGTCTGAACCTGGTGTCTCAGAGCTGGGTGTGTCTGAACCTGGTTTCTCAGAGCTGGGTGTGTCTACACATGGAGTCTCAGAGCTGGGTGTGTCTACACCTGGTGTCTCAGAGCTAGGTGTGTCTACACATGGAGTCTCAAAGCTGGATGTGTCTACACCTGGTGTCTCAAGAGCTGGGTGTGTCTGAACATGGTGTCTCAGAGCTGGGTCTGTCTGAACATGGCGTCTCGTAGCTCAGTATGTCTACACCTGGTGTCTCAGAGCTGGGTGTGTCTATACCTGGTGTCTCAGAGCTGGGTGTGTCTGAACATTGCGTCTCAGAGCTGGGTGTGTCTACGCCTGGTGTCTCAGAGCTGGGTGTGTCTGAACATGGTGTCTCGGAGCTGGGTGTGTCTACGCCTGGTGTCTCCGAGCTGGATGTGTCTGAACCTGGTGTCTCAGAGCTGGGTGCGTCTACACCTGGTGTCGTAGAGCTGGGTGTGTCTTTACCTGGTGTCTCAGAGCTGGGTGCGTCTACACCTGGTGTCTCAGATCTGGGTGTGTCTGCACCTGGTGTCTCAGAGCTGGGTGTGTCTATTCCTGGTGTCTCACAGCTGGGTATGTCCGAACATGGCGTCCTAGATCTGGGTGTGTCTACACCTGGCGTCTCAGAGCTGGGTGTGTCTACACCTGGTGTCTCAGAGCTGGGTGTGTCTGAACCTGGTGTCTCAGAGCTGGGTGTGTCTGAACCTTGTGTTTCAGAGCTGGGTGTGTCCGCACCTGGTGTCTCAGAGCTAGGTGTGTCTGAAAATGGCATCGCAGAGTTGGTTGTGTCTACACCTGGTGTCTCAGAGCTGGGTGTGTCTGAACATGGTGTCTCGTAGCTGGGTGTGTCTACGCCTGGTGTCTCAGAGCTGGGTGTGTCTGAACATGGTGTCTCGTAGCTGGGTGTGTCTACGTCTGGTGTCACCGAGCTGGATGTGTCTGAACCTGGCGTCTCAGAGCTGGGTGTGTCTACACCTGGTGTCTCAGAGCTGGGTGTGTATGAACATGGTGTCTCAGTGCTGGGTGTGTCTACACCTTGTGTCTCAGAGCTGGGTGTGTCTACACCTGGTGTCTCAGAGCTGGGTGTGTCTACACCTAGTGTCTCAGAGCTGGGTGTGTGTGAACATGGCATCTCAGAGCTGGGTGTGTCTACAGATGGTGTCTCAGTGCTGGGTGTGTCTACACCTTGTGTCTCAGAGATGGGTGTGTCTACAACTGGTGACTCAGAGGTGGGTGAGTCCGCACCTGATGTCTCAGAGCTGGGTGTGCCCACACCTGGTGTCACAGAGCTGGGTGTGTCTTCACCTGGTGTCTCAGAGCTGGGTGTGTCTGAACCTGGGGTCTCAGAGCTGGGTGTGTCTGAACCTGGTGTCTCAGAGCTGGGTGTATCTACACCTGGTGTCTCAGAGCTGGGTGTGTCTACACGTGGCATCACAGAGCTGGGTGTGACTGAACATGGCGTCTCAGAGCTGGGTGTTTCTGAACATGGCATCTCAGAGCTGGGTGTGTCTACACCTGGTGTCTCAGAGCTGGGTGTGTCTGAACCTGGTGTCTCTGAGCTGGGTGTGTCTACACGTGTCTCAGAGCTGGGTGTGGCTGAACAGGGTGTCTCAGAGCTGGGTGTTTCTACACATGGACTCTCAGAGCTGGGTGTGTCTACACCTGGTGTCTCAGAGCTAGGTGTGTCTACACATGGAGTCTCAAATCTGGATGTGTCTACACCTGGTGTCTCAAGAGCTGGGTGTGTCTGAACATGGTGTCTCAGAGCTGGGTCTGTCTGAACATGGCGTCTCGTAGCTCAGTGTGTCTACACCTGGTGTCTCAGAGCTGGGTGTGTCTATACCTGGTGTCTCAGAGCTGGGTGTGTCTGAACATTGCGTCTCAGAGCTGGGTGTGTCTACGCCTGGTATCTCAGAGCTGGGTGTGTCTGAACATGGTTTCTCGGAGCTGGGTGTGTCTACGCCTGGTGTCTCCGAGCTGGATGTGTCTGAACCTGGTGTCTCAGAGCTGGGTGCGTCTACACCTGGTGTCTTAGAGCTGGGTGTGTCTTTACCTGGTGCCTCAGAGCTGGGTTTGTCTGAACCTGGTGTCTCAGATCTGGGTGTGTCTGCACCTGGTGTCTCAGAGCTGGGTGTGTCTATTCCTGGTGTCTCAGAGCTGGGTGTGTCCGAACATGGCGTCCTAGATCTGTGTGTGTCTACACCTGGCGTCTCAGAGCTGGGTGTGTCTACACCTGGTGTCTCAGAGCTGGGTGTGTATGAACATGGTGTCTCAGTGCTGGGTGTGTCTACACCTTGTGTCTCAGAGCTGGGTGTGTCTACACCTTGTGTCTCAGAGATGGGTGTGTCTACACGTGGCGTCTCAGAGCTGGGTGTGACTGAACATGGCGTCTCAGAGCTGGGTGTGTCTGAACATGGCATCTCAGAGCTCGGTGTGTCTACACCTGGTGTCTCAGAGCTGGGCGTGTCTGAATCTGGTGTCTCAGAGCTGGGTGTGTCTGAACATGGCGTCTCAGAGCTGGGTGTGTCTACGCCTGGTGTCTCAGAGCTGGGTGTGTCTGAACATGGTGTCTCGGAGCTGGGTGTGTCTACGCCTGGTGTCTCCGAGCTGGATGTGTCTGAACCTGGTGTCTCAGAGCTGGGTGTGTCTACACCTGGTGTCTCAGAGCTGGGTGTGTGTGAACATGGCGTCTCAGAGCTGGGTGTGTCTGAACATGGCGTCTCAGAGCTGGGTGTGTCTACACCTGGTGTCTCAGAGCTGGGTGTGTGTGAACATGGCGTCTCAGAGCTGGGTGTGTCTGAACATGGTGTCTCGGAGCTGGGTGTGTCTACGCCTGGTGTCTCCGAGCTGGATGTGTCTACACCTGGTGTCTCAGAGCTGGGTGTGTCTACACATGGTGTCTCAGTGCTGGGTGTGTCTACACCTTGTGTCTCAGAGCTGGGTGTGTCTACACCTGGTGTCTCAGAGCTGGCTGTGTCTACACCTGGTGTCTCAGAGGTGGGTGAGTCCGCACCTGATGTCTCAGAGCTGGGTGTGTCCACACCTGGTGTCACAGAGCTGGGTGCGTCTACACCTGGTGTCGTAGAGCTGGGTGTGTCTTTACCTGGTGTCTCAGAGCTGGGTGCGTCTACACCTGGTGTCTCAGATCTGGGTGTGTCTACACCTGGCGTCTCAGAGCTGGGTGTGTCTACACCTGGTGTCTCAGAGCTGGGTGTGTCTGAACCTGGTGTCTCAGAGCTGGGTGTGTCTGAACCTTGTGTTTCAGAGCTGGGTGTGTCCGCACCTGGTGTCTCAGAGCTAGGTGTGTCTGAAAATGGCATCGCAGAGTTGGTTGTGTCTACACCTGGTGTCTCAGAGCTGGGTGTGTCTGAACATGGTGTCTCGTAGCTGGGTGTGTCTACGCCTGGTGTCTCAGAGCTGGGTGTGTCTGAACATGGTGTCTCGTAGCTGGGTGTGTCTACGTCTGGTGTCACGGAGCTGGATGTGTCTGAACCTGGCGTCTCAGAGCTGGGTGTGTCTACACCTGGTGTCTCAGAGCTGGGTGTGTATGAACATGGTGTCTCAGTGCTGGGTGTGTCTACACCTTGTGTCTCAGAGCTGGGTGTGTCTACACCTGGTGTCTCAGAGCTGGGTGTGTCTACACCTAGTGTCTCAGAGCTGGGTGTGTGTGAACATGGCATCTCAGAGCTGGGTGTGTCTACAGATGGTGTCTCAGTGCTGGGTGTGTCTACACCTTGTGTCTCAGAGATGGGTGTGTCTACAACTGGTGACTCAGAGGTGGGTGAGTCCGCACCTGATGTCTCAGAGCTGGGTGTGCCCACACCTGGTGTCACAGAGCTGGGTGTGTCTTCACCTGGTGTCTCAGAGCTGGGTGTGTCTGAACCTGGGGTCTCAGAGCTGGGTGTGTCTGAACCTGGTGTCTCAGAGCTGGGTGTATCTACACCTGGTGTCTCAGAGCTGGGTGTGTCTACACGTGGCATCACAGAGCTGGGTGTGACTGAACATGGCGTCTCAGAGCTGGGTGTTTCTGAACATGGCATCTCAGAGCTGGGTGTGTCTACACCTGGTGTCTCAGAGCTGGGTGTGTCTGAACCTGGTGTCTCTGAGCTGGGTGTGTCTGAACATGGCGTCTCAGAGCTGGGAGTGTCTACACGTGTCTCAGAGCTGGGTGTGGCTGAACAGGGTGTCTCAGAGCTGGGTGTTTCTACACATGGACTCTCAGAGCTGGGTGTGTCTACACCTGGTGTCTCAGAGCTAGGTGTGTCTACACATGGAGTCTCAAAGCTGGATGTGTCTACACCTGGTGTCTCAAGAGCTGGGTGTGTCTGAACATGGTGTCTCAGAGCTGGGTCTGTCTGAACATGGCGTCTCGTAGCTCAGTGTGTCTACACCTGGTGTCTCAGAGCTGGGTGTGTCTATACCTGGTGTCTCAGAGCTGGGTGTGTCTGAACATTGCGTCTCAGAGCTGGGTGTGTCTACGCCTGGTATCTCAGAGCTGGGTGTGTCTGAACATGGTTTCTCGGAGCTGGGTGTGTCTACGCCTGGTGTCTCCGAGCTGGATGTGTCTGAACCTGGTGTCTCAGAGCTGGGTGCGTCTACACCTGGTGTCTTAGAGCTGGGTGTGTCTTTACCTGGTGCCTCAGAGCTGGGTTTGTCTGAACCTGGTGTCTCAGATCTGGGTGTGTCTGCACCTGGTGTCTCAGAGCTGGGTGTGTCTATTCCTGGTGTCTCAGAGCTGGGTGTGTCCGAACATGGCGTCCTAGATCTGTGTGTGTCTACACCTGGCGTCTCAGAGCTGGGTGTGTCTACACCTGGTGTCTCAGAGCTGGGTGTGTATGAACATGGTGTCTCAGTGCTGGGTGTGTCTACACCTTGTGTCTCAGAGCTGGGTGTGTCTACACCTTGTGTCTCAGAGATGGGTGTGTCTACACGTGGCGTCTCAGAGCTGGGTGTGACTGAACATGGCGTCTCAGAGCTGGGTGTGTCTGAACATGGCATCTCAGAGCTCGGTGTGTCTACACCTGGTGTCTCAGAGCTGGGCGTGTCTGAATCTGGTGTCTCAGAGCTGGGTGTGTCTGAACATGGCGTCTCAGAGCTGGGTGTGTCTACGCCTGGTGTCTCAGAGCTGGGTGTGTCTGAACATGGTGTCTCGGAGCTGGGTGTGTCTACGCCTGGTGTCTCCGAGCTGGATGTGTCTGAACCTGGTGTCTCAGAGCTGGGTGTGTCTACACCTGGTGTCTCAGAGCTGGGTGTGTGTGAACATGGCGTCTCAGAGCTGGGTGTGTCTGAACATGGCGTCTCAGAGCTGGGTGTGTCTACACCTGGTGTCTCAGAGCTGGGTGTGTGTGAACATGGCGTCTCAGAGCTGGGTGTGTCTGAACATGGTGTCTCGGAGCTGGGTGTGTCTACGCCTGGTGTCTCCGAGCTGGATGTGTCTACACCTGGTGTCTCAGAGCTGGGTGTGTCTACACATGGTGTCTCAGTGCTGGGTGTGTCTACACCTTGTGTCTCAGAGCTGGGTGTGTCTACACCTGGTGTCTCAGAGCTGGCTGTGTCTACACCTGGTGTCTCAGAGGTGGGTGAGTCCGCACCTGATGTCTCAGAGCTGGGTGTGTCCACACCTGGTGTCACAGAGCTGGGTGTGTCTGCACCTGGAGTCTCAGAGCTGGGTGTGTCTGAACCTGGTGTCTCAGAGCTGGGTGTATCTACACCTGGTATCTCAGAGCTGGGTGTGTCCACACCTGGTGTGTCAGAGCTGGGTGTGTCTACACCTGCTGTCTCAGAGCTGGGTATGTCTGAACATGGTGTCTCGGAGCTGGGTGTGTCTACACCTGATGTCTCAGACCTGGGTTTGTCTGAACCTGGTGTCTCTGAGCTGGGTGTGACAGAACATGGCGTCTCAGAGCTGGGTGTGTCTACACCTGGTGTCTCAGAGCTGGGTATGTCTGAACATGGCGTCTCAGAGCTGGGTGTGTCTACACCTGGTGTCTCAGAGCTGGGTGTGTCTGAACCTGGTGTCTCAGAGCTTGGTGTGTCTACACCTGGTGTCTCAGAGTGGGTGTGTCTACACCTAGTGTCTCAGAGCTGGGTGTGTCTGAACATAGCGTCTCAGAGCTGGGTGTGTCTACACCTGGTGTCTCAGAGCTGGGTGTGTCTGAACCTGGTGTCTCAGAGCTGGGTGTGTCTAAACCTGGTTTCTCAGAGCTGGGTGTGTCTACACATGGTGTCTCAGTGCTTGGTGTGTCTGAACATGGCGTCTCAGAGTGGGTGTGTCTACACCTTGTGTCTCAGAGCTGGGTGTGTCTACACCTGGAGTCTCAGTGCTGGGTGTGTCTGACCCTGGTGTCTCAGAGCTGGGTGTGTCTAAACCTGGTGTCTCAGAGCTGGGTGTGTCTGCACCTGGTGTATCAAGACCTGGGTGTGTATGAACATGGCGTCTCAGAGCTGGGTGTGTCTACACCTGGTGTCTCAGAGCTGGGTGTGTCTACACGTGGCGTCTCAGAGCTGTGTGTGTCTGAACCTGGTGTCTCAGAGCTGGGTGTGTCTGAACCTGGTGTCTCAGAGCTTGGTGTGTCTACATCTGGTGTCTCAGAGTGGGTGTGTCTACACGTGGCGTCTCAGAGCTGGGTGTGTCTGAACCTGGTGTTTCAGAGCTGGGTGTGTCTGAACATAGCGTCTTAGAGCTGGGTGTGTCTACACCTGGTGTCTCAGAGCTGGGTGTGTCCACATCTGATGTCTCAGAGCTGGATGTGTCTGAACCTGGTGTCTCAGAGCTGGGTGTGTCTGAACCTGGTGTCTCAGAGCTGGGTGTGTCTACACATGGTGTCTCAGTGCTTGGTGTGTCTGAACATGGCGTCTCAGAGTGGGTGTGTCTACACCTGGTGTCTCAGAGCTGGGTGTGTCTGCACCTGGTGTATCAAGACCTGGGTGTGTATGAACATGGCGTCTCAGAGCTGGGTGTGTCTACACCTGGTTTCTCAGAGCTGGGTGTGTCTACACGTGGCGTCTCAGAGCTGGGTGTGACTGAACATGGCGTCTCAGAGCTGGGTGTGTCTGAACATGGCATCTCAGAGCTCGGTGTGTCTACACCTGGTGTCTCAGAGCTGGGCGTGTCTGAACCTGGTGTCTCAGAGCTGGGTGTGTCTGAACATGGCGTCTCAGAGCTCGGTGTGTCTACGCCTGGTGTCTCAGAGCTGGGTGTGTCTGAACATGGTGTCTCGGAGCTGGGTGTGTCTACGCCTGGTGTCTCCGAGCTGGATGTGTCTGAACCTGGTGTCTCAGAGCTGGGTGTGTCTACACCTGGTGTCTCAGAGCTGGGTGTGTGTGAACATGGCGTCTCAGAGCTGGGTGTGTCTGAACATGGCGTCTCAGAGCTGGGTGTGTCTACACCTGGTGTCTCAGAGCTGGGTGTGTGTGAACATGGCGTCTCAGAGCTCGGTGTGTCTGAACATGGTGTCTCGGAGCTGGGTGTGTCTACGCCTGGTGTCTCCGAGCTGGATGTGTCTACACCTGGTGTCTCAGAGCTGGGTGTGTCTACACATGGTGTCTCAGTGCTGGGTGTGTCTACACCTTGTGTCTCAGAGCTGGGTGTGTCTACACCTGGTGTCTCAGAGCTGGGTGTGTCTACACCTGGTGTCTCAGAGGTGGGTGAGTCCGCACCTGATGTCTCAGAGCTGGGTGTGTCCACACCTGGTGTCACAGAGCTGGGTGTGTCTGCACCTGGAGTCTCAGAGCTGCGTGTGTCAACTCCTGGGGTCTCAGAGCTGGGTGTGTCTGAACCTGGGGTCTCAGAGCTGGGTGTGTCTGAACCTGGTGTCTCAGAGCTGGGTGCATCTACACCTGGTATCTCAGAGCTGGGTGTGTCCACACCTGGTGTGTCAGAGCTGGGTGTGTCTACACCTGCTGTCTCAGAGCTGGGTATGTCTGAACATGGTGTCTCGGAGTTGGGTGTGTCTACACCTGATGTCTCAGACCTGGGTTTGTCTGAACCTGGTGTCTCTGAGCTGGGTGTGTCTATACATGGTGTCTCAGTGCTGGGTGTGTCTACACCTGGTGTCTCAGAGGTGGGTGAGTCCGCACCTGATGTCTCAGAGCTGGGTGTGTCTTCACCTGGTGTCTCAGAGCTGGGTGTGTCTGCACCTGGTGTCTCAGGGCTGGGTGTGTCTGAACCTGGGGTCTCAGAGCTGGGTGTGTCTGCACCTGATGTCTCAGAGCTGGGTGTGTCCACACCTCGTGTCACAGAGCTGGGTGTGTCTGAACATGGTGTCTCAGAGCTGGGTCTGTCTACTCCTGGTGTCTCAGAGCTGGGTGTGTGTGAACATGGCGTCTCAGAGCTGGGTGTGTCTATAAATGGTGTCTCAGTGCTGGGTGTTTCTACACCTGGTGTATCAGAGCTGTGTGTGTCTACACCTGGTGTCTCAGAGCTAGGTGTGTCTACACATGGAGTCTCAAAGCTGAATGTGTCTACACCTGGTGTCTCAGTGCTGGGTGTGTCTACACCTGGTGTCTCAGAGGTGGGTGAGTCTGCACCTGATGTCTCAGAGCTGGGTGTGTCCACACCTCGTGTCACAGAGCTGGGTGTGTCTTCACCTGGTGTATCAGAGCTGTGTGTGTCTACACCTGGTGTCTCAGAGCTGGGTGTGTCTGAACCTGGTTGCTCAGAGCTGGATGTATCTACACCTGGTGTCTCAGAGCTGGGTGTGTCCACACCTGGTGTGTCAGAGCTGGGTGTGTCTACACCTGGTGTCTCAGAGCTGGGTATGTCTGAACATGGCGTCTCAGAGCTGGGTGTGTCTACACCTGGTGTCTCAGACCTGGGTGTGTCTGAACCTGGTGTCTCAGAGCTGGGTGTGTCTGAACATGGCGTTTCGGAGCTGGGTGTGTCTACACCTGGTGTATCAGAGCTGTGTGTGTCTACGCCTGGTGTCTCAAAGCTGGATGTGTCTACACCTGGAGTCTCAAGAGCTGGGTGTGTCTGAACATGGTGTCTCAGAGCTGGGTGTGTCTGAAACTGGCGTCTCAGAGCTGGGTGTGTCTGAACCTGGTGTCTCAGAGCTGGGTGTGACTACACCTGGTGTCTCAGAGCTGGGTGTGTCTGAACCTGGTGTCTCAGAGCTGGGTGTGACTACACCTGGTGTCTCAGAGCTGGGTGTGTCTGAACCTGGTGTCTCAGAGCTGGGTGTGTCTACACCTGGTGTCTCAGAGCTGGGTATGTCTGAACATGGCGTCTCAGAGCTGGGTGTGTCTACACCTGGTGTCTCAGACCTGGGTGTGTCTGAACCTGGTGTCTCAGAGCTGGGTGTGTCTACACATGCTGTCTCAGAGCTGGGTGTCTCTACACATGGAGTCTCAGAGCTGGGTGTGTCTACACCTGGTGTCTCAGAGCTTGGTGTGTCTACACCTGGTGTCTCAGAGTGGGTGTGTCTACACCTAGTGTCTCAGAGCTGGGTGTGTCTGAACATAGCGTCTCAGAGCTGGGTGTGTCTACACCTGGTGTCTCAGAGCTGGGTGTGTCTGAACCTGGTGTCTCAGAGCTGGGTGTGTCTAAACCTGGTTTCTCAGAGCTGGGTGTGTCTACACATGGTGTCTCAGTGCTTGGTGTGTCTGAACATGGCGTCTCAGAGTGGGTGTGTCTACACCTTGTGTCTCAGAGCTGGGTGTGTCTACACCTGGAGTCTCAGTGCTGGGTGTGTCTGACCCTGGTGTCTCAGAGCTGGGTGTGTCTAAACCTGGTGTCTCAGAGCTGGGTGTGTCTGCACCTGGTGTATCAAGACCTGGGTGTGTATGAACATGGCGTCTCAGAGCTGGGTGTGTCTACACCTGGTGTCTCAGAGCTGGGTGTGTCTACACGTGGCGTCTCAGAGCTGTGTGTGTCTGAACCTGGTGTCTCAGAGCTGGGTGTGTCTGAACCTGGTGTCTCAGAGCTTGGTGTGTCTACATCTGGTGTCTCAGAGTGGGTGTGTCTACACGTGGCGTCTCAGAGCTGGGTGTGTCTGAACCTGGTGTTTCAGAGCTGGGTGTGTCTGAACATAGCGTCTCAGAGCTGGGTGTGTCTACACCTGGTGTCTCAGAGCTGGGTGTGTCCACATCTGATGTCTCAGAGCTGGATGTGTCTGAACCTGGTGTCTCAGAGCTGGGTGTGTCTGAACCTGGTGTCTCAGAGCTGGGTGTGTCTACACATGGTGTCTCAGTGCTTGGTGTGTCTGAACATGGCGTCTCAGAGTGGGTGTGTCTACACCTGGTGTCTCAGAGCTGGGTGTGTCTGCACCTGGTGTATCAAGACCTGGGTGTGTATGAACATGGCGTCTCAGAGCTGGGTGTGTCTACACCTGGTGTCTCAGAGCTGGGTGTGTCTACACGTGGCGTCTCAGAGCTGGGTGTGACTGAACATGGCGTCTCAGAGCTGGGTGTGTCTGAACATGGCATCTCAGAGCTCGGTGTGTCTACACCTGGTGTCTCAGAGCTGGGCGTGTCTGAACCTGGTGTCTCAGAGCTGGGTGTGTCTGAACATGGCGTCTCAGAGCTCGGTGTGTCTACGCCTGGTGTCTCAGAGCTGGGTGTGTCTGAACATGGTGTCTCGGAGCTGGGTGTGTCTACGCCTGGTGTCTCCGAGCTGGATGTGTCTGAACCTGGTGTCTCAGAGCTGGGTGTGTCTACACCTGGTGTCTCAGAGCTGGGTGTGTGTGAACATGGCGTCTCAGAGCTGGGTGTGTCTGAACATGGCGTCTCAGAGCTGGGTGTGTCTACACCTGGTGTCTCAGAGCTGGGTGTGTGTGAACATGGCGTCTCAGAGCTCGGTGTGTCTGAACATGGTGTCTCGGAGCTGGGTGTGTCTACGCCTGGTGTCTCCGAGCTGGATGTGTCTACACCTGGTGTCTCAGAGCTGGGTGTGTCTACACATGGTGTCTCAGTGCTGGGTGTGTCTACACCTTGTGTCTCAGAGCTGGGTGTGTCTACACCTGGTGTCTCAGAGCTGGGTGTGTCTACACCTGGTGTCTCAGAGGTGGGTGAGTCCGCACCTGATGTCTCAGAGCTGGGTGTGTCCACACCTGGTGTCACAGAGCTGGGTGTGTCTGCACCTGGAGTCTCAGAGCTGCGTGTGTCAACTCCTGGGGTCTCAGAGCTGGGTGTGTCTGAACCTGGGGTCTCAGAGCTGGGTGTGTCTGAACCTGGTGTCTCAGAGCTGGGTGCATCTACACCTGGTATCTCAGAGCTGGGTGTGTCCACACCTGGTGTGTCAGAGCTGGGTGTGTCTACACCTGCTGTCTCAGAGCTGGGTATGTCTGAACATGGTGTCTCGGAGCTGGGTGTGTCTACACCTGATGTCTCAGACCTGGGTTTGTCTGAACCTGGTGTCTCTGAGCTGGGTGTGTCTATACATGGTGTCTCAGTGCTGGGTGTGTCTACACCTGGTGTCTCAGAGGTGGGTGAGTCCGCACCTGATGTCTCAGAGCTGGGTGTGTCTTCACCTGGTGTCTCAGAGCTGGGTGTGTCTGCACCTGGTGTCTCAGGGCTGGGTGTGTCTGAACCTGGGGTCTCAGAGCTGGGTGTGTCTGCACCTGATGTCTCAGAGCTGGGTGTGTCCACACCTCGTGTCACAGAGCTGGGTGTGTCTGAACATGGTGTCTCAGAGCTGGGTCTGTCTACTCCTGGTGTCTCAGAGCTGGGTGTGTGTGAACATGGCGTCTCAGAGCTGGGTGTGTCTATAAATGGTGTCTCAGTGCTGGGTGTTTCTACACCTGGTGTATCAGAGCTGTGTGTGTCTACACCTGGTGTCTCAGAGCTAGGTGTGTCTACACATGGAGTCTCAAAGCTGAATGTGTCTACACCTGGTGTCTCAGTGCTGGGTGTGTCTACACCTGGTGTCTCAGAGGTGGGTGAGTCTGCACCTGATGTCTCAGAGCTGGGTGTGTCCACACCTCGTGTCACAGAGCTGGGTGTGTCTTCACCTGGTGTATCAGAGCTGTGTGTGTCTACACCTGGTGTCTCAGAGCTGGGTGTGTCTGAACCTGGTTGCTCAGAGCTGGATGTATCTACACCTGCTGTCTCAGAGCTGGGTGTGTCCACACCTGGTGTGTCAGAGCTCGGTGTGTCTACACCTGGTGTCTCAGAGCTGGGTATGTCTGAACATGGCGTCTCAGAGCTGGGTGTGTCTACACCTGGTGTCTCAGACCTGGGTGTGTCTGAACCTGGTGTCTCAGAGCTGGGTGTGTCTGAACATGGCGTTTCGGAGCTGGGTGTGTCTACACCTGGTGTATCAGAGCTGTGTGTGTCTACGCCTGGTGTCTCAAAGCTGGATGTGTCTACACCTGGTGTCTCAAGAGCTGGGTGTGTCTGAACATGGTGTCTCAGAGCTGGGTGTGTCTGAAACTGGCGTCTCAGAGCTGGGTGTGTCTGAACCTGGTGTCTCAGAGCTGGGTGTGACTACACCTGGTGTCTCAGAGCTGGGTGTGTCTGAACCTGGTGTCTCAGAGCTGGGTGTGACTACACCTGGTGTCTCAGAGCTGGGTGTGTCTGAACCTGGTGTCTCAGAGCTGGGTGTGTCTACACCTGGTGTCTCAGAGCTGGGTATGTCTGAACATGGCGTCTCAGAGCTGGGTGTGTCTACACCTGGTGTCTCAGACCTGGGTGTGTCTGAACCTGGTGTCTCAGAGCTGGGTGTGTCTACACATGCTGTCTCAGAGCTGGGTGTCTCTACACATGGAGTCTCAGAGCTGGGAGTGTCTACACCTGGTGTCTCAGAGGTGGGTGTCTCTACACCTGGTGTCTCAGAGCTAGGTGTGTCTACACATGGAGTCTCAAAGCTGGATGTGTCTACACCTGGTGTCTCAAGAGCTGGGTGTGTCTGAACATGGTGTCTCAGAGCTGGGTGTGTCTGAAACTGGCGTCTCAGAGCTGGGTGTGTCTGAACCTGGTGTCTCAGAGCTGGGTGTGACTACACCTGGTGTCTCAGAGCTGGGTGTGTCTGAACGTGGTGTCTCAGAGCTGGGTGTGTCTACACCTGGTGTCTCAGAGCTGGGTGTGTCTGAACCTGGTGTCTCAGAGCTCGGTGTGTCCGCACCTGTTGTCTCAGAGCTGGGTGTGTCTGAACCTGGTGTCTCAGAGCTGGGTGTGTCTGAAAATGGCATCTCAGAGCTGGTTGTGTCTACACCTGGTGTCTCGTAGCTGGGTGTGTCTGAACCTGGTGTCTCAGAGCTGGGTGTGTCTACACATGGTGTCTCAGTGCTTGGTGTGTCTGAACATGGCGTCTCAGAGTGGGTGTGTCTACACCTGGTGTCTCAGAGCTGGGTGTGTCTACACCTGGTTTCTCAGAGCTCGGTGTGTCTGCATCTGGTGTCTCAGAACTGGGTGTGTCTACACCTGGTGTCTCAGAGCTGGGTGTGTCTGCACCAGGTGTATCAAGACCTGGGTGTGTATGAACATGGCGTCTCAGAGCTGGGTGTGTCTACACCTGGTGTCTCAGAGCTTGGTGTGTCTACACGTGGCGTCTCAGAGCTGGGTGTGACTGAACATGGCGTCTCAGAGCTGGGTGTGTCTGAACATGGCTTCTCAGAGCTCGGTGTGTCTACACCTGGTGTCTCAGAGCTGGGCGTGTCTGAACCTGGTGTCTCAGAGCTGGGTGTGTCTACACATGGTGACTCAGTGCTGGGTGTGTCTGCACCTTGTGTCTCAGAGCTGGGTGTGTCTACACCTGGTGTCTCAGAGCTGGGTGTGTCTACACCTGGTGTCTCAGAGGTGGGTGAGTCCGCACCTGATGTCTCAGAGCTGGGTGTGTCTGAACCTGGGGTCTCAGAGCTGGGTGTGTCTGAACCTGGTGTCTCAGAGCTGGGTGTGTCCACACCTGGTGTCACAGAGCTGGGTGTGTCTTCACCTGGTGTCTCAGAGCTGGGTGTGTCTGCACCTGGAGTCTCAGAGCTGCGTGTGTCAACTCCTGGGGTCTCAGAGCTGGGTGTGTCTGAACCTGGGGTCTCAGAGCTGGGTGTGTCTGAACCTGGTGTCTCAGAGCTGGGTGTATCTACACCTGGTATCTCAGTGCTGGGTGTGTCCACACCTGGTGTGTCAGAGCTGGGTATGTATACGCCTGGTGTCTCAGAGCTGGGTGTGTCTGAACCTGGTGTCTCAGAGCTGGGTGTGTTTGAACATGGCGTTTCGGAGCTGGGTGTGTCTACACCTGGTGTATCAGAGCTGTGTGTGTCTACACCTGGTGTCTCACAGGTGGGTGTGTCTACACCTGGTGTCTCAGAGCTGGGTGTGTCTGAACATGGCGTCTCAGTGCTGGGTGTGTCTGCACCTGGTGTCTCCGAGGTGGGTGTGTCTACACTTGATGTCTCAGAGCTGGGTGTGTCTGAACCTGGTGTCTCAGAGCTGGGTGTGTCTACAACTGGTGTCTCAGAGCTGGGTGTGTCTGAACCTGGTGTCTCAGAGCTGGGTATGTCTGAACCTTGTGTTTCAGAGCTGGGTGTGTCTGCACCTGGTGTCTCAGAGCTAGGTGTGTCTGAAAATGGCATCGCAGAGTTGGTTGTGTCTACACCTGGTGTCTCAGAGCTGGGTGTGTCTGAACATGGTGTCTCATAGCTGGGTGTGTCTACGCCTGGTGTCTCAGAGCTGGGTGTGTCTGAACATGGTGTCTCGTAGCTGGGTGTGTCTACGTCTGGTGTCTCAGAGCTGGGTGCTTCTACACCTGGTGTCTCAGAGCTGGGTGTGTCTACACCTGGAGTCTCAGAGCTGGGTGTGTCTACACGTGGCGTCTCAGAGCTGGGTGTGACTGAACATGGCGTCTCAGAGCTGGGTGTGTCTACACCTGGTGTCTCAGAGCTGGGTGTGTCTGAACCTGGTGTCTCTGAGCTGGGTGTGTCTGAACATGGCGTCTCAGAGCTGGGAGTGTCTACACCTTGTGTCTCAGAGCTGGGTGTGGCTGAAAAGGGTATCTCAGAGCTAGGTGTGTCTACACATGGAGTCTCAAAGCTGTATGTGTCTACACCTGGTGTCTCAAGAGCTGGGTGTGTCTGAACATGGTGTCTCAGAGCTGGGTGTGTCTGAACATTGCGTCTCAGAGCTGGGTGTGTCTACGCCTGGTGTCTCAGAGCCGGGTTTGTCTGAACATGGTGTCTCGGAGCTGGGTGTGTCTATGCCTGGTGTCTCCGAGCTGGATGTGTCTGAACCTGGTGTCTCAGAGCTGGGTGCGTCTACACCTGGTGTCTTAGAGCTGGGTGTGTCTTTACCTGGTGTCTCAGAGCTGGGTTTGTCTGAACCTGGTGTCTCAGATCTGGGTGTGTCTGCACCTGGTGTCTCAGAGCTGGGTGTGTCTATTCCTGGTGTCTCTGAGCTGGGTGTGTCCGAACATGGCGTCCTAGATCTGGGTGTGTCTACACCTGGCGTCTCAGAGCTGGGTGTGTCTACACCTGGTGTCTCAGAGCTGGGTGTGTATGAACATGGTGTCTCAGTGCTAGGTGTGTCTACACCTTGTGTCTCAGAGCTGGGTGTGTCTACACCTGGTGTCTCAGAGCTAGGTGTGTCTACACCTAGTGTCTCAGAGCTGGGTGTGTGTGAACATGGCATCTCAGAGCTGGGTGTGTCTACAGATGGTGTCTCAGTGCTGGGTGTGTCTACACCTTGTGTCTCAGAGCTGGGTGTCTCTACAACTGGTGTCTCAGAGGTGGGTGAGTCCGCACCTGGTGTCACAGAGCTGGGTGTGTCTTCACCTGGTGTCTCAGAGCTGGGTGTGTCTGAACCTGGGGTCTCAGAGCTGGGTGTGTCTGAACCTGGTGTCTCAGAGCTGGGTGTATCTACACCTGGTGTCTCAGAGCTGGGTGTGTCTACACGTGGCATCACAGAGCTGGGTGTGACTGAACATGGCGTCTCAGAGCTGGGTGTTTCTGAACATGGCATCTCAGAGCTGGGTGTGTCTACACCTGGTGTCTCAGAGCTGGGTGTGTCTGAACCTGGTGTCTCTGAGCTGGGTGTGACTGAACATGGCGTCTCAGAGCTGGGTGTTTCTGAACATGGCATCTCAGAGCTGGGTGTGTCTACACCTGGTGTCTCAGAGCTGGGTGTGTCTACACCTGGTGTCTCAGAGCTGGGTGTGTCTGAACCTGGTGTCTCTGAGCTGGGTGTGGCTGAACAGGGTGTCTCAGAGCTGGGTGTTTCTACACATGGACTCTCAGAGCTGGGTGTGTCTACACCTGGTGTCTCAGAGCTAGGTGTGTCTACACATGGAGTCTCAAAGCGGGATGTGTCTACACCTGGTGTCTCAAGAGCTGGGTGTGTCTGAACATGGTGTCTCAGAGCTGGGTCTGTCTGAACATGGCGTCTCGTAGCTCAGTGTGTCTACACCTGGTGTCTCAGAGCTGGGTGTGTCTATACCTGGTGTCTCAGAGCTGGGTGTGTCTGAACATTGCGTCTCAGAGCTGGGTGTGTCTACGCCTGGTGTCTCAGAGCTGGGTGTGTCTGAACATGGTTTCTCGGAGCTGGGTGTGTCTACGCCTGGTGTCTCCGAGCTGGATGTGTCTGAACCTGGTGTCTCAGAGCTGGGTGCGTCTACACCTGGTGTCTTAGAGCTGGGTGTGTCTTTACCTGGTGCCTCAGAGCTGGGTTTGTCTGAACCTGGTGTCTCAGATCTGGGTGTGTCTGCACCTGGTGTCTCAGAGCTGGGTGTGTCTATTCCTGGTGTCTCAGAGCTGGGTGTGTCCGAACATGGCGTCCTAGATCTGTGTGTGTCTACACCTGGCGTCTCAGAGCTGGGTGTGTCTACACCTGGTGTCTCAGAGCTGGGTGTGTATGAACATGGTGTCTCAGTGCTGGGTGTGTCTACACCTTGTGTCTCAGAGCTGGGTGTGTCTACACCTGGAGTCTCAGAGCTGGCTGTGTCTACACGTGGCGTCTCAGAGCTGGGTGTGACTGGACATGGCGTCTCAGAGCTGTGTGTGTCTGAACATGGCATCTCAGAGCTCGGTGTGTCTACACCTGGTGTCTCAGAGCTGGGCGTGTCTGAATCTGGTGTCTCAGAGCTGGGTGTGTCTGAACATGGCGTCTCAGAGCTGGGTGTGTCTACGCCTGGTGTCTCAGAGCTGGGTGTGTCTGAACATGGTGTCTCGGAGCTGGGTGTGTCTACGCCTGGTGTCTCCGAGCTGGATGTGTCTGAACCTGGTGTCTCAGAGCTGGGTGTGTCTACACCTGGTGTCTCAGAGCTGGGTGTGTGTGAACATGGCGTCTCAGAGCTGGGTGTGTCTGAACATGGCGTCTCAGAGCTGGGTGTGTCTACACCTGGTGTCTCAGAGCTGGGTGTGTGTGAACATGGCGTCTCAGAGCTGGGTGTGTCTGAACATGGTGTCTCGGAGCTGGGTGTGTCTACGCCTGGTGTCTCCGAGCTGGATGTGTCTACACCTGGTGTCTCAGAGCTGGGTGTGTCTACACATGGTGTCTCAGTGCTGGGTGTGTCTACACCTTGTGTCTCAGAGCTGGGTGTGTCTACACCTGGTGTCTCAGAGCTGGGTGTGTCTACACCTGGTGTCTCAGAGGTGGGTGAGTCCGCACCTGATGTCTCAGAGCTGGGTGTGTCCACACCTGGTGTCACAGAGCTGGGTGTGTCTGCACCTGGAGTCTCAGAGCTGGGTGTGTCTGAACCTGGTGTCTCAGAGCTGGGTGTATCTACACCTGGTATCTCAGAGCTGGGTGTGTCCACACCTGGTGTGTCAGAGCTGGGTGTGTCTACACCTGCTGTCTCAGAGCTGGGTATGTCTGAACATGGTGTCTCGGAGCTGAGTGTGTCTACACCTGATGTCTCAGACCTGGGTTTGTCTGAACCTGGTGTCTCTGAGCTGGGTGTGACAGAACATGGCGTCTCAGAGCTGGGTGTGTCTACACCTGGTGTCTCAGAGCTGGGTATGTCTGAACATGGCGTCTCAGAGCTGGGTGTGTCTACACCTGGTGTCTCAGAGCTGGGTGTGTCTGAACCTGGTGTCTCAGAGCTTGGTGTGTCTACACCTGGTGTCTCAGAGTGGGTGTGTCTACACCTAGTGTCTCAGAGCTGGGTGTGTCTACACCTGGTGTCTCAGAGCTGGGTGTGTCTACACCTGGTGTCTCAGAGGTGGGTGAGTCCGCACCTGATGTCTCAGAGCTGGGTGTGTCTGAACCTGGGGTCTCAGAGCTGGGTGTGTCTACACCTGGTGTCTCAGAGCTGGGTGTGTCCACACCTGGTGTCACAGAGCTGGGTGTGTCTTCACCTGGTGTCTCAGAGCTGGGTGTGTCTGCACCTGGAGTCTCAGAGCTGGGTGTGTCTGAACCTGGTGTCTCAGAGCTGGGTGTATCTACACCTGGTATCTCAGTGCTGGGTGTGTCCACACCTGGTGTGTCAGAGCTGGGTATGTATACACCTGGTGTCTCAGAGCTGGGTGTGTCTGAACCTGGTGTCTCAGAGCTGGGTGCGTCTACACCTGGTGTCTTAGAGCTGGGTGTGTCTTTACCTGGTGTCTCAGAGCTGGGTGTGTCTATGCCTGGTGTCTCCGAGCTGGATGTGTCTGAACCTGGTGTCTCAGAGCTGGGTGCGTCTACACCTGGTGTCTTAGAGCTGGGTGTGTCTTTACCTGGTGTCTCAGAGCTGGGTTTGTCTGAACCTGGTGTCTCAGATCTGGGTGTGTCTGCACCTGGTGTCTCAGAGCTGGGTGTGTCTATTCCTGGTGTCTCTGAGCTGGGTGTGTCCGAACATGGCGTCCTAGATCTGGGTGTGTCTACACCTGGCGTCTCAGAGCTGGGTGTGTCTACACCTGGTGTCTCAGAGCTGGGTGTGTATGAACATGGTGTCTCAGTGCTAGGTGTGTCTACACCTTGTGTCTCAGAGCTGGGTGTGTCTACACCTGGTGTCTCAGAGCTAGGTGTGTCTACACCTAGTGTCTCAGAGCTGGGTGTGTGTGAACATGGCATCTCAGAGCTGGGTGTGTCTACAGATGGTGTCTCAGTGCTGGGTGTGTCTACACCTTGTGTCTCAGAGCTGGGTGTCTCTACAACTGGTGTCTCAGAGGTGGGTGAGTCCGCACCTGGTGTCACAGAGCTGGGTGTGTCTTCACCTGGTGTCTCAGAGCTGGGTGTGTCTGAACCTGGGGTCTCAGAGCTGGGTGTGTCTGAACCTGGTGTCTCAGAGCTGGGTGTATCTACACCTGGTGTCTCAGAGCTGGGTGTGTCTACACGTGGCATCACAGAGCTGGGTGTGACTGAACATGGCGTCTCAGAGCTGGGTGTTTCTGAACATGGCATCTCAGAGCTGGGTGTGTCTACACCTGGTGTCTCAGAGCTGGGTGTGTCTGAACCTGGTGTCTCTGAGCTGGGTGTGTCTGAACATGGCGTCTCAGAGTTGGGAGTGTCTACACGTGTCTCAGAGCTGGGTGTGGCTGAACAGGGTGTCTCAGAGCTGGGTGTTTCTACACATGGACTCTCAGAGCTGGGTGTGTCTACACCTGGTGTCTCAGAGCTAGGTGTGTCTACACATGGAGTCTCAAAGCTGGATGTGTCTACACCTGGTGTCTCAAGAGCTGGGTGTGTCTGAACATGGTGTCTCAGAGCTGGGTCTGTCTGAACATGGCGTCTCGTAGCTCAGTGTGTCTACACCTGGTGTCTCAGAGCTGGGTGTGTCTATACCTGGTGTCTCAGAGCTGGGTGTGTCTGAACATTGCGTCTCAGAGCTGGGTGTGTCTACGCCTGGTGTCTCAGAGCTGGGTGTGTCTGAACATGGTTTCTCGGAGCTGGGTGTGTCTACGCCTGGTGTCTCCGAGCTGGATGTGTCTGAACCTGGTGTCTCAGAGCTGGGTGCGTCTACACCTGGTGTCTTAGAGCTGGGTGTGTCTTTACCTGGTGCCTCAGAGCTGGGTTTGTCTGAACCTGGTGTCTCAGATCTGGGTGTGTCTGCACCTGGTGTCTCAGAGCTGGGTGTGTCTATTCCTGGTGTCTCAGAGCTGGGTGTGTCCGAACATGGCGTCCTAGATCTGTGTGTGTCTACACCTGGCGTCTCAGAGCTGGGTGTGTCTACACCTGGTGTCTCAGAGCTGGGTGTGTATGAACATGGTGTCTCAGTGCTGGGTGTGTCTACACCTTGTGTCTCAGAGCTGGGTGTGTCTACACCTGGAGTCTCAGAGCTGGCTGTGTCTACACGTGGCGTCTCAGAGCTGGGTGTGTCTGAACATGGCGTCTCAGAGCTGTGTGTGTCTGAACATGGCATCTCAGAGCTCGGTGTGTCTACACCTGGTGTCTCAGAGCTGGGCGTGTCTGAATCTGGTGTCTCAGAGCTGGGTGTGTCTGAACATGGCGTCTCAGAGCTGGGTGTGTCTACGCCTGGTGTCTCAGAGCTGGGTGTGTCTGAACATGGTGTCTCGGAGCTGGGTGTGTCTACGCCTGGTGTCTCCGAGCTGGATGTGTCTGAACCTGGTGTCTCAGAGCTGGGTGTGTCTACACCTGGTGTCTCAGAGCTGGGTGTGTGTGAACATGGCGTCTCAGAGCTGGGTGTGTCTGAACATGGCGTCTCAGAGCTGGGTGTGTCTACACCTGGTGTCTCAGAGCTGGGTGTGTGTGAACATGGCGTCTCAGAGCTGGGTGTGTCTGAACATGGTGTCTCGGAGCTGGGTGTGTCTACGCCTGGTGTCTCCGAGCTGGATGTGTCTACACCTGGTGTCTCAGAGCTGGGTGTGTCTACACATGGTGTCTCAGTGCTGGGTGTGTCTACACCTTGTGTCTCAGAGCTGGGTGTGTCTACACCTGGTGTCTCAGAGCTGGGTGTGTCTACACCTGGTGTCTCAGAGGTGGGTGAGTCCGCACCTGATGTCTCAGAGCTGGGTGTGTCCACACCTGGTGTCACAGAGCTGGGTGTGTCTGCACCTGGAGTCTCAGAGCTGGGTGTGTCTGAACCTGGTGTCTCAGAGCTGGGTGTATCTACACCTGGTATCTCAGAGCTGGGTGTGTCCACACCTGGTGTGTCAGAGCTGGGTGTGTCTACACCTGCTGTCTCAGAGCTGGGTATGTCTGAACATGGTGTCTCGGAGCTGAGTGTGTCTACACCTGATGTCTCAGACCTGGGTTTGTCTGAACCTGGTGTCTCTGAGCTGGGTGTGACAGAACATGGCGTCTCAGAGCTGGGTGTGTCTACACCTGGTGTCTCAGAGCTGGGTATGTCTGAACATGGCGTCTCAGAGCTGGGTGTGTCTACACCTGGTGTCTCAGAGCTGGGTGTGTCTGAACCTGGTGTCTCAGAGCTTGGTGTGTCTACACCTGGTGTCTCAGAGTGGGTGTGTCTACACCTAGTGTCTCAGAGCTGGGTGTGTCTACACCTGGTGTCTCAGAGCTGGGTGTGTCTACACCTGGTGTCTCAGAGGTGGGTGAGTCCGCACCTGATGTCTCAGAGCTGGGTGTGTCTGAACCTGGGGTCTCAGAGCTGGGTGTGTCTGAACCTGGTGTCTCAGAGCTGGGTGTGTCCACACCTGGTGTCACAGAGCTGGGTGTGTCTTCACCTGGTGTCTCAGAGCTGGGTGTGTCTGCACCTGGAGTCTCAGAGCTGGGTGTGTCTGAACCTGGTGTCTCAGAGCTGGGTGTATCTACACCTGGTATCTCAGTGCTGGGTGTGTCCACACCTGGTGTGTCAGAGCTGGGTATGTATACACCTGGTGTCTCAGAGCTGGGTGTGTCTGAACCTGGTGTCTCAGAGCTGGGTGCGTCTACACCTGGTGTCTTAGAGCTGGGTGTGTCTTTACCTGGTGTCTCAGAGCTGGGTGCGTCTACACCTGGTGTCTCAGAGCTGGGCGTGTCTGAACCTGGTGTCTCAGAGCTGGGTGTGTCTACACATGGTGTCTCAGTGCTGGGTGTGTCTACACCTTGTGTCTCAGAGCTGGGTGTGTCTACACCTGGTGTCTCAGAGCTGGGTGTGTCTACACCTGGTGTCTCAGAGGTGGGTGAGTCCGCACCTGATGTCTCAGAGCTGGGTGTGTCTGAACCTGGGGTCTCAGAGCTGGGTGTGTCTGAACCTGGTGTCTCAGAGCTGGGTGTGTCCACACCTGGTGTCACAGAGCTGGGTGTGTCTTCACCTGGTGTCTCAGAGCTGGGTGTGTCTGCACCTGGAGTCTCAGAGCTGCGTGTGTCAACTCCTGGGGTCTCAGAGCTGGGTGTGTCTGAACCTGGGGTCTCAGAGCTGGGTGTGTCTGAACCTGGTGTCTCAGAGCTGGGTGTATCTACACCTGGTATCTCAGTGCTGGGTGTGTCCACACCTGGTGTGTCAGAGCTGGGTATGTATACACCTGGTGTCTCAGAGCTGGGTGTGTCTGAACCTGGTGTCTCAGAGCTGGGTGCGTCTACACCTGGTGTCTTAGAGCTGGGTGTGTCTTTACCTGGTGTCTCAGAGCTGGGTGCGTCTACACCTGGTGTCTCAGAGCTGGGCGTGTCTGAACCTGGTGTCTCAGAGCTGGGTGTGTCTACACATGGTGTCTCAGTGCTGGGTGTGTCTACACCTTGTGTCTCAGAGCTGGGTGTGTCTACACCTGGTGTCTCAGAGCTGGGTGTGTCTACACCTGGTGTCTCAGAGGTGGGTGAGTCCGCACCTGATGTCTCAGAGCTGGGTGTGTCTGAACCTGGGGTCTCAGAGCTGGGTGTGTCTGAACCTGGTGTCTCAGAGCTGGGTGTGTCCACACCTGGTGTCACAGAGCTGGGTGTGTCTTCACCTGGTGTCTCAGAGCTGGGTGTGTCTGCACCTGGAGTCTCAGAGCTGCGTGTGTCAACTCCTGGGGTCTCAGAGCTGGGTGTGTCTGAACCTGGGGACTCAGAGCTGGGTGTGTCTGAACCTGGTGTCTCAGAGCTGGGTGTATCTACACCTGGTATCTCAGTGCTGGGTGTGTCCACACCTGGTGTGTCAGAGCTGGGTATGTATACACCTGGTGTCTCAGAGCTGGGTGTGTCTGAACCTGGTGTCTCAGAGCTGGGTGTGTCTGAACATGGCGTTTCGGAGCTGGGTGTGTCTACACCTGGTGTATCAGAGCTGTGTGTGTCTACACCTGGTGTCTCACAGGTGGGTGTGTCTACACCTGGTGTCTCAGAGCTGGGTGTCTCTGAACATGGCGTCTCAGTGCTGGGTGTGTCTGCACCTGGTGTCTCCGAGGTGGGTGTGTCTACACATGATGTCTCAGAGCTGGGTGTGTCTGAACCTTGTGTTTCAGAGCTGGGTGTGTCTGCACCTGGTGTCTCAGAGCTAGGTGTGTCTGAAAATGGCATCGCAGAGTTGGTTGTGTCTACACCTGGTGTCTCAGAGCTGGGTGTGTCTGAACATGGTGTCTCGTAGCTGGGTGTGTCTACGCCTGGTGTCTCAGAGCTGGGTGTGTCTGAACATGGTGTCTCGTAGCTGGGTGTGTCTACGTCTGGTGTCTCCGAGCTGGATGTGTCTGAACCTAGTGTCTCAGAGCTGGGTGCTTCTACACCTGGTGTCTCAGAGCTGGGTGTGTCTACACCTGGAGTCTCAGAGCTGGGTGTGTCTACACGTGGCGTCTCAGAGCTGGGTGTGACTGAACATGGCGTCTCCGAGCTGGGTGTGTCTACACCTGGTGTCTCAGAGCTGGGTGTGTCTGAACCTGGTGTCTCTGAGCTGGGTGTGTCTGAACATGGCGTCTCAGAGCTGGGAGTGTCTACACCTTGTGTCTCAGAGCTTGGTGTGGCTGAACAGGGTGTCTCAGAGCTAGGTGTGTCTACACATGGAGTCTCAAAGCTGGATGTGTCTACACCTGGTGTCTCAAGAGCTGGGTGTGTCTGAACATGGTGTCTCAGAGCTGGGTGTGTCTGAACATTGCGTCTCAGAGCTGGGTGTGTCTACGCCTGGTGTCTCAGAGCCGGGTTTGTCTGAACATGGTGTCTCGGAGCTGGGTGTGTCTATGCCTGGTGTCTCCGAGCTGGATGTGTCTGAACCTGGTGTCTCAGAGCTGGGTGCGTCTACACCTGGTGTCTTAGAGCTGGGTGTGTCTTTACCTGGTGTCTCAGAGCTGGGTTTGTCTGAACCTGGTGTCTCAGATCTGGGTGTGTCTGCACCTGGTGTCTCAGAGCTGGGTGTGTCTATTCCTGGTGTCTCTGAGCTGGGTGTGTCCGAACATGGCGTCCTAGATCTGGGTGTGTCTACACCTGGCGTCTCAGAGCTGGGTGTGTCTACACCTGGTGTCTCAGAGCTGGGTGTGTATGAACATGGTGTCTCAGTGCTAGGTGTGTCTACACCTTGTGTCTCAGAGCTGGGTGTGTCTACACCTGGTGTCTCAGAGCTAGGTGTGTCTACACCTAGTGTCTCAGAGCTGGGTGTGTGTGAACATGGCATCTCAGAGCTGGGTGTGTCTACAGATGGTGTCTCAGTGCTGGGTGTGTCAACACCTTGTGTCTCAGAGCTGGGTGTGTCTACAACTGGTGTCTCAGAGCTGGGTGTGTCTACACCTGGTGTCTCAGAGGTGGGTGAGTCCGCACCTGATGTCTCAGAGCTGGGTGTGTCTGATCCTGGGGTCTCAGAGCTGGGTGTGTCTGAACCTGGTGTCTCAGAGCTGGGTGTGTCCACACCTGGTGTCACAGAGCTGGGTGTGTCTTCACCTGGTGTCTCAGAGCTGGGTGTGTCTGCACCTGGAGTCTCAGAGCTGCGTGTGTCAACTCCTGGGGTCTCAGAGCTGGGTGTGTCTGAACCTGGGGTCTCAGAGCTGGGTGTGTCTGCACCTGGTGTCTCAGAGCTGGGTGTATCTACACCTGGTATCTCAGAGCTGGGTGTGTCCACACCTGGTGTGTCAGAGCTGGGTATGTATACACCTGGTGTCTCAGAGCTGGGTGTGTCTACACATGGAGTCTCAGTGCTGGGTGTGTCTGCACCTGGTGTCTCAGAGGTGGGTGTGTCTACACTTGGTGTCTCAGAGCTGGGTGTGTCTGAACCTGGTGTCTAAGAGCTGGGTGTGTCTACACCTGGTGTCTCAGAGCTGGGTGTGTCTGAACCTGGTGTCTCAGAGCTGGGTGTGTCTGAACCTTGTGTTTCAGAGCTGGGTGTGTCCGCACCTGGTGTCTCAGAGCTAGGTGTGTCTGAAAATGGCATCGCAGAGTTGGTTGTGTCTACACCTGGTGTCTCAGAGCTGGGTGTGTCTGAACATGGTGTCTCGTAGCTGGGTGTGTCTACGCCTGGTGTCTCAGAGCTGGGTGTGTCTGAACATGGTGTCTCGTAGCTGGGTGTGTCTACGTCTGGTGTCTCCGAGCTGGATGTGTCTGAACCTGGTGTCTCAGAGCTGGGTGCTTCTACACCTGGTGTCTCAGAGGTGGGTGTGTCTACACCTGGAGTCTCAGAGCTGGGTGTGTCTACACGTGGCGTCTCAGAGCTGGGTGTGACTGAACTTGGCGTCTAAGAGCTGGGTGTGTCTTCACCTGGTGTCTCAGAGCTGGGTGTGTCTGAACCTGGGGTCTCAGAGCTGGGTGTGTCTGAACCTGGTGTCTCAGAGCTGGGTGTATCTACACCTGGTGTCTCAGAGCTGGGTGTGTCTACACGTGGCATCACAGAGCTGGGTGTGACTGAACATGGCGTCTCAGAGCTGGGTGTTTCTGAACATGGCATCTCAGAGCTGGGTGTGTCTACACCTGGTGTCTCAGAGCTGGGCGTGTCTGAACCTGGTGTCTCTGAGCTGGGTGTGTCTGAACATGGCGTCTCAGAGCTGGGAGTGTCTACACCTTGTGTCTCAGAGCTGGGTGTGGCTGAACAGGGTGTCTCAGAGCTGGGTGTTTCTACACATGGACTCTCAGAGCTGGGTGTGTCTACACCTGGTGTCTCAGAGCTGGGTGTGGCTGAACAGGGCATCTCAGAGCTGGGTGTGTCTACACATGGAGTCTCAGAGCTGGGTGTGTCTGAACATGGTGTCTCAGAGCTGGGTCTGTCTGAACATGGCGTCTCGGAGCTGAGTGTGTCTACACCTGGTGTCTCAGAGCTGGGTGTGTCTATACCTGGTGTCTCAGAGCTGGGTGTGTCTGAACATGGCGTCTCAGAGCTGGGTGTGTCTACGCCTGGTGGCTAAGAGCTGGGTGTGTCTGAACATGGTGTCTCGGAGCTGGGTGTGTCTACGCCTGGTGTCTCCGAGCTGGATGTGTCTGAACCTGGTGTCTCAGAGCTGGGTGTGTCTGCACCTGGAGTCTCAGAGCTGCGTGTGTCAACTCCTGGGGTCTCAGAGCTGGGTGTGTCTGAACCTGGGGTCTCAGAGCTGGGTGTGTCTGAACCTGGTGTCTCAGAGCTGGGTGTATCTACACCTGGTATCTCAGTGCTGGGTGTGTCCACACCTGGTGTGTCAGAGCTGGGTATGTATACACCTGGTGTCTCAGAGCTGGGTGTGTCTGAACCTGGTGTCTCAGAGCTGGGTGTGTCTGAACATGGCGTTTCGGAGCTGGGTGTGTCTACACCTGGTGTATCAGAGCTGTGTGTGTCTACGCCTGGTGTCTCACAGGTGGGTGTGTCTACACATGCTGTCTCAGAGCTGGGTGTCTCTACACATGGAGTCTCAGTGCTGGGTGTGTCTGCACCTGGTGTCTCAGAGGTGGGTGTGTCTACACTTGGTGTCTCAGAGCTGGGTGTGTCTGAACCTGGTGTCTCAGAGCTGGGTGTGTCTACACCTGGTGTCTCAGAGCTGGGTGTGTCTGAACCTTGTGTTTCAGAGCTGGGTGTGTCCGCACCTGGTGTCTCAGAGCTAGGTGTGTCTGAAAATGGCATCGCAGAGTTGGTTGTGTCTACACCTGGTGTCTCAGAGCTGGGTGTGTCTGAACATGGTGTCTCGTAGCTGGGTGTGTCTACGCCTGGTGTCTCAGAGCTGGGTGTGTCTGAACATGGTGTCTCGTAGCTGGGTGTGTCTACGTCTGGTGTCTCCGAGCTAGATGTGTCTGAACATGGCGTCTCAGAGCTGGGTGTGTTTGAACATGGCATCTCAGAGCTCGGTGTGTCTACACCTGGTGTCTCAGAGCTGGGCGTGTCTGAACCTGGTGTCTCAGAGCTGGGTGTGTCTACACATGGTGTCTCAGTGCTGGGTGTGTCTACACCTTGTGTCTCAGAGCTGGGTGTGTCTACACCTGGTGTCTCAGAGCTGGGTGTGTCTACACCTGGTGTCTCAGAGGTGGGTGAGTCCGCACCTGATGTCTCAGAGCTGGGTGTGTCTGAACCTGGGGTCTCAGAGCTGGGTGTGTCTGAACCTGGTGTCTCAGAGCTGGGTGTGTCCACACCTGGTGTCACAGAGCTGGGTGTGTCTTCACCTGGTGTCTCAGAGCTGGGTGTGTCTGCACCTGGAGTCTCAGAGCTGCGTGTGTCAACTCCTGGGGTTTCAGAGCTGGGTGTGTCTGAACCTGGGGTCTCAGAGCTGGGTGTGTCTGAACCTGGTGTCTCAGAGCTGGGTGTATCTACACCTGGTATCTCAGAGCTGGGTGTGTCCACACCTGGTGTGTCAGAGCTGGGTATGTATACACCTGGTGTCTCAGAGCTGGGTGTGTCTACACATGGAGTCTCAGTGCTGGGTGTGTCTGCACCTGGTGTCTCAGAGGTGGGTGTGTCTACACTTGGTGTCTCAGAGCTGGGTGTGTCTGAACCTGGTGTCTAAGAGCTGGGTGTGTCTACACCTGGTGTCTCAGAGCTGGGTGTGTCTGAACCTGGTGTCTCAGAGCTGGGTGTGTCTGAACCTTGTGTTTCAGAGCTGGGTGTGTCCGCACCTGGTGTCTCAGAGCTAGGTGTGTCTGAAAATGGCATCGCAGAGTTGGTTGTGTCTACACCTGGTGTCTCAGAGCTGGGTGTGTCTGAACATGGTGTCTCGTAGCTGGGTGTGTCTACGCCTGGTGTCTCAGAGCTGGGTGTGTCTGAACATGGTGTCTCGTAGCTGGGTGTGTCTACGTCTGGTGTCTCCGAGCTGGATGTGTCTGAACCTGGTGTCTCAGAGCTGGGTGCTTCTACACCTGGTGTCTCAGAGGTGGGTGTGTCTACACCTGGAGTCTCAGAGCTGGGTGTGTCTACACGTGGCGTCTCAGAGCTGGGTGTGACTGAACTTGGCGTCTAAGAGCTGGGTTTGTCTACACCTGGTGTCTCAGAGCTGGGTGTGTCTGAACCTGGTGTCTCTGAGCTGGGTGTGTCTGAACATGGCGTCTCAGAGCTGGGAGTGTCTACACCTTGTGTCTCAGAGCTGGGTGTGGCTGAACAGGGTGTCTCAGAGCTGGGTGTTTCTACACATGGAGTCTCAGAGCTGGGTGTGTCTACACCTGGTGTCTCAGAGCTAGGTGTGTCTACACATGGAGTCTCAAAGCTGGATGTGTCTACACCTGGTGTCTCAAGAGCTGGGTGTGTCTGAACATGGTGTCTCAGAGCTGGGTCTGTCTGAACATGGCGTCTCGTAGCTCAGTGTGTCTACACCTGGCGTCTCAGAGCTGGGTGTGTCTGAACCTGGTGTCTCAGAGCTGGGTGTGACTACATCTGGTGTCTCCGAGGTGGGTGTGTCTACACTTGATGTCTCAGAGCTGGGTGTGTCTGAACCTGGTGTCTCAGCGCTGGGTGTGTCTACACCTGGTGTCTCCGAGGTGGGTGTGTCTACACTTGATGTCTCAGAGCTGGGTGTGTCTGAACCTGGTGTCTCAGCGCTGGGTGTGTCTACACCTGGTGTCTCAGAGCTGGGTGTGTCTGAACCTTGTGTTCAGAGCTGGGTGTGTCTGAACCTTGTGTTTCAGAGCTGGGTGTGTCCACACCTGATGTCTCAGAGCTGGGTGTCTCCACACCTGGTGTCTCAAGAGCTGGGTGTGTCTGAACATGGTGTCTCAGAGCTGGGTGTGTCTGAACCTGGTGTCTCTGAGCTGGGTGTGACTGAACATGGCGTCTCAGAGCTGGGTGTGTCTGAACCTGGTGTCTCAGAGCTGGGTGTGTCTACACCTGGTATCTCAGAGCTGGGTGTGTCCACACCTGGTGTGTCAGAGCTGGGTATGTATACACCTGGTGTCTCAGAGCTGGGTCTGTCTACACATGGAGTCTCAGTGCTGGGTGTGTCTGCACCTGGTGTCTCAGAGGTGGGTGTGTCTACACTTCGTGTCTCAGAGCTGGGTGTGTCTGAACCTGGTGTCTAACAGCTGGGTGTGTCTACACCTGGTGTCTCAGAGCTGGGTGTGTCTGAACCTGGTGTCTCAGAGCTGGGTGTGTCTGAACCTTGTGTTTCAGAGCTGGGTGTGTCCGCACCTGGTGTCTCAGAGCTAGGTGTGTCTGAAAATGGCATCGCAGAGTTGGTTGTGTCTACACCTGGTGTCTCAGAGCTGGGTGTGTCTGAACATGGTGTCTCGTAGCTGGGTGTGTCTACGCCTGGTGTCTCAGAGCTGGGTGTGTCTGAACATGGTGTCTCGTAGCTCGGTGTGTCTACGTCTGGTGTCTCCGAGCTGGATGTGTCT
The DNA here is from genome assembly GCF_030144855.1 of Hypanus sabinus. Classification (NCBI taxonomy): domain Eukaryota; kingdom Metazoa; phylum Chordata; class Chondrichthyes; order Myliobatiformes; family Dasyatidae; genus Hypanus; species Hypanus sabinus. Next base: position 7,672,367 of record NC_082733.1, read on the forward strand.
GAACCTGGTGTCTCAGAGCTGGGTGCTTCTACACCTGGTGTCTCAGAGCTGGGTGTGTCTACACCTGGAGTCTCAGAGCTGGGTGTGTCTACACGTGGCGTCTCAGAGCTGGGTGTGACTGAACTTGGCGTCTCAGAGCTGGGTGTGTCTACACCTGGTGTCTCAGAGCTGGGTGTGTCTACACCTGGTGTCTCAGAGGTGGGTGTGCCTACACCTGGTGTCTCAGAGCTAGGTGTGTATACACATGGAGTCTCAAAGCTGGATGTGTCTACACCTGGTGTCTCAAGAGCTGGGTGTGTCTGAACATGGTGTCTCAGAGCTGGGTCTGTCTGAACATGGCGTCTCGTAGCTCAGTGTGTCTACACCTGGTGTCTCAGAGCTGGGTGTGTCTATACCTGGTGTCTCAGAGCTGGGTGTGTCTATACCTGGTGTCTCAGAGCTGGGTGTGTCTACGCCTGGTGTCTCCGAGCTGGATGTGTCTGAACCTGGTGTCTCAGAGCTGGGTGTGTGTGAACATGGCGTCTCAGAGCTGGGTGTGTCTGAACAAGGCGTCTCAGAGCTGGGTGTGTCTACACCTGGAGTCTCAAAGCTGGATGTGTCTACACCTGGTGTCTCAAAAGCTGGGTGTGTCTGAACATGGTGTCTCAGAGCTGGGTGTGTCTGAACCTGGCGTCTCAGAGCTGGGTGTGTCTGAACCTGGTGTCTCAGAGCTGGGTGTGTCTACACCTGGTGTCTCAGAGCTGGGTGTGTCTGAACCTGGTGTCTCAGAGCTGGGTGTGTCCGCACCTGTTGTCTCAGAGCTGGGTGTGTCTGAACCTGGTGTCTCAGAGCTGGGTGTGTCTGAAAATGGCATCTCAGAGCTGGTTGTGTCTACACCTGGTGTCTCAGAGCTGGGTGTGTCTGAACCTGGTGTCTCAGAGCTGGGTGTTTCTACACATGGTGTCTCAGTGCTTGGTGTGTCTGAACATGGCGTCTCAGAGTGGGTGTGTCTACACCTGGTGTCTCAGAGCTGGGTGTGTCTACACCTGGTGTCTCAGAGCTGAGTGTGTCTACACCTGGTTTCTCAGAGCAGGGTGTGTCTGCATCTGGTGTCTCAGAGCTGGGTGTGTCTACACCTGGTGTCTCAGAGCTGGGTGTGTCTGCACCTGGTGTATCAAGACCTGGGTGTGTATGAACATGGCGTCTCAGAGCTGGGTGTGTCTACACCTGGTGTCTCAGAGCTGGGTGTGTCTACACGTGGCGTCTCAGAGCTGGGTGTGACTGAACATGGCGTCTCAGAGCTGGGTGTGTTTGAACATGGCATCTCAGAGCTCGGTGTGTCTACACCTGGTGTCTCAGAGCTGGGCGTGTCTGAACCTGGTGTCTCAGAGCTGGGTGTGTCTACACATGGTGTCTCAGTGCTGGGTGTGTCTACACCTTGTGTCTCAGAGCTGGGTGTGTCTACACCTGGTGTCTCAGAGCTGGGTGTGTCTACACCTGGTGTCTCAGAGGTGGGTGAGTCCGCACCTGATGTCTCAGAGCTGGGTGTGTCTGAACCTGGGGTCTCAGAGCTGGGTGTGTCTGAACCTGGTGTCTCAGAGCTGGGTGTGTCCACACCTGGTGTCACAGAGCTGGGTGTGTCTTCACCTGGTGTCTCAGAGCTGGGTGTGTCTGCACCTGGAGTCTCAGAGCTGCGTGTGTCAACTCCTGGGGTCTCAGAGCTGGGTGTGTCTGAACCTGGGGTCTCAGTGCTGGGTGTGTCTGAACCTGGTGTCTCAGAGCTGGGTGTATCTACACCTGGTATCTCAGAGCTGGGTGTGTCCACACCTGGTGTGTCAGAGCTGGGTATGTATACACCTGGTGTCTCAGAGCTGGGTGTGTCTACACATGGAGTCTCAGTGCTGGGTGTGTCTGCACCTGGTGTCTCAGAGGTGGGTGTGTCTACACTTTGTGTCTCAGAGCTGGGTGTGTCTGAACCTGGTGTCTAAGAGCTGGGTGTGTCTACACCTGGTGTCTCAGAGCTGGGTGTGTCTGAACCTGGTGTCTCAGAGCTGGGTGTGTCTGAACCTTGTGTTTCAGAGCTGGGTGTGTCCGCACCTGGTGTCTCAGAGCTAGGTGTGTCTGAAAATGGCATCGCAGAGATGGTTGTGTCTACACCTGGTGTCTCAGAGCTGGGTGTGTCTGAACATGGTGTCTCGTAGCTGGGTGTGTCTACGCCTGGTGTCTCAGAGCTGGGTGTGTCTGAACATGGTGTCTCGTAGCTGGGTGTGTCTCCGTCTGGTGTCTCCGAGCTGGATGTGTCTGAACCTGGTGTCTCAGAGCTGGGTGCTTCTACACCTGGTGTCTCAGAGCTGGGTGTGTCTACACCTGGAGTCTCAGAGCTGGGTGTGTCTACACGTGGCGTCTCAGAGCTGGGTGTGACTGAACTTGGCGTCTCAGAGCTGGGTGTGTCTACACCTGGTGTCTCAGAGCTGGGTGTGTCTACACCTGGTGTCTCTGATCTGGGTGTGTCTGAACATGGCGTCTCAGAGCTGGGAGTGTCTACACCTTGTGTCTCAGAGCTGGGTGTGGCTGAACAGGGTGTCTCAGAGCTGGGTGTTTCTACACATGGAGTCTCAGAGCTGGGTGTGTCTACACCTGGTGTCTCAGAGCTAGGTGTGTCTACACATGGAGTCTCAAAGCTGGATGTGTCTACACCTGGTGTCTCAAGAGCTGGGAGTGTCTGAACATGGTGTCTCAGAGCTGGGTCTGTCTGAACATGGCGTCTCGTAGCTCAGTGTGTCTACACCTGGTGTCTCAGAGCTGGGTGTGTCTATACCTGGTGTCTCAGAGCTGGGTGTGTCTATACCTGGTGTCTCAGAGCTGGGTGTGTCTACGCCTGGTGTCTCCGAGCTGGATGTGTCTGAACCTGGTGTCTCAGAGCTGGGTGTGTGTGAACATGGCGTCTCAGAGCTGGGTGTGTCTGAACAAGGCGTCTCAGAGCTGGGTGTGTCTACACCTGGAGTCTCAAAGCTGGATGTGTCTACACCTGGTGTCTCAAAAGCTGGGTGTGTCTGAACATGGTGTCTCAGAGCTGGGTGTGTCTGAACCTGGCGTCTCAGAGCTGGGTGTGTCTGAACCTGGTGTCTCAGAGCTGGGTGTGTCTACACCTGGTGTCTCAGAGCTGGGTGTGTCTGAACCTGGTGTCTCAGAGCTGGGTGTGTCCGCACCTGTTGTCTCAGAGCTGGGTGTGTCTGAACCTGGTGTCTCAGAGCTGGGTGTGTCTGAAAATGGCATCTCAGAGCTGGTTGTGTCTACACCTGGTGTCTCAGAGCTGGGTGTGTCTGAACCTGGTGTCTCAGAGCTGGGTGTGTCTACACATGGTGTCTCAGTGCTTGGTGTGTCTGAACATGGCGTCTCAGAGTGGGTGTGTCTACACCTGGTGTCTCAGAGCTGGGTGTGTCTACACCTGGTGTCTCAGAGCTGAGTGTGTCTACACCTGGTTTCTCAGAGCAGGGTGTGTCTGCATCTGGTGTCTCAGAGCTGGGTGTGTCTACACCTGGTGTCTCAGAGCTGGGTGTGTCTGCACCTGGTGTATCAAGACCTGGGTGTGTATGAACATGGCGTCTCAGAGCTGGGTGTGTCTACACCTGGTGTCTCAGAGCTGGGTGTGTCTACACGTGGCGTCTCAGAGCTGGGTGTGACTGAACATGACGTCTCAGAGCTGGGTGTGTTTGAACATGGCGTCTCAGAGCTCGGTGTGTCTACACCTGGTGTCTCAGAGCTGGGCGTGTCTGAACCTGGTGTCTCAGAGCTGGGTGTGTCTACACATGGTGTCTCAGTGCTGGGTGTGTCTACACCTTGTGTCTCAGAGCTGGGTGTGTCTACACCTGGTGTCTCAGAGCTGGGTGTGTCTACACCTGGTGTCTCAGAGGTGGGTGAGTCCGCACCTGATGTCTCAGAGCTGGGTGTGTCTGAACCTGGGGTCTCAGAGCTGGGTGTGTCTGAACCTGGTGTCTCAGAGCTGGGTGTGTCCACACCTGGTGTCACAGAGCTGGGTGTGTCTTCACCTGGTGTCTCAGAGCTGGGTGTGTCTGCACCTGGAGTCTCAGAGCTGCGTGAGTCAACTCCTGGGGTCTCAGAGCTGGGTGTGTCTGAACCTGGGGTCTCAGTGCTGGGTGTGTCTGAACCTGGTGTCTCAGAGCTGGGTGTATCTACACCTGGTATCTCAGAGCTGGGTGTGTCCACACCTGGTGTGTCAGAGCTGGGTATGTATACACCTGGTGTCTCAGAGCTGGGTGTGTCTACACATGGAGTCTCAGTGCTGGGTGTGTCTGCACCTGGTGTCTCAGAGGTGGGTGTGTCTACACTTGGTGTCTCAGAGCTGGGTGTGTCTGAACCTGGTGTCTAAGAGCTGGGTGTGTCTACACCTGGTGTCTCAGAGCTGGGTGTGTCTGAACCTGGTGTCTCAGAGCTGGGTGTGTCTGAACCTTGTGTTTCAGAGCTGGGTGTGTCCGCACCTGGTGTCTCAGAGCTAGGTGTGTCTGAAAATGGCATCGCAGAGATGGTTGTGTCTACACCTGGTGTCTCAGAGCTGGGTGTGTCTGAACATGGTGTCTCGTAGCTGGGTGTGTCTACGCCTGGTGTCTCAGAGCTGGGTGTGTCTGAACATGGTGTCTCGTAGCTGGGTGTGTCTACGTCTGGTGTCTCCGAGCTGGATGTGTCTGAACCTGGTGTCTCAGAGCTGGGTGCTTCTACACCTGGTGTCTCAGAGCTGGGTGTGTCTACACCTGGAGTCTCAGAGCTGGGTGTGTCTACACGTGGCGTCTCAGAGCTGGGTGTGACTGAACTTGGCGTCTCAGAGCTGGGTGTGTCTACACCTGGTGTCTCAGAGCTGGGTGTGTCTGAACCTGGTGTCTCTGAGCTGGGTGTGTCTGAACATGGCGTCTCAGAGCTGGGAGTGTCTACACCTTGTGTCTCAGAGCTGGGTGTGGCTGAACAGGGTGTCTCAGAGCTGGGTGTTTCTACACATGGAGTCTCAGAGCTGGGTGTGTCTACACCTGGTGTCTCAGAGCTAGGTGTGTCTACACATGGAGTCTCAAAGCTGGATGTGTCTACACCTGGTGTCTCAAGAGCTGGGTGTGTCTGAACATGGTGTCTCAGAGCTGGGTCTGTCTGAACATGGCGTCTCGTAGCTCAGTGTGTCTACACCTGGCGTCTCAGAGCTGGGTGTGTCTGAACCTGGTGTCTCAGAGCTGGGTGTGTCTACATCTGGTGTCTCAGAGCTGGGTGTGTCTGAACCTGGTGTCTCAGCGCTGGGTGTGTCTACACCTGGTGTTTCAGAGCTGGGTGTGTCTGAACCTTGTGTTCAGAGCTGGGTGTGTCTGAACCTTGTGTTTCAGAGCTGGGTGTGTCCACACCTGATGTCTCAGAGCTGGGTGTCTCCACACCTGGTGTCTCAAGAGCTGGGTGTGTCTGAACATGGTGTCTCAGAGCTGGGTGTGTCTGAACCTGGTGTCTCTGAGCTGGGTGTGACTGAACATGGCGTCTCAGAGCTGGGTGTGTCTGAACCTGGTGTCTCAGAGCTGGGTGTGTCTACACCTGGTATCTCAGAGCTGGGTGTGTCCACACCTGGTGTGTCAGAGCTGGGTATGTATACACCTGGTGTCTCAGAGCTGGGTCTGTCTACACATGGAGTCTCAGTGCTGGGTGTGTCTGCACCTGGTGTCTCAGAGGTGGGTGTGTCTACACTTGGTGTCTCAGAGCTGGGTGTGTCTGAACCTGGTGTCTAAGAGCTGGGTGTGTCTACACCTGGTGTCTCAGAGCTGGGTGTGTCTGAACCTGGTGTCTCAGAGCTGGGTGTGTCTGAACCTTGTGTTTCAGAGCTGGGTGTGTCCGCACCTGGTGTCTCAGAGCTAGGTGTGTCTGAAAATGGCATCGCAGAGTTGGTTGTGTCTACACCTGGTGTCTCAGAGCTGGGTGTGTCTGAACATGGTGTCTCGTAGCTGGGTGTGTCTACGCCTGGTGTCTCAGAGCTGGGTGTGTCTGAACATGGTGTCTCGTAGCTCGGTGTGTCTACGTCTGGTGTCTCCGAGCTGGATGTGTCTGAACCTGGTGTCTCAGAGCTGGGTGCTTCTACACCTGGTGTCTCAGAGCTGGGTGTGTCTACACCTGGAGTCTCAGAGCTGGGTGTGTCTACACGTGGCGTCTCAGAGCTGGGTGTGACTGAACTTGGCGTCTCAGAGCTGGGTGTGTCTACACCTGGTGTCTCAGAGCTGGGTGTGTCTGAACCTGGTGTCTCTGAGCTGGGTGTGTCTGAACATGGCGTCTCAGAGCTGGGAGTGTCTACACCTTGTGTCTCAGAGCTGGGTGTGGCTGAACAGGGTGTCTCAGAGCTGGGTGTTTCTACACATGGAGTCTCAGAGCTGGGTGTGTCTACACCTGGTGTCTCAGAGCTAGGTGTGTCTACACATGGAGTCTCAAAGCTGGATGTGTCTACACCTGGTGTCTCAAGAGCTGGGTGTGTCTGAACATGGTGTCTCAGAGCTGGGTCTGTCTGAACATGGCGTCTCGTAGCTCAGTGTGTCTACACCTGGCGTCTCAGAGCTGGGTGTGTCTGAACCTGGTGTCTCAGAGCTGGGTGTGTCTACATCTGGTGTCTCAGAGCTGGGTGTGTCTGAACCTGGTGTCTCAGCGCTGGGTGTGTCTACACCTGGTGTTTCAGAGCTGGGTGTGTCTGAACCTTGTGTTCAGAGCTGGGTGTGTCTGAACCTTGTGTTTCAGAGCTGGGTGTGTCCACACCTGATGTCTCAGAGCTGGGTGTCTCCACACCTGGTGTCTCAAGAGCTGGGTGTGTCTGAACATGGTGTCTCAGAGCTGGGTGTGTCTGAACCTGGTGTCTCTGAGCTGGGTGTGACTGAATATGGCGTCTCAGAGCTGGGTGTGTCTGAACCTGGTGTCTCAGAGCTGGGTGTGTCCACACCTGGTATCTCAGAGCTGGGTGTGTCCACACCTGGTGTGTCAGAGCTGGGTATGTATACACCTGGTGTCTCAGAGCTGGGTCTGTCTACACATGGAGTCTCAGTGCTGGGTGTGTCTGAACCTGGTGTCTCTGAGCGGGGTGTGACTGAACATGGCTTCTCAGAGCTGGGTGTGTCTGAACCTGGTGTCTCAGAGCTGGGTGTGTCTACACCTGGTGTCTCAGAGCTGGGTGTGTCTGAACCTGGTGTCTCAGAGCTGGGTGTGTCCGCACCTGTTGTCTCAGAGCTGGGTGTGTCTGAACCTGGTGTCTCAGAGCTGGGTGTGTCTGAAAATGGCATCTCAGAGCTGGTTGTGTCTACACCTGGTGTCTCAGAGCTGGGTGTGTCTGAACCTGGTGTCTCAGAGCTGGGTGTGTCTACACATGGTGTCTCAGTGCTTGCTGTGTCTGAACATGGCGTCTCAGAGTGGGTGTGTCTACACCTGGTGTCTCAGAGCTGGGTGTGTCTACACCTTGTGTCTCAGAGCTGAGTGTGTCTACACCTGGTTTCTCAGAGCAGGGTGTGTCTGCATCTGGTGTCTCAGAGCTGGGTGTGTCTACACCTGGTGTCTCAGAGCTGGGTGTGTCTGCACCTGGTGTATCAAGACCTGGGTGTGTATGAACATGGCGTCTCAGAGCTGGGTGTGTCTACACCTGGTGTCTCAGAGCTGGGTGTGTCTACACGTGGCGTCTCAGAGCTGGGTGTGACTGAACATGGCGTCTCAGAGCTGGGTGTGTTTGAACATGGCATCTCAGAGCTCGGTGTGTCTACACCTGGTGTCTCAGCTGGGCGTGTCTGAACCTGGTGTCTCAGAGCTGGGTGTGTCTACACATGGTGTCTCAGTGCTGGGTGTGTCTACACCTTGTGTCTCAGAGCTGGGTGTGTCTACACCTGGTGTCTCAGAGCTGGGTGTGTCTACACCTGGTGTCTCAGAGGTGGGTGAGTCCGCACCTGATGTCTCAGAGCTGGGTGTGTCTGAACCTGGGGTCTCAGAGCTGGGTGTGTCTGAACCTGGTGTCTCAGAGCTGGGTGTGTCCACACCTGGTGTCACAGAGCTGGGTGTGTCTTCACCTGGTGTCTCAGAGCTGGGTGTGTCTGCACCTGGAGTCTCAGAGCTGCGTGTGTCAACTCCTGGGGTCTCAGAGCTGGGTGTGTCTGAACCTGGGGTCTCAGAGCTGGGTGTGTCTGAACCTGGTGACTCAGAGCTGGGTGTATCTACACCTGGTATCTCAGAGCTGGGTGTGTCCACACCTGGTGTGTCAGAGCTGGGTATGTATACACCTGGTGTCTCAGAGCTGGGTGTGTCTACACATGGAGTCTCAGTGCTGGGTGTGTCTGCACCTGGTGTCTCAGAGGTGGGTGTGTCTACACTTGGTGTCTCAGAGCTGGGTGTGTCTGAACCTGGTGTCTAAGAGCTGGGTGTGTCTACACCTGGTGTCTCAGAGCTGGGTGTGTCTGAACCTGGTGTCTCAGAGCTGGGTGTGTCTGAACCTTGTGTTTCAGAGCTGGGTGTGTCCGCACCTGGTGTCTCAGAGCTAGGTGTGTCTGAAAATGGCATCGCAGAGTTGGTTGTGTCTACACCTGGTGTCTCAGAGCTGGGTGTGTCTGAACATGGTGTCTCGTAGCTGGGTGTGTCTACGCCTGGTGTCTCAGAGCTGGGTGTGTCTGAACATGGTGTCTCGTAGCTGGGTGTGTCTACGTCTGGTGTCTCCGAGCTGGATGTGTCTGAACCTGGTGTCTCAGAGCTGGGTGCTTCTACACCTGGTGTCTCAGAGCTGGGTGTGTCTACACCTGGAGTCTCAGAGCTGGGTGTGTCTACACGTGGCGTCTCAGAGCTGGGTGTGACTGAACTTGGCGTCTCAGAGCTGGGTGTGTCTACACCTGGTGTCTCAGAGCTGGGTGTGTCTGAACCTGGTGTCTCTGAGCTGGGTGTGTCTGAACATGGCGTCTCAGAGCTGGGAGTGTCTACACCTTGTGTCTCAGAGCTGGGTGTGGCTGAACAGGGTGTCTCAGAGCTGGGTGTTTCTACACATGGAGTCTCAGAGCTGGGTGTGTCTACACCTGGTGTCTCAGAGCTAGGTGTGTCTACACATGGAGTCTCAAAGCTGGATGTGTCTACACCTGGTGTCTCAAGAGCTGGGTGTGTCTGAACATGGTGTCTCAGAGCTGGGTCTGTCTGAACATGGCGTCTCGTAGCTCAGTGTGTCTACACCTGGCGTCTCAGAGCTGGGTGTGTCTGAACCTGGTGTCTCAGAGCTGGGTGTGTCTACATCTGGTGTCTCAGAGCTGGGTGTGTCTGAACCTGGTGTCTCAGCGCTGGGTGTGTCTACACCTGGTGTTTCAGAGCTGGGTGTGTCTGAACCTTGTGTTCAGAGCTGGGTGTGTCTGAACCTTGTGTTTCAGAGCTGGGTGTGTCCACACCTGATGTCTCAGAGCTGGGTGTCTCCACACCTGGTGTCTCAAGAGCTGGGTGTGTCTGAACATGGTGTCTCAGAGCTGGGTGTGTCTGAACCTGGTGTCTCTGAGCTGGGTGTGACTGAACATGGCGTCTCAGAGCTGGGTGTGTCTGAACCTGGTGTCTCAGAGCTGGGTGTGTCTACACCTGGTATCTCAGAGCTGGGTGTGTCCACACCTGGTGTCTCAGAGCTGGGTGTGTCTGAACCTGGTGTCTCAGAGCTGGGTGTGTCTGAACCTGGTGTCTCAGAGCTGGGTGTGTCTGAAAATGGCATCTCAGAGCTGGTTGTGTCTACACCTGGTGTCTCAGAGCTGGGTGTGTCTGAACCTGGTGTCTCAGAGCTGGGTGTGTCTACACATGGTGTCTCAGTGCTTGCTGTGTCTGAACATGGCGTCTCAGAGTGGGTGTGTCTACACCTGGTGTCTCAGAGCTGGGTGTGTCTACACCTTGTGTCTCAGAGCTGAGTGTGTCTACACCTGGTTTCTCAGAGCAGGGTGTGTCTGCATCTGGTGTCTCAGAGCTGGGTGTGTCTACACCTGGTGTCTCAGAGCTGGGTGTGTCTGCACCTGGTGTATCAAGACCTGGGTGTGTATGAACATGGCGTCTCAGAGCTGGGTGTGTCTACACCTGGTGTCTCAGAGCTGGGTGTGTCTACACGTGGCGTCTCAGAGCTGGGTGTGACTGAACATGGCGTCTCAGAGCTGGGTGTGTTTGAACATGGCATCTCAGAGCTCGGTGTGTCTACACCTGGTGTCTCAGCTGGGCGTGTCTGAACCTGGTGTCTCAGAGCTGGGTGTGTCTACACATGGTGTCTCAGTGCTGGGTGTGTCTACACCTTGTGTCTCAGAGCTGGGTGTGTCTACACCTGGTGTCTCAGAGCTGGGTGTGTCTACACCTGGTGTCTCAGAGGTGGGTGAGTCCGCACCTGATGTCTCAGAGCTGGGTGTGTCTGAACCTGGGGTCTCAGAGCTGGGTGTGTCTGAACCTGGTGTCTCAGAGCTGGGTGTGTCCACACCTGGTGTCACAGAGCTGGGTGTGTCTTCACCTGGTGTCTCAGAGCTGGGTGTGTCTGCACCTGGAGTCTCAGAGCTGCGTGTGTCAACTCCTGGGGTCTCAGAGCTGGGTGTGTCTGAACCTGGGGTCTCAGAGCTGGGTGTGTCTGAACCTGGTGACTCAGAGCTGGGTGTATCTACACCTGGTATCTCAGAGCTGGGTGTGTCCACACCTGGTGTGTCAGAGCTGGGTATGTATACACCTGGTGTCTCAGAGCTGGGTGTGTCTACACATGGAGTCTCAGTGCTGGGTGTGTCTGCACCTGGTGTCTCAGAGGTGGGTGTGTCTACACTTGGTGTCTCAGAGCTGGGTGTGTCTGAACCTGGTGTCTAAGAGCTGGGTGTGTCTACACCTGGTGTCTCAGAGCTGGGTGTGTCTGAACCTGGTGTCTCAGAGCTGGGTGTGTCTGAACCTTGTGTTTCAGAGCTGGGTGTGTCCGCACCTGGTGTCTCAGAGCTAGGTGTGTCTGAAAATGGCATCGCAGAGTTGGTTGTGTCTACACCTGGTGTCTCAGAGCTGGGTGTGTCTGAACATGGTGTCTCGTAGCTGGGTGTGTCTACGCCTGGTGTCTCAGAGCTGGGTGTGTCTGAACATGGTGTCTCGTAGCTGGGTGTGTCTACGTCTGGTGTCTCCGAGCTGGATGTGTCTGAACCTGGTGTCTCAGAGCTGGGTGCTTCTACACCTGGTGTCTCAGAGCTGGGTGTGTCTACACCTGGAGTCTCAGAGCTGGGTGTGTCTACACGTGGCGTCTCAGAGCTGGGTGTGACTGAACTTGGCGTCTCAGAGCTGGGTGTGTCTACACCTGGTGTCTCAGAGCTGGGTGTGTCTGAACCTGGTGTCTCTGAGCTGGGTGTGTCTGAACATGGCGTCTCAGAGCTGGGAGTGTCTACACCTTGTGTCTCAGAGCTGGGTGTGGCTGAACAGGGTGTCTCAGAGCTGGGTGTTTCTACACATGGAGTCTCAGAGCTGGGTGTGTCTACACCTGGTGTCTCAGAGCTAGGTGTGTCTACACATGGAGTCTCAAAGCTGGATGTGTCTACACCTGGTGTCTCAAGAGCTGGGTGTGTCTGAACATGGTGTCTCAGAGCTGGGTCTGTCTGAACATGGCGTCTCGTAGCTCAGTGTGTCTACACCTGGCGTCTCAGAGCTGGGTGTGTCTGAACCTGGTGTCTCAGAGCTGGGTGTGTCTACATCTGGTGTCTCAGAGCTGGGTGTGTCTGAACCTGGTGTCTCAGCGCTGGGTGTGTCTACACCTGGTGTTTCAGAGCTGGGTGTGTCTGAACCTTGTGTTCAGAGCTGGGTGTGTCTGAACCTTGTGTTTCAGAGCTGGGTGTGTCCACACCTGATGTCTCAGAGCTGGGTGTCTCCACACCTGGTGTCTCAAGAGCTGGGTGTGTCTGAACATGGTGTCTCAGAGCTGGGTGTGTCTGAACCTGGTGTCTCTGAGCTGGGTGTGACTGAACATGGCGTCTCAGAGCTGGGTGTGTCTGAACCTGGTGTCTCAGAGCTGGGTGTGTCTACACCTGGTATCTCAGAGCTGGGTGTGTCCACACCTGGTGTGTCAGAGCTGGGTATGTATACACCTGGTGTCTCAGAGCTGGGTCTGTCTACACATGGAGTCTCAGTGCTGGGTGTGTCTGCACCTGGTGTCTCAGAGGTGGGTGTGTCTACACTTGGTGTCTCAGAGCTGGGTGTGTCTGAACCTGGTGTCTAAGAGCTGGGTGTGTCTACACCTGGTGTCTCAGAGCTGGGTGTGTCTGAACCTGGTGTCTCTGAGCTGGGTGTGACTGAACATGGCGTCTCAGAGCTTGGTGTGTCTGAACCTGGTGTCTCAGAGCTGGGTGTGTCTACACCTGGTGTCTCAGAGCTGGGTGTGTCTGAACCTGGTGTCTCAGAGCTGGGTGTGTCCGCACCTGTTGTCTCAGAGCTGGGTGTGTCTGAACCTGGTGTCTCAGAGCTGGGTGTGTCTGAAAATGGCATCTCAGAGCTGGTTGTGTCTACACCTGGTGTCTCAGAGCTGGGTGTGTCTGAACCTGGTGTCTCAGAGCTGGGTGTGTCTACACATGGTGTCTCAGTGCTTGGTGTGTCTGAACATGGCGTCTCAGAGTGGGTGTGTCTACACCTGGTGTCTCAGAGCTGGGTGTGTCTACACCTGGTGTCTCAGAGCTGAGTGTGTCTACACCTGGTTTCTCAGAGCAGGGTGTGTCTGCATCTGGTGTCTCAGAGCTGGGTGTGTCTACACCTGGTGTCTCAGAGCTGGGTGTGTCTGCACCTGGTGTATCAAGACCTGGGTGTGTATGAACATGGCGTCTCAGAGCTGGGTGTGTCTACACCTGGTGTCTCAGAGCTGGGTGTGTCTACACGTGGCGTCTCAGAGCTGGGTGTGACTGAACATGGCGTCTCAGAGCTGGGTGTGTTTGAACATGGCATCTCAGAGCTCGGTGTGTCTACACCTGGTGTCTCAGAGCTGGGCGTGTCTGAACCTGGTGTCTCAGAGCTGGGTGTGTCTACACATGGTGTCTCAGTGCTGGGTGTGTCTACACCTTGTGTCTCAGAGCTGGGTGTGTCTACACCTGGTGTCTCAGAGCTGGGTGTGTCTACACCTGGTGTCTCAGAGGTGGGTGAGTCCGCACCTGATGTCTCAGAGCTGGGTGTGTCTGAACCTGGGGTCTCAGAGCTGGGTGTGTCTGAACCTGGTGTCTCAGAGCTGGGTGTGTCCACACCTGGTGTCACAGAGCTGGGTGTGTCTTCACCTGGTGTCTCAGAGCTGGGTGTGTCTGCACCTGGAGTCTCAGAGCTGCGTGTGTCAACTCCTGGGGTCTCAGAGCTGGGTGTGTCTGAACCTGGGGTCTCAGAGCTGGGTGTGTCTGAACCTGGTGACTCAGAGCTGGGTGTATCTACACCTGGTATCTCAGAGCTGGGTGTGTCCACACCTGGTGTGTCAGAGCTGGGTATGTATACACCTGGTGTCTCAGAGCTGGGTGTGTCTACACATGGAGTCTCAGTGCTGGGTGTGTCTGCACCTGGTGTCTCAGAGGTGGGTGTGTCTACACTTGGTGTCTCAGAGCTGGGTGTGTCTGAACCTGGTGTCTAAGAGCTGGGTGTGTCTACACCTGGTGTCTCAGAGCTGGGTGTGTCTGAACCTGGTGTCTCAGAGCTGGGTGTGTCTGAACCTTGTGTTTCAGAGCTGGGTGTGTCCGCACCTGGTGTCTCAGAGCTAGGTGTGTCTGAAAATGGCATCGCAGAGTTGGTTGTGTCTACACCTGGTGTCTCAGAGCTGGGTGTGTCTGAACATGGTGTCTCGTAGCTGGGTGTGTCTACGCCTGGTGTCTCAGAGCTGGGTGTGTCTGAACATGGTGTCTCGTAGCTGGGTGTGTCTACGTCTGGTGTCTCCGAGCTGGATGTGTCTGAACCTGGTGTCTCAGAGCTGGGTGCTTCTACACCTGGTGTCTCAGAGCTGGGTGTGTCTACACCTGGAGTCTCAGAGCTGGGTGTGTCTACACGTGGCGTCTCAGAGCTGGGTGTGACTGAACTTGGCGTCTCAGAGCTGGGTGTGTCTACACCTGGTGTCTCAGAGCTGGGTGTGTCTGAACCTGGTGTCTCTGAGCTGGGTGTGTCTGAACATGGCGTCTCAGAGCTGGGAGTGTCTACACCTTGTGTCTCAGAGCTGGGTGTGGCTGAACAGGGTGTCTCAGAGCTGGGTGTTTCTACACATGGAGTCTCAGAGCTGGGTGTGTCTACACCTGGTGTCTCAGAGCTAGGTGTGTCTACACATGGAGTCTCAAAGCTGGATGTGTCTACACCTGGTGTCTCAAGAGCTGGGTGTGTCTGAACATGGTGTCTCAGAGCTGGGTCTGTCTGAACATGGCGTCTCGTAGCTCAGTGTGTCTACACCTGGTGTCTCAGAGCTGGGTGTGTCTATACCTGGTGTCTCAGAGCTGGGTGTGTCTGAACATTGCGTCTCAGAGCTGGGTGTGTCTACGCCTGGTGTCTCAGAGCTGGGTGTGTCTGAACATGGTGTCTCGGAGCTGGGTGTGTCTACGCCTGGTGTCTCCGAGCTGGATGTGTCTGAACCTGGTGTCTCAGAGCTGGGTGCGTCTACACCTGGTGTCTTAGAGCTGGGTGTGTCTTTACCTGGTGTCTCAGAGCTGGGTGCGTCTACACCTGGTGTCTCAGAGCTGCGTGTGTCTGAACCTTGTGTTTCAGAGCTGGGTGTGTCTGAAAATGGCATCGCAGAGTTGGTTGTGTCTACACCTGGTGTCTCAGAGCTGGGTGTGTCTGAACATGGTGTCTCGTAGCTGGGTGTGTCTACGCCTGGTGTCTCAGAGCTGGGTGTGTCTGAACATGGTGTCTCGTAGCTGGGTGTGTCTACGTCTGGTGTCTCCGAGCTGGATGTGTCTGAACCTGGTGTCTCAGAGCTGGGTGCTTCTACACCTGGTGTCTCAGAGCTGGGTGTGTCTACACCTGGAGTCTCAGAGCTGGGTGTGTCTACACGTGGCGTCTCAGAGCTGGGTGTGACTGAACATGGCGTCTCAGAGCTGGGTGTGTCTACACCTGGTGTCTCAGAGCTGGGTGTGTCTGAACCTGGTGTCTCTGCGCTGGGTGTGTCTACACCTTGTGTCTCAGAGCTGGGTGTGGCTGAACAGGGTGTCTCAGAGCTGGGTGTTTCTACACATGGAGTCTCAGAGCTGGGTGTGTCTACACCTGGTGTCTCAGAGCTGGGTGTGTCTACACCTGGAGTCTCAGAGCTGGGTGTGTCTACACGTGGCGTCTCAGAGCTGGGTGTGTATGAACATGGTGTCTCAGTGCTGGGTGTGTCTACACCTTGTGTCTCAGAGCTGTGTGTGTCTACACCTGGTGTCTCAGAGCTGGGTGTGTCTACACCTAGTGTCTCAGAGCTGGGTGTGTGTGAACATGGCATCTCAGAGCTGGGTGTGTCTACAGATGGTGTCTCAGTGCTGGGTGTGTCTACACCTTGCGTCTCAGAGCTGGGTGTGTCTACAACTTGTGTCTCAGAGGTGGGTGAGTCCGCACCTGATGTCTCAGAGCTGGGTGTGCCCACACCTGGTGTCACAGAGCTGGGTGTGTCTTCACCTGGTGTCTCAGAGCTGGGTGTGTCTGAACCTGGGGTCTCAGAGCTGGGTGTGTCTGAACCTGGTGTCTCAGAGCTGGGTGTATCTACACCTGGTGTCTCAGAGCTGGGTGTGTCTACACGTGGCATCACAGAGCTGGGTGTGACTGAACATGGCGTCTCAGAGCTGGGTGTTTCTGAACATGGCATCTCAGAGCTGGATGTGTCTACACCTGGTGTCTCAGAGCTGGGTGTGTCTGAACCTGGTGTCTCTGAGCTGGGTGTGTCTGAACATGGCGTCTCAGAGCTGGGAGTGTCTACACCTTGTGTCTCAGAGCTGGGTGTGGCTGAACAGGGTGTCTCAGAGCTGGGTGCGTCTACACCTGGTGTCTTAGAGCTGGGTGAGTCTTTACCTGGTGTCTCAGAGCTGGGTGTGTCTACACGTGGCATCACAGAGCTGGGTGTGACTGAACATGGCGTCTCAGAGCTGGGAGTGTCTACACCTTGTGTCTCAGAGCTGGGTGTGGCTGAACAGGGCGTCTCAGAGCTGGGAGTGTCTACACCTTGTGTCTCAGAGCTGGGTGTGTCTGAATCTGGGGTCTCAGAGCTGGGTGTGTCTGAACCTGGTGTCTCTGAGCTGGGTGTGTCTGAACATGGCGTCTCAGAGCTGGGAGTGTCTACACCTTGTGTCTCAGAGCTGGGTGTGGCTGAACAGGGCGTCTCAGAGCTGGGAGTGTCTACACCTTGTGTCTCAGAGCTGGGTGTGTCTGAATCTGGGGTCTCAGAGCTGGGTGTGTCTGAACCTGGTGTCTCAGAGCTGGGTGTATCTACACCTGGTGTCTCAGAGCTGGGTGTGTCTACACGTGGCATCACAGAGCTGGGTGTGACTGAACATGGCGTCTCAGAGCTGGGTGTTTCTGAACATGGTGTCTCGTAGCTGGGTGTGTCTACGCCTGGTGTCTCAGAGCTGGGTGTGTCTGAACATGGTGTCTCGTAGCTGGGTGTGTCTACGTCTGGTGTCTCCGAGCTGGATGTGTCTGAACCTGGTGTCTCAGAGCTGCGTGTGTCTACACGTGGCGTCTCAGAGCTGGGTGTGACTGAACATGGCGTCTCAGAGCTGGGTGTGTCTACACCTGGTGTCTCAGAGCTGGGTGTGTCTGAACCTGGTGTCTCTGAGCTGGGTGTGTCTACACCTTGTGTCTCAGAGCTGGGTGTGGCTGAACAGGGTGTCTCAGAGCTGGGTGTTTCAACACATGGAGTCTCAGAGCTGGGTGTGTCTGCACCTGGTGTATCAAGACCTGGGTGTGTATGAACATGGCGTCTCAGAGCTGGGTGTGTCTACACCTGGTGTCTCAGAGCTGGGTGTGTCTACACGTGGCGTCTCAGAGCTGGGTGTGACTGAACATGGCGTCTCAGAGCTGGGTGTGTTTGAACATGGCATCTCAGAGCTCAGTGTGTCTACACCTGGTGTCTCAGAGCTGGGCGTGTCTGAACCTGGTGTCTCAGAGCTGGGTGTGTCTACACATGGTGTCTCAGTGCTGGGTGTGTCTACACCTTGTGTCTCAGAGCTGGGTGTGTCTGAACATGGTGTCTCAGAGCTGGATCTGTCTACTCCTGGTGTCTCAAGAGCTGGGTGTGTCTGCACCTGGAGTCTCAGAGCTGCGTGTGTCAACTCCTGGGGTCTCAGAGCTGGGTGTGTCTGAACCTGGGGTCTCAGAGCTGGGTGTGTCTGAACCTGGTGACTCAGAGCTGGGTGTATCTACACCTGGTATCTCAGAGCTGGGTGTGTCCACACCTGGTGTGTCAGAGCTGGGTATGTATACACCTGGTGTCTCAGAGCTGGGTGTGTCTACACATGGAGTCTCAGTGCTGGGTGTGTCTGCACCTGGTGTCTCAGAGGTGGGTGTGTCTACACTTGGTGTCTCAGAGCTGGGTGTGTCTGAACCTGGTGTCTAAGAGCTGGGTGTGTCTACACCTGGTGTCTCAGAGCTGGGTGTGTCTGAACCTGGTGTCTCAGAGCTGGGTGTGTCTGAACCTTGTGTTTCAGAGCTGGGTGTGTCCGCACCTGGTGTCTCAGAGCTAGGTGTGTCTGAAAATGGCATCGCAGAGTTGGTTGTGTCTACACCTGGTGTCTCAGAGCTGGGTGTGTCTGAACATGGTGTCTCGTAGCTGGGTGTGTCTACGCCTGGTGTCTCAGAGCTGGGTGTGTCTGAACATGGTGTCTCGTAGCTGGGTGTGTCTACGTCTGGTGTCTCCGAGCTGGATGTGTCTGAACCTGGTGTCTCAGAGCTGGGTGCTTCTACACCTGGTGTCTCAGAGCTGGGTGTGTCTACACCTGGAGTCTCAGAGCTGGGTGTGTCTACACGTGGCGTCTCAGAGCTGGGTGTGACTGAACTTGGCGTCTCAGAGCTGGGTGTGTCTACACCTGGTGTCTCAGAGCTGGGTGTGTCTGAACCTGGTGTCTCTGAGCTGGGTGTGTCTGAACATGGCGTCTCAGAGCTGGGAGTGTCTACACCTTGTGTCTCAGAGCTGGGTGTGGCTGAACAGGGTGTCTCAGAGCTGGGTGTTTCTACACATGGAGTCTCAGAGCTGGGTGTGTCTACACCTGGTGTCTCAGAGCTAGGTGTGTCTACACATGGAGTCTCAAAGCTGGATGTGTCTACACCTGGTGTCTCAAGAGCTGGGTGTGTCTGAACATGGTGTCTCAGAGCTGGGTCTGTCTGAACATGGCGTCTCGTAGCTCAGTGTGTCTACACCTGGTGTCTCAGAGCTGGGTGTGTCTATACCTGGTGTCTCAGAGCTGGGTGTGTCTGAACATTGCGTCTCAGAGCTGGGTGTGTCTACGCCTGGTGTCTCAGAGCTGGGTGTGTCTGAACATGGTGTCTCGGAGCTGGGTGTGTCTACGCCTGGTGTCTCCGAGCTGGATGTGTCTGAACCTGGTCTCTCAGAGCTGGGTGCGTCTACACCTGGTGTCTTAGAGCTGGGTGTGTCTTTACCTGGTGTCTCAGAGCTGGGTGCGTCTACACCTGGTGTCTCAGAGCTGCGTGTGTCTGAACCTTGTGTTTCAGAGCTGGGTGTGTCTGAAAATGGCATCGCAGAGTTGGTTGTGTCTACACCTGGTGTCTCAGAGCTGGGTGTGTCTGAACATGGTGTCTCGTAGCTGGGTGTGTCTACGCCTGGTGTCTCAGAGCTGGGTGTGTCTGAACATGGTGTCTCGTAGCTGGGTGTGTCTACGTCTGGTGTCTCCGAGCTGGATGTGTCTGAACCTGGTGTCTCAGAGCTGGGTGCTTCTACACCTGGTGTCTCAGAGCTGGGTGTGTCTACACCTGGAGTCTCAGAGCTGGGTGTGTCTACACGTGGCGTCTCAGAGCTGGGTGTGACTGAACATGGCGTCTCAGAGCTGGGTGTGTCTACACCTGGTGTCTCAGAGCTGGGTGTGTCTGAACCTGGTGTCTCTGCGCTGGGTGTGTCTACACCTTGTGTCTCAGAGCTGGGTGTGGCTGAACAGGGTGTCTCAGAGCTGGGTGTTTCTACACATGGAGTCTCAGAGCTGGGTGTGTCTACACCTGGTGTCTCAGAGCTGGGTGTGTCTACACCTGGAGTCTCAGAGCTGGGTGTGTCTACACGTGGCGTCTCAGAGCTGGGTGTGTATGAACATGGTGTCTCAGTGCTGGGTGTGTCTACACCTTGTGTCTCAGAGCTGTGTGTGTCTACACCTGGTGTCTCAGAGCTGTGTGTGTCTACACCTAGTGTCTCAGAGCTGGGTGTGTGTGAACATGGCATCTCAGAGCTGGGTGTGTCTACAGATGGTGTCTCAGTGCTGGGTGTGTCTACACCTTGCGTCTCAGAGCTGGGTGTGTCTACAACTTGTGTCTCAGAGGTGGGTGAGTCCGCACCTGATGTCTCAGAGCTGGGTGTGCCCACACCTGGTGTCACAGAGCTGGGTGTGTCTTCACCTGGTGTCTCAGAGCTGGGTGTGTCTGAATCTGGGGTCTCAGAGCTGGGTGTGTCTGAACCTGGTGTCTCAGAGCTGGGTGTATCTACACCTGGTGTCTCAGAGCTGGGTGTGTCTACACGTGGCATCACAGAGCTGGGTGTGACTGAACATGGCGTCTCAGAGCTGGGTGTTTCTGAACATGGCATCTCAGAGCTGGATGTGTCTACACCTGGTGTCTCAGAGCTGGGTGTGTCTGAACCTGGTGTCTCTGAGCTGGGTGTGTCTGAACATGGCGTCTCAGAGCTGGGAGTGTCTACACCTTGTGTCTCAGAGCTGGGTGTGGCTGAACAGGGTGTCTCAGAGCTGGGTGCGTCTACACCTGGTGTCTTAGAGCTGGGTGAGTCTTTACCTGGTGTCTCAGAGCTGGGTGTGTCTACACGTGGCATCACAGAGCTGGGTGTGACTGAACATGGCGTCTCAGAGCTGGGAGTGTCTACACCTTGTGTCTCAGAGCTGGGTGTGGCTGAACAGGGCGTCTCAGAGCTGGGAGTGTCTACACCTTGTGTCTCAGAGCTGGGTGTGGCTGAACAGGGTGTCTCAGAGCTGGGTGTTTCAACACATGGAGTCTCAGAGCTGGGTGTGTCTGCACCTGGTGTATCAAGACCTGGGTGTGTATGAACATGGCGTCTCAGAGCTGGGTGTGTCTACACCTGGTGTCTCAGAGCTGGGTGTGTCTACACGTGGCGTCTCAGAGCTGGGTGTGACTGAACATGGCGTCTCAGAGCTGGGTGTGTTTGAACATGGCATCTCAGAGCTCAGTGTGTCTACACCTGGTGTCTCAGAGCTGGGCGTGTCTGAACCTGGTGTCTCAGAGCTGGGTGTGTCTACACATGGTGTCTCAGTGCTGGGTGTGTCTACACCTTGTGTCTCAGAGCTGGGTGTGTCTACACCTGGTGTCTCAGAGCTGGGTGTGTCTACACCTGGTGTCTCAGAGGTGGGTGAGTCCGCACCTGATGTCTCAGAGCTGGGTGTGTCTGAACCTGGGGTCTCAGAGCTGGGTGTGTCTGAACCTGGTGTCTCAGAGCTGGGTGTGTCCACACCTGGTGTCACAGAGCTGGGAGTGTCTTCACCTGGTGTCTCAGAGCTGGGTGTGTCTGCACCTGGAGTCTCAGAGCTGCGTGTGTCAACTCCTGGGGTCTCAGAGCTGGGTGTGTCTGAACCTGGGGTCTCAGAGCTGGGTGTGTCTGAACCTGGTGACTCAGAGCTGGGTGTATCTACACCTGGTATCTCAGAGCTGGGTGTGTCCACACCTGGTGTGTCAGAGCTGGGTATGTATACACCTGGTGTCTCAGAGCTGGGTGTGTCTACACATGGAGTCTCAGTGCTGGGTGTGTCTGCACCTGGTGTCTCAGAGGTGGGTGTGTCTACACTTGGTGTCTCAGAGCTGGGTGTGTCTGAACCTGGTGTCTAAGAGCTGGGTGTGTCTACACCTGGTGTCTCAGAGCTGGGTGTGTCTGAACCTGGTGTCTCAGAGCTGGGTGTGTCTGAACCTTGTGTTTCAGAGCTGGGTGTGTCCGCACCTGGTGTCTCAGAGCTAGGTGTGTCTGAAAATGGCATCGCAGAGTTGGTTGTGTCTACACCTGGTGTCTCAGAGCTGGGTGTGTCTGAACATGGTGTCTCGTAGCTGGGTGTGTCTACGCCTGGTGTCTCAGAGCTGGGTGTGTCTGAACATGGTGTCTCGTAGCTGGGTGTGTCTACGTCTGGTGTCTCCGAGCTGGATGTGTCTGAACCTGGTGTCTCAGAGCTGGGTGCTTCTACACCTGGTGTCTCAGAGCTGGGTGTGTCTACACCTGGAGTCTCAGAGCTGGGTGTGTCTACACGTGGCGTCTCAGAGCTGGGTGTGACTGAACATGGCGTCTCAGAGCTGGGTGTGTCTACACCTGGTGTCTCAGAGCTGGGTGTGTCTGAACCTGGTGTCTCTGAGCTGGGTGTGTCTACACCTTGTGTCTCAGAGCTGGGTGTGGCTGAACAGGGTGTCTCAGAGCTGGGTGTTTCTACACATGGAGTCTCAGAGCTGGGTGTGTCTACACCTGGTGTCTCAGAGCTAGGTGTGTCTACACATGGAGTCTCAAAGCTGGATGTGTCTACACCTGGTGTCTCAAGAGCTGGGTGTGTCTGAACATGGTGTCTCAGAGCTGGGTCTGTCTGAACATGGCGTCTCGTAGCTCAGATTGTCTACACCTGGTGTCTCAGAGCTGGGTGTGTCTATACCTGGTGTCTCAGAGCTGGGTGTGTCTGAACATTGCGTCTCAGAGCTGGGTGTGTCTACGCCTGGTGTCTCAGAGCTGGGTGTGTCTGAACATGGTGTCTCGGAGCTGGGTGTGTCTATGGCCTGGTGTCTCCGAGCTGGATGTGTCTGAACCTGGTGTCTCAGAGCTGGGTGTGTCTTTACCTGGTGTCTCAGAGCTGGGTTTGTCTGAACCTGGTGTCTCAGATCCGGGTGTCTCTGCACCTGGTGTCTCAGAGCTGGGTGTGTCTATTCCTGGTGTCTCAGAGCTGGGTGTGTCCGAACATGGCGTCCTACATCTGGGTGTGTCTACACCTGGCGTCTCAGAGCTGGGTTTGTCTACACCTGGTGTCTCAGAGCTGGGTGTGTATGAACATGGTGTCTCAGTGCTGGGTGTGTCTACACCTTGTGTCTCAGAGCTGGGTGTGTCTACACCTGGTGTCTCAGAGCTAGGTGTGTCTACACCTAGTGTCTCAGAGCTGGGTGTGTGTGAACATGGCATCTCAGAGCTGGGTGTGTCTACAGATGGTGTCTCAGTGCTGGGTGTATCTACACCTTGTGTCTCAGAGCTGGGTGTGTCTACAACTGGTGTCTCAGAGGTGGGTGAGTCCGCACCTGATGTCTCAGAGCTGGCTGTGCCCACACCTGGTGTCACAGAGCTGGGTGTGTCTTCACCTGGTGTCTCAGAGCTGGGTGTATCTACACCTGGTGTCTCAGAGCTGTGTGTGTCTACACGTGGCATCACAGAGCTGGGTGTGACTGAACATGGCGTCTCAGAGCTGAGTGTTTCTGAACATGGCATCTCAGAGCTGGGTGTGTCTACACCTGGTGTCTCAGAGCTGGGCGTGTCTGAACCTGGTGTCTCTGAGCTGGGTGTGTCTGAACATGGCGTCTCAGAGCTGGGAGTGTCTACACCTTGTGTCTCAGAGCTGGGTGTGGCTGAACAGGGCGTCTCAGAGCTGGGTGTGTCTACACATGGAGTCTCAGAGCTGGGTGTGTCTACACCTGGTGTCTCAGAGCTATGTATGTCTACACATGGAGTCTCAAAGCTGTATGTGTCTACTCCTGGTGTCTCAAGAGCTGGGTGTGTCTGAACATGGTGTCTCAGAGCTGGGTCTGTCTGAACATGGCGTCTCGGAGCTGAGTGTGTTTACACCTGGTGTCTCAGAGCTGGGTGTGTCTATACCTGGTGTCTCAGAGCTGGGTGTGTCTGAACATTGCGACTCAGAGCTGGGTGTGTCTACGCCTGGTGGCTCAGAGCTGGGTGTGTCTGAACATGGTGTCTCGGAGCTGGGTGTGTCTACGCCTGGTTTCTCCGAGCTGGATGTGTCTGAACCTGGTGTCTCAGAGCTGGGTGTGTGTGAACATGGCGTCTCAGAGCTGGGTGTGTCTGAACATGGCGTCTCAGAGCTGGGTGTGTCTACACATGGTGTCTCAGTGCTGGGTGTGTCTACACCTTGTGTCTCAGAGCTGGGTGTGTCTACACCTGGTGTCTCAGAGCTGGGTGTGTCTACACCTGGTGTCTCAGAGGTGGGTGAGTCCGCACCTGATGTCTCAGAGCTGGGTGTGTCTGAACCTGGTGTCTCAGAGCTGGGTGTGTCCACACCTGGTGTCACAGAGCTGGGTGTGTCTTCACCTGGTGTCTCAGAGCTGTGTGTGTCTGCACCTGGAGTCTCAGAGCTGCGTGTGTCAACTCCTGGGGTCTCAGAGCTGGGTGTGTCTGAACCTGGGGTCTCAGAGCTGGGTGTGTCTGAACCTGGGGTCTCAGAGCTGGGTGTATCTACACCTGGTATCTCAGAGCTGGGTGTGTCCACACCTGGTGTGTCAGAGCTGGGTGTGTCTACACCTGGTGTTTCAGAGCTGGGTATGTCTGAACATGGCGTCTCGGAGGAGGGTGTGTCTACACCTGATGTCTCAGACCTGGGTTTGTCTGAACATGGTGTCTCTGAGCTGGGTGTGACAGAACATGGCGTCTCAGAGCTGGGTGTGTCTACACCTTGTGTCTCAGAGCTGGGTGTGTCTACACCTGGTGTCTCAGAGCTGGGTGTGTCTGAACATGGCGTCTGAGAGCTGGGTGTGTCTACACCTGGTGTCTCAGAGCTGGGTGTGTCTGAACCTGGTGTCTCAAAGCTGGGTGTGTCTACACCTGGTGTCTCAGAGCTGGGTGTGTCTGAACATGGCGTCTGAGAGCTGGGTGTGTCTACACCTGGTGTCTCAGAGCTGGGTGTGTCTGAACCTGGTGTCTCAGAGCTTGGTGTGTCTGCACCTGGTGTCTCAGAGTGTCTGTGTCTACACCTGGTGTCTCAGAGCTGGGTGTGTCTGAACATAGCGTCTCAGAGCTGGGTGTGTCTACACCTGGTGTCTCAGAGCTGGGTGTGTCCACATCTGATGTCTCAGAGCTGGGTGTGTCTGAACCTGGTGTCTCAGAGCTGGGTGTGTCTACACATGGTGTCTCAGTGCTTGGTGTGTCTGAACATGGCGTCTCAGAGTGGGTGTGTCTACACCTGGTGTCTCAGAGCTGGGTGTGTCTGCACCTGGTGTATCAAGACCTGGGTGTGTATGAACATGGCGTCTCAGAGCTGGGTGTGTCTACACCTGGTGTCTCAGAGCTGGGTGTGTCTACACGTGGCGTCTCAGAGCTGGGTGTGACTGAACATGGCGTCTCAGAGCTGGGTGTGTCTGAACATGGCATCTCAGAGCTCGGTGTGTCTACACCTGGTGTCTCAGATCTGGGCGTGTCTGAACCTGGTGTCTCAGAGCTGGGTGTGTCTGAACATGGCGTCTCAGAGCTGGGTGTGTCTACACCTGGTGTCTCAGAGCTGGCTGTGTCTGAACATGGTGTCTCGGAGCTGGGTGTGTCTACGCCTGGTGTCTCCGAGCTGGATGTGTCTGAACCTGGTGTCTCAGAGCTGGATGTGTCTACACCTGGTGTCTCAGAGCTGGGTGTGTGTGAACATGGCGTCTCAGAGCTGGGTGTGTCTGAACATGGCGTCTCAGAGCTGGGTGTGTCTACACATGGTGTCTCAGTGCTGGGTGTGTCTACACCTTGTGTCTCAGAGCTGGGTGTGTCTACACCTGGTGTCTCAGAGCTGGGTGTGTCTACACCTTGTGTCTCAGAGGTTGGTGAGTCCGCACCTGATGTCTCAGAGCTGGGTGTGTCCACACCTGGTTTCACAGAGCTGGGTGTGTCTGCACCTGGAGTCTCAGAGCTGCGTGTGTCAACTCCTGGGGTCTCAGAGCTGGGTGTGTCTGAACCTGGGGTCTCAGAGCTGGGTGTGTCTGAACCTGGTGTCTCAGAGCTGGGTGTATCTACACCTGGTATCTCAGAGCTGGGTGTGTCCACACCTGGTGTGTCAGAGCTGGGTGTGCCTACACCTGGTGTCTCAGAGCTGGGTATGTCTGAACATGGCGTCTCGGAGCTGGGTGTGTCTACACCTGATGTCTCAGACCTGGGTTTGTCTGAACCTGGTGTCTCTGAGCTGGGTGTGACAGAACATGGCGTCTCAGAGCTGGGTGTGTCTACACCTGGTGTCTCAGAGCTGGGTGTGTCTGAACATGGCGTCTCAGAGCTGGGTGTGTCTACACCTGGTGTCTCAGAGCTGGGTGTGTCTGAACCTGGTGTCTCAGAGCTTGGTGTGTCTACACCTGGTGTCTCAGAGTGGGTGTGTCTACACCTAGTGTCACAGAGCTGGGTGTGTCTGAACATAGCGTCTCAGAGCTGGGTGTGTCTACACCTGGTGTCTCAGAGCTGGGTGTGTCTGAACCTGGTGTCTCAGAGCTGGGTGTGTCTGAACCTGGTGTCTCAGAGCTGGGTGTGTCTACACCTGGTGTCTCAGAGCTATGTGTGTCTACACATGGAGTCTCAAAGCTGTATGTGTCTACTCCTGGTGTCTCAAGAGCTGGGTGTGTCTGAACATGGTGTCTCAGAGCTGGGTCTGTCTGAACATGCCGTCTCGGAGCTGAGTGTGTCTACACCTGGTGTCTCAGAGCTGGGTGTGTCTATACCTGGTGTCTCAGAGCTGGGTGTGTCTGAACATGGCGTCTCAGAGCTGGGTGTGTCTACGCCTGGTGGCTCAGAGCTGGGTGTGTCAGAACATGGTGTCTCGGAGCTGGGTGTGTCTACGCCTGGTGTCTCCGAGCTGGATGTGTCTGAACCTGGTTTCTCAGAGCTGGGTGTGTGTGAACATGGCGTCTCAGAGCTGGGTGTGTCTGAACATTGCGTCTCAGAGCTGGGTGTGTCTACACATGGTGTCTCAGTGCTGGGTGTGTCTACACCTTGTGTCTCAGAGCTGGGTGTGTCTACACCTGGTGTCTCAGAGCTGGGTGTGTCTACACCTGGTGTCTCAGAGGTGGGTGAGTCCGCACCTGATGTCTCAGAGCTGGGTGTGTCTGAACCTGGGGTCTCAGAGCTGGGTGTGTCTGAACCAGGTGTCTCAGAGCTGGGTGTGTCCACACCTGGTGTCACAGAGCTGGGTGTGTCTTCACCTGGTGTCTCAGAGCTGGGTGTGTCTGCACCTGGAGTCTCAGAGCTGCGTGTGTCAACTCCTGGGGTCTCAGAGCTGGGTGTGTCTGAACCTGGTGTCTCAGAGCTGGGTGTGTCTGAACCTGGTGACTCAGAGCTGGGTGTATCTACACCTGGTATCTCAGAGCTGGGTGTGTCCACACCTGGTGTGTCAGAGCTGGGTGTGTCTACACCTGTTGTCTCAGAGCTGGGTATGTCTGAACATGGCGTCTCGGAGGAGGGTGTGTCTACACCTGATGTCTCAGACCTGGGTTTGTCTGAACCTGGTGTCTCTGAGCTGGGTGTGACAGAACATGGCGTCTCAGAGCTGGGTGTATCTACACCTTGTGTCTCAGAGCTGGGTGTGTCTGAACATGGCGTCTGAGAGCTGGGTGTGTCTACACTGGTGTCTCAGAGCTGGGTGTGTCCGAACCTGGTGTCTCAGAGCTTGGTGTGTCTACACCTGGTGTCTCAGAGTGGGTGTGTCTACACCTGGTGTCTCAGAGCTGGGTGTGTCTGAACATAGCGTCTCAGAGCTGGGTGTGTCTACACCTGGTATCTCAGAGCTGGGTGTGTCCACATCTGATGTCTCAGAGCTGGGTGTGTCTGAACCTGGTGTCTCAGAGCTGGGTGTGTCTACACATGGTGTCTCAGTGCTTGGTGTGTCTGAACATGGCGTCTCAGAGTGGGTGTGTCTACACCTGGTGTCTCAGAGCTGGGTGTGTCTGCACCTGGTGTATCACGACCTGGGTGTGTATGAACATGGCGTCTCAGAGCTGGGTGTGTCTACACCTGGTATCTCAGAGCTGGGTGTGTCTACACGTGGCGTCTCAGAGCTGGGTGTGACTGAACATGGCGTCTCAGAGCTGGGTGTGTCTGAACATGGCATCTCAGAGCTCGGTGTGTCTACACCTGGTGTCTCAGATCTGGGCGTGTCTGAACCTGGTGTCTCAGAGCTGGGTGTGTCTGAACATGGCGTCTCAGAGCTGGGTGTATCTACGCCTGGTGTCTCAGAGCTGGGTGTATCTGAACATGGTGTCTCGGAGCTGGGTGTGTCTACGCCTGGTGTCTCCGAGCTGGATGTGTCTGAACCTGGTGTCTCAGAGCTGGGTGTGTCTACACCTGGTGTCTCAGAGCTGGGTGTGTGTGAACATGGCGTCTCAGAGCTGGGTGTGTCTGAACATGGCGTCTCAGAGCTGGGTGTGTCTACACATGGTGTCTCAGTGCTGGGTGTGTCTACACCTTGTGTCTCAGAGCTGGGTGTGTCTACACCTGGTATCTCAGAGCTGGGTGTGTCTACACCTGGTGTCGCAGAGGTGGGTGAGTCCGCACCTGATGTCTCAGAGCTGGGTGTGTCCACACCTGGTTTCACAGAGCTGGGTGTGTCTGCACCTGGAGTCTCAGAGCTACGTGTGTCAACTCCTGGGGTCTCAGAGCTGGGTGTGTCTGAACCTGGGGTCTCAGAGCTGGGTGTGTCTGAACCTGGTGTCTCAGAGCTGGGTGTATCTACACCTGGTATCTCAGAGCTGGGTGTGTCCACACCTGGTGTGTCAGAGCTGGGTGTGTCTACACCTGGTGTCTCAGAGCTGGGTATGTCTGAACATGACGTCTCGGAGCTGGGTGTGTCTACACCTGATGTCTCAGACCTGGGTTTGTCTGAACCTGGTGTCTCTGAGCTGGGTGTGACAGAACATGGCGTCTCAGAGCTGGGTGTGTCTACACCTGGTGTCTCAGAGCTGGGTGTGTCTGAACATGGCGTCTCAGAGCTGGGTGTGTCTACACCTGGTGTCTCAGAGCTGGGTGTGTCTGAACCTGGTGTCTCAGAGCTTGGTGTTTCTACACCTGGTGTCTCAGAGTGGGTGTGTCTACACCTAGTGTCTCAGAGCTGGGTGTGTCTGAACATAGCGTCTCAGAGCTGGGTGTGTCTACACCTGGTGTCTCAGAGCTGGGTGTGTCTGAACCTGGTGTCTCAGAGCTGGGTGTGTCTGAACCTGGTGTCTCAGAGCTGGGTGTGTCTACACATGGTGTCTCAGTGCTTGGTGTGTCTGAACATGGCATCTCAGAGTGGGTGTATCTACACCTGGTGTCTCAGAGCTGGGTGTGTCTACACCTGGTGTCTCAGAGCTGGGTGTGTGTACACCTGGAGTCTCAGTGCTGGGTGTGTCTGAACCTGGTGTCTCAGAGCTGGGTGTGTCTACACCTGGTGTCTCAGAGCTGGGTGTGTCTGCACCTGGTGTATCAAGACCTGGGTGTGTATGAACATGGCGTCTCAGAGCTGGGTGTGTCTACACCTGGTGTCTCAGAGCTGGGTGTGTCTACACGTGGCGTCTCAGAGCTGGGTGTGACTGAACATGGCGTCTCAGAGTTGGGTGTGTCTGAATATGGCATCTCAGAGCTCGGTGTGTCTACACCTGGTGTCTCAGAGCTGGGCGTGTCTGAACCTGGTGTCTCAGAGCTGGGTGTGTCTGAACATGGCGTCTCAGAGCTGGGTGTGTCTACACCTTGTGTCTCAGAGCTGGGTGTGTCTACACCTGGTGTCGCAGAGCTAGGTGTGTCTACACATGGAGTCTCAATGCTGGATATGTCTGAACATGGCGTCTCAGAGCTGGGTCTGTCTACACCTGGTGTCTCAGAGCTGGGTGTGTATACACATGGTGTCTCAGTGCTGGGTGTGTCTACACCTTGTGTCTCAGAGCTGGGTATGTCTGAACATGGTGTCTCAGAGCTGGGTGTGTCTACACATGGTGTCTCAGTGCTGGGTGTGTCTACATCTGGTGTCTCAGAGCTGGGTGTGTGTGAACATGGCGTCTCAGAGCTGGGTGTGTCTATACATGGTGTCTCAGTGCTGGGTGTGTCTACACCTGGTGTCTCAGAGGTGGGTGAGTCCGCACCTGATGTCTCAGAGCTGGGTGTGTCTTCACCTGGTGTCTCAGAGCTGGGTGTGTCTGCACCTGGTGTCTCAGAGCTGGGTGTGTCTGAACCTGGGGTCTCAGAGCTGGGTGTGTCTGAACATGGCGTTTCGGAGCTGGGTGTTTCTACACCTGGTGTATCAGAGCTAGGTGTGTCTACACATGGAGTCTCAAAGCTGGATGTGTCTACACCTGGTGTCTCAGTGCTGGGTGTGTCTACACCTGGTGTCTCAGAGGTGGGTGAGTCCGCACCTGATGTCTCAGAGCTGGGTGTGTCCACACCTCGTGTCACAGAGCTGGGTGTGTCTTCACCTGGTGTATCAGAGCTGTGTGTGTCTACACCTGGTGTCTCAGAGCTGGGTGTGTCTGAACCTGGTTGCTCAGAGCTGGGTGTATCTACACCTGGTGTCTCAGAGCTGGGTGTGTCCACACCTGGTGTGTCAGAGCTGGGTGTGTCTACACCTGGTGTCTCAGAGCTGGGTATGTCTGAACATGGCGTCTCAGAGCTGGGTGTGTCTACACCTGGTGTCTCAGACCTGGGTGTGTCTGAACCTGGTGTCTCAGAGCTGGGTGTATCTGAACATCGCGTTTCGGAGCTGGGTGTGTCTACACCTGGTGTATCAGAGCTGTGTGTGTCTACGCCTGGTGTCTCAGAGGTGGGTGTGTCTACACATGCTGTCTCAGAGCTGGGTGTCTCTACACATGGAGTCTCAGAGCTGGGTGTGTCTACACCTGGTGTCTCAGAGGTGGGTGTGTCTACACCTGGTGTCTCAGAGCTAGGTGTGTCTACACATGGAGTCTCAAAGCTGGATGTGTCTACACCTGGTGTCTCAAGAGCTGGGTGTGTCTGAACATGGCGTCTCAGAGCTGGGTGTGTCTACACCTGGTGTCTCAGAGCTGGGTGTGTCTGAACCTGGTGTCTCAGAGCTGGGTGTGTCTACACCTGGTGTCTCAGAGCTGGGTGTGTCTGAACCTTGTGTTTCAGAGCTGGGTGTGTCCACACCTGATGTCTCAGAGCTGGGTGTGTCCACACCTGGTGTCTCAAGAGCTGGGTGTGTCTGAACATGGTGTCTCAGAGCTGGGTGTGTCTGAACCTGGTGTCTCTGAGCTGGGTGTGACTGAACATGGCGTCTCAGAGCTGGGTGTGTCTGAACCTGATGTCTCAGAGCTGGGTGTGTCTACACCTGGTGTCTCAGAGCTGGGTGTGTCTGAACCTGGTGTCTCAGAGCTGGGTGTGTCCGCACCTGTTGTCTCAGAGCTGGGTGTGTCTGATCCTGGTGTCTCAGAGCTGGGTGTGTCTACACCTGGTGTCTCAGTGCTTGGTGTGTCTGAACATGGCGTCTCAGAGCTGGGTGTGTCTACACCTGGTGTCTCAGAGCTGGGTGTGTCTGAACCTGGTGTCTCAGAGCTTGGTGTGTCTACACCTGGTGTCTCAGAGTGGGTGTGTCTACACCTAGTGTCTCAGAGCTGGGTGTGTCTGAACATAGCGTCTCAGAGCTGGGTGTGTCTACACCTGGTGTCTCAGAGCTGGGTGTGTCTGAACCTGGTGTCTCAGAGCTGGGTGTGTCTGAACCTGGTGTCTCAGAGCTGGGTGTGTCTACACATGGTGTCTCAGTGCTTGGTATGTCTGAACATGGCATCTCAGAGTGGGTGTGTCTACACCTGGTGTCTCAGAGCTGGGTGTGTCTACACCTGGTGTCTCAGAGCTGGGTGTGTGTACACCTGGAGTCTCAGTGCTGGGTGTGTCTGAACCTGGTGTCTCAGAGCTGGGTGTGTCTACACCTGGTGTCTCAGAGCTGGGTGTGTCTGCACCTGGTGTATCAAGACCTGGGTGTGTATGAACATGGCGTCTCAGAGCTGGGTGTGTCTACACCTGGTGTCTCAGAGCTGGGTGTGTTTCCACGTGGCGTCTCAGAGCTGGGTGTGACTGAACATGGCGTCTCAGAGCTGGGTGTGTCTGAATATGGCATCTCAGAGCTCGGTGTGTCTACACCTGGTGTCTCAGAGCTGGGCGTGTCTGAACCTGGTGTCTCAGAGCTGGGTGTGTCTGAACATGGCGTCTCAGAGCTGGGTGTGTCTACACCTTGTGTCTCAGAGCTGGGTGTGTCTACACCTGGTGTCTCAGAGCTAGGTTTGTCTACACATGGAGTCTCAATGCTGGATATGTCTGAACATGGCGTCTCAGAGCTGTCTCTGTCTACACCTGGTGTCTCAGAGCTGGGTGTGTATACACATGGTGTCTCAGTGCTGGGTGTGTCTACACCTTGTGTCTCAGAGCTGGGTATGTCTGAACATGGTGTCTCAGAGCTGGGTGTGTCTACACATGGTGTCTCAGTGCTGGGTGTGTCTACATCTGGTGTCTCAGAGCTGGGTGAGTCCGCACCTGATGTCTCAGAGCTGGGTGTGTCCACACCTCGTGTCGCAGAGCTGGGTGTGTCTTCACCTGGTGTATCAGAGCTGTGTGTGTCTACACCTGGTGTCTCAGAGCTGGGTGTGTCTGAACCTGGTTGCTCAGAGCTGGGTGTATCTACACCTGGTGTCTCAGAGCTGGGTGTGTCCACACCTGGTGTGTCAGAGCTGGGTGTGTCTACACCTGGTGTCTCAGAGCTGGGTATGTCTGAACATGGCGTCTCAGAGCTGGGTGTGTCTACACCTGGTGTCTCAGACCTGGGTGTGTCTGAACCTGGTGTCTCAGAGCTGGGTGTATCTGAACATCGCGTTTCGGAGCTGGGTGTGTCTACACCTGGTGTATCAGAGCTGTGTGTGTCTACGCCTGGTGTCTCAGAGGTGGGTGTGTCTACACATGCTGTCTCAGAGCTGGGTGTCTCTACACATGGAGTCTCAGAGCTGGGTGTGTCTACACCTGGTGTCTCAGAGGTGGGTGTGTCTACACCTGGTGTCTCAGAGCTAGGTGTGTCTACACATGGAGTCTCAAAGCTGGATGTGTCTACACCTGGTGTCTCAAGAGCTGGGTGTGTCTGAACATGGCGTCTCAGAGCTGGGGGTGTCTACACCTGGTGTCTCAGAGCTGGGTGTGTCTGAACCTGGTGTCTCAGAGCTGGGTGTGTCTACACCTGGTGTCTCAGAGCTGGGTGTGTCTGAACCTTGTGTTTCAGAGCTGGGTGTGTCCACACCTGATGTCTCAGAGCTGGGTGTGTCCACACCTGGTGTCTCAAGAGCTGGGTGTGTCTGAACATGGTGTCTCAGTGCTGGGTGTGTCTGAACCTGGTGTCTCTGAGCTGGGTGTGACTGAACATGGCGTCTCAGAGCTGGGTGTGTCTGAACCTGATGTCTCAGAGCTGGGTGTGTCTACACCTGGTGTCTCAGAGCTGGGTGTGTCTGAACCTGGTGTCTCAGAGCTGGGTGTGTCCGCACCTGTTGTCTCAGAGCTGGGTGTGTCTGATCCTGGTGTCTCAGAGCTGGGTGTGTCTGAAAATGGCATCTCAGAGCTGGGTGTGTCTACACCTTGTGTCTCAGAGCTGGGTGTGTCTGAACATGGTGTCTCAGAGCTGGGTGTGTCTACACATGGTGTCTCAGTGCTGGTTGTGTCTACACCTGGTGTCTCAGAGCTAGGTGTGTCTACACCTAGTGTCTCAGAGCTGGGTGTGTGTGAACATGGCGTCTCAGAGCTGGGTGTGTCTATACATGGTGTCTCAGTGCTGGGTGTGTCTACACCTGGTGTCTCAGAGGTGGGTGAGTCCGCACCTGATGTCTCAGAGCTCGGTGTCTCTTCACCTGGTGTCTCAGAGCTGGGTGTGTCTTCACCTGGTGTCTCAGAGCTGGGTGTGTCTGAACCTGGGGTCTCAGAGCTGGGTGTGTCTGAACATGGCGTTTCGGAGCTGGGTGTTTCTACACCTGGTGTATCAGAGCTGTGTGTGTCTACACCTCGTGTCTCAGAGCTAGGTGTGTCTACACATGGAGTCTCAAAGCTGGATGTGTCTACACCTGGTGTCTCAGTGCTGGGTGTGTCTACACCTGGTGTCTCAGAGGTGGGTGAGTCCGCACCTGATGTCTCAGAGCTGGGTGTGTCCACACCTCGTGTCACAGAGCTGGGTGTGTCTTCACCTGGTGTATCAGAGCTGTGTGTGTCTACACCTGGTGTCTCAGAGCTGGGTGTGTCTGAACCTGGTTGCTCAGAGCTGGGTGTATCTACACCTGGTGTCTCAGAGCTGGGTGTGTCCACACCTGGTGTGTCAGAGCTGGGTGTGTCTACACCTGGTGTCTCAGAGCTGGGTATGTCTGAACATGGCGTCTCAGAGCTGGGAGTGTCTACACCTGGTGTCTCAGACCTGGGTGTGTCTGAACCTGGTATCTCAGAGCTGGGTGTGTCTGAACATGGCGTCTCAGAGCTGGGTGTGTCTGAACCTGGTGTCTCAGAGCTGGGTGTGTCTACACCTGGTGACTCAGAGCTGGGTGTGTCTGAATCTGGTGTCTCAGAGGTGGGTGTGTCTACACCTGGTGTCTCAGAGCTGGGTGTGTATGAACCTTGTGTTTCAGAGCTGGGTGTGTCCACACCTGATGTCTCAGAGCTGGGTGTGTCCACACCCGGTGTCTCAAGAGCTGGGTGTGTCTGAACATGGTGTCTCAGAGCTGGGTGTGTCTGAACCTGGTGTCTCTGAGCTGGGTGTGACTGAACATGGCGTCTCAGAGCTGGGTGTGTCTGAACCTGATGTCTCAGAGCTAGGTGTGTCTACACCTGGTGTCTCAGAGCTGGGTGTGTCTGAACCTGGTGTCTCAGAGCTGGGTGTGTCCGCACCTGTTGTCTCAGAGCTGGGTGTGTCTGAACCTGGTGTCTCAGAGCTGGGTGTGTCTGAAAATGGCATCTCAGAGCTGGTTGTGTCTACACCTGGTGTCTCAGAGCTGGGTGTGTCTGAACCTGGTGTCTCAGAGCTGGGTGTGTCTACACATGGTGTCTCAGTGCTTGGTGTGTCTGAACATGGCGTCTCAGAGTGGGTGTGTCTACACCTGGTGTCTCAGAGCTGGGTGTGTCTACACCTGGTGTCTCAGAGCTGGGTGTGTCTACACCTGGTTTCTCAGAGCTGGGTGTGTCTGCATCTGGTGTCTCAGAGCTGGGTGTGTCTACACCTGGTGTCTCAGAGCTGGGTGTGTCTGCACCTGGTGTATCAAGACCTGTGTGTGTATGAACATGGCGTCTCAGAGCTGGGTGTGTCTACACCTGGTGTCTCAGAGCTGGGTGTGTCTGAACCTGGTTGCTCAGAGCTGGGTGTATCTACACCTGGTGTCTCAGAGCTGGGTGTGTCCACACCTGGTGTGTCAGAGCTGGGTGTGTCTACACCTGGTGTCTCAGAGCTGGGTATGTCTGAACATGGCGTCTCAGAGCTGGGAGTGTCTACTCCTGGTGTCTCAGACCTGGGTGTGTCTGAACCTGGTATCTCAGAGCTGGGTGTATCTGAACATGGCGTTTCGGAGCTGGGTGTGTCTACACCTGGTGTATCAGAGCTGTGTGTGTCTACGCCTGGTGTCTCAGAGGTGGGTGTGTCTACACATGCTGTCTCAGAGCTGGGTGTCTCTACACATGGAGTCTCAGAGCTGGGTGTGTCTACACCTGGTGTCTCAGAGGTGGGTGTGTCTACACCTGGTGTCTCAGAGCTAGGTGTGTCTACACATGGAGTCTCAAAGCTGGATGTGTCTACACCTGGTGTCTCAAGAGCTGGGTGTGTCTGAACATGGCGTCTCAGAGCTGGGTGTGTCTGAACCTGGTGTCTCTGAGCTGGGTGTGACTGAACATGGCGTCTCAGAGCTGGGTGTGTCTGAACCTGATGTCTCAGAGCTGGGTGTGTCTACACCTGGTGTCTCAGAGCTGGGTGTGTCTGAACCTGGTGTCTCAGAGCTGGGTGTGTCCGCACCTGTTGTCTCAGAGCTGGGTGTGTCTGAACCTGGTGTCTCAGAGCTGGGTGTGTCTGAAAATGGCATCTCAGAGCTGGTTGTGTCTACACCTGGTGTCTCAGAGCTGGGTGTGTCTGAACCTGGTGTCTTAGAGCTGGGTGTGTGTACACATGGTGTCTCAGTGCTTGGTGTGTCTGAACATGGCGTCTCAGAGTGGGTGTGTCTACACCTGGTGTCTCAGAGCTGGGTGTGTCTACACCTGGTGTCTCAGAGCTGGGTGTGTCTACACCTGGTTTCTCAGAGCTGGGTGTGTCTGCATCTGGTGTCTCAGAGCTGGGTGCGTCTACACCTGGTGTCTCAGAGCTGGGTGTGTCTGCACCTGGTGTATCGAGACCTGGGTGTGTATGAACATGGCGTCTCAGAGCTGGGTGTGTCTACACCTGGTGTCTCAGAGCTGGGTGTGTCTACACGTGGCGTCTCAGAGCTGGGTGTGACTGAACATGGCATCTCAGAGCTGGGTGTGTCTGAACATTGCATCTCAGAGCTCGGTGTGTCTACACCTGGTGTCTCAGAGCTGGGCGTGTCTGAACCTGGTGTCTCAGAGCTGGGTGTGTCTACACATGGTGTCTCAGTGCTGGGTGTGTCTACACCTTGTGTCTCAGAGCTGGGTGTGTCTACACCTGGTGTATCAGAGCTGTGTGTGTCTACGCCTGGTGTCTCAGAGGTGGGTGTGTCTACACATGCTGTCTCAGAGCTGGGTGTCTCTACACATGGAGTCTCAGAGCTGGGTGTGTCTACACCTGGTGTCTCAGAGGTGGGTGTGTCTACACCTGGTGTCTCAGAGCTAGGTGTGTCTACACATGGAGTCTCAAAGCTGGATGTGTCTACACCTGGTGTCTCAAGAGCTGGGTGTGTCTGAACATGGCGTCTCAGAGCTGGGTGTGTCTGAACCTGGTGTCTCAGAGCTGGGTGTGTCTACACCTGGTGTCTCAGAGCTGGGTGTTTCCGAACCTGGTGTCTCAGAGCTGGGTGTGTCTACACCTGGTGTCTCAGAGCTGGGCGTGTCTGAACCTGGTGTCTCAGAGCTGGGTGTGTCTACACATGGTGTCTCAGAGCTGGGTGTGTCCACACCTGGTGTCTCAAGAGCTGGGTGTGTCTGAACATGGTGTCTCAGAGCTGGGTGTGTCTGAACCTGGTGTCTCTGAGCTGGGTGTGACTGAACATGGCATCTCAGAGCTGGGTTTGTCTGAACCTGATGTCTCAGAGCTGGGTGTGTCTACACCTGGTGTCTCAGAGCTGGATGTGTCTGAACCTGGTGTCTCAGAGCTGGGTGTGTCCGCACCTGTTGTCTCAGAGCTGGGTGTGTCTGAACCTGGTGTCTCAGAGCTGGGTGTGTCTGAAAATGGCATCTCAGAGCTGGTTGTGTCTACACCTGGTGTCTCAGAGCTGGGTGTGTCTGAACCTGGTGTCTCAGAGCTGGGTGTGTCTACACATGGTGTCTCAGTGCTTGGTGTGTCTGAACATGGCGTCTCAGAGTGGGTGTGTCTACACCTGGTGTCTCAGAGCTGGGTGTGTCTACACCTGGTGTCTCAGAGCTGGGTGTGTCTACACCTGGTTTCTCAGAGCTGGGTGTGTCTGCATCTGGTGTCTCAGCGCTGGGTATGTCTACACCTGGTGTCTCAGAGCTGGGTGTGTCTGCACCTGGTGTATCGAGACCTGGGTGTGTATGAACATGGCGTCTCAGAGCTGGGTGTGTCTACACCTGGTGTCTCAGAGCTGGGTGTGTCTACACGTGGCGTCTCAGAGCTGGGTGTGACTGAACATGGCGTCTCAGAGCTGGGTGTGTCTGAACATTGCATCTCAGAGCTCGGTGTGTCTACACCTGGTGTCTCAGAGCTGGGCGTGTCTGAACCTGGTGTCTCAGAGCTGGGTGTGTCTACACATGGTGTCTCAGTGCTGGGTGTGTCTACACCTTGTGTCTCAGAGCTGGGTGTGTCTACACCTGGTGTCTCAGAGCTGGGTGTGCCTACACCTGGTGTCTCAGAGGTGGGTGAGTCCGCACCTGATGTCTCAGAGCTGGGTGTGTCTGAACCTGGGGTCTCAGAGCTGGGTGTGTCTGAACCTGGTGTCTCAGAGCTGGGTGTGTCCACACCTGGTGTCACAGAGCTGGGTGTGTCTTCACCTGGTGTCTCAGAGCTGGGTGTGTCTGCACCTGGAGTCTCAGAGCTGCGTGTGTCAACTCCTGTGGTCTCAGAGCTGGGTGTGTCTGAACCTGGGGTCTCAGAGCTGGGTGTGTCTGAACCTGGTGTCTCAGAGCTGGGTGTATCTACACCTGGTATCTCACAGCTGGGTGTGTCCACACCTGGTGTGTCAGAGCTGGGTGTGTCTACACCTGGTGTCTCAGAGCTGGGTATGTCTGAACATGGCATCTCGGAGCTGGGTGTGTCTACACCTGATGTCTCAGACCTGGGTTTGTCTGAACCTGGTGTCTCTGAGCTGGGTGTGACAGAACATGGCGTCTCAGAGCTGGGTGTGTCTATACCTGGTGTCTCAGAGCTGGGTGTGTCTGAACATGGCGTCTCAGAGCTGGGTGTGTCTACACCTGGTGTCTCAGAGCTGGGTGTGTCTGAACCTGGTGTCTCAGAGCTTGGTGTGTCTACACCTGGTGTCTCAGAGTGGGTGTGTCTACACCTGGTGTCTCAGAGCTGGGTGTGTCTGAACATAGCATCTCAGAGCTGGGTGTGTCTACACCTGGTGTCTGAGAGCTGGGTGTGTCCATATCTGATGTCTCAGAGCTGGGTGTGTCTGAACATGGTGTCTCACAGCTGGGTGTGTCTGCACCTGGTATATCAAGACCTGGGTGTGTATGAACATGGCGTCTCAGAGCTGGGTGTGTCTACACCTGGTGTCTCAGAGCTGGGTGTGTCTACACGTGGCGTCTCAGAGCTGGGTGTGACTGAACATGGCGTCTCAGAGCTGGGTGAGTCTGTACATGGCATCTCAGAGCTCGGTGTGTCTACACCTGGTGTCTCAGATCTGGGCGTGTCTGAACCTGGTGTCTCAGAGCTGGGTGTGTCTACATCTGGTGTCTCAGAGCTGGGTGTGTGTGAACATGGCGTCTCAGAGCTGGGTGTGTCTGAACATGGCGTCTCAGAGCTGGGTGTGTCTACACATGGTGTCTCAGTGCTGGGTGTGTCTACACCTTGTGTCTCAGAGCTGGGTGTGTCTACACCTGGTGTCTCAGAGCTGGGTGTGTCTACACCTGGTGTCTCAGAGGTGGGTGAGTCCGCACCTGATGTCTCAGAGCTGGGTGTGTCCACACCTGGTGTCACAGAGCTGGGTGTGTCTGCACCTGGAGTCTCAGAGCTGCGTGTGTCAACTACTGGGGTCTCAGAGCTGGGTGTGTCTGAACCTGGGGTCTCAGAGCTGGGTGTATCTACACCTGGTATCTCAGAGCTGGGTGTGTCCACACCTGGTGTGTTAGAGCTGGGTGTGTCTACACCTGGTGTCTCAGAGCTGGGTATGTCTGAACATGGCGTCTCGGAGCTGGGTGTGTCTACACCTGATGTCCTAGACCTGGGTTTGTCTGAACCTGGTGTCTCTGAGCTGGGTGTGACAGAACATGGCGTCTCAGAGCTGGGTGTGTCTACACCTGGTGTCTCAGAGCTGGGTGTGTCTGAACATGGCGTCTCAGAGCTGGGTGTGTCTACACCTAGTGTCTCAGGGCTGGGTGTGTCTGAACCTGGTGTCTCAGAGCTTGGTGTGTCTACACCTGGTGTCTCAGAGTGGGTGTGTCTACACCTAGTGTCTCAGAGCTGGGTGTGTCTGAACATAGCGTCTCAGAGCTGGGTGTGTCTACACCTGGTGTCTAAGAGCTGGGTGTGTCTGAACCTGGTGTCTCAGAGCTGGGTGTGTCTGAACCTGGTGTCTCAGAGCTGGGTGTGTCTACACATGGTGTCTCAGTGCTTGGTGTGTCTGAACATGGCGTCTCAGAGTGGGTGTGTCTACACCTGGTGTCTCAGAGCTGGGTGTGTCTACACCTGGTGTCTCAGAGCTGGGTGTGTCTGAACCTGGTGTCTCAGAGCTGGATGTTTCTACACCTGGTGTCTCAGAGCTGGGTGTGTCTGCACCTGGTGTATCAAGTCCTGGGTGTGTATGAACATGGCGTCTCAGAGCTGGGTGTGTCTACACCTGGTGTCTCAGAGCTGGGTGTGTCTACACGTGGCGTCGCAGAGCTGGGTGTGACTGAACATGGCGTCTCAGAGCTGGGTGTGTCTGAATATGGCATCTCAGAGCTCGGTGTGTCTACACCTGGTGTCTCAGAGCTGGGCGTGTCTGAACCTGGTGTCTCAGAGCTGGGTGTGTCTGAACATGGCGTCTCAGAGCTGGGTGTGTCTACACCTTGTGTCTCAGAGCTGGGGTGTCTACACATGGAGTCTCAGAGCTGGGTGTGTCTACACCTGGTGTCTCAGAGCTAGGTGTGTCTACACATGGAGTCTCAATGCTGGATGTGTCTGAACATGGCGTCTCAGAGCTGGGTCTGTCTACACCTGGTGTCTCAGAGCTGGGTGTGTCTACACATGGTGTCTCAGTGCTGGCTGTGTCTACACCTTGTGTCTCAGAGTTGGGTGTGTCTGAACATGGTGTCTCAGAGCTGGGTCTGTCTACTCCTGGTGTCTCAGAGCTAGGTGTGTCTACACCTAGTGTCTCAGAGCTGGGTGTGTGTGAACATGACGTCTCAGAGCTGGGTGTGTCTATACATGGTGTCTCAGTGCTGGGTGTGTCTACACCTGGTGTCTCAGAGGTGGGTGAGTCCGCACCTGATGTCTCAGAGCTGGGTGTGTCTTCACCTGGTGTCTCAGAGCTGGGTGTGTCTGCACCTGGTGTCTCAGAGCTGGGTGTGTCTGAACCTGGGGTCTCAGAGCTGGGTGTGTCTGAACATGGCGTTTCGGAGCTGGGTGTTTCTACACCTGGTGTATCAGAGCTGTGTGTGTCTACACCTGGTGTCTCAGAGCTGGGTGTATCTACACCTGGTATCTCACAGCTGGGTGTGTCCACACCTGGTGTGTCAGAGCTGGGTGTGTCTACACCTGGTGTCTCAGAGCTGGGTATGTCTGAACATGGCGTCTCGGAGCTGGGTGTGTCTACACCTGATGTCTCAGACCTGGGTTTGTCTGAACCTGGTGTCTCTGAGCTGGGTGTGTCTGATCATGGCGTCTCAGAGCTGGGTGTGTCTACACCTGGTGTCTCAGAGCTGGGTGTGTCTGAACATGGCGTCTCAGAGCTGGGTGTGTCTACACCTGGTGTCTCAGAGCTGGGTGTGTCTGAACCTGGTGTCTCAGAGCTTGGTGTGTCTACACCTGGTGTCTCAGAGTGGGTGTGTCTGAACATGGCGTCTCGGAGCTGGGTGTGTCTACACCTGATGTCTCAGACCTGGGTTTGTCTGAACCTGGTGTCTCTGAGCTGGGTGTGACAGAACATGGCGTCTCAGAGCTGGGTGTGTCTACACCTGGTGTCTCAGAGCTGGGTGTGTCTGAACATGGCGTCTCTGAGCTGGGTGTGACAGAACATGGCGTCTCAGAGCTGGGTGTGTCTACACCTGGTGTCTCAGAGCTGGGTGTGTCTACACCTGGTGTCTCAGAGCTGGGTGTGTCTGAACCTGGTGTCTCAGAGCTGGGTGTGTCTGAACCTGGTGTCTCAGAGCTGGGTGTGTCTACACATGGTGTCTCAGTGCTTGGTGTGTCTGAACCTGGTGTCTCAGAGCTGGGTGTGTCTACACCTGGTGTCTCAGAGCTGGGTGTGTCTGAACCTGGTGTCTCAGAGCTGGGTGCGTCTACACCTGGTGTCTCATAGCTGGGTGTGTCTGAACCTTGTGTTCAGAGCTGGGTGTGTCTGAACCTTGTGTTTCAGAGCTGGGTGTGTCCACACCTGATGTCTCAGAGCTGGGTGTGTCCACACCTGGTGTCTCAAGAGCTGGGTGTGTCTGAACATGGTGTCTCAGAGCTGGGTGTGTCTGAACCTGGTGTCTCTGAGCTGGGTGTGACTGAACATGGCGTCTCAGAGCTGGGTGTGTCTGAACCTGGTGTCTCAGAGCTGGGTGTGTCTACACCTGGTGTCTCAGAGCTGGGTGTGTCTGAACCTGGTGTCTCAGAGCTGGGTGTGTCCGCACCTGTTGTCTCAGAGCTGGGTGTGTCTACCCATGGTGTCTCAGTGCTTGGTGTGTCTGAACATGGCGTCTCAGAGTGGGTGTGTCTACACCTGGTGTCTCAGAGCTGGGTGTGTCTACACCTGGTGTCTCAGAGCTGGGTGTGTCTGCATCTGGTGTCTCAGAGCTGGGTGTGTCTACACCTGGTGTCTCAGAGCTGGGTGTGTCTGCACCTGGTGTATCGAGACCTGGGTGTGTATGAACATGGCGTCTCAGAGCTGGGTGTGTCTACACCTGGTGTCTCAGAGCTGGGTGTGTCTACACGTGGCGTCTCAGAGCTGGGTGTGACTGAACATGGCATCTCAGAGCTCGGTGTGTCTACACCTGGTGTCTCAGAGCTGGGTGTGTCTGCATCTGGTGTCTCAGAGCTGGGTCTGTCTACACCTGGTGTCTCAGAGCTGGGTGTGTCTGCACCTGGTGTATCGAGACCTGGGTGTGTATGAACATGGCGTCTCAGAGCTGGGTGTGTCTACACCTGGTGTCTCAGAGCTGGGTGTGTCTACACGTGGCGTCTCAGAGCTGGGTGTGACTGAACATGGCATCTCAGAGCTCGGTGTGTCTACACCTGGTGTCTCAGAGCTGGGTGTGTGTGAACATGGCGTCTCAGAGCTGGGTGTGTCTATAAATGGTGTCTCAGTGCTGGGTGTTTCTACACCTGGTGTATCAGAGCTGTGTGTGTCTACACCTGGTGTCTCAGAGCTAGGTGTGTCTACACATGGAGTCTCAAAGCTGAATGTGTCTACACCTGGTGTCTCAGTGCTGGGTGTGTCTACACCTGGTGTCTCAGAGCTGGGTGTGTCTGAACCTGGTGTCTCAGAGCTGGGTGTGTCTAAACCTGGTTTCTCAGAGCTGGGTGTGTCTACACATGGTGTCTCAGTGCTTGGTGTGTCTGAACATGGCGTCTCAGAGTGGGTGTGTCTACACCTTGTGTCTCAGAGCTGGGTGTGTCTACACCTGGAGTCTCAGTGCTGGGTGTGTCTGACCCTGGTGTCTCAGAGCTGGGTGTGTCTAAACCTGGTGTCTCAGAGCTGGGTGTGTCTGCACCTGGTGTATCAAGACCTGGGTGTGTATGAACATGGCGTCTCAGAGCTGGGTGTGTCTACACCTGGTGTCTCAGAGCTGGGTGTGTCTACACGTGGCGTCTCAGAGCTGTGTGTGTCTGAACCTGGTGTCTCAGAGCTGGGTGTGTCTGAACCTGGTGTCTCAGAGCTTGGTGTGTCTACATCTGGTGTCTCAGAGTGGGTGTGTCTACACGTGGCGTCTCAGAGCTGGGTGTGTCTGAACCTGGTGTTTCAGAGCTGGGTGTGTCTGAACATAGCGTCTCAGAGCTGGGTGTGTCTACACCTGGTGTCTCAGAGCTGGGTGTGTCCACATCTGATGTCTCAGAGCTGGATGTGTCTGAACCTGGTGTCTCAGAGCTGGGTGTGTCTGAACCTGGTGTCTCAGAGCTGGGTGTGTCTACACATGGTGTCTCAGTGCTTGGTGTGTCTGAACATGGCGTCTCAGAGTGGGTGTGTCTACACCTGGTGTCTCAGAGCTGGGTGTGTCTGCACCTGGTGTATCAAGACCTGGGTGTGTATGAACATGGCGTCTCAGAGCTGGGTGTGTCTACACCTGGTGTCTCAGAGCTGGGTGTGTCTACACGTGGCGTCTCAGAGCTGGGTGTGACTGAACATGGCGTCTCAGAGCTGGGTGTGTCTGAACATGGCATCTCAGAGCTCGGTGTGTCTACACCTGGTGTCTCAGAGCTGGGCGTGTCTGAACCTGGTGTCTCAGAGCTGGGTGTGTCTGAACATGGCGTCTCAGAGCTCGGTGTGTCTACGCCTGGTGTCTCAGAGCTGGGTGTGTCTGAACATGGTGTCTCGGAGCTGGGTGTGTCTACGCCTGGTGTCTCCGAGCTGGATGTGTCTGAACCTGGTGTCTCAGAGCTGGGTGTGTCTACACCTGGTGTCTCAGAGCTGGGTGTGTGTGAACATGGCGTCTCAGAGCTGGGTGTGTCTGAACATGGCGTCTCAGAGCTGGGTGTGTCTACACCTGGTGTCTCAGAGCTGGGTGTGTGTGAACATGGCGTCTCAGAGCTCGGTGTGTCTGAACATGGTGTCTCGGAGCTGGGTGTGTCTACGCCTGGT
The DNA here is from genome assembly GCF_030144855.1 of Hypanus sabinus. NCBI lineage: Eukaryota > Metazoa > Chordata > Chondrichthyes > Myliobatiformes > Dasyatidae > Hypanus > Hypanus sabinus. Next base: position 7,715,738 of record NC_082733.1, read on the forward strand.
GTCTCCGAGCTGGATGTGTCTACACCTGGTGTCTCAGAGCTGGGTGTGTCTACACATGGTGTCTCAGTGCTGGGTGTGTCTACACCTTGTGTCTCAGAGCTGGGTGTGTCTACACCTGGTGTCTCAGAGCTGGGTGTGTCTACACCTGGTGTCTCAGAGGTGGGTGAGTCCGCACCTGATGTCTCAGAGCTGGGTGTGTCCACACCTGGTGTCACAGAGCTGGGTGTGTCTGCACCTGGAGTCTCAGAGCTGCGTGTGTCAACTCCTGGGGTCTCAGAGCTGGGTGTGTCTGAACCTGGGGTCTCAGAGCTGGGTGTGTCTGAACCTGGTGTCTCAGAGCTGGGTGCATCTACACCTGGTATCTCAGAGCTGGGTGTGTCCACACCTGGTGTGTCAGAGCTGGGTGTGTCTACACCTGCTGTCTCAGAGCTGGGTATGTCTGAACATGGTGTCTCGGAGCTGGGTGTGTCTACACCTGATGTCTCAGACCTGGGTTTGTCTGAACCTGGTGTCTCTGAGCTGGGTGTGTCTATACATGGTGTCTCAGTGCTGGGTGTGTCTACACCTGGTGTCTCAGAGGTGGGTGAGTCCGCACCTGATGTCTCAGAGCTGGGTGTGTCTTCACCTGGTGTCTCAGAGCTGGGTGTGTCTGCACCTGGTGTCTCAGGGCTGGGTGTGTCTGAACCTGGGGTCTCAGAGCTGGGTGTGTCTGCACCTGATGTCTCAGAGCTGGGTGTGTCCACACCTCGTGTCACAGAGCTGGGTGTGTCTGAACATGGTGTCTCAGAGCTGGGTCTGTCTACTCCTGGTGTCTCAGAGCTGGGTGTGTGTGAACATGGCGTCTCAGAGCTGGGTGTGTCTATAAATGGTGTCTCAGTGCTGGGTGTTTCTACACCTGGTGTATCAGAGCTGTGTGTGTCTACACCTGGTGTCTCAGAGCTAGGTGTGTCTACACATGGAGTCTCAAAGCTGAATGTGTCTACACCTGGTGTCTCAGTGCTGGGTGTGTCTACACCTGGTGTCTCAGAGGTGGGTGAGTCTGCACCTGATGTCTCAGAGCTGGGTGTGTCCACACCTCGTGTCACAGAGCTGGGTGTGTCTTCACCTGGTGTATCAGAGCTGTGTGTGTCTACACCTGGTGTCTCAGAGCTGGGTGTGTCTGAACCTGGTTGCTCAGAGCTGGATGTATCTACACCTGGTGTCTCAGAGCTGGGTGTGTCCACACCTGGTGTGTCAGAGCTGGGTGTGTCTACACCTGGTGTCTCAGAGCTGGGTATGTCTGAACATGGCGTCTCAGAGCTGGGTGTGTCTACACCTGGTGTCTCAGACCTGGGTGTGTCTGAACCTGGTGTCTCAGAGCTGGGTGTGTCTGAACATGGCGTTTCGGAGCTGGGTGTGTCTACACCTGGTGTATCAGAGCTGTGTGTGTCTACGCCTGGTGTCTCAAAGCTGGATGTGTCTACACCTGGTGTCTCAAGAGCTGGGTGTGTCTGAACATGGTGTCTCAGAGCTGGGTGTGTCTGAAACTGGCGTCTCAGAGCTGGGTGTGTCTGAACCTGGTGTCTCAGAGCTGGGTGTGACTACACCTGGTGTCTCAGAGCTGGGTGTGTCTGAACCTGGTGTCTCAGAGCTGGGTGTGACTACACCTGGTGTCTCAGAGCTGGGTGTGTCTGAACCTGGTGTCTCAGAGCTGGGTGTGTCTACACCTGGTGTCTCAGAGCTGGGTATGTCTGAACATGGCGTCTCAGAGCTGGGTGTGTCTACACCTGGTGTCTCAGACCTGGGTGTGTCTGAACCTGGTGTCTCAGAGCTGGGTGTGTCTACACATGCTGTCTCAGAGCTGGGTGTCTCTACACATGGAGTCTCAGAGCTGGGTGTGTCTACACCTGGTGTCTCAGAGGTGGGTGTCTCTACACCTGGTGTCTCAGAGCTAGGTGTGTCTACACATGGAGTCTCAAAGCTGGATGTGTCTACACCTGGTGTCTCAAGAGCTGGGTGTGTCTGAACATGGTGTCTCAGAGCTGGGTGTGTCTGAAACTGGCGTCTCAGAGCTGGGTGTGTCTGAACCTGGTGTCTCAGAGCTGGGTGTGTCTACACATGGTGACTCAGTGCTGGGTGTGTCTGCACCTTGTGTCTCAGAGCTGGGTGTGTCTACACCTGGTGTCTCAGAGCTGGGTGTGTCTACACCTGGTGTCTCAGAGGTGGGTGAGTCCGCACCTGATGTCTCAGAGCTGGGTGTGTCTGAACCTGGGGTCTCAGAGCTGGGTGTGTCTGAACCTGGTGTCTCAGAGCTGGGTGTGTCCACACCTGGTGTCACAGAGCTGGGTGTGTCTTCACCTGGTGTCTCAGAGCTGGGTGTGTCTGCACCTGGAGTCTCAGAGCTGCGTGTGTCAACTCCTGGGGTCTCAGAGCTGGGTGTGTCTGAACCTGGGGTCTCAGAGCTGGGTGTGTCTGAACCTGGTGTCTCAGAGCTGGGTGTATCTACACCTGGTATCTCAGTGCTGGGTGTGTCCACACCTGGTGTGTCAGAGCTGGGTATGTATACGCCTGGTGTCTCAGAGCTGGGTGTGTCTGAACCTGGTGTCTCAGAGCTGGGTGTGTTTGAACATGGCGTTTCGGAGCTGGGTGTGTCTACACCTGGTGTATCAGAGCTGTGTGTGTCTACACCTGGTGTCTCACAGGTGGGTGTGTCTACACCTGGTGTCTCAGAGCTGGGTGTGTCTGAACATGGCGTCTCAGTGCTGGGTGTGTCTGCACCTGGTGTCTCCGAGGTGGGTGTGTCTACACTTGATGTCTCAGAGCTGGGTGTGTCTGAACCTGGTGTCTCAGAGCTGGGTGTGTCTACACCTGGTGTCTCAGAGCTGGGTGTGTCTGAACCTGGTGTCTCAGAGCTGGGTATGTCTGAACCTTGTGTTTCAGAGCTGGGTGTGTCTGCACCTGGTGTCTCAGAGCTAGGTGTGTCTGAAAATGGCATCGCAGAGTTGGTTGTGTCTACACCTGGTGTCTCAGAGCTGGGTGTGTCTGAACATGGTGTCTCATAGCTGGGTGTGTCTACGCCTGGTGTCTCAGAGCTGGGTGTGTCTGAACATGGTGTCTCGTAGCTGGGTGTGTCTACGTCTGGTGTCTCAGAGCTGGGTGCTTCTACACCTGGTGTCTCAGAGCTGGGTGTGTCTACACCTGGAGTCTCAGAGCTGGGTGTGTCTACACGTGGCGTCTCAGAGCTGGGTGTGACTGAACATGGCGTCTCAGAGCTGGGTGTGTCTACACCTGGTGTCTCAGAGCTGGGTGTGTCTGAACCTGGTGTCTCTGAGCTGGGTGTGTCTGAACATGGCGTCTCAGAGCTGGGAGTGTCTACACCTTGTGTCTCAGAGCTGGGTGTGGCTGAAAAGGGTATCTCAGAGCTAGGTGTGTCTACACATGGAGTCTCAAAGCTGTATGTGTCTACACCTGGTGTCTCAAGAGCTGAGTGTGTCTGAACATGGTGTCTCAGAGCTGGGTGTGTCTGAACATTGCGTCTCAGAGCTGGGTGTGTCTACGCCTGGTGTCTCAGAGCCGGGTTTGTCTGAACATGGTGTCTCGGAGCTGGGTGTGTCTATGCCTGGTGTCTCCGAGCTGGATGTGTCTGAACCTGGTGTCTCAGAGCTGGGTGCGTCTACACCTGGTGTCTTAGAGCTGGGTGTGTCTTTACCTGGTGTCTCAGAGCTGGGTTTGTCTGAACCTGGTGTCTCAGATCTGGGTGTGTCTGCACCTGGTGTCTCAGAGCTGGGTGTGTCTATTCCTGGTGTCTCTGAGCTGGGTGTGTCCGAACATGGCGTCCTAGATCTGGGTGTGTCTACACCTGGCGTCTCAGAGCTGGGTGTGTCTACACCTGGTGTCTCAGAGCTGGGTGTGTATGAACATGGTGTCTCAGTGCTAGGTGTGTCTACACCTTGTGTCTCAGAGCTGGGTGTGTCTACACCTGGTGTCTCAGAGCTAGGTGTGTCTACACCTAGTGTCTCAGAGCTGGGTGTGTGTGAACATGGCATCTCAGAGCTGGGTGTGTCTACAGATGGTGTCTCAGTGCTGGGTGTGTCTACACCTTGTGTCTCAGAGCTGGGTGTCTCTACAACTGGTGTCTCAGAGGTGGGTGAGTCCGCACCTGGTGTCACAGAGCTGGGTGTGTCTTCACCTGGTGTCTCAGAGCTGGGTGTGTCTGAACCTGGGGTCTCAGAGCTGGGTGTGTCTGAACCTGGTGTCTCAGAGCTGGGTGTATCTACACCTGGTGTCTCAGAGCTGGGTGTGTCTACACGTGGCATCACAGAGCTGGGTGTGACTGAACATGGCGTCTCAGAGCTGGGTGTTTCTGAACATGGCATCTCAGAGCTGGGTGTGTCTACACCTGGTGTCTCAGAGCTGGGTGTGTCTGAACCTGGTGTCTCTGAGCTGGGTGTGTCTGAACATGGCGTCTCAGAGTTGGGAGTGTCTACACGTGTCTCAGACCTGGGTGTGGCTGAACAGGGTGTCTCAGAGCTGGGTGTTTCTACACATGGACTCTCAGAGCTGGGTGTGTCTACACCTGGTGTCTCAGAGCTAGGTGTGTCTACACATGGAGTCTCAAAGCTGGATGTGTCTACACCTGGTGTCTCAAGAGCTGGGTGTGTCTGAACATGGTGTCTCAGAGCTGGGTCTGTCTGAACATGGCGTCTCGTAGCTCAGTGTGTCTACACCTGGTGTCTCAGAGCTGGGTGTGTCTATACCTGGTGTCTCAGAGCTGGGTGTGTCTGAACATTGCGTCTCAGAGCTGGGTGTGTCTACGCCTGGTGTCTCAGAGCTGGGTGTGTCTGAACATGGTTTCTCGGAGCTGGGTGTGTCTACGCCTGGTGTCTCCGAGCTGGATGTGTCTGAACCTGGTGTCTCAGAGCTGGGTGCGTCTACACCTGGTGTCTTAGAGCTGGGTGTGTCTTTACCTGGTGCCTCAGAGCTGGGTTTGTCTGAACCTGGTGTCTCAGATCTGGGTGTGTCTGCACCTGGTGTCTCAGAGCTGGGTGTGTCTATTCCTGGTGTCTCAGAGCTGGGTGTGTCCGAACATGGCGTCCTAGATCTGTGTGTGTCTACACCTGGCGTCTCAGAGCTGGGTGTGTCTACACCTGGTGTCTCAGAGCTGGGTGTGTATGAACATGGTGTCTCAGTGCTGGGTGTGTCTACACCTTGTGTCTCAGAGCTGGGTGTGTCTACACCTGGAGTCTCAGAGCTGGCTGTGTCTACACGTGGCGTCTCAGAGCTGGGTGTGACTGAACATGGCGTCTCAGAGCTGTGTGTGTCTGAACATGGCATCTCAGAGCTCGGTGTGTCTACACCTGGTGTCTCAGAGCTGGGCGTGTCTGAATCTGGTGTCTCAGAGCTGGGTGTGTCTGAACATGGCGTCTCAGAGCTGGGTGTGTCTACGCCTGGTGTCTCAGAGCTGGGTGTGTCTGAACATGGTGTCTCGGAGCTGGGTGTGTCTACGCCTGGTGTCTCCGAGCTGGATGTGTCTGAACCTGGTGTCTCAGAGCTGGGTGTGTCTACACCTGGTGTCTCAGAGCTGGGTGTGTGTGAACATGGCGTCTCAGAGCTGGGTGTGTCTGAACATGGCGTCTCAGAGCTGGGTGTGTCTACACCTGGTGTCTCAGAGCTGGGTGTGTGTGAACATGGCGTCTCAGAGCTGGGTGTGTCTGAACATGGTGTCTCGGAGCTGGGTGTGTCTACGCCTGGTGTCTCCGAGCTGGATGTGTCTACACCTGGTGTCTCAGAGCTGGGTGTGTCTACACATGGTGTCTCAGTGCTGGGTGTGTCTACACCTTGTGTCTCAGAGCTGGGTGTGTCTACACCTGGTGTCTCAGAGCTGGGTGTGTCTACACCTGGTGTCTCAGAGGTGGGTGAGTCCGCACCTGATGTCTCAGAGCTGGGTGTGTCCACACCTGGTGTCACAGAGCTGGGTGTGTCTGCACCTGGAGTCTCAGAGCTGGGTGTGTCTGAACCTGGTGTCTCAGAGCTGGGTGTATCTACACCTGGTATCTCAGAGCTGGGTGTGTCCACACCTGGTGTGTCAGAGCTGGGTGTGTCTACACCTGCTGTCTCAGAGCTGGGTATGTCTGAACATGGTGTCTCGGAGCTGAGTGTGTCTACACCTGATGTCTCAGACCTGGGTTTGTCTGAACCTGGTGTCTCTGAGCTGGGTGTGACAGAACATGGCGTCTCAGAGCTGGGTGTGTCTACACCTGGTGTCTCAGAGCTGGGTATGTCTGAACATGGCGTCTCAGAGCTGGGTGTGTCTACACCTGGTGTCTCAGAGCTGGGTGTGTCTGAACCTGGTGTCTCAGAGCTTGGTGTGTCTACACCTGGTGTCTCAGAGTGGGTGTGTCTACACCTAGTGTCTCAGAGCTGGGTGTGTCTACACCTGGTGTCTCAGAGCTGGGTGTGTCTACACCTGGTGTCTCAGAGGTGGGTGAGTCCGCACCTGATGTCTCAGAGCTGGGTGTGTCTGAACCTGGGGTCTCAGAGCTGGGTGTGTCTGAACCTGGTGTCTCAGAGCTGGGTGTCTCCACACCTGGTGTCACAGAGCTGGGTGTGTCTTCACCTGGTGTCTCAGAGCTGGGTGTGTCTGCACCTGGAGTCTCAGAGCAGGGTGTGTCTGAACCTGGTGTCTCAGAGCTGGGTGTATCTACACCTGGTATCTCAGTGCTGGGTGTGTCCACACCTGGTGTGTCAGAGCTGGGTATGTATACACCTGGTGTCTCAGAGCTGGGTGTGTCTGAACCTGGTGTCTCAGAGCTGGGTGCGTCTACACCTGGTGTCTTAGAGCTGGGTGTGTCTTTACCTGGTGTCTCAGAGCTGGGTGTGTCTATGCCTGGTGTCTCCGAGCTGGATGTGTCTGAACCTGGTGTCTCAGAGCTGGGTGCGTCTACACCTGGTGTCTTAGAGCTGGGTGTGTCTTTACCTGGTGTCTCAGAGCTGGGTTTGTCTGAACCTGGTGTCTCAGATCTGGGTGTGTCTGCACCTGGTGTCTCAGAGCTGGGTGTGTCTATTCCTGGTGTCTCTGAGCTGGGTGTGTCCGAACATGGCGTCCTAGATCTGGGTGTGTCTACACCTGGCGTCTCAGAGCTGGGTGTGTCTACACCTGGTGTCTCAGAGCTGGGTGTGTATGAACATGGTGTCTCAGTGCTAGGTGTGTCTACACCTTGTGTCTCAGAGCTGGGTGTGTCTACACCTGGTGTCTCAGAGCTAGGTGTGTCTACACCTAGTGTCTCAGAGCTGGGTGTGTGTGAACATGGCATCTCAGAGCTGGGTGTGTCTACAGATGGTGTCTCAGTGCTGGGTGTGTCTACACCTTGTGTCTCAGAGCTGGGTGTCTCTACAACTGGTGTCTCAGAGGTGGGTGAGTCCGCACCTGGTGTCACAGAGCTGGGTGTGTCTTCACCTGGTGTCTCAGAGCTGGGTGTGTCTGAACCTGGGGTCTCAGAGCTGGGTGTGTCTGAACCTGGTGTCTCAGAGCTGGGTGTATCTACACCTGGTGTCTCAGAGCTGGGTGTGTCTACACGTGGCATCACAGAGCTGGGTGTGACTGAACATGGCGTCTCAGAGCTGGGTGTTTCTGAACATGGCATCTCAGAGCTGGGTGTGTCTACACCTGGTGTCTCAGAGCTGGGTGTGTCTGAACCTGGTGTCTCTGAGCTGGGTGTGTCTGAACATGGCGTCTCAGAGTTGGGAGTGTCTACACGTGTCTCAGAGCTGGGTGTGGCTGAACACGGTGTCTCAGAGCTGGGTGTTTCTACACATGGACTCTCAGAGCTGGGTGTGTCTACACCTGGTGTCTCAGAGCTAGGTGTGTCTACACATGGAGTCTCAAAGCTGGATGTGTCTACACCTGGTGTCTCAAGAGCTGGGTGTGTCTGAACATGGTGTCTCAGAGCTGGGTCTGTCTGAACATGGCGTCTCGTAGCTCAGTGTGTCTACACCTGGTGTCTCAGAGCTGGGTGTGTCTATACCTGGTGTCTCAGAGCTGGGTGTGTCTGAACATTGCGTCTCAGAGCTGGGTGTGTCTACGCCTGGTGTCTCAGAGCTGGGTGTGTCTGAACATGGTTTCTCGGAGCTGGGTGTGTCTACGCCTGGTGTCTCCGAGCTGGATGTGTCTGAACCTGGTGTCTCAGAGCTGGGTGCGTCTACACCTGGTGTCTTAGAGCTGGGTGTGTCTTTACCTGGTGCCTCAGAGCTGGGTTTGTCTGAACCTGGTGTCTCAGATCTGGGTGTGTCTGCACCTGGTGTCTCAGAGCTGGGTGTGTCTATTCCTGGTGTCTCAGAGCTGGGTGTGTCCGAACATGGCGTCCTAGATCTGTGTGTGTCTACACCTGGCGTCTCAGAGCTGGGTGTGTCTACACCTGGTGTCTCAGAGCTGGGTGTGTATGAACATGGTGTCTCAGTGCTGGGTGTGTCTACACCTTGTGTCTCAGAGCTGGGTGTGTCTACACCTGGAGTCTCAGAGCTGGCTGTGTCTACACGTGGCGTCTCAGAGCTGGGTGTGACTGAACATGGCGTCTCAGAGCTGTGTGTGTCTGAACATGGCATCTCAGAGCTCGGTGTGTCTACACCTGGTGTCTCAGAGCTGGGCGTGTCTGAATCTGGTGTCTCAGAGCTGGGTGTGTCTGAACATGGCGTCTCAGAGCTGGGTGTGTCTACGCCTGGTGTCTCAGAGCTGGGTGTGTCTGAACATGGTGTCTCGGAGCTGGGTGTGTCTACGCCTGGTGTCTCCGAGCTGGATGTGTCTGAACCTGGTGTCTCAGAGCTGGGTGTGTCTACACCTGGTGTCTCAGAGCTGGGTGTGTGTGAACATGGCGTCTCAGAGCTGGGTGTGTCTGAACATGGCGTCTCAGAGCTGGGTGTGTCTACACCTGGTGTCTCAGAGCTGGGTGTGTGTGAACATGGCGTCTCAGAGCTGGGTGTGTCTGAACATGGTGTCTCGGAGCTGGGTGTGTCTACGCCTGGTGTCTCCGAGCTGGATGTGTCTACACCTGGTGTCTCAGAGCTGGGTGTGTCTACACATGGTGTCTCAGTGCTGGGTGTGTCTACACCTTGTGTCTCAGAGCTGGGTGTGTCTACACCTGGTGTCTCAGAGCTGGGTGTGTCTACACCTGGTGTCTCAGAGGTGGGTGAGTCCGCACCTGATGTCTCAGAGCTGGGTGTGTCCACACCTGGTGTCACAGAGCTGGGTGTGTCTGCACCTGGAGTCTCAGAGCTGGGTGTGTCTGAACCTGGTGTCTCAGAGCTGGGTGTATCTACACCTGGTATCTCAGAGCTGGGTGTGTCCACACCTGGTGTGTCAGAGCTGGGTGTGTCTACACCTGCTGTCTCAGAGCTGGGTATGTCTGAACATGGTGTCTCGGAGCTGAGTGTGTCTACACCTGATGTCTCAGACCTGGGTTTGTCTGAACCTGGTGTCTCTGAGCTGGGTGTGACAGAACATGGCGTCTCAGAGCTGGGTGTGTCTACACCTGGTGTCTCAGAGCTGGGTATGTCTGAACATGGCGTCTCAGAGCTGGGTGTGTCTACACCTGGTGTCTCAGAGCTGGGTGTGTCTGAACCTGGTGTCTCAGAGCTTGGTGTGTCTACACCTGGTGTCTCAGAGTGGGTGTGTCTACACCTAGTGTCTCAGAGCTGGGTGTGTCTACACCTGGTGTCTCAGAGCTGGGTGTGTCTACACCTGGTGTCTCAGAGGTGGGTGAGTCCGCACCTGATGTCTCAGAGCTGGGTGTGTCTGAACCTGGGGTCTCAGAGCTGGGTGTGTCTGAACCTGGTGTCTCAGAGCTGGGTGTGTCCACACCTGGTGTCACAGAGCTGGGTGTGTCTTCACCTGGTGTCTCAGAGCTGGGTGTGTCTGCACCTGGAGTCTCAGAGGTGGGTGTGTCTGAACCTGGTGTCTCAGAGCTGGGTGTATCTACACCTGGTATCTCAGTGCTGGGTGTGTCCACAGCTGGTGTGTCAGAGCTGGGTATGTATACACCTGGTGTCTCAGAGCTGGGTGTGTCTGAACCTGGTGTCTCAGAGCTGGGTGCGTCTACACCTGGTGTCTTAGAGCTGGGTGTGTCTTTACCTGGTGTCTCAGAGCTGGGTGCGTCTACACCTGGTGTCTCAGAGCTGGGCGTGTCTGAACCTGGTGTCTCAGAGCTGGGTGTGTCTACACATGGTGTCTCAGTGCTGGGTGTGTCTACACCTTGTGTCTCAGAGCTGGGTGTGTCTACACCTGGTGTCTCAGAGCTGGGTGTGTCTACACCTGGTGTCTCAGAGGTGGGTGAGTCCGCACCTGATGTCTCAGAGCTGGGTGTGTCTGAACCTGGGGTCTCAGAGCTGGGTGTGTCTGAACCTGGTGTCTCAGAGCTGGGTGTGTCCACACCTGGTGTCACAGAGCTGGGTGTGTCTTCACCTGGTGTCTCAGAGCTGGGTGTGTCTGCACCTGGAGTCTCAGAGCTGCGTGTGTCAACTCCTGGGGTCTCAGAGCTGGGTGTGTCTGAACCTGGGGTCTCAGAGCTGGGTGTGTCTGAACCTGGTGTCTCAGAGCTGGGTGTATCTACACCTGGTATCTCAGTGCTGGGTGTGTCCACACCTGGTGTGTCAGAGCTGGGTATGTATACACCTGGTGTCTCAGAGCTGGGTGTGTCTGAACCTGGTGTCTCAGAGCTGGGTGCGTCTACACCTGGTGTCTTAGAGCTGGGTGTGTCTTTACCTGGTGTCTCAGAGCTGGGTGCGTCTACACCTGGTGTCTCAGAGCTGGGCGTGTCTGAACCTGGTGTCTCAGAGCTGGGTGTGTCTACACATGGTGTCTCAGTGCTGGGTGTGTCTACACCTTGTGTCTCAGAGCTGGGTGTGTCTACACCTGGTGTCTCAGAGCTGGGTGTGTCTACACCTGGTGTCTCAGAGGTGGGTGAGTCCGCACCTGATGTCTCAGAGCTGGGTGTGTCTGAACCTGGGGTCTCAGAGCTGGGTGTGTCTGAACCTGGTGTCTCAGAGCTGGGTGTGTCCACACCTGGTGTCACAGAGCTGGGTGTGTCTTCACCTGGTGTCTCAGAGCTGGGTGTGTCTGCACCTGGAGTCTCAGAGCTGCGTGTGTCAACTCCTGGGGTCTCAGAGCTGGGTGTGTCTGAACCTGGGGACTCAGAGCTGGGTGTGTCTGAACCTGGTGTCTCAGAGCTGGGTGTATCTACACCTGGTATCTCAGTGCTGGGTGTGTCCACACCTGGTGTGTCAGAGCTGGGTATGTATACACCTGGTGTCTCAGAGCTGGGTGTGTCTGAACCTGGTGTCTCAGAGCTGGGTGTGTCTGAACATGGCGTTTCGGAGCTGGGTGTGTCTACACCTGGTGTATCAGAGCTGTGTGTGTCTACACCTGGTGTCTCACAGGTGGGTGTGTCTACACCTGGTGTCTCAGAGCTGGGTGTCTCTGAACATGGCGTCTCAGTGCTGGGTGTGTCTGCACCTGGTGTCTCCGAGGTGGGTGTGTCTACACATGATGTCTCAGAGCTGGGTGTGTCTGAACCTGGTGTCTCAGAGCTGGGTGTGTCTGAACCTTGTGTTTCAGAGCTGGGTGTGTCTGCACCTGGTGTCTCAGAGCTAGGTGTGTCTGAAAATGGCATCGCAGAGTTGGTTGTGTCTACACCTGGTGTCTCAGAGCTGGGTGTGTCTGAACATGGTGTCTCGTAGCTGGGTGTGTCTACGCCTGGTGTCTCAGAGCTGGGTGTGTCTGAACATGGTGTCTCGTAGCTGGGTGTGTCTACGTCTGGTGTCTCCGAGCTGGATGTGTCTGAACCTAGTGTCTCAGAGCTGGGTGCTTCTACACCTGGTGTCTCAGAGCTGGGTGTGTCTACACCTAGTGTCTCAGAGCTGGGTGTGTCTGAACCTGGTGTCTCAGAGCTGGGTGTGTCTGAAAATGGCATCTCAGAGCTGGTTGTGTCTACACCTGGTGTCTCAGAGCTGGGTGTGTCTGAACCTGGTGTCTCTGAGCTGGGTGTGTCTGAACATGGCGTCTCAGAGCTGGGAGTGTCTACACCTTGTGTCTCAGAGCTTGGTGTGGCTGAACAGGGTGTCTCAGAGCTAGGTGTGTCTACACATGGAGTCTCAAAGCTGGATGTGTCTACACCTGGTGTCTCAAGAGCTGGGTGTGTCTGAACATGGTGTCTCAGAGCTGGGTGTGTCTGAACATTGCGTCTCAGAGCTGGGTGTGTCTACGCCTGGTGTCTCAGAGCCGGGTTTGTCTGAACATGGTGTCTCGGAGCTGGGTGTGTCTATGCCTGGTGTCTCCGAGCTGGATGTGTCTGAACCTGGTGTCTCAGAGCTGGGTGCGTCTACACCTGGTGTCTTAGAGCTGGGTGTGTCTTTACCTGGTGTCTCAGAGCTGGGTTTGTCTGAACCTGGTGTCTCAGATCTGGGTGTGTCTGCACCTGGTGTCTCAGAGCTGGGTGTGTCTATTCCTGGTGTCTCTGAGCTGGGTGTGTCCGAACATGGCGTCCTAGATCTGGGTGTGTCTACACCTGGCGTCTCAGAGCTGGGTGTGTCTACACCTGGTGTCTCAGAGCTGGGTGTGTATGAACATGGTGTCTCAGTGCTAGGTGTGTCTACACCTTGTGTCTCAGAGCTGGGTGTGTCTACACCTGGTGTCTCAGAGCTAGGTGTGTCTACACCTAGTGTCTCAGAGCTGGGTGTGTGTGAACATGGCATCTCAGAGCTGGGTGTGTCTACAGATGGTGTCTCAGTGCTGGGTGTGTCAACACCTTGTGTCTCAGAGCTGGGTGTGTCTACAACTGGTGTCTCAGAGCTGGGTGTGTCTACACCTGGTGTCTCAGAGGTGGGTGAGTCCGCACCTGATGTCTCAGAGCTGGGTGTGTCTGAACCTGGGGTCTCAGAGCTGGGTGTGTCTGAACCTGGTGTCTCAGAGCTGGGTGTGTCCACACCTGGTGTCACAGAGCTGGGTGTGTCTTCACCTGGTGTCTCAGAGCTGGGTGTGTCTGCACCTGGAGTCTCAGAGCTGCGTGTGTCAACTCCTGGGGTCTCAGAGCTGGGTGTGTCTGAACCTGGGGTCTCAGAGCTGGGTGTGTCTGAACCTGGTGTCTCAGAGCTGGGTGTATCTACACCTGGTATCTCAGAGCTGGGTGTGTCCACACCTGGTGTGTCAGAGCTGGGTATGTATACACCTGGTGTCTCAGAGCTGGGTGTGTCTACACATGGAGTCTCAGTGCTGGGTGTGTCTGCACCTGGTGTCTCAGAGGTGGGTGTGTCTACACTTGGTGTCTCAGAGCTGGGTGTGTCTGAACCTGGTGTCTAAGAGCTGGGTGTGTCTACACCTGGTGTCTCAGAGCTGGGTGTGTCTGAACCTGGTGTCTCAGAGCTGGGTGTGTCTGAACCTTGTGTTTCAGAGCTGGGTGTGTCCGCACCTGGTGTCTCAGAGCTAGGTGTGTCTGAAAATGGCATCGCAGAGTTGGTTGTGTCTACACCTGGTGTCTCAGAGCTGGGTGTGTCTGAACATGGTGTCTCGTAGCTGGGTGTGTCTACGCCTGGTGTCTCAGAGCTGGGTGTGTCTGAACATGGTGTCTCGTAGCTGGGTGTGTCTACGTCTGGTGTCTCCGAGCTGGATGTGTCTGAACCTGGTGTCTCAGAGCTGGGTGCTTCTACACCTGGTGTCTCAGAGGTGGGTGTGTCTACACCTGGAGTCTCAGAGCTGGGTGTGTCTACACGTGGCGTCTCAGAGCTGGGTGTGACTGAACTTGGCGTCTAAGAGCTGGGTGTGTCTTCACCTGGTGTCTCAGAGCTGGGTGTGTCTGAACCTGGGGTCTCAGAGCTGGGTGTGTCTGAACCTGGTGTCTCAGAGCTGGGTGTATCTACACCTGGTGTCTCAGAGCTGGGTGTGTCTACACGTGGCATCACAGAGCTGGGTGTGACTGAACATGGCGTCTCAGAGCTGGGTGTTTCTGAACATGGCATCTCAGAGCTGGGTGTGTCTACACCTGGTGTCTCAGAGCTGGGCGTGTCTGAACCTGGTGTCTCTGAGCTGGGTGTGTCTGAACATGGCGTCTCAGAGCTGGGAGTGTCTACACCTTGTGTCTCAGAGCTGGGTGTGGCTGAACAGGGTGTCTCAGAGCTGGGTGTTTCTACACATGGACTCTCAGAGCTGGGTGTGTCTACACCTGGTGTCTCAGAGCTGGGTGTGGCTGAACAGGGCATCTCAGAGCTGGGTGTGTCTACACATGGAGTCTCAGAGCTGGGTGTGTCTGAACATGGTGTCTCAGAGCTGGGTCTGTCTGAACATGGCGTCTCGGAGCTGAGTGTGTCTACACCTGGTGTCTCAGAGCTGGGTGTGTCTATACCTGGTGTCTCAGAGCTGGGTGTGTCTGAACATGGCGTCTCAGAGCTGGGTGTGTCTACGCCTGGTGGCTAAGAGCTGGGTGTGTCTGAACATGGTGTCTCGGAGCTGGGTGTGTCTACGCCTGGTGTCTCCGAGCTGGATGTGTCTGAACCTGGTGTCTCAGAGCTGGGTGTGTCTGCACCTGGTGTCTCAGAGCTAGGTGTGTCTGAAAATGGCATCGCAGAGTTGGTTGTGTCTACACCTGGTGTCTCAGAGCTGGGTGTGTCTGAACATGGTGTCTCGTAGCTGGGTGTGTCTACGCCTGGTGTCTCAGAGCTGGGTGTGTCTGAACATGGTGTCTCGTAGCTGGGTGTGTCTACGTCTGGTGTCTCCGAGCTGGATGTGTCTGAACCTGGTGTCTCAGAGCTGGGTGCTTCTACACCTGGTGTCTCAGAGCTGGGTGTGTCTACACCTGGAGTCTCAGAGCTGGGTGTGTCTACACGTGGCGTCTCAGAGCTGGGTGTGACTGAACTTGGCGTCTAAGAGCTGGGTTTGTCTACACCTGGTGTCTCAGAGCTGGGTGTGTCTGAACATGGCGTTTCGGAGCTGGGTGTGTCTACACCTGGTGTATCAGAGCTGTGTGTGTCTACACCTGGTGTCTCACAGGTGGGTGTGTCTACACATGCTGTCTCAGAGCTGGGTGTCTCTACACATGGAGTCTCAGTGCTGGGTGTGTCTGCACCTGGTGTCTCAGAGGTGGGTGTGTCTACACTTGGTGTCTCAGAGCTGGGTGTGTCTGAACCTGGTGTCTCAGAGCTGGGTGTGTCTACACCTGGTGTCTCAGAGCTGGGTGTGTCTGAACCTTGTGTTTCAGAGCTGGGTGTGTCCGCACCTGGTGTCTCAGAGCTAGGTGTGTCTGAAAATGGCATCGCAGAGTTGGTTGTGTCTACACCTGGTGTCTCAGAGCTGGGTGTGTCTGAACCTGGGGTCTCAGAGCTGGGTGTGTCTGAACCTGGTGTCTCAGAGCTGGGTGTGTCCACACCTGGTGTCACAGAGCTGGGTGTGTCTTCACCTGGTGTCTCAGAGCTGGGTGTGTCTGCACCTGGAGTCTCAGAGCTGCGTGTGTCAACTCCTGGGGTCTCAGAGCTGGGTGTGTCTGAACCTGGGGTCTCAGAGCTGGGTGTGTCTGAACCTGGTGTCTCAGAGCTGGGTGTATCTACACCTGGTATCTCAGAGCTGGGTGTGTCCACACCTGGTGTGTCAGAGCTGGGTATGTATACACCTGGTGTCTCAGAGCTGGGTGTGTCTACACATGGAGTCTCAGTGCTGGGTGTGTCTGCACCTGGTGTCTCAGAGGTGGGTGTGTCTACACTTGGTGTCTCAGAGCTGGGTGTGTCTGAACCTGGTGTCTAAGAGCTGGGTGTGTCTACACCTGGTGTCTCAGAGCTGGGTGTGTCTGAACCTGGTGTCTCAGAGCTGGGTGTGTCTGAACCTTGTGTTTCAGAGCTGGGTGTGTCCGCACCTGGTGTCTCAGAGCTAGGTGTGTCTGAAAATGGCATCGCAGAGTTGGTTGTGTCTACACCTGGTGTCTCAGAGCTGGGTGTGTCTGAACATGGTGTCTCGTAGCTGGGTGTGTCTACGCCTGGTGTCTCAGAGCTGGGTGTGTCTGAACATGGTGTCTCGTAGCTGGGTGTGTCTACGTCTGGTGTCTCCGAGCTGGATGTGTCTGAACCTGGTGTCTCAGAGCTGGGTGCTTCTACACCTGGTGTCTCAGAGCTGGGTGTGTCTACACCTGGAGTCTCAGAGCTGGGTGTGTCTACACGTGGCGTCTCAGAGCTGGGTGTGACTGAACTTGGCGTCTAAGAGCTGGGTTTGTCTACACCTGGTGTCTCAGAGCTGGGTGTGTCTGAACCTGGTGTCTCTGAGCTGGGTGTGTCTGAACATGGCGTCTCAGAGCTGGGAGTGTCTACACCTTGTGTCTCAGAGCTGGGTGTGGCTGAACAGGGTGTCTCAGAGCTGGGTGTTTCTACACATGGAGTCTCAGAGCTGGGTGTGTCTACACCTGGTGTCTCAGAGCTAGGTGTGTCTACACATGGAGTCGCAAAGCTGGATGTGTCTACACCTGGTGTCTCAAGAGCTGGGTGTGTCTGAACATGGTGTCTCAGAGCTGGGTCTGTCTGAACATGGCGTCTCGTAGCTCAGTGTGTCTACACCTGGCGTCTCAGAGCTGGGTGTGTCTGAACCTGGTGTCTCAGAGCTGGGTGTGTCTACATCTGGTGTCTCCGAGGTGGGTGTGTCTACACTTGATGTCTCAGAGCTGGGTGTGTCTGAACCTGGTGTCTCAGCGCTGGGTGTGTCTACACCTGGTGTCTCCGAGGTGGGTGTGTCTACACTTGATGTCTCAGAGCTGGGTGTGTCTGAACCTGGTGTCTCAGCGCTGGGTGTGTCTACACCTGGTGTCTCAGAGCTGGGTGTGTCTGAACCTTGTGTTCAGAGCTGGGTGTGTCTGAACCTTGTGTTTCAGAGCTGGGTGTGTCCACACCTGATGTCTCAGAGCTGGGTGTCTCCACACCTGGTGTCTCAAGAGCTGGGTGTGTCTGAACATGGTGTCTCAGAGCTGGGTGTGTCTGAACCTGGTGTCTCTGAGCTGGGTGTGACTGAACATGGCGTCTCAGAGCTGGGTGTGTCTGAACCTGGTGTCTCAGAGCTGGGTGTGTCTACACCTGGTATCTCAGAGCTGGGTGTGTCCACACCTGGTGTGTCAGAGCTGGGTATGTATACACCTGGTGTCTCAGAGCTGGGTCTGTCTACACATGGAGTCTCAGTGCTGGGTGTGTCTGCACCTGGTGTCTCAGAGGTGGGTGTGTCTACACTTCGTGTCTCAGAGCTGGGTGTGTCTGAACCTGGTGTCTAACAGCTGGGTGTGTCTACACCTGGTGTCTCAGAGCTGGGTGTGTCTGAACCTGGTGTCTCAGAGCTGGGTGTGTCTGAACCTTGTGTTTCAGAGCTGGGTGTGTCCGCACCTGGTGTCTCAGAGCTAGGTGTGTCTGAAAATGGCATCGCAGAGTTGGTTGTGTCTACACCTGGTGTCTCAGAGCTGGGTGTGTCTGAACATGGTGTCTCGTAGCTGGGTGTGTCTACGCCTGGTGTCTCAGAGCTGGGTGTGTCTGAACATGGTGTCTCGTAGCTCGGTGTGTCTACGTCTGGTGTCTCCGAGCTGGATGTGTCTGAACCTGGTGTCTCAGAGCTGGGTGCTTCTACACCTGGTGTCTCAGAGCTGGGTGTGTCTACACCTAGAGTCTCAGAGCTGGGTGTGTCTACACGTGGCGTCTCAGAGCTGGGTGTGACTGAACTTGGCGTCTCAGAGCTGGGTGTGTCTACACCTGGTGTCTCAGAGCTGGGTGTGTCTACACCTGGTGTCTCAGAGGTGGGTGTGCCTACACCTGGTGTCTCAGAGCTAGGTGTGTATACACATGGAGTCTCAAAGCTGGATGTGTCTACACCTGGTGTCTCAAGAGCTGGGTGTGTCTGAACATGGTGTCTCAGAGCTGGGTCTGTCTGAACATGGCGTCTCGTAGCTCAGTGTGTCTACACCTGGTGTCTCAGAGCTGGGTGTGTCTATACCTGGTGTCTCAGAGCTGGGTGTGTCTGAACATGGTGTCTCAGAGCTGGGTCTGTCTGAACATGGCGTCTCGTAGCTCAGTGTGTCTACACCTGGCGTCTCAGAGCTGGGTGTGTCTGAACCTGGTGTCTCAGAGCTGGGTGTGTCCACACCTGGTGTCACAGAGCTGGGTGTGTCTTCACCTGGTGTCTCAGAGCTGGGTGTGTCTGCACCTGGAGTCTCAGAGCTGCGTGTGTCAACTCCTGGGGTCTCAGAGCTGGGTGTGTCTGAACCTGGGGTCTCAGAGCTGGGTGTGTCTGAACCTGGTGTCTCAGAGCTGGGTGTATCTACACCTGGTATCTCAGAGCTGGGTGTGTCCACACCTGGTGTGTCAGAGCTGGGTATGTATACACCTGGTGTCTCAGAGCTGGGTGTGTCTACACATGGAGTCTCAGTGCTGGGTGTGTCTGCACCTGGTGTCTCAGAGGTGGGTGTGTCTACACTTGGTGTCTCAGAGCTGGGTGTGTCTGAACCTGGTGTCTAAGAGC
This sequence comes from Hypanus sabinus, assembly GCF_030144855.1. NCBI lineage: Eukaryota > Metazoa > Chordata > Chondrichthyes > Myliobatiformes > Dasyatidae > Hypanus > Hypanus sabinus. The sequence goes on from NC_082733.1 coordinate 7,734,228, forward strand.
TGGGTGTGTCTACACCTGGTGTCTCAGAGCTGGGTGTGTCTGAACCTGGTGTCTCAGAGCTGGGTGTGTCTGAACCTTGTGTTTCAGAGCTGGGTGTGTCCGCACCTGGTGTCTCAGAGCTAGGTGTGTCTGAAAATGGCATCGCAGAGTTGGTTGTGTCTACACCTGGTGTCTCAGAGCTGGGTGTGTCTGAACATGGTGTCTCGTAGCTGGGTGTGTCTACGCCTGGTGTCTCAGAGCTGGGTGTGTCTGAACATGGTGTCTCGTAGCTGGGTGTGTCTACGTCTGGTGTCTCCGAGCTGGATGTGTCTGAACCTGGTGTCTCAGAGCTGGGTGCTTCTACACCTGGTGTCTCAGAGGTGGGTGTGTCTACACCTGGAGTCTCAGAGCTGGGTGTGTCTACACGTGGCGTCTCAGAGCTGGGTGTGACTGAACTTGGCGTCTAAGAGCTGGGTGTGTCTTCACCTGGTGTCTCAGAGCTGGGTGTGTCTGAACCTGGGGTCTCAGAGCTGGGTGTGTCTGAACCTGGTGTCTCAGAGCTGGGTGTATCTACACCTGGTGTCTCAGAGCTGGGTGTGTCTACACGTGGCATCACAGAGCTGGGTGTGACTGAACATGGCGTCTCAGAGCTGGGTGTTTCTGAACATGGCATCTCAGAGCTGGGTGTGTCTACACCTGGTGTCTCAGAGCTGGGCGTGTCTGAACCTGGTGTCTCTGAGCTGGGTGTGTCTGAACATGGCGTCTCAGAGCTGGGAGTGTCTACACCTTGTGTCTCAGAGCTGGGTGTGGCTGAACAGGGTGTCTCAGAGCTGGGTGTTTCTACACATGGACTCTCAGAGCTGGGTGTGTCTACACCTGGTGTCTCAGAGCTGGGTGTGGCTGAACAGGGCATCTCAGAGCTGGGTGTGTCTACACATGGAGTCTCAGAGCTGGGTGTGTCTGAACATGGTGTCTCAGAGCTGGGTCTGTCTGAACATGGCGTCTCGGAGCTGAGTGTGTCTACACCTGGTGTCTCAGAGCTGGGTGTGTCTATACCTGGTGTCTCAGAGCTGGGTGTGTCTGAACATGGCGTCTCAGAGCTGGGTGTGTCTACGCCTGGTGGCTAAGAGCTGGGTGTGTCTGAACATGGTGTCTCGGAGCTGGGTGTGTCTACGCCTGGTGTCTCCGAGCTGGATGTGTCTGAACCTGGTGTCTCAGAGCTGGGTGTGTCTGCACCTGGTGTCTCAGAGCTAGGTGTGTCTGAAAATGGCATCGCAGAGTTGGTTGTGTCTACACCTGGTGTCTCAGAGCTGGGTGTGTCTGAACATGGTGTCTCGTAGCTGGGTGTGTCTACGCCTGGTGTCTCAGAGCTGGGTGTGTCTGAACATGGTGTCTCGTAGCTGGGTGTGTCTACGTCTGGTGTCTCCGAGCTGGATGTGTCTGAACCTGGTGTCTCAGAGCTGGGTGCTTCTACACCTGGTGTCTCAGAGCTGGGTGTGTCTACACCTGGAGTCTCAGAGCTGGGTGTGTCTACACGTGGCGTCTCAGAGCTGGGTGTGACTGAACTTGGCGTCTAAGAGCTGGGTTTGTCTACACCTGGTGTCTCAGAGCTGGGTGTGTCTGAACATGGCGTTTCGGAGCTGGGTGTGTCTACACCTGGTGTATCAGAGCTGTGTGTGTCTACACCTGGTGTCTCACAGGTGGGTGTGTCTACACATGCTGTCTCAGAGCTGGGTGTCTCTACACATGGAGTCTCAGTGCTGGGTGTGTCTGCACCTGGTGTCTCAGAGGTGGGTGTGTCTACACTTGGTGTCTCAGAGCTGGGTGTGTCTGAACCTGGTGTCTCAGAGCTGGGTGTGTCTACACCTGGTGTCTCAGAGCTGGGTGTGTCTGAACCTTGTGTTTCAGAGCTGGGTGTGTCCGCACCTGGTGTCTCAGAGCTAGGTGTGTCTGAAAATGGCATCGCAGAGTTGGTTGTGTCTACACCTGGTGTCTCAGAGCTGGGTGTGTCTGAACCTGGGGTCTCAGAGCTGGGTGTGTCTGAACCTGGTGTCTCAGAGCTGGGTGTGTCCACACCTGGTGTCACAGAGCTGGGTGTGTCTTCACCTGGTGTCTCAGAGCTGGGTGTGTCTGCACCTGGAGTCTCAGAGCTGCGTGTGTCAACTCCTGGGGTCTCAGAGCTGGGTGTGTCTGAACCTGGGGTCTCAGAGCTGGGTGTGTCTGAACCTGGTGTCTCAGAGCTGGGTGTATCTACACCTGGTATCTCAGAGCTGGGTGTGTCCACACCTGGTGTGTCAGAGCTGGGTATGTATACACCTGGTGTCTCAGAGCTGGGTGTGTCTACACATGGAGTCTCAGTGCTGGGTGTGTCTGCACCTGGTGTCTCAGAGGTGGGTGTGTCTACACTTGGTGTCTCAGAGCTGGGTGTGTCTGAACCTGGTGTCTAAGAGCTGGGTGTGTCTACACCTGGTGTCTCAGAGCTGGGTGTGTCTGAACCTGGTGTCTCAGAGCTGGGTGTGTCTGAACCTTGTGTTTCAGAGCTGGGTGTGTCCGCACCTGGTGTCTCAGAGCTAGGTGTGTCTGAAAATGGCATCGCAGAGTTGGTTGTGTCTACACCTGGTGTCTCAGAGCTGGGTGTGTCTGAACATGGTGTCTCGTAGCTGGGTGTGTCTACGCCTGGTGTCTCAGAGCTGGGTGTGTCTGAACATGGTGTCTCGTAGCTGGGTGTGTCTACGTCTGGTGTCTCCGAGCTGGATGTGTCTGAACCTGGTGTCTCAGAGCTGGGTGCTTCTACACCTGGTGTCTCAGAGCTGGGTGTGTCTACACCTGGAGTCTCAGAGCTGGGTGTGTCTACACGTGGCGTCTCAGAGCTGGGTGTGACTGAACTTGGCGTCTAAGAGCTGGGTTTGTCTACACCTGGTGTCTCAGAGCTGGGTGTGTCTGAACCTGGTGTCTCTGAGCTGGGTGTGTCTGAACATGGCGTCTCAGAGCTGGGAGTGTCTACACCTTGTGTCTCAGAGCTGGGTGTGGCTGAACAGGGTGTCTCAGAGCTGGGTGTTTCTACACATGGAGTCTCAGAGCTGGGTGTGTCTACACCTGGTGTCTCAGAGCTAGGTGTGTCTACACATGGAGTCGCAAAGCTGGATGTGTCTACACCTGGTGTCTCAAGAGCTGGGTGTGTCTGAACATGGTGTCTCAGAGCTGGGTCTGTCTGAACATGGCGTCTCGTAGCTCAGTGTGTCTACACCTGGCGTCTCAGAGCTGGGTGTGTCTGAACCTGGTGTCTCAGAGCTGGGTGTGTCTACATCTGGTGTCTCCGAGGTGGGTGTGTCTACACTTGATGTCTCAGAGCTGGGTGTGTCTGAACCTGGTGTCTCAGCGCTGGGTGTGTCTACACCTGGTGTCTCCGAGGTGGGTGTGTCTACACTTGATGTCTCAGAGCTGGGTGTGTCTGAACCTGGTGTCTCAGCGCTGGGTGTGTCTACACCTGGTGTCTCAGAGCTGGGTGTGTCTGAACCTTGTGTTCAGAGCTGGGTGTGTCTGAACCTTGTGTTTCAGAGCTGGGTGTGTCCACACCTGATGTCTCAGAGCTGGGTGTCTCCACACCTGGTGTCTCAAGAGCTGGGTGTGTCTGAACATGGTGTCTCAGAGCTGGGTGTGTCTGAACCTGGTGTCTCTGAGCTGGGTGTGACTGAACATGGCGTCTCAGAGCTGGGTGTGTCTGAACCTGGTGTCTCAGAGCTGGGTGTGTCTACACCTGGTATCTCAGAGCTGGGTGTGTCCACACCTGGTGTGTCAGAGCTGGGTATGTATACACCTGGTGTCTCAGAGCTGGGTCTGTCTACACATGGAGTCTCAGTGCTGGGTGTGTCTGCACCTGGTGTCTCAGAGGTGGGTGTGTCTACACTTCGTGTCTCAGAGCTGGGTGTGTCTGAACCTGGTGTCTAACAGCTGGGTGTGTCTACACCTGGTGTCTCAGAGCTGGGTGTGTCTGAACCTGGTGTCTCAGAGCTGGGTGTGTCTGAACCTTGTGTTTCAGAGCTGGGTGTGTCCGCACCTGGTGTCTCAGAGCTAGGTGTGTCTGAAAATGGCATCGCAGAGTTGGTTGTGTCTACACCTGGTGTCTCAGAGCTGGGTGTGTCTGAACATGGTGTCTCGTAGCTGGGTGTGTCTACGCCTGGTGTCTCAGAGCTGGGTGTGTCTGAACATGGTGTCTCGTAGCTCGGTGTGTCTACGTCTGGTGTCTCCGAGCTGGATGTGTCTGAACCTGGTGTCTCAGAGCTGGGTGCTTCTACACCTGGTGTCTCAGAGCTGGGTGTGTCTACACCTAGAGTCTCAGAGCTGGGTGTGTCTACACGTGGCGTCTCAGAGCTGGGTGTGACTGAACTTGGCGTCTCAGAGCTGGGTGTGTCTACACCTGGTGTCTCAGAGCTGGGTGTGTCTACACCTGGTGTCTCAGAGGTGGGTGTGCCTACACCTGGTGTCTCAGAGCTAGGTGTGTATACACATGGAGTCTCAAAGCTGGATGTGTCTACACCTGGTGTCTCAAGAGCTGGGTGTGTCTGAACATGGTGTCTCAGAGCTGGGTCTGTCTGAACATGGCGTCTCGTAGCTCAGTGTGTCTACACCTGGTGTCTCAGAGCTGGGTGTGTCTATACCTGGTGTCTCAGAGCTGGGTGTGTCTATACCTGGTGTCTCAGAGCTGGGTGTGTCTACGCCTGGTGTCTCCGAGCTGGATGTGTCTGAACCTGGTGTCTCAGAGCTGGGTGTGTGTGAACATGGCGTCTCAGAGCTGGGTGTGTCTGAACAAGGCGTCTCAGAGCTGGGTGTGTCTACACCTGGAGTCTCAAAGCTGGATGTGTCTACACCTGGTGTCTCAAAAGCTGGGTGTGTCTGAACATGGTGTCTCAGAGCTGGGTGTGTCTGAACCTGGCGTCTCAGAGCTGGGTGTGTCTGAACCTGGTGTCTCAGAGCTGGGTGTGTCTACACCTGGTGTCTCAGAGCTGGGTGTGTCTGAACCTGGTGTCTCAGAGCTGGGTGTGTCCGCACCTGTTGTCTCAGAGCTGGGTGTGTCTGAACCTGGTGTCTCAGAGCTGGGTGTGTCTGAAAATGGCATCTCAGAGCTGGTTGTGTCTACACCTGGTGTCTCAGAGCTGGGTGTGTCTGAACCTGGTGTCTCAGAGCTGGGTGTGTCTACACATGGTGTCTCAGTGCTTGGTGTGTCTGAACATGGCGTCTCAGAGTGGGTGTGTCTACACCTGGTGTCTCAGAGCTGGGTGTGTCTACACCTGGTGTCTCAGAGCTGAGTGTGTCTACACCTGGTTTCTCAGAGCAGGGTGTGTCTGCATCTGGTGTCTCAGAGCTGGGTGTGTCTACACCTGGTGTCTCAGAGCTGGGTGTGTCTGCACCTGGTGTATCAAGACCTGGGTGTGTATGAACATGGCGTCTCAGAGCTGGGTGTGTCTACACCTGGTGTCTCAGAGCTGGGTGTGTCTACACGTGGCGTCTCAGAGCTGGGTGTGACTGAACATGGCGTCTCAGAGCTGGGTGTGTTTGAACATGGCATCTCAGAGCTCGGTGTGTCTACACCTGGTGTCTCAGAGCTGGGCGTGTCTGAACCTGGTGTCTCACAGCTGGGTGTGTCTACACATGGTGTCTCAGTGCTGGGTGTGTCTACACCTTGTGTCTCAGAGCTGGGTGTGTCTACACCTGGTGTCTCAGAGCTGGGTGTGTCTACACCTGGTGTCTCAGAGGTGGGTGAGTCCGCACCTGATGTCTCAGAGCTGGGTGTGTCTGAACCTGGGGTCTCAGAGCTGGGTGTGTCTGAACCTGGTGTCTCAGAGCTGGGTGTGTCCACACCTGGTGTCACAGAGCTGGGTGTGTCTTCACCTGGTGTCTCAGAGCTGGGTGTGTCTGCACCTGGAGTCTAAGAGCTGCGTGTGTCAACTCCTGGGGTCTCAGAGCTGGGTGTGTCTGAACCTGGGGTCTCAGTGCTGGGTGTGTCTGAACCTGGTGTCTCAGAGCTGGGTGTATCTACACCTGGTATCTCAGAGCTGGGTGTGTCCACACCTGGTGTGTCAGAGCTGGGTATGTATACACCTGGTGTCTCAGAGCTGGGTGTGTCTACACATGGAGTCTCAGTGCTGGGTGTGTCTGCACCTGGTGTCTCAGAGGTGGGTGTGTCTACACTTTGTGTCTCAGAGCTGGGTGTGTCTGAACCTGGTGTCTAAGAGCTGGGTGTGTCTACACCTGGTGTCTCAGAGCTGGGTGTGTCTGAACCTGGTGTCTCAGAGCTGGGTGTGTCTGAACCTTGTGTTTCAGAGCTGGGTGTGTCCGCACCTGGTGTCTCAGAGCTAGGTGTGTCTGAAAATGGCATCGCAGAGATGGTTGTGTCTACACCTGGTGTCTCAGAGCTGGGTGTGTCTGAACATGGTGTCTCGTAGCTGGGTGTGTCTACGCCTGGTGTCTCAGAGCTGGGTGTGTCTGAACATGGTGTCTCGTAGCTGGGTGTGTCTCCGTCTGGTGTCTCCGAGCTGGATGTGTCTGAACCTGGTGTCTCAGAGCTGGGTGCTTCTACACCTGGTGTCTCAGAGCTGGGTGTGTCTACACCTGGAGTCTCAGAGCTGGGTGTGTCTACACCTGGTGTCTCAGAGCTGGGTGTGTCTGAACCTGGTGTCTCAGAGCTGGGTGTGTCCGCACCTGTTGTCTCAGAGCTGGGTGTGTCTGAACCTGGTGTCTCAGAGCTGGGTGTGTCTGAAAATGGCATCTCAGAGCTGGTTGTGTCTACACCTGGTGTCTCAGAGCTGGGTGTGTCTGAACCTGGTGTCTCAGAGCTGGGTGTGTCTACACATGGTGTCTCAGTGCTTGGTGTGTCTGAACATGGCGTCTCAGAGTGGGTGTGTCTACACCTGGTGTCTCAGAGCTGGGTGTGTCTACACCTGGTGTCTCAGAGCTGAGTGTGTCTACACCTGGTTTCTCAGAGCAGGGTGTGTCTGCATCTGGTGTCTCAGAGCTGGGTGTGTCTACACCTGGTGTCTCAGAGCTGGGTGTGTCTGCACCTGGTGTATCAAGACCTGGGTGTGTATGAACATGGCGTCTCAGAGCTGGGTGTGTCTACACCTGGTGTCTCAGAGCTGGGTGTGTCTACACGTGGCGTCTCAGAGCTGGGTGTGACTGAACATGGCGTCTCAGAGCTGGGTGTGTTTGAACATGGCATCTCAGAGCTCGGTGTGTCTGCACCTGGTGTCTCAGAGCTGGGCGTGTCTGAACCTGGTGTCTCAGAGCTGGGTGTGTCTACACATGGTGTCTCAGTGCTGGGTGTGTCTACACCTTGTGTCTCAGAGCTGGGTGTGTCTACACCTGGTGTCTCAGAGCTGGGTGTGTCTACACCTGGTGTCTCAGAGGTGGGTGAGTCCGCACCTGATGTCTCAGAGCTGGGTGTGTCTGAACCTGGGGTCTCAGAGCTGGGTGTGTCTGAACCTGGTGTCTCAGAGCTGGGTGTGTCCACACCTGGTGTCACAGAGCTGGGTGTGTCTTCACCTGGTGTCTCAGAGCTGGGTGTGTCTGCACCTGGAGTCTCAGAGCTGCGTGTGTCAACTCCTGGGGTCTCAGAGCTGGGTGTGTCTGAACCTGGGGTCTCAGTGCTGGGTGTGTCTGAACCTGGTGTCTCAGAGCTGGGTGTATCTACACCTGGTATCTCAGAGCTGGGTGTGTCCACACCTGGTGTGTCAGAGCTGGGTATGTATACACCTGGTGTCTCAGAGCTGGGTGTGTCTACACATGGAGTCTCAGTGCTGGGTGTGTCTGCACCTGGTGTCTCAGAGGTGGGTGTGTCTACACTTTGTGTCTCAGAGCTGGGTGTGTCTGAACCTGGTGTCTAAGAGCTGGGTGTGTCTACACCTGGTGTCTCAGAGCTGGGTGTGTCTGAACCTGGTGTCTCAGAGCTGGGTGTGTCTGAACCTTGTGTTTCAGAGCTGGGTGTGTCCGCACCTGGTGTCTCAGAGCTAGGTGTGTCTGAAAATGGCATCGCAGAGATGGTTGTGTCTACACCTGGTGTCTCAGAGCTGGGTGTGTCTGAACATGGTGTCTCGTAGCTGGGTGTGTCTACGCCTGGTGTCTCAGAGCTGGGTGTGTCTGAACATGGTGTCTCGTAGCTGGGTGTGTCTCCGTCTGGTGTCTCCGAGCTGGATGTGTCTGAACCTGGTGTCTCAGAGCTGGGTGCTTCTACACCTGGTGTCTCAGAGCTGGGTGTGTCTACACCTGGAGTCTCAGAGCTGGGTGTGTCTACACGTGGCGTCTCAGAGCTGGGTGTGACTGAACTTGGCGTCTCAGAGCTGGGTGTGTCTACACCTGGTGTCTCAGAGCTGGGTGTGTCTGAACCTGGTGTCTCTGATCTGGGTGTGTCTGAACATGGCGTCTCAGAGCTGGGAGTGTCTACACCTTGTGTCTCAGAGCTGGGTGTGGCTGAACAGGGTGTCTCAGAGCTGGGTGTTTCTACACATGGAGTCTCAGAGCTGGGTGTGTCTACACCTGGTGTCTCAGAGCTAGGTGTGTCTACACATGGAGTCTCAAAGCTGGATGTGTCTACACCTGGTGTCTCAAGAGCTGGGTGTGTCTGAACATGGTGTCTCAGAGCTGGGTCTGTCTGAACATGGCGTCTCGTAGCTCAGTGTGTCTACACCTGGTGTCTCAGAGCTGGGTGTGTCTATACCTGGTGTCTCAGAGCTGGGTGTGTCCATACCTGGTGTCTCAGAGCTGGGTGTGTCTACGCCTGGTGTCTCCGAGCTGGATGTGTCTGAACCTGGTGTCTCAGAGCTGGGTGTGTGTGAACATGGCGTCTCAGAGCTGGGTGTGTCTGAACAAGGCGTCTCAGAGCTGGGTGTGTCTACACCTGGAGTCTCAAAGCTGGATGTGTCTACACCTGGTGTCTCAAAAGCTGGGTGTGTCTGAACATGGTGTCTCAGAGCTGGGTGTGTCTGAACCTGGCGTCTCAGAGCTGGGTGTGTCTGAACCTGGTGTCTCAGAGCTGGGTGTGTCTACACCTGGTGTCTCAGAGCTGGGTGTGTCTGAACCTGGTGTCTCAGAGCTGGGTGTGTCCGCACCTGTTGTCTCAGAGCTGGGTGTGTCTGAACCTGGTGTCTCAGAGCTGGGTGTGTCTGAAAATGGCATCTCAGAGCTGGTTGTGTCTACACCTGGTGTCTCAGAGCTGGGTGTGTCTGAACCTGGTGTCTCAGAGCTGGGTGTGTCTACACATGGTGTCTCAGTGCTTGGTGTGTCTGAACATGGCGTCTCAGAGTGGGTGTGTCTACACCTGGTGTCTCAGAGCTGGGTGTGTCTACACCTGGTGTCTCAGAGCTGAGTGTGTCTACACCTGGTTTCTCAGAGCAGGGTGTGTCTGCATCTGGTGTCTCAGAGCTGGGTGTGTCTACACCTGGTGTCTCAGAGCTGGGTGTGTCTGCACCTGGTGTATCAAGACCTGGGTGTGTATGAACATGGCGTCTCAGAGCTGGGTGTGTCTACACCTGGTGTCTCAGAGCTGGGTGTGTCTACACGTGGCGTCTCAGAGCTGGGTGTGACTGAACATGGCGTCTCAGAGCTGGGTGTGTTTGAACATGGCATCTCAGAGCTCGGTGTGTCTACACCTGGTGTCTCAGAGCTGGGCGTGTCTGAACCTGGTGTCTCAGAGCTGGGTGTGTCTACACATGGTGTCTCAGTGCTGGGTGTGTCTACACCTTGTGTCTCAGAGCTGGGTGTGTCTACACCTGGTGTCTCAGAGCTGGGTGTGTCTACACCTGGTGTCTCAGAGGTGGGTGAGTCCGCACCTGATGTCTCAGAGCTGGGTGTGTCTGAACCTGGGGTCTCAGAGCTGGGTGTGTCTGAACCTGGTGTCTCAGAGCTGGGTGTGTCCACACCTGGTGTCACAGAGCTGGGTGTGTCTTCACCTGGTGTCTCAGAGCTGGGTGTGTCTGCACCTGGAGTCTCAGAGCTGCGTGTGTCAACTCCTGGGGTCTCAGAGCTGGGTGTGTCTTAACCTGGGGTCTCAGTGCTGGGTGTGTCTGAACCTGGTGTCTCAGAGCTGGGTGTATCTACACCTGGTATCTCAGAGCTGGGTGTGTCCACACCTGGTGTGTCAGAGCTGGGTATGTATACACCTGGTGTCTCAGAGCTGGGTGTGTCTACACATGGAGTCTCAGTGCTGTGTGTGTCTGCACCTGGTGTCTCAGAGGTGGGTGTGTCTACACTTGGTGTCTCAGAGCTGGGTGTGTCTGAACCTGGTGTCTAAGAGCTGGGTGTGTCTACACCTGGTGTCTCAGAGCTGGGTGTGTCTGAACCTGGTGTCTCAGAGCTGGGTGTGTCTGAACCTTGTGTTTCAGAGCTGGGTGTGTCCGCACCTGGTGTCTCAGAGCTAGGTGTGTCTGAAAATGGCATCGCAGAGATGGTTGTGTCTACACCTGGTGTCTCAGAGCTGGGTGTGTCTGAACATGGTGTCTCGTAGCTGGGTGTGTCTACGCCTGGTGTCTCAGAGCTGGGTGTGTCTGAACATGGTGTCTCGTAGCTGGGTGTGTCTACGTCTGGTGTCTCCGAGCTGGATGTGTCTGAACCTGGTGTCTCAGAGCTGGGTGCTTCTACACCTGGTGTCTCAGAGCTGGGTGTGTCTACACCTGGAGTCTCAGAGCTGGGTGTGTCTACACGTGGCGTCTCAGAGCTGGGTGTGACTGAACTTGGCGTCTCAGAGCTGGGTGTGTCTACACCTGGTGTCTCAGAGCTGGGTGTGTCTGAACCTGGTGTCTCTGAGCTGGGTGTGTCTGAACATGGCGTCTCAGAGCTGGGAGTGTCTACACCTTGTGTCTCAGAGCTGGGTGTGGCTGAACAGGGTGTCTCAGAGCTGGGTGTTTCTACACATGGAGTCTCAGAGCTGGGTGTGTCTACACCTGGTGTCTCAGAGCTACGTGTGTCTACACATGGAGTCTCAAAGCTGGATGTGTCTACACCTGGTGTCTCAAGAGCTGGGTGTGTCTGAACATGGTGTCTCAGAGCTGGGTCTGTCTGAACATGGCGTCTCGTAGCTCAGTGTGTCTACACCTGGCGTCTCAGAGCTGGGTGTGTCTGAACCTGGTGTCTCAGAGCTGGGTGTGTCTACATCTGGTGTCTCAGAGCTGGGTGTGTCTGAACCTGGTGTCTCAGCGCTGGGTGTGTCTACACCTGGTGTTTCAGAGCTGGGTGTGTCTGAACCTTGTGTTCAGAGCTGGGTGTGTCTGAACCTTGTGTTTCAGAGCTGGGTGTGTCCACACCTGGTGTCTCAAGAGCTGGGTGTGTCTGAACATGGTGTCTCAGAGCTGGGTGTGTCTGAACCTGGTGTCTCTGAGCTGGGTGTGACTGAACATGGCGTCTCAGAGCTGGGTGTGTCTGAACCTGGTGTCTCAGAGCTGGGTGTGTCTACACCTGGTATCTCAGAGCTGGGTGTGTCCACACCTGGTGTGTCAGAGCTGGGTATGTGTTCACCTGGTGTCTCAGAGCTGGGTCTGTCTACACATGGAGTCTCAGTGCTGGGTGTGTCTGCACCTGGTGTCTCAGAGGTGGGTGTGTCTACACTTGGTGTCTCAGAGCTGGGTGTGTCTGAACCTGGTGTCTAACAGCTGGGTGTGTCTACACCTGGTGTCTCAGAGCTGGGTGTGTCTGAACCTGGTGTCTCAGAGCTGGGTGTGTCTGAACCTTGTGTTTCAGAGCTGGGTGTGTCCGCACCTGGTGTCTCAGAGCTAGGTGTGTCTGAAAATGGCATCGCAGAGTTGGTTGTGTCTACACCTGGTGTCTCAGAGCTGGGTGTGTCTGAACATGGTGTCTCGTAGCTGGGTGTGTCTACGCCTGGTGTCTCAGAGCTGGGTGTGTCTGAACATGGTGTCTCGTAGCTCGGTGTGTCTACGTCTGGTGTCTCCGAGCTGGATGTGTCTGAACCTGGTGTCTCAGAGCTGGGTGCTTCTACACCTGGTGTCTCAGAGCTGGGTGTGTCTACACCTGGAGTCTCAGAGCTGGGTGTGTCTACACGTGGCGTCTCAGAGCTGGGTGTGACTGAACTTGGCGTCTCAGAGCTGGGTGTGTCTACACCTGGTGTCTCAGAGCTGGGTGTGTCTGAACCTGGTGTCTCTGAGCTGGGTGTGTCTGAACATGGCGTCTCAGAGCTGGGAGTGTCTACACCTTGTGTCTCAGAGCTGGGTGTGGCTGAACAGGGTGTCTCAGAGCTGGGTGTTTCTACACATGGAGTCTCAGAGCTGGGTGTGTCTACACCTGGTGTCTCAGAGCTAGGTGTGTCTACACATGGAGTCTCAAAGCTGGATGTGTCTACACCTGGTGTCTCAAGAGCTGGGTGTGTCTGAACATGGTGTCTCAGAGCTGGGTCTGTCTGAACATGGCGTCTCGTAGCTCAGTGTGTCTACACCTGGCGTCTCAGAGCTGGGTGTGTCTGAACCTGGTGTCTCAGAGCTGGGTGTGTCTACATCTGGTGTCTCAGAGCTGGGTGTGTCTGAACCTGGTGTCTCAGCGCAGGGTGTGTCTACACCTGGTGTTTCAGAGCTGGGTGTGTCTGAACCTTGTGTTCAGAGCTGGGTGTGTCTGAACCTTGTGTTTCAGAGCTGGGTGTGTCCACACCTGATGTCTCAGAGCTGGGTGTCTCCACACCTGGTGTCTCAAGAGCTGGGTGTGTCTGAACATGGTGTCTCAGAGCTGGGTGTGTCTGAACCTGGTGTCTCTGAGCTGGGTGTGACTGAACATGGCGTCTCAGAGCTGGGTGTGTCTGAACCTGGTGTCTCAGAGCTGGGTGTGTCCACACCTGGTATCTCAGAGCTGGGTGTGTCCACACCTGGTGTGTCAGAGCTGGGTATGTATACACCTGGTGTCTCAGAGCTGGGTCTGTCTACACATGGAGTCTCAGTGCTGGGTGTGTCTGCACCTGGTGTCTCAGAGGTGGGTGTGTCTACACTTGGTGTCTCAGAGCTGGGTGTGTCTGAACGTGGTGTCTAAGAGCTGGGTGTGTCTACACCTGGTGTCTCAGAGCTGGGTGTGTCTGAACCTGGTGTCTCTGAGCGGGGTGTGACTGAACATGGCTTCTCAGAGCTGGGTGTGTCTGAACCTGGTGTCTCAGAGCTGGGTGTGTCTACACCTGGTGTCTCAGAGCTGGGTGTGTCTGAACCTGGTGTCTCAGAGCTGGGTGTGTCCGCACCTGTTGTCTCAGAGCTGGGTGTGTCTGAACCTGGTGTCTCAGAGCTGGGTGTGTCTGAAAATGGCATCTCAGAGCTGGTTGTGTCTACACCTGGTGTCTCAGAGCTGGGTGTGTCTGAACCTGGTGTCTCAGAGCTGGGTGTGTCTACACATGGTGTCTCAGTGCTTGCTGTGTCTGAACATGGCGTCTCAGAGTGGGTGTGTCTACACCTGGTGTCTCAGAGCTGGGTGTGTCTACACCTTGTGTCTCAGAGCTGAGTGTGTCTACACCTGGTTTCTCAGAGCAGGGTGTGTCTGCATCTGGTGTCTCAGAGCTGGGTGTGTCTACACCTGGTGTCTCAGAGCTGGGTGTGTCTGCACCTGGTGTATCAAGACCTGGGTGTGTATGAACATGGCGTCTCAGAGCTGGGTGTGTCTACACCTGGTGTCTCAGAGCTGGGTGTGTCTACACGTGGCGTCTCAGAGCTGGGTGTGACTGAACATGGCGTCTCAGAGCTGGGTGTGTTTGAACATGGCATCTCAGAGCTCGGTGTGTCTACACCTGGTGTCTCAGCTGGGCGTGTCTGAACCTGGTGTCTCAGAGCTGGGTGTGTCTACACATGGTGTCTCAGTGCTGGGTGTGTCTACACCTTGTGTCTCAGAGCTGGGTGTGTCTACACCTGGTGTCTCAGAGCTGGGTGTGTCTACACCTGGTGTCTCAGAGGTGGGTGAGTCCGCACCTGATGTCTCAGAGCTGGGTGTGTCTGAACCTGGGGTCTCAGAGCTGGGTGTGTCTGAACCTGGTGTCTCAGAGCTGGGTGTGTCCACACCTGGTGTCACAGAGCTGGGTGTGTCTTCACCTGGTGTCTCAGAGCTGGGTGTGTCTGCACCTGGAGTCTCAGAGCTGCGTGTGTCAACTCCTGGGGTCTCAGAGCTGGGTGTGTCTGAACCTGGGGTCTCAGAGCTGGGTGTGTCTGAACCTGGTGACTCAGAGCTGGGTGTATCTACACCTGGTATCTCAGAGCTGGGTGTGTCCACACCTGGTGTGTCAGAGCTGGGTATGTATACACCTGGTGTCTCAGAGCTGGGTGTGTCTACACATGGAGTCTCAGTGCTGGGTGTGTCTGCACCTGGTGTCTCAGAGGTGGGTGTGTCTACACTTGGTGTCTCAGAGCTGGGTGTGTCTGAACCTGGTGTCTAAGAGCTGGGTGTGTCTACACCTGGTGTCTCAGAGCTGGGTGTGTCTGAACCTGGTGTCTCAGAGCTGGGTGTGTCTGAACCTTGTGTTTCAGAGCTGGGTGTGTCCGCACCTGGTGTCTCAGAGCTAGGTGTGTCTGAAAATGGCATCGCAGAGTTGGTTGTGTCTACACCTGGTGTCTCAGAGCTGGGTGTGTCTGAACATGGTGTCTCGTAGCTGGGTGTGTCTACGCCTGGTGTCTCAGAGCTGGGTGTGTCTGAACATGGTGTCTCGTAGCTGGGTGTGTCTACGTCTGGTGTCTCCGAGCTGGATGTGTCTGAACCTGGTGTCTCAGAGCTGGGTGCTTCTACACCTGGTGTCTCAGAGCTGGGTGTGTCTACACCTGGAGTCTCAGAGCTGGGTGTGTCTACACGTGGCGTCTCAGAGCTGGGTGTGACTGAACTTGGCGTCTCAGAGCTGGGTGTGTCTACACCTGGTGTCTCAGAGCTGGGTGTGTCTGAACCTGGTGTCTCTGAGCTGGGTGTGTCTGAACATGGCGTCTCAGAGCTGGGAGTGTCTACACCTTGTGTCTCAGAGCTGGGTGTGGCTGAACAGGGTGTCTCAGAGCTGGGTGTTTCTACACATGGAGTCTCAGAGCTGGGTGTGTCTACACCTGGTGTCTCAGAGCTAGGTGTGTCTACACATGGAGTCTCAAAGCTGGATGTGTCTACACCTGGTGTCTCAAGAGCTGGGTGTGTCTGAACATGGTGTCTCAGAGCTGGGTCTGTCTGAACATGGCGTCTCGTAGCTCAGTGTGTCTACACCTGGCGTCTCAGAGCTGGGTGTGTCTGAACCTGGTGTCTCAGAGCTGGGTGTGTCTACATCTGGTGTCTCAGAGCTGGGTGTGTCTGAACCTGGTGTCTCAGCGCTGGGTGTGTCTACACCTGGTGTTTCAGAGCTGGGTGTGTCTGAACCTTGTGTTCAGAGCTGGGTGTGTCTGAACCTTGTGTTTCAGAGCTGGGTGTGTCCACACCTGATGTCTCAGAGCTGGGTGTCTCCACACCTGGTGTCTCAAGAGCTGGGTGTGTCTGAACATGGTGTCTCAGAGCTGGGTGTGTCTGAACCTGGTGTCTCTGAGCTGGGTGTGACTGAACATGGCGTCTCAGAGCTGGGTGTGTCTGAACCTGGTGTCTCAGAGCTGGGTGTGTCTACACCTGGTATCTCAGAGCTGGGTGTGTCCACACCTGGTGTGTCAGAGCTGGGTATGTATACACCTGGTGTCTCAGAGCTGGGTCTGTCTACACATGGAGTCTCAGTGCTGGGTGTGTCTGCACCTGGTGTCTCAGAGGTGGGTGTGTCTACACTTGGTGTCTCAGAGCTGGGTGTGTCTGAACCTGGTGTCTAAGAGCTGGGTGTGTCTACACCTGGTGTCTCAGAGCTGGGTGTGTCTGAACCTGGTGTCTCTGAGCTGGGTGTGACTGAACATGGCGTCTCAGAGCTGGGTGTGTCTGAACCTGGTGTCTCAGAGCTGGGTGTGTCTACACCTGGTGTCTCAGAGCTGGGTGTGTCTGAACCTGGTGTCTCAGAGCTGGGTGTGTCCGCACCTGTTGTCTCAGAGCTGGGTGTGTCTGAACCTGGTGTCTCAGAGCTGGGTGTGTCTGAAAATGGCATCTCAGAGCTGGTTGTGTCTACACCTGGTGTCTCAGAGCTGGGTGTGTCTGAACCTGGTGTCTCAGAGCTGGGTGTGTCTACACATGGTGTCTCAGTGCTTGGTGTGTCTGAACATGGCGTCTCAGAGTGGGTGTGTCTACACCTGGTGTCTCAGAGCTGGGTGTGTCTACACCTGGTGTCTCAGAGCTGAGTGTGTCTACACCTGGTTTCTCAGAGCAGGGTGTGTCTGCATCTGGTGTCTCAGAGCTGGGTGTGTCTACACCTGGTGTCTCAGAGCTGGGTGTGTCTGCACCTGGTGTATCAAGACCTGGGTGTGTATGAACATGGCGTCTCAGAGCTGGGTGTGTCTACACCTGGTGTCTCAGAGCTGGGTGTGTCTACACGTGGCGTCTCAGAGCTGGGTGTGACTGAACATGGCGTCTCAGAGCTGGGTGTGTTTGAACATGGCATCTCAGAGCTCGGTGTGTCTACACCTGGTGTCTCAGAGCTGGGCGTGTCTGAACCTGGTGTCTCAGAGCTGGGTGTGTCTACACATGGTGTCTCAGTGCTGGGTGTGTCTACACCTTGTGTCTCAGAGCTGGGTGTGTCTACACCTGGTGTCTCAGAGCTGGGTGTGTCTACACCTGGTGTCTCAGAGGTGGGTGAGTCCGCACCTGATGTCTCAGAGCTGGGTGTGTCTGAACCTGGGGTCTCAGAGCTGGGTGTGTCTGAACCTGGTGTCTCAGAGCTGGGTGTGTCCACACCTGGTGTCACAGAGCTGGGTGTGTCTTCACCTGGTGTCTCAGAGCTGGGTGTGTCTGCACCTGGAGTCTCAGAGCTGCGTGTGTCAACTCCTGGGGTCTCAGAGCTGGGTGTGTCTGAACCTGGGGTCTCAGAGCTGGGTGTGTCTGAACCTGGTGACTCAGAGCTGGGTGTATCTACACCTGGTATCTCAGAGCTGGGTGTGTCCACACCTGGTGTGTCAGAGCTGGGTATGTATACACCTGGTGTCTCAGAGCTGGGTGTGTCTACACATGGAGTCTCAGTGCTGGGTGTGTCTGCACCTGGTGTCTCAGAGGTGGGTGTGTCTACACTTGGTGTCTCAGAGCTGGGTGTGTCTGAACCTGGTGTCTAAGAGCTGGGTGTGTCTACACCTGGTGTCTCAGAGCTGGGTGTGTCTGAACCTGGTGTCTCAGAGCTGGGTGTGTCTGAACCTTGTGTTTCAGAGCTGGGTGTGTCCGCACCTGGTGTCTCAGAGCTAGGTGTGTCTGAAAATGGCATCGCAGAGTTGGTTGTGTCTACACCTGGTGTCTCAGAGCTGGGTGTGTCTGAACATGGTGTCTCGTAGCTGGGTGTGTCTACGCCTGGTGTCTCAGAGCTGGGTGTGTCTGAACATGGTGTCTCGTAGCTGGGTGTGTCTACGTCTGGTGTCTCCGAGCTGGATGTGTCTGAACCTGGTGTCTCAGAGCTGGGTGCTTCTACACCTGGTGTCTCAGAGCTGGGTGTGTCTACACCTGGAGTCTCAGAGCTGGGTGTGTCTACACGTGGCGTCTCAGAGCTGGGTGTGACTGAACTTGGCGTCTCAGAGCTGGGTGTGTCTACACCTGGTGTCTCAGAGCTGGGTGTGTCTGAACCTGGTGTCTCTGAGCTGGGTGTGTCTGAACATGGCGTCTCAGAGCTGGGAGTGTCTACACCTTGTGTCTCAGAGCTGGGTGTGGCTGAACAGGGTGTCTCAGAGCTGGGTGTTTCTACACATGGAGTCTCAGAGCTGGGTGTGTCTACACCTGGTGTCTCAGAGCTAGGTGTGTCTACACATGGAGTCTCAAAGCTGGATGTGTCTACACCTGGTGTCTCAAGAGCTGGGTGTGTCTGAACATGGTGTCTCAGAGCTGGGTCTGTCTGAACATGGCGTCTCGTAGCTCAGTGTGTCTACACCTGGTGTCTCAGAGCTGGGTGTGTCTATACCTGGTGTCTCAGAGCTGGGTGTGTCTGAACATTGCGTCTCAGAGCTGGGTGTGTCTACGCCTGGTGTCTCAGAGCTGGGTGTGTCTGAACATGGTGTCTCGGAGCTGGGTGTGTCTACGCCTGGTGTCTCCGAGCTGGATGTGTCTGAACCTGGTGTCTCAGAGCTGGGTGCGTCTACACCTGGTGTCCTAGAGCTGGGTGTGTCTTTACCTGGTGTCTCAGAGCTGGGTGCGTCTACACCTGGTGTCTCAGAGCTGCGTGTGTCTGAACCTTGTGTTTCAGAGCTGGGTGTGTCTGAAAATGGCATCGCAGAGTTGGTTGTGTCTACACCTGGTGTCTCAGAGCTGGGTGTGTCTGAACATGGTGTCTCGTAGCTGGGTGTGTCTACGCCTGGTGTCTCAGAGCTGGGTGTGTCTGAACATGGTGTCTCGTAGCTGGGTGTGTCTACGTCTGGTGTCTCCGAGCTGGATGTGTCTGAACCTGGTGTCTCAGAGCTGGGTGCTTCTACACCTGGTGTCTCAGAGCTGGGTGTGTCTACACCTGGAGTCTCAGAGCTGGGTGTGTCTACACGTGGCGTCTCAGAGCTGGGTGTGACTGAACATGGCGTCTCAGAGCTGGGTGTGTCTACACCTGGTGTCTCAGAGCTGGGTGTGTCTGAACCTGGTGTCTCTGCGCTGGGTGTGTCTACACCTTGTGTCTCAGAGCTGGGTGTGGCTGAACAGGGTGTCTCAGAGCTGGGTGTTTCTACACATGGAGTCTCAGAGCTGGGTGTGTCTACACCTGGTGTCTCAGAGCTGGGTGTGTATGAACATGGTGTCTCAGTGCTGGGTGTGTCTACACCTTGTGTCTCAGAGCTGTGTGTGTCTACACCTGGTGTCTCAGAGCTGGGTGTGTCTACACCTAGTGTCTCAGAGCTGGGTGTGTGTGAACATGGCATCTCAGAGCTGGGTGTGTCTACAGATGGTGTCTCAGTGCTGGGTGTGTCTACACCTTGCGTCTCAGAGCTGGGTGTGTCTACAACTTGTGTCTCAGAGGTGGGTGAGTCCGCACCTGATGTCTCAGAGCTGGGTGTGCCCACACCTGGTGTCACAGAGCTGGGTGTGTCTTCACCTGGTGTCTCAGAGCTGGGTGTGTCTGAACCTGGGGTCTCAGAGCTGGGTGTGTCTGAACCTGGTGTCTCAGAGCTGGGTGTATCTACACCTGGTGTCTCAGAGCTGTGTGTGTCTACACGTGGCATCACAGAGCTGGGTGTGACTGAACATGGCGTCTCAGAGCTGGGTGTTTCTGAACATGGCATCTCAGAGCTGGATGTGTCTACACCTGGTGTCTCAGAGCTGGGTGTGTCTGAACCTGGTGTCTCTGAGCTGGGTGTGTCTGAACATGGCGTCTCAGAGCTGGGAGTGTCTACACCTTGTGTCTCAGAGCTGGGTGTGGCTGAACAGGGTGTCTCAGAGCTGGGTGCGTCTACACCTGGTGTCTTAGAGCTGGGTGAGTCTTTACCTGGTGTCTCAGAGCTGGGTGTGTCTACACGTGGCATCACAGAGCTGGGTGTGACTGAACATGGCGTCTCAGAGCTGGGAGTGTCTACACCTTGTGTCTCAGAGCTGGGTGTGGCTGAACAGGGCGTCTCAGAGCTGGGAGTGTCTACACCTTGTGTCTCAGAGCTGGGTGTGTCTGAATCTGGGGTCTCAGAGCTGGGTGTGTCTGAACCTGGTGTCTCTGAGCTGGGTGTGTCTGAACATGGCGTCTCAGAGCTGGGAGTGTCTACACCTTGTGTCTCAGAGCTGGGTGTGGCTGAACAGGGCGTCTCAGAGCTGGGAGTGTCTACACCTTGTGTCTCAGAGCTGGGTGTGTCTGAATCTGGGGTCTCAGAGCTGGGTGTGTCTGAACCTGGTGTCTCAGAGCTGGGTGTATCTACACCTGGTGTCTCAGAGCTGGGTGTGTCTACACGTGGCATCACAGAGCTGGGTGTGACTGAACATGGCGTCTCAGAGCTGGGTGTTTCTGAACATGGTGTCTCGTAGCTGGGTGTGTCTACGCCTGGTGTCTCAGAGCTGGGTGTGTCTGAACATGGTGTCTCGTAGCTGGGTGTGTCTACGTCTGGTGTCTCCGAGCTGGATGTGTCTGAACCTGGTGTCTCAGAGCTGGGTGCTTCTACACCTGGTGTCTCAGAGCTGGGTGTGTCTACACCTGGAGTCTCAGAGCTGGGTGTGTCTACACGTGGCGTCTCAGAGCTGGGTGTGACTGAACATGGCGTCTCAGAGCTGGGTGTGTCTGCACCTGGTGTCTCAGAGCTGGGTGTGTCTGAACCTGGTGTCTCTGAGCTGGGTGTGTCTACACCTTGTGTCTCAGAGCTGGGTGTGGCTGAACAGGGTGTCTCAGAGCTGGGTGTTTCAACACATGGAGTCTCAGAGCTGGGTGTGTCTGCACCTGGTGTATCAAGACCTGGGTGTGTATGAACATGGCGTCTCAGAGCTGGGTGTGTCTACACCTGGTGTCTCAGAGCTGGGTGTGTCTACACGTGGCGTCTCAGAGCTGGGTGTGACTGAACATGGCGTCTCAGAGCTGGGTGTGTTTGAACATGGCATCTCAGAGCTCAGTGTGTCTACACCTGGTGTCTCAGAGCTGGGCGTGTCTGAACCTGGTGTCTCAGAGCTGGGTGTGTCTACACATGGTGTCTCAGTGCTGGGTGTGTCTACACCTTGTGTCTCAGAGCTGGGTGTGTCTGAACATGGTGTCTCAGAGCTGGATCTGTCTACTCCTGGTGTCTCAAGAGCTGGGTGTGTCTGCACCTGGAGTCTCAGAGCTGCGTGTGTCAACTCCTGGGGTCTCAGAGCTGGGTGTGTCTGAACCTGGGGTCTCAGAGCTGGGTGTGTCTGAACCTGGTGACTCAGAGCTGGGTGTATCTACACCTGGTATCTCAGAGCTGGGTGTGTCCACACCTGGTGTGTCAGAGCTGGGTATGTATACACCTGGTGTCTCAGAGCTGGGTGTGTCTACACATGGAGTCTCAGTGCTGGGTGTGTCTGCACCTGGTGTCTCAGAGGTGGGTGTGTCTACACTTGGTGTCTCAGAGCTGGGTGTGTCTGAACCTGGTGTCTAAGAGCTGGGTGTGTCTACACCTGGTGTCTCAGAGCTGGGTGTGTCTGAACCTGGTGTCTCAGAGCTGGGTGTGTCTGAACCTTGTGTTTCAGAGCTGGGTGTGTCCGCACCTGGTGTCTCAGAGCTAGGTGTGTCTGAAAATGGCATCGCAGAGTTGGTTGTGTCTACACCTGGTGTCTCAGAGCTGGGTGTGTCTGAACATGGTGTCTCGTAGCTGGGTGTGTCTACGCCTGGTGTCTCAGAGCTGGGTGTGTCTGAACATGGTGTCTCGTAGCTGGGTGTGTCTACGTCTGGTGTCTCCGAGCTGGATGTGTCTGAACCTGGTGTCTCAGAGCTGGGTGCTTCTACACCTGGTGTCTCAGAGCTGGGTGTGTCTACACCTGGAGTCTCAGAGCTGGGTGTGTCTACACGTGGCGTCTCAGAGCTGGGTGTGACTGAACTTGGCGTCTCAGAGCTGGGTGTGTCTACACCTGGTGTCTCAGAGCTGGGTGTGTCTGAACCTGGTGTCTCTGAGCTGGGTGTGTCTGAACATGGCGTCTCAGAGCTGGGAGTGTCTACACCTTGTGTCTCAGAGCTGGGTGTGGCTGAACAGGGTGTCTCAGAGCTGGGTGTTTCTACACATGGAGTCTCAGAGCTGGGTGTGTCTACACCTGGTGTCTCAGAGCTAGGTGTGTCTACACATGGAGTCTCAAAGCTGGATGTGTCTACACCTGGTGTCTCAAGAGCTGGGTGTGTCTGAACATGGTGTCTCAGAGCTGGGTCTGTCTGAACATGGCGTCTCGTAGCTCAGTGTGTCTACACCTGGTGTCTCAGAGCTGGGTGTGTCTATACCTGGTGTCTCAGAGCTGGGTGTGTCTGAACATTGCGTCTCAGAGCTGGGTGTGTCTACGCCTGGTGTCTCAGAGCTGGGTGTGTCTGAATATGGTGTCTCGGAGCTGGGTGTGTCTACGCCTGGTGTCTCCGAGCTGGATGTGTCTGAACCTGGTGTCTCAGAGCTGGGTGCGTCTACACCTGGTGTCTTAGAGCTGGGTGTGTCTTTACCTGGTGTCTCAGAGCTGGGTGCGTCTACACCTGGTGTCTCAGAGCTGCGTGTGTCTGAACCTTGTGTTTCAGAGCTGGGTGTGTCTGAAAATGGCATCGCAGAGTTGGTTGTGTCTACACCTGGTGTCTCAGAGCTGGGTGTGTCTGAACATGGTGTCTCGTAGCTGGGTGTGTCTACGCCTGGTGTCTCAGAGCTGGGTGTGTCTGAACATGGTGTCTCGTAGCTGGGTGTGTCTACGTCTGGTGTCTCCGAGCTGGATGTGTCTGAACCTGGTGTCTCAGAGCTGGGTGCTTCTACACCTGGTGTCTCAGAGCTGGGTGTGTCTACACCTGGAGTCTCAGAGCTGGGTGTGTCTACACGTGGCGTCTCAGAGCTGGGTGTGACTGAACATGGCGTCTCAGAGCTGGGTGTGTCTACACCTGGTGTCTCAGAGCTGGGTGTGTCTGAACCTGGTGTCTCTGCGCTGGGTGTGTCTACACCTTGTGTCTCAGAGCTGGGTGTGGCTGAACAGGGTGTCTCAGAGCTGGGTGTTTCTACACATGGAGTCTCAGAGCTGGGTGTGTCTACACCTGGTGTCTCAGAGCTGGGTGTGTCTACACCTGGAGTCTCAGAGCTGGGTGTGTCTACACGTGGCGTCTCAGAGCTGGGTGTGTATGAACATGGTGTCTCAGTGCTGGGTGTGTCTACACCTTGTGTCTCAGAGCTGTGTGTGTCTACACCTGGTGTCTCAGAGCTGGGTGTGTCTACACCTAGTGTCTCAGAGCTGGGTGTGTGTGAACATGGCATCTCAGAGCTGGGTGTGTCTACAGATGGTGTCTCAGTGCTGGGTGTGTCTACACCTTGCGTCTCAGAGCTGGGTGTGTCTACAACTTGTGTCTCAGAGGTGGGTGAGTCCGCACCTGATGTCTCAGAGCTGGGTGTGCCCACACCTGGTGTCACAGAGCTGGGTGTGTCTTCACCTGGTGTCTCAGAGCTGGGTGTGTCTGAATCTGGGGTCTCAGAGCTGGGTGTGTCTGAACCTGGTGTCTCAGAGCTGGGTGTATCTACACCTGGTGTCTCAGAGCTGGGTGTGTCTACACGTGGCATCACAGAGCTGGGTGTGACTGAACATGGCGTCTCAGAGCTGGGTGTTTCTGAACATGGCATCTCAGAGCTGGATGTGTCTACACCTGGTGTCTCAGAGCTGGGTGTGTCTGAACCTGGTGTCTCTGAGCTGGGTGTGTCTGAACATGGCGTCTCAGAGCTGGGAGTGTCTACACCTTGTGTCTCAGAGCTGGGTGTGGCTGAACAGGGTGTCTCAGAGCTGGGTGCGTCTACACCTGGTGTCTTAGAGCTGGGTGAGTCTTTACCTGGTGTCTCAGAGCTGGGTGTGTCTACACGTGGCATCACAGAGCTGGGTGTGACTGAACATGGCGTCTCAGAGCTGGGAGTGTCTACACCTTGTGTCTCAGAGCTGGGTGTGGCTGAACAGGGCGTCTCAGAGCTGGGAGTGTCTACACCTTGTGTCTCAGAGCTGGGTGTGGCTGAACAGGGTGTCTCAGAGCTGGGTGTTTCTAACACATGGAGTCTCAGAGCTGGGTGTGTCTGCACCTGGTGTATCAAGACCTGGGTGTGTATGAACATGGCGTCTCAGAGCTGGGTGTGTCTACACCTGGTGTCTCAGAGCTGGGTGTGTCTACACGTGGCGTCTCAGAGCTGGGTGTGACTGAACATGGCGTCTCAGAGCTGGGTGTGTTTGAACATGGCATCTCAGAGCTCAGTGTGTCTACACCTGGTGTCTCAGAGCTGGGCGTGTCTGAACCTGGTGTCTCAGAGCTGGGTGTGTCTACACATGGTGTCTCAGTGCTGGGTGTGTCTACACCTTGTGTCTCAGAGCTGGGTGTGTCTACACCTGGTGTCTCAGAGCTGGGTGTGTCTACACCTGGTGTCTCAGAGGTGGGTGAGTCCGCACCTGATGTCTCAGAGCTGGGTGTGTCTGAACCTGGGGTCTCAGAGCTGGGTGTGTCTGAACCTGGTGTCTCAGAGCTGGGTGTGTCCACACCTGGTGTCACAGAGCTGGGTGTGTCTTCACCTGGTGTCTCAGAGCTGGGTGTGTCTGCACCTGGAGTCTCAGAGCTGCGTGTGTCAACTCCTGGGGTCTCAGAGCTGGGTGTGTCTGAACCTGGGGTCTCAGAGCTGGGTGTGTCTGAACCTGGTGACTCAGAGCTGGGTGTATCTACACCTGGTATCTCAGAGCTGGGTGTGTCCACACCTGGTGTGTCAGAGCTGGGTATGTATACACCTGGTGTCTCAGAGCTGGGTGTGTCTACACATGGAGTCTCAGTGCTGGGTGTGTCTGCACCTGGTGTCTCAGAGGTGGGTGTGTCTACACTTGGTGTCTCAGAGCTGGGTGTGTCTGAACCTGGTGTCTAAGAGCTGGGTGTGTCTACACCTGGTGTCTCAGAGCTGGGTGTGTCTGAACCTGGTGTCTCAGAGCTGGGTGTGTCTGAACCTTGTGTTTCAGAGCTGGGTGTGTCCGCACCTGGTGTCTCAGAGCTAGGTGTGTCTGAAAATGGCATCGCAGAGTTGGTTGTGTCTACACCTGGTGTCTCAGAGCTGGGTGTGTCTGAACATGGTGTCTCGTAGCTGGGTGTGTCTACGCCTGGTGTCTCAGAGCTGGGTGTGTCTGAACATGGTGTCTCGTAGCTGGGTGTGTCTACGTCTGGTGTCTCCGAGCTGGATGTGTCTGAACCTGGTGTCTCAGAGCTGGGTGCTTCTACACCTGGTGTCTCAGAGCTGGGTGTGTCTACACCTGGAGTCTCAGAGCTGGGTGTGTCTACACGTGGCGTCTCAGAGCTGGGTGTGACTGAACATGGCGTCTCAGAGCTGGGTGTGTCTACACCTGGTGTCTCAGAGCTGGGTGTGTCTGAACCTGGTGTCTCTGAGCTGGGTGTGTCTACACCTTGTGTCTCAGAGCTGGGTGTGGCTGAACAGGGTGTCTCAGAGCTGGGTGTTTCTACACATGGAGTCTCAGAGCTGGGTGTGTCTACACCTGGTGTCTCAGAGCTAGGTGTGTCTACACATGGAGTCTCAAAGCTGGATGTGTCTACACCTGGTGTCTCAAGAGCTGGGTGTGTCTGAACATGGTGTCTCAGAGCTGGGTCTGTCTGAACATGGCGTCTCGTAGCTCAGTGTGTCTACACCTGGTGTCTCAGAGCTGGGTGTGTCTATACCTGGTGTCTCAGAGCTGGGTGTGTCTGAACATTGCGACTCAGAGCTGGGTGTGTCTACGCCTGGTGGCTCAGAGCTGGGTGTGTCTGAACATGGTGTCTCGGAGCTGGGTGTGTCTACGCCTGGTTTCTCCGAGCTGGATGTGTCTGAACCTGGTGTCTCAGAGCTGGGTGTGTGTGAACATGGCGTCTCAGAGCTGGGTGTGTCTGAACATGGCGTCTCAGAGCTGGGTGTGTCTACACATGGTGTCTCAGTGCTGGGTGTGTCTACACCTTGTGTCTCAGAGCTGGGTGTGTCTACACCTGGTGTCTCAGAGCTGGGTGTGTCTACACCTGGTGTCTCAGAGGTGGGTGAGTCCGCACCTGATGTCTCAGAGCTGGGTGTGTCTGAACCTGGTGTCTCAGAGCTGGGTGTGTCCACACCTGGTGTCACAGAGCTGGGTGTGTCTTCACCTGGTGTCTCAGAGCTGGGTGTGTCTGCACCTGGAGTCTCAGAGCTGCGTGTGTCAACTCCTGGGGTCTCAGAGCTGGGTGTGTCTGAACCTGGGGTCTCAGAGCTGGGTGTGTCTGAACCTGGGGTCTCAGAGCTGGGTGTATCTACACCTGGTATCTCAGAGCTGGGTGTGTCCACACCTGGTGTGTCAGAGCTGGGTGTGTCTACACCTGGTGTTTCAGAGCTGGGTATGTCTGAACATGGCGTCTCGGAGGAGGGTGTGTCTACACCTGATGTCTCAGACCTGGGTTTGTCTGAACATGGTGTCTCTGAGCTGGGTGTGACAGAACATGGCGTCTCAGAGCTGGGTGTGTCTACACCTTGTGTCTCAGAGCTGGGTGTGTCTACACCTGGTGTCTCAGAGCTGGGTGTGTCTGAACATGGCGTCTGAGAGCTGGGTGTGTCTACACCTGGTGTCTCAGAGCTGGGTGTGTCTGAACCTGGTGTCTCAAAGCTGGGTGTGTCTACACCTGGTGTCTCAGAGCTGGGTGTGTCTGAACATGGCGTCTGAGAGCTGGGTGTGTCTACACCTGGTGTCTCAGAGCTGGGTGTGTCTGAACCTGGTGTCTCAGAGCTTGGTGTGTCTGCACCTGGTGTCTCAGAGTGTCTGTGTCTACACCTGGTGTCTCAGAGCTGGGTGTGTCTGAACATAGCGTCTCAGAGCTGGGTGTGTCTACACCTGGTGTCTCAGAGCTGGGTGTGTCCACATCTGATGTCTCAGAGCTGGGTGTGTCTGAACCTGGTGTCTCAGAGCTGGGTGTGTCTACACATGGTGTCTCAGTGCTTGGTGTGTCTGAACATGGCGTCTCAGAGTGGGTGTGTCTACACCTGGTGTCTCAGAGCTGGGTGTGTCTGCACCTGGTGTATCAAGACCTGGGTGTGTATGAACATGGCGTCTCAGAGCTGGGTGTGTCTACACCTGGTGTCTCAGAGCTGGGTGTGTCTACACGTGGCGTCTCAGAGCTGGGTGTGACTGAACATGGCGTCTCAGAGCTGGGTGTGTCTGAACATGGCATCTCAGAGCTCGGTGTGTCTACACCTGGTGTCTCAGATCTGGGCGTGTCTGAACCTGGTGTCTCAGAGCTGGGTGTGTCTGAACATGGCGTCTCAGAGCTGGGTGAGTCTACACCTGGTGTCTCAGAGCTGGCTGTGTCTGAACATGGTGTCTCGGAGCTGGGTGTGTCTACGCCTGGTGTCTCCGAGCTGGATGTGTCTGAACCTGGTGTCTCAGAGCTGGATGTGTCTACACCTGGTGTCTCAGAGCTGGGTGTGTGTGAACATGGCGTCTCAGAGCTGGGTGTGTCTGAACATGGCGTCTCAGAGCTGGGTGTGTCTACACATGGTGTCTCAGTGCTGGGTGTGTCTACACCTTGTGTCTCAGAGCTGGGTGTGTCTACACCTGGTGTCTCAGAGCTGGGTGTGTCTACACCTTGTGTCTCAGAGGTTGGTGAGTCCGCACCTGATGTCTCAGAGCTGGGTGTGTCCACACCTGGTTTCACAGAGCTGGGTGTGTCTGCACCTGGAGTCTCAGAGCTGCGTGTGTCAACTCCTGGGGTCTCAGAGCTGGGTGTGTCTGAACCTGGGGTCTCAGAGCTGGGTGTGTCTGAACCTGGTGTCTCAGAGCTGGGTGTATCTACACCTGGTATCTCAGAGCTGGGTGTGTCCACACCTGGTGTGTCAGAGCTGGGTGTGTCTACACCTGGTGTCTCAGAGCTGGGTATGTCTGAACATGGCGTCTCGGAGCTGGGTGTGTCTACACCTGATGTCTCAGACCTGGGTTTGTCTGAACCTGGTGTCTCTGAGCTGGGTGTGACAGAACATGGCGTCTCAGAGCTGGGTGTGTCTACACCTGGTGTCTCAGAGCTGGGTGTGTCTGAACATGGCGTCTCAGAGCTGGGTGTGTCTACACCTGGTGTCTCAGAGCTGGGTGTGTCTGAACCTGGTGTCTCAGAGCTTGGTGTGTCTACACCTGGTGTCTCAGAGTGGGTGTGTCTACACCTAGTGTCACAGAGCTGGGTGTGTCTGAACATAGCGTCTCAGAGCTGGGTGTGTCTACACCTGGTGTCTCAGAGCTGGGTGTGTCTGAACCTGGTGTCTCAGAGCTGGGTGTGTCTGAACCTGGTGTCTCAGAGCTGGGTGTGTCTACACCTGGTGTCTCAGAGCTATGTGTGTCTACACATGGAGTCTCAAAGCTGTATGTGTCTACTCCTGGTGTCTCAAGAGCTGGGTGTGTCTGAACATGGTGTCTCAGAGCTGGGTCTGTCTGAACATGCCGTCTCGGAGCTGAGTGTGTCTACACCTGGTGTCTCAGAGCTGGGTGTGTCTATACCTGGTGTCTCAGAGCTGGGTGTGTCTGAACATGGCGTCTCAGAGCTGGGTGTGTCTACGCCTGGTGGCTCAGAGCTGGGTGTGTCAGAACATGGTGTCTCGGAGCTGGGTGTGTCTACGCCTGGTGTCTCCGAGCTGGATGTGTCTGAACCTGGTTTCTCAGAGCTGGGTGTGTGTGAACATGGCGTCTCAGAGCTGGGTGTGTCTGAACATTGCGTCTCAGAGCTGGGTGTGTCTACACATGGTGTCTCAGTGCTGGGTGTGTCTACACCTTGTGTCTCAGAGCTGGGTGTGTCTACACCTGGTGTCTCAGAGCTGGGTGTGTCTACACCTGGTGTCTCAGAGGTGGGTGAGTCCGCACCTGATGTCTCAGAGCTGGGTGTGTCTGAACCTGGGGTCTCAGAGCTGGGTGTGTCTGAACCAGGTGTCTCAGAGCTGGGTGTGTCCACACCTGGTGTCACAGAGCTGGGTGTGTCTTCACCTGGTGTCTCAGAGCTGGGTGTGTCTGCACCTGGAGTCTCAGAGCTGCGTGTGTCAACTCCTGGGGTCTCAGAGCTGGGTGTGTCTGAACCTGGTGTCTCAGAGCTGGGTGTGTCTGAACCTGGTGACTCAGAGCTGGGTGTATCTACACCTGGTATCTCAGAGCTGGGTGTGTCCACACCTGGTGTGTCAGAGCTGGGTGTGTCTACACCTGTTGTCTCAGAGCTGGGTATGTCTGAACATGGCGTCTCGGAGGAGGGTGTGTCTACACCTGATGTCTCAGACCTGGGTTTGTCTGAACCTGGTGTCTCTGAGCTGGGTGTGACAGAACATGGCGTCTCAGAGCTGGGTGTATCTACACCTTGTGTCTCAGAGCTGGGTGTGTCTGAACATGGCGTCTGAGAGCTGGGTGTGTCTACACCTGGTGTCTCAGAGCTGGGTGTGTCCGAACCTGGTGTCTCAGAGCTTGGTGTGTCTACACCTGGTGTCTCAGAGTGGGTGTGTCTACACCTGGTGTCTCAGAGCTGGGTGTGTCTGAACATAGCGTCTCAGAGCTGGGTGTGTCTACACCTGGTATCTCAGAGCTGGGTGTGTCCACATCTGATGTCTCAGAGCTGGGTGTGTCTGAACCTGGTGTCTCAGAGCTGGGTGTGTCTACACATGGTGTCTCAGTGCTTGGTGTGTCTGAACATGGCGTCTCAGAGTGGGTGTGTCTACACCTGGTGTCTCAGAGCTGGGTGTGTCTGCACCTGGTGTATCACGACCTGGGTGTGTATGAACATGGCGTCTCAGAGCTGGGTGTGTCTACACCTGGTGTCTCAGAGCTGGGTGTGTCTACACGTGGCGTCTCAGAGCTGGGTGTGACTGAACATGGCGTCTCAGAGCTGGGTGTGTCTGAACATGGCATCTCAGAGCTCGGTGTGTCTACACCTGGTGTCTCAGATCTGGGCGTGTCTGAACCTGGTGTCTCAGAGCTGGGTGTGTCTGAACATGGCGTCTCAGAGCTGGGTGTATCTACGCCTGGTGTCTCAGAGCTGGGTGTATCTGAACATGGTGTCTCGGAGCTGGGTGTGTCTACGCCTGGTGTCTCCGAGCTGGATGTGTCTGAACCTGGTGTCTCAGAGCTGGGTGTGTCTACACCTGGTGTCTCAGAGCTGGGTGTGTGTGAACATGGCGTCTCAGAGCTGGGTGTGTCTGAACATGGCGTCTCAGAGCTGGGTGTGTCTACACATGGTGTCTCAGTGCTGGGTGTGTCTACACCTTGTGTCTCAGAGCTGGGTGTGTCTACACCTGGTATCTCAGAGCTGGGTGTGTCTACACCTGGTGTCGCAGAGGTGGGTGAGTCCGCACCTGATGTCTCAGAGCTGGGTGTGTCCACACCTGGTTTCACAGAGCTGGGTGTGTCTGCACCTGGAGTCTCAGAGCTACGTGTGTCAACTCCTGGGGTCTCAGAGCTGGGTGTGTCTGAACCTGGGGTCTCAGAGCTGGGTGTGTCTGAACCTGGTGTCTCAGAGCTGGGTGTATCTACACCTGGTATCTCAGAGCTGGGTGTGTCCACACCTGGTGTGTCAGAGCTGGGTGTGTCTACACCTGGTGTCTCAGAGCTGGGTATGTCTGAACATGACGTCTCGGAGCTGGGTGTGTCTACACCTGATGTCTCAGACCTGGGTTTGTCTGAACCTGGTGTCTCTGAGCTGGGTGTGACAGAACATGGCGTCTCAGAGCTGGGTGTGTCTACACCTGGTGTCTCAGAGCTGGGTGTGTCTGAACATGGCGTCTCAGAGCTGGGTGTGTCTACACCTGGTGTCTCAGAGCTGGGTGTGTCTGAACCTGGTGTCTCAGAGCTTGGTGTTTCTACACCTGGTGTCTCAGAGTGGGTGTGTCTACACCTAGTGTCTCAGAGCTGGGTGTGTCTGAACATAGCGTCTCAGAGCTGGGTGTGTCTACACCTGGTGTCTCAGAGCTGGGTGTGTCTGAACCTGGTGTCTCAGAGCTGGGTGTGTCTGAACCTGGTGTCTCAGAGCTGGGTGTGTCTACACATGGTGTCTCAGTGCTTGGTGTGTCTGAACATGGCATCTCAGAGTGGGTGTATCTACACCTGGTGTCTCAGAGCTGGGTGTGTCTACACCTGGTGTCTCAGAGCTGGGTGTGTGTACACCTGGAGTCTCAGTGCTGGGTGTGTCTGAACCTGGTGTCTCAGAGCTGGGTGTGTCTACACCTGGTGTCTCAGAGCTGGGTGTGTCTGCACCTGGTGTATCAAGACCTGGGTGTGTATGAACATGGCGTCTCAGAGCTGGGTGTGTCTACACCTGGTGTCTCAGAGCTGGGTGTGTCTACACGTGGCGTCTCAGAGCTGGGTGTGACTGAACATGTCGTCTCAGAGTTGGGTGTGTCTGAATATGGCATCTCAGAGCTCGGTGTGTCTACACCTGGTGTCTCAGAGCTGGGCGTGTCTGAACCTGGTGTCTCAGAGCTGGGTGTGTCTGAACATGGCGTCTCAGAGCTGGGTGTGTCTACACCTTGTGTCTCAGAGCTGGGTGTGTCTACACCTGGTGTCGCAGAGCTAGGTGTGTCTACACATGGAGTCTCAATGCTGGATATGTCTGAACATGGCGTCTCAGAGCTGGGTCTGTCTACACCTGGTGTCTCAGAGCTGGGTGTGTATACACATGGTGTCTCAGTGCTGGGTGTGTCTACACCTTGTGTCTCAGAGCTGGGTATGTCTGAACATGGTGTCTCAGAGCTGGGTGTGTCTACACATGGTGTCTCAGTGCTGGGTGTGTCTACATCTGGTGTCTCAGAGCTGGGTGTGTGTGAACATGGCGTCTCAGAGCTGGGTGTGTCTATACATGGTGTCTCAGTGCTGGGTGTGTCTACACCTGGTGTCTCAGAGGTGGGTGAGTCCGCACCTGATGTCTCAGAGCTGGGTGTGTCTTCACCTGGTGTCTCAGAGCTGGGTGTGTCTGCACCTGGTGTCTCAGAGCTGGGTGTGTCTGAACCTGGGGTCTCAGAGCTGGGTGTGTCTGAACATGGCGTTTCGGAGCTGGGTGTTTCTACACCTGGTGTATCAGAGCTAGGTGTGTCTACACATGGAGTCTCAAAGCTGGATGTGTCTACACCTGGTGTCTCAGTGCTGGGTGTGTCTACACCTGGTGTCTCAGAGGTGGGTGAGTCCGCACCTGATGTCTCAGAGCTGGGTGTGTCCACACCTCGTGTCACAGAGCTGGGTGTGTCTTCACCTGGTGTATCAGAGCTGTGTGTGTCTACACCTGGTGTCTCAGAGCTGGGTGTGTCTGAACCTGGTTGCTCAGAGCTGGGTGTATCTACACCTGGTGTCTCAGAGCTGGGTGTGTCCACACCTGGTGTGTCAGAGCTGGGTGTGTCTACACCTGGTGTCTCAGAGCTGGGTATGTCTGAACATGGCGTCTCAGAGCTGGGTGTGTCTACACCTGGTGTCTCAGACCTGGGTGTGTCTGAACCTGGTGTCTCAGAGCTGGGTGTATCTGAACATCGCGTTTCGGAGCTGGGTGTGTCTACACCTGGTGTATCAGAGCTGTGTGTGTCTACGCCTGGTGTCTCAGAGGTGGGTGTGTCTACACATGCTGTCTCAGAGCTGGGTGTCTCTACACATGGAGTCTCAGAGCTGGGTGTGTCTACACCTGGTGTCTCAGAGGTGGGTGTGTCTACACCTGGTGTCTCAGAGCTAGGTGTGTCTACACATGGAGTCTCAAAGCTGGATGTGTCTACACCTGGTGTCTCAAGAGCTGGGTGTGTCTGAACATGGCGTCTCAGAGCTGGGTGTGTCTACACCTGGTGTCTCAGAGCTGGGTGTGTCTGAACCTGGTGTCTCAGAGCTGGGTGTGTCTACACCTGGTGTCTCAGAGCTGGGTGTGTCTGAACCTTGTGTTTCAGAGCTGGGTGTGTCCACACCTGATGTCTCAGAGCTGGGTGTGTCCACACCTGGTGTCTCAAGAGCTGGGTGTGTCTGAACATGGTGTCTCAGAGCTGGGTGTGTCTGAACCTGGTGTCTCTGAGCTGGGTGTGACTGAACATGGCGTCTCAGAGCTGGGTGTGTCTGAACCTGATGTCTCAGAGCTGGGTGTGTCTACACCTGGTGTCTCAGAGCTGGGTGTGTCTGAACCTGGTGTCTCAGAGCTGGGTGTGTCCGCACCTGTTGTCTCAGAGCTGGGTGTGTCTGATCCTGGTGTCTCAGAGCTGGGTGTGTCTACACCTGGTGTCTCAGTGCTTGGTGTGTCTGAACATGGCGTCTCAGAGCTGGGTGTGTCTACACCTGGTGTCTCAGAGCTGGGTGTGTCTGAACCTGGTGTCTCAGAGCTTGGTGTGTCTACACCTGGTGTCTCAGAGTGGGTGTGTCTACACCTAGTGTCTCAGAGCTGGGTGTGTCTGAACATAGCGTCTCAGAGCTGGGTGTGTCTACACCTGGTGTCTCAGAGCTGGGTGTGTCTGAACCTGGTGTCTCAGAGCTGGGTGTGTCTGAACCTGGTGTCTCAGAGCTGGGTGTGTCTACACATGGTGTCTCAGTGCTTGGTGTGTCTGAACATGGCATCTCAGAGTGGGTGTGTCTACACCTGGTGTCTCAGAGCTGGGTGTGTCTACACCTGGTGTCTCAGAGCTGGGTGTGTGTACACCTGGAGTCTCAGTGCTGGGTGTGTCTGAACCTGGTGTCTCAGAGCTGGGTGTGTCTACACCTGGTGTCTCAGAGCTGGGTGTGTCTGCACCTGGTGTATCAAGACCTGGGTGTGTATGAACATGGCGTCTCAGAGCTGGGTGTGTCTACACCTGGTGTCTCAGAGCTGGGTGTGTTTCCACGTGGCGTCTCAGAGCTGGGTGTGACTGAACATGGCGTCTCAGAGCTGGGTGTGTCTGAATATGGCATCTCAGAGCTCGGTGTGTCTACACCTGGTGTCTCAGAGCTGGGCGTGTCTGAACCTGGTGTCTCAGAGCTGGGTGTGTCTGAACATGGCGTCTCAGAGCTGGGTGTGTCTACACCTTGTGTCTCAGAGCTGGGTGTGTCTACACCTGGTGTCTCAGAGCTAGGTTTGTCTACACATGGAGTCTCAATGCTGGATATGTCTGAACATGGCGTCTCAGAGCTGGGTCTGTCTACACCTGGTGTCTCAGAGCTGGGTGTGTATACACATGGTGTCTCAGTGCTGGGTGTGTCTACACCTTGTGTCTCAGAGCTGGGTATGTCTGAACATGGTGTCTCAGAGCTGGGTGTGTCTACACATGGTGTCTCAGTGCTGGGTGTGTCTACATCTGGTGTCTCAGAGCTGGGTGAGTCCGCACCTGATGTCTCAGAGCTGGGTGTGTCCACACCTCGTGTCGCAGAGCTGGGTGTGTCTTCACCTGGTGTATCAGAGCTGTGTGTGTCTACACCTGGTGTCTCAGAGCTGGGTGTGTCTGAACCTGGTTGCTCAGAGCTGGGTGTATCTACACCTGGTGTCTCAGAGCTGGGTGTGTCCACACCTGGTGTGTCAGAGCTGGGTGTGTCTACACCTGGTGTCTCAGAGCTGGGTATGTCTGAACATGGCGTCTCAGAGCTGGGTGTGTCTACACCTGGTGTCTCAGACCTGGGTGTGTCTGAACCTGGTGTCTCAGAGCTGGGTGTATCTGAACATCGCGTTTCGGAGCTGGGTGTGTCTACACCTGGTGTATCAGAGCTGTGTGTGTCTACGCCTGGTGTCTCAGAGGTGGGTGTGTCTACACATGCTGTCTCAGAGCTGGGTGTCTCTACACATGGAGTCTCAGAGCTGGGTGTGTCTACACCTGGTGTCTCAGAGGTGGGTGTGTCTACACCTGGTGTCTCAGAGCTAGGTGTGTCTACACATGGAGTCTCAAAGCTGGATGTGTCTACACCTGGTGTCTCAAGAGCTGGGTGTGTCTGAACATGGCGTCTCAGAGCTGGGTGTGTCTACACCTGGTGTCTCAGAGCTGGGTGTGTCTGAACCTGGTGTCTCAGAGCTGGGTGTGTCTACACCTGGTGTCTCAGAGCTGGGTGTGTCTGAACCTTGTGTTTCAGAGCTGGGTGTGTCCACACCTGATGTCTCAGAGCTGGGTGTGTCCACACCTGGTGTCTCAAGAGCTGGGTGTGTCTGAACATGGTGTCTCAGAGCTGGGTGTGTCTGAACCTGGTGTCTCTGAGCTGGGTGTGACTGAACATGGCGTCTCAGAGCTGGGTGTGTCTGAACCTGATGTCTCAGAGCTGGGTGTGTCTACACCTGGTGTCTCAGAGCTGGGTGTGTCTGAACCTGGTGTCTCAGAGCTGGGTGTGTCCGCACCTGTTGTCTCAGAGCTGGGTGTGTCTGATCCTGGTGTCTCAGAGCTGGGTGTGTCTGAAAATGGCATCTCAGAGCTGGGTGTGTCTACACCTTGTGTCTCAGAGCTGGGTGTGTCTGAACATGGTGTCTCAGAGCTGGGTGTGTCTACACATGGTGTCTCAGTGCTGGTTGTGTCTACACCTGGTGTCTCAGAGCTAGGTGTGTCTACACCTAGTGTCTCAGAGCTGGGTGTGTGTGAACATGGCGTCTCAGAGCTGGGTGTGTCTATACATGGTGTCTCAGTGCTGGGTGTGTCTACACCTGGTGTCTCAGAGGTGGGTGAGTCCGCACCTGATGTCTCAGAGCTCGGTGTCTCTTCACCTGGTGTCTCAGAGCTGGGTGTGTCTGCACCTGGTGTCTCAGAGCTGGGTGTGTCTGAACCTGGGGTCTCAGAGCTGGGTGTGTCTGAACATGGCGTTTCGGAGCTGGGTGTTTCTACACCTGGTGTATCAGAGCTGTGTGTGTCTACACCTCGTGTCTCAGAGCTAGGTGTGTCTACACATGGAGTCTCAAAGCTGGATGTGTCTACACCTGGTGTCTCAGTGCTGGGTGTGTCTACACCTGGTGTCTCAGAGGTGGGTGAGTCCGCACCTGATGTCTCAGAGCTGGGTGTGTCCACACCTCGTGTCACAGAGCTGGGTGTGTCTTCACCTGGTGTATCAGAGCTGTGTGTGTCTACACCTGGTGTCTCAGAGCTGGGTGTGTCTGAACCTGGTTGCTCAGAGCTGGGTGTATCTACACCTGGTGTCTCAGAGCTGGGTGTGTCCACACCTGGTGTGTCAGAGCTGGGTGTGTCTACACCTGGTGTCTCAGAGCTGGGTATGTCTGAACATGGCGTCTCAGAGCTGGGAGTGTCTACAACTGGTGTCTCAGACCTGGGTGTGTCTGAACCTGGTATCTCAGAGCTGGGTGTGTCTGAACATGGCGTCTCAGAGCTGGGTGTGTCTGAACCTGGTGTCTCAGAGCTGGGTGTGTCTACACCTGGTGACTCAGAGCTGGGTGTGTCTGAATCTGGTGTCTCAGAGGTGGGTGTGTCTACACCTGGTGTCTCAGAGCTGGGTGTGTATGAACCTTGTGTTTCAGAGCTGGGTGTGTCCACACCTGATGTCTCAGAGCTGGGTGTGTCCACACCCGGTGTCTCAAGAGCTGGGTGTGTCTGAACATGGTGTCTCAGAGCTGGGTGTGTCTGAACCTGGTGTCTCTGAGCTGGGTGTGACTGAACATGGCGTCTCAGAGCTGGGTGTGTCTGAACCTGATGTCTCAGAGCTGGGTGTGTCTACACCTGGTGTCTCAGAGCTGGGTGTGTCTGAACCTGGTGTCTCAGAGCTGGGTGTGTCCGCACCTGTTGTCTCAGAGCTGGGTGTGTCTGAACCTGGTGTCTCAGAGCTGGGTGTGTCTGAAAATGGCATCTCAGAGCTGGTTGTGTCTACACCTGGTGTCTCAGAGCTGGGTGTGTCTGAACCTGGTGTCTCAGAGCTGGGTGTGTCTACACATGGTGTCTCAGTGCTTGGTGTGTCTGAACATGGCGTCTCAGAGTGGGTGTGTCTACACCTGGTGTCTCAGAGCTGGGTGTGTCTACACCTGGTGTCTCAGAGCTGGGTGTGTCTACACCTGGTTTCTCAGAGCTGGGTGTGCCTGCATCTGGTGTCTCAGAGCTGGGTGTGTCTACACCTGGTGTCTCAGAGCTGGGTGTGTCTGCACCTGGTGTATCAAGACCTGGGTGTGTATGAACATGGCGTCTCAGAGCTGGGTGTGTCTACACCTGGTGTCTCAGAGCTGGGTGTGTCTGAACCTGGTTGCTCAGAGCTGGGTGTATCTACACCTGGTGTCTCAGAGCTGGGTGTGTCCACACCTGGTGTGTCAGAGCTGGGTGTGTCTACACCTGGTGTCTCAGAGCTGGGTATGTCTGAACATGGCGTCTCAGAGCTGGGAGTGTCTACTCCTGGTGTCTCAGACCTGGGTGTGTCTGAACCTGGTATCTCAGAGCTGGGTGTATCTGAACATGGCGTTTCGGAGCTGGGTGTGTCTACACCTGGTGTATCAGAGCTGTGTGTGTCTACGCCTGGTGTCTCAGAGGTGGGTGTGTCTACACATGCTGTCTCAGAGCTGGGTGTCTCTACACATGGAGTCTCAGAGCTGGGTGTGTCTACACCTGGTGTCTCAGAGGTGGGTGTGTCTACACCTGGTGTCTCAGAGCTAGGTGTGTCTACACATGGAGTCTCAAAGCTGGATGTGTCTACACCTGGTGTCTCAAGAGCTGGGTGTGTCTGAACATGGCGTCTCAGAGCTGGGTGTGTCTGAACCTGGTGTCTCAGAGCTGGGTGTGTCTACACCTGGTGTCTCAGAGCTGGGTGTGTCTGAACCTGGTGTCTCAGAGCTGGGTGTGTCTACACCTGGTGTCTCAGAGCTGGGTGTGTATGAACCTTGTGTTTCAGAGCTGGGTGTGTCCACACCTGATGTCTCAGAGCTGGGTGTGTCCACACCTGGTGTCTCAAGAGCTGGGGGTGTCTGATCATGGTGTCTCAGAGCTGGGTGTGTCTGAACCTGGTGTCTCTGAGCTGGGTGTGACTGAACATGGCGTCTCAGAGCTGGGTGTGTCTGAACCTGATGTCTCAGAGCTGGGTGTGTCTACACCTGGTGTCTCAGAGCTGGGTGTGTCTGAACCTGGTGTCTCAGAGCTGGGTATGTCTGAACATGGTGTCTCAGAGCTGGGTGTGTCTACACATGGTGTCTCAGTGCTGGGTGTGTCTACATCTGGTGTCTCAGAGCTGGGTGAGTCCGCACCTGATGTCTCAGAGCTGGGTGTGTCCACACCTCGTGTCGCAGAGCTGGGTGTGTCTTCACCTGGTGTATCAGAGCTGTGTGTGTCTACACCTGGTGTCTCAGAGCTGGGTGTGTCTGAACCTGGTTGCTCAGAGCTGGGTGTATCTACACCTGGTGTCTCAGAGCTGGGTGTGTCCACACCTGGTGTGTCAGAGCTGGGTGTGTCTACACCTGGTGTCTCAGAGCTGGGTATGTCTGAACATGGCGTCTCAGAGCTGGGTGTGTCTACACCTGGTGTCTCAGACCTGGGTGTGTCTGAACCTGGTGTCTCAGAGCTGGGTGTATCTGAACATCGCGTTTCGGAGCTGGGTGTGTCTACACCTGGTGTATCAGAGCTGTGTGTGTCTACGCCTGGTGTCTCAGAGGTGGGTGTGTCTACACATGCTGTCTCAGAGCTGGGTGTCTCTACACATGGAGTCTCAGAGCTGGGTGTGTCTACACCTGGTGTCTCAGAGGTGGGTGTGTCTACACCTGGTGTCTCAGAGCTAGGTGTGTCTACACATGGAGTCTCAAAGCTGGATGTGTCTACACCTGGTGTCTCAAGAGCTGGGTGTGTCTGAACATGGCGTCTCAGAGCTGGGTGTGTCTACACCTGGTGTCTCAGAGCTGGGTGTGTCTGAACCTGGTGTCTCAGAGCTGGGTGTGTCTACACCTGGTGTCTCAGAGCTGGGTGTGTCTGAACCTTGTGTTTCAGAGCTGGGTGTGTCCACACCTGATGTCTCAGAGCTGGGTGTGTCCACACCTGGTGTCTCAAGAGCTGGGTGTGTCTGAACATGGTGTCTCAGAGCTGGGTGTGTCTGAACCTGGTGTCTCTGAGCTGGGTGTGACTGAACATGGCGTCTCAGAGCTGGGTGTGTCTGAACCTGATGTCTCAGAGCTGGGTGTGTCTACACCTGGTGTCTCAGAGCTGGGTGTGTCTGAACCTGGTGTCTCAGAGCTGGGTGTGTCCGCACCTGTTGTCTCAGAGCTGGGTGTGTCTGATCCTGGTGTCTCAGAGCTGGGTGTGTCTGAAAATGGCATCTCAGAGCTGGGTGTGTCTACACCTTGTGTCTCAGAGCTGGGTGTGTCTGAACATGGTGTCTCAGAGCTGGGTGTGTCTACACATGGTGTCTCAGTGCTGGTTGTGTCTACACCTGGTGTCTCAGAGCTAGGTGTGTCTACACCTAGTGTCTCAGAGCTGGGTGTGTGTGAACATGGCGTCTCAGAGCTGGGTGTGTCTATACATGGTGTCTCAGTGCTGGGTGTGTCTACACCTGGTGTCTCAGAGGTGGGTGAGTCCGCACCTGATGTCTCAGAGCTCGGTGTCTCTTCACCTGGTGTCTCAGAGCTGGGTGTGTCTGCACCTGGTGTCTCAGAGCTGGGTGTGTCTGAACCTGGGGTCTCAGAGCTGGGTGTGTCTGAACATGGCGTTTCGGAGCTGGGTGTTTCTACACCTGGTGTATCAGAGCTGTGTGTGTCTACACCTCGTGTCTCAGAGCTAGGTGTGTCTACACATGGAGTCTCAAAGCTGGATGTGTCTACACCTGGTGTCTCAGTGCTGGGTGTGTCTACACCTGGTGTCTCAGAGGTGGGTGAGTCCGCACCTGATGTCTCAGAGCTGGGTGTGTCCACACCTCGTGTCACAGAGCTGGGTGTGTCTTCACCTGGTGTATCAGAGCTGTGTGTGTCTACACCTGGTGTCTCAGAGCTGGGTGTGTCTGAACCTGGTTGCTCAGAGCTGGGTGTATCTACACCTGGTGTCTCAGAGCTGGGTGTGTCCACACCTGGTGTGTCAGAGCTGGGTGTGTCTACACCTGGTGTCTCAGAGCTGGGTATGTCTGAACATGGCGTCTCAGAGCTGGGAGTGTCTACAACTGGTGTCTCAGACCTGGGTGTGTCTGAACCTGGTATCTCAGAGCTGGGTGTGTCTGAACATGGCGTCTCAGAGCTGGGTGTGTCTGAACCTGGTGTCTCAGAGCTGGGTGTGTCTACACCTGGTGACTCAGAGCTGGGTGTGTCTGAATCTGGTGTCTCAGAGGTGGGTGTGTCTACACCTGGTGTCTCAGAGCTGGGTGTGTATGAACCTTGTGTTTCAGAGCTGGGTGTGTCCACACCTGATGTCTCAGAGCTGGGTGTGTCCACACCCGGTGTCTCAAGAGCTGGGTGTGTCTGAACATGGTGTCTCAGAGCTGGGTGTGTCTGAACCTGGTGTCTCTGAGCTGGGTGTGACTGAACATGGCGTCTCAGAGCTGGGTGTGTCTGAACCTGATGTCTCAGAGCTGGGTGTGTCTACACCTGGTGTCTCAGAGCTGGGTGTGTCTGAACCTGGTGTCTCAGAGCTGGGTGTGTCCGCACCTGTTGTCTCAGAGCTGGGTGTGTCTGAACCTGGTGTCTCAGAGCTGGGTGTGTCTGAAAATGGCATCTCAGAGCTGGTTGTGTCTACACCTGGTGTCTCAGAGCTGGGTGTGTCTGAACCTGGTGTCTCAGAGCTGGGTGTGTCTACACATGGTGTCTCAGTGCTTGGTGTGTCTGAACATGGCGTCTCAGAGTGGGTGTGTCTACACCTGGTGTCTCAGAGCTGGGTGTGTCTACACCTGGTGTCTCAGAGCTGGGTGTGTCTACACCTGGTTTCTCAGAGCTGGGTGTGCCTGCATCTGGTGTCTCAGAGCTGGGTGTGTCTACACCTGGTGTCTCAGAGCTGGGTGTGTCTGAACCTTGTGTTTCAGAGCTGGGTGTGTCCACACCTGATGTCTCAGAGCTGGGTGTGTCCACACCTGGTGTCTCAAGAGCTGGGTGTGTCTGAACATGGTGTCTCAGAGCTGGGTGTGTCTGAACCTGGTGTCTCTGAGCTGGGTGTGACTGAACATGGCGTCTCAGAGCTGGGTGTGTCTGAACCTGATGTCTCAGAGCTGGGTGTGTCTACACCTGGTGTCTCAGAGCTGGGTGTGTCTGAACCTGGTGTCTCAGAGCTGGGTGTGTCCGCACCTGTTGTCTCAGAGCTGGGTGTGTCTGATCCTGGTGTCTCAGAGCTGGGTGTGTCTGAAAATGGCATCTCAGAGCTGGGTGTGTCTACACCTTGTGTCTCAGAGCTGGGTGTGTCTGAACATGGTGTCTCAGAGCTGGGTGTGTCTACACATGGTGTCTCAGTGCTGGTTGTGTCTACACCTGGTGTCTCAGAGCTAGGTGTGTCTACACCTAGTGTCTCAGAGCTGGGTGTGTGTGAACATGGCGTCTCAGAGCTGGGTGTGTCTATACATGGTGTCTCAGTGCTGGGTGTGTCTACACCTGGTGTCTCAGAGGTGGGTGAGTCCGCACCTGATGTCTCAGAGCTCGGTGTCTCTTCACCTGGTGTCTCAGAGCTGGGTGTGTCTGCACCTGGTGTCTCAGAGCTGGGTGTGTCTGAACCTGGGGTCTCAGAGCTGGGTGTGTCTGAACATGGCGTTTCGGAGCTGGGTGTTTCTACACCTGGTGTATCAGAGCTGTGTGTGTCTACACCTCGTGTCTCAGAGCTAGGTGTGTCTACACATGGAGTCTCAAAGCTGGATGTGTCTACACCTGGTGTCTCAGTGCTGGGTGTGTCTACACCTGGTGTCTCAGAGGTGGGTGAGTCCGCACCTGATGTCTCAGAGCTGGGTGTGTCCACACCTCGTGTCACAGAGCTGGGTGTGTCTTCACCTGGTGTATCAGAGCTGTGTGTGTCTACACCTGGTGTCTCAGAGCTGGGTGTGTCTGAACCTGGTTGCTCAGAGCTGGGTGTATCTACACCTGGTGTCTCAGAGCTGGGTGTGTCCACACCTGGTGTGTCAGAGCTGGGTGTGTCTACACCTGGTGTCTCAGAGCTGGGTATGTCTGAACATGGCGTCTCAGAGCTGGGAGTGTCTACAACTGGTGTCTCAGACCTGGGTGTGTCTGAACCTGGTATCTCAGAGCTGGGTGTGTCTGAACATGGCGTCTCAGAGCTGGGTGTGTCTGAACCTGGTGTCTCAGAGCTGGGTGTGTCTACACCTGGTGACTCAGAGCTGGGTGTGTCTGAATCTGGTGTCTCAGAGGTGGGTGTGTCTACACCTGGTGTCTCAGAGCTGGGTGTGTATGAACCTTGTGTTTCAGAGCTGGGTGTGTCCACACCTGATGTCTCAGAGCTGGGTGTGTCCACACCCGGTGTCTCAAGAGCTGGGTGTGTCTGAACATGGTGTCTCAGAGCTGGGTGTGTCTGAACCTGGTGTCTCTGAGCTGGGTGTGACTGAACATGGCGTCTCAGAGCTGGGTGTGTCTGAACCTGATGTCTCAGAGCTGGGTGTGTCTACACCTGGTGTCTCAGAGCTGGGTGTGTCTGAACCTGGTGTCTCAGAGCTGGGTGTGTCCGCACCTGTTGTCTCAGAGCTGGGTGTGTCTGAACCTGGTGTCTCAGAGCTGGGTGTGTCTGAAAATGGCATCTCAGAGCTGGTTGTGTCTACACCTGGTGTCTCAGAGCTGGGTGTGTCTGAACCTGGTGTCTCAGAGCTGGGTGTGTCTACACATGGTGTCTCAGTGCTTGGTGTGTCTGAACATGGCGTCTCAGAGTGGGTGTGTCTACACCTGGTGTCTCAGAGCTGGGTGTGTCTACACCTGGTGTCTCAGAGCTGGGTGTGTATGAACCTTGTGTTTCAGAGCTGGGTGTGTCCACACCTGATGTCTCAGAGCTGGGTGTGTCCACACCCGGTGTCTCAAGAGCTGGGTGTGTCTGAACATGGTGTCTCAGAGCTGGGTGTGTCTGAACCTGGTGTCTCTGAGCTGGGTGTGACTGAACATGGCGTCTCAGAGCTGGGTGTGTCTGAACCTGATGTCTCAGAGCTGGG
The DNA here is from genome assembly GCF_030144855.1 of Hypanus sabinus. Classification (NCBI taxonomy): domain Eukaryota; kingdom Metazoa; phylum Chordata; class Chondrichthyes; order Myliobatiformes; family Dasyatidae; genus Hypanus; species Hypanus sabinus. The sequence continues at coordinate 7,776,822 of NC_082733.1, forward strand.
TGTGTCTACACCTGGTGTCTCAGAGCTGGGTGTGTCTGAACCTGGTGTCTCAGAGCTGGGTGTGTCCGCACCTGTTGTCTCAGAGCTGGGTGTGTCTGAACCTGGTGTCTCAGAGCTGGGTGTGTCTGAAAATGGCATCTCAGAGCTGGTTGTGTCTACACCTGGTGTCTCAGAGCTGGGTGTGTCTGAACCTGGTGTCTCAGAGCTGGGTGTGTCTACACATGGTGTCTCAGTGCTTGGTGTGTCTGAACATGGCGTCTCAGAGTGGGTGTGTCTACACCTGGTGTCTCAGAGCTGGGTGTGTCTACACCTGGTGTCTCAGAGCTGGGTGTGTCTACACCTGGTTTCTCAGAGCTGGGTGTGCCTGCATCTGGTGTCTCAGAGCTGGGTGTGTCTACACCTGGTGTCTCAGAGCTGGGTGTGTCTGCACCTGGTGTATCAAGACCTGGGTGTGTATGAACATGGCGTCTCAGAGCTGGGTGTGTCTACACCTGGTGTCTCAGAGCTGGGTGTGTCTGAACCTGGTTGCTCAGAGCTGGGTGTATCTACACCTGGTGTCTCAGAGCTGGGTGTGTCCACACCTGGTGTGTCAGAGCTGGGTGTGTCTACACCTGGTGTCTCAGAGCTGGGTATGTCTGAACATGGCGTCTCAGAGCTGGGAGTGTCTACTCCTGGTGTCTCAGACCTGGGTGTGTCTGAACCTGGTATCTCAGAGCTGGGTGTATCTGAACATGGCGTTTCGGAGCTGGGTGTGTCTACACCTGGTGTATCAGAGCTGTGTGTGTCTACGCCTGGTGTCTCAGAGGTGGGTGTGTCTACACATGCTGTCTCAGAGCTGGGTGTCTCTACACATGGAGTCTCAGAGCTGGGTGTGTCTACACCTGGTGTCTCAGAGGTGGGTGTGTCTACACCTGGTGTCTCAGAGCTAGGTGTGTCTACACATGGAGTCTCAAAGCTGGATGTGTCTACACCTGGTGTCTCAAGAGCTGGGTGTGTCTGAACATGGCGTCTCAGAGCTGGGTGTGTCTGAACCTGGTGTCTCAGAGCTGGGTGTGTCTACACCTGGTGTCTCAGAGCTGGGTGTGTCTGAACCTGGTGTCTCAGAGCTGGGTGTGTCTACACCTGGTGTCTCAGAGCTGGGTGTGTATGAACCTTGTGTTTCAGAGCTGGGTGTGTCCACACCTGATGTCTCAGAGCTGGGTGTGTCCACACCTGGTGTCTCAAGAGCTGGGGGTGTCTGATCATGGTGTCTCAGAGCTGGGTGTGTCTGAACCTGGTGTCTCTGAGCTGGGTGTGACTGAACATGGCGTCTCAGAGCTGGGTGTGTCTGAACCTGATGTCTCAGAGCTGGGTGTGTCTACACCTGGTGTCTCAGAGCTGGGTGTGTCTGAACCTGGTGTCTCAGAGCTGGGTGTGTCCGCACCTGTTGTCTCAGAGCTGGGTGTGTCTGAACCTGGTGTCTCAGAGCTGGGTGTGTCTGAAAATGGCATCTCAGAGCTGGTTGTGTCTACACCTGGTGTCTCAGAGCTGGGTGTGTCTGAACCTGGTGTCTTAGAGCTGGGTGTGTGTACACATGGTGTCTCAGTGCTTGGTGTGTCTGAACATGGCGTCTCAGAGTGGGTGTGTCTACACCTGGTGTCTCAGAGCTGGGTGTGTCTACACCTGGTGTCTCAGAGCTGGGTGTGTCTACACCTGGTTTCTCAGAGCTGGGTGTGTCTGCATCTGGTGTCTCAGAGCTGGGTGCGTCTACACCTGGTGTCTCAGAGCTGGGTGTGTCTGCACCTGGTGTATCGAGACCTGGGTGTGTATGAACATGGCGTCTCAGAGCTGGGTGTGTCTACACCTGGTGTCTCAGAGCTGGGTGTGTCTACACGTGGCGTCTCAGAGCTGGGTGTGACTGAACATGGCATCTCAGAGCTGGGTGTGTCTGAACATTGCATCTCAGAGCTCGGTGTGTCTACACCTGGTGTCTCAGAGCTGGGCGTGTCTGAACCTGGTGTCTCAGAGCTGGGTGTGTCTACACATGGTGTCTCAGTGCTGGGTGTGTCTACACCTTGTGTCTCAGAGCTGGGTGTGTCTACACCTGGTGTATCAGAGCTGTGTGTGTCTACGCCTGGTGTCTCAGAGGTGGGTGTGTCTACACATGCTGTCTCAGAGCTGGGTGTCTCTACACATGGAGTCTCAGAGCTGGGTGTGTCTACACCTGGTGTCTCAGAGGTGGGTGTGTCTACACCTGGTGTCTCAGAGCTAGGTGTGTCTACACATGGAGTCTCAAAGCTGGATGTGTCTACACCTGGTGTCTCAAGAGCTGGGTGTGTCTGAACATGGCGTCTCAGAGCTGGGTGTGTCTGAACCTGGTGTCTCAGAGCTGGGTGTGTCTACACCTGGTGTCTCAGAGCTGGGTGTTTCCGAACCTGGTGTCTCAGAGCTGGGTGTGTCTACACCTGGTGTCTCAGAGCTGGGCGTGTCTGAACCTGGTGTCTCAGAGCTGGGTGTGTCTGAACATGGCGTCTCAGAGCTGGGTGTGTCTACACCTTGTGTCTCAGAGCTGGGGTGTCTACACATGGAGTCTCAGAGCTGGGTGTGTCTACACCTGGTGTCTCAGAGCTAGGTGTGTCTACACATGGAGTCTCAATGCTGGATGTTTCTGAACATGGCGTCTCAGAGCTGGGTCTGTCTACACCTGGTGTCTCAGAGCTGGGTGTGTCTACACATGGTGTCTCAGTGCTGGCTGTGTCTACACCTTGTGTCTCAGAGTTGGGTGTGTCTGAACATGGTGTCTCAGAGCTGGGTCTGTCTACTCCTGGTGTCTCAGAGCTAGGTGTGTCTACACCTAGTGTCTCAGAGCTGGGTGTGTGTGAACATGACGTCTCAGAGCTGGGTGTGTCTATACATGGTGTCTCAGTGCTGGGTGTGTCTACACCTGGTGTCTCAGAGGTGGGTGAGTCCGCACCTGATGTCTCAGAGCTGGGTGTGTCTTCACCTGGTGTCTCAGAGCTGGGTGTGTCTGCACCTGGTGTCTCAGAGCTGGGTGTGTCTGAACCTGGGGTCTCAGAGCTGGGTGTGTCTGAACATGGCGTTTCGGAGCTGGGTGTTTCTACACCTGGTGTATCAGAGCTGTGTGTGTCTACACCTGGTGTCTCAGAGCTGGGTGTATCTACACCTGGTATCTCACAGCTGGGTGTGTCCACACCTGGTGTGTCAGAGCTGGGTGTGTCTACACCTGGAGTCTCAGAGCTGGGTATGTCTGAACATGGCGTCTCGGAGCTGGGTGTGTCTACACCTGATGTCTCAGACCTGGGTTTGTCTGAACCTGGTGTCTCTGAGCTGGGTGTGTCTGATCATGGCGTCTCAGAGCTGGGTGTGTCTACACCTGGTGTCTCAGAGCTGGGTGTGTCTGAACATGGCGTCTCAGAGCTGGGTGTGTCTACACCTGGTGTCTCAGAGCTGGGTGTGTCTGAACCTGGTGTCTCAGATCTTGGTGTGTCTACACCTGGTGTCTCAGAGTGGGTGTGTCTGAACATGGCGTCTCGGAGCTGGGTGTGTCTACACCTGATGTCTCAGACCTGGGTTTGTCTGAACCTGGTGTCTCTGAGCTGGGTGTGACAGAACATGGCGTCTCAGAGCTGCGTGTGTCTACACCTGGTGTCTCAGAGCTGGGTGTGTCTGAACATGGCGTCTCTGAGCTGGGTGTGACAGAACATGGCGTCTCAGAGCTGGGTGTGTCTACACCTGGTGTCTCAGAGCTGGGTGTGTCTACACCTGGTGTCTCAGAGCTGGGTGTGTCTGAACCTGGTGTCTCAGAGCTGGGTGTGTCTGAACCTGGTGTCTCAGAGCTGGGTGTGTCTACACATGGTGTCTCAGTGCTTGGTGTGTCTGAACCTGGTGTCTCAGAGCTGGGTGTGTCTACACCTGGTGTCTCAGAGCTGGGTGTGTCTGAACCTGGTGTCTCAGAGCTGGGTGCGTCTACACCTGGTGTCTCATAGCTGGGTGTGTCTGAACCTTGTGTTCAGAGCTGGGTGTGTCTGAACCTTGTGTTTCAGAGCTGGGTGTGTCCACACCTGATGTCTCAGAGCTGGGTGTGTCCACACCTGGTGTCTCAAGAGCTGGGTGTGTCTGAACATGGTGTCTCAGAGCTGGGTGTGTCTGAACCTGGTGTCTCTGAGCTGGGTGTGACTGAACATGGCGTCTCAGAGCTGGGTGTGTCTGAACCTGGTGTCTCAGAGCTGGGTGTGTCTACACCTGGTGTCTCAGAGCTGGGTGTGTCTGAACCTGGTGTCTCAGAGCTGGGTGTGTCCGCACCTGTTGTCTCAGAGCTGGGTGTGTCTACCCATGGTGTCTCAGTGCTTGGTGTGTCTGAACATGGCGTCTCAGAGTGGGTGTGTCTACACCTGGTGTCTCAGAGCTGGGTGTGTCTACACCTGGTGTCTCAGAGCTGGGTGTGTCTGCATCTGGTGTCTCAGAGCTGGGTGTGTCTACACCTGGTGTCTCAGAGCTGGGTGTGTCTGCACCTGGTGTATCGAGACCTGGGTGTGTATGAACATGGCGTCTCAGAGCTGGGTGTGTCTACACCTGGTGTCTCAGAGCTGGGTGTGTCTACACGTGGCGTCTCAGAGCTGGGTGTGACTGAACATGGCATCTCAGAGCTCGGTGTGTCTACACCTGGTGTCTCAGAGCTGGGTGTGTCTGCATCTGGTGTCTCAGAGCTGGGTGTGTCTACACCTGGTGTCTCAGTGCTGGGTGTGTCTACACCTTGTGTCTCAGAGGTGGGTGAGTCCGCACCTGATGTCTCAGAGCTGGTTGTGTCTGAACCTGGGGTCTCAGAGCTGGGTGTGTCTGAACCTGGTGTCTCAGAGCTGGGTGTGTCCACACCTGGTGTCACAGAGCTGGGTGTGTCTGAACCTTGTGTTCAGAGCTGGGTGTGTCTGAACCTTGTGTTTCAGAGCTGGGTGTGTCCACACCTGATGTCTCAGAGCTGGGTGTGTCCACACCTGGTGTCTCAAGAGCTGGGTGTGTCTGCACCTGGAGTCTCAGAGCTGCGTGTGTCAACTCCTGTGGTCTCAGAGCTGGGTGTGTCTGAACATGGTGTCTCAGAGCTGGGTCTCTCTACTCCTGGTGTCTCAGAGCTGGGTGTGTCTACACCTTGTGTCTCAGAGTTGGGTGTGTCTGAACATGGTGTCTCAGAGCTGGGTCTGTCTACTCCTGGTGTCTCAGAGCTAGGTGTGTCTACACCTAGTGTCTCAGAGCTGGGTGTGTGTGAACATGACGTCTCAGAGCTGGTTGTGTCTATACATGGTGTCTCAGTGCTGGGTGTGTCTACACCTGGTGTCTCAGAGGTGGGTGAGTCCGCACCTGATGTCTCAGAGCTGGGTGTGTCTTCACCTGGTGTCTCAGAGCTGGGTGTGTCTGCACCTGGTGTCTCAGAGCTGGGTGTGTCTGAACCTGGGGTCTCAGAGCTGGGTGTGTCTGAACATGGCGTTTCGGAGCTGGGTGTTTCTACACCTGGTGTATCAGAGCTGTGTGTGTCTACACCTGGTGTCTCAGAGCTAGGTGTGTCTACACATGGAGTCTCAAAGCTGGATGTGTCTACACCTGGTGTCTCAGTGCTGGGCGTGTCTACACCTGGTGTCTCAGAGGTGGGTGAGTCCGCACCTGATGTCTCAGAGCTGGGTGTGTCCACACCTCGTGTCACAGAGCTGGGTGTGTCTTCACCTGGTGTATCAGAGCTGTGTGTGTCTACACCTGGTGTCTCAGAGCTGGGTGTGTCTGAACCTAGTTGCTCAGAGCTGGGTGTATCTACACCTGGTGTCTCAGAGCTGGGTGTGTCCACACCTGTTGTGTCAGAGCTGGGTGTGTCTACACCTGGTGTCTCAGAGCTGGGTGTGTCTGAACCTGGTGTCTCAGAGCTGGGTGTGTCTCAACATGGCGTCTCAGAGTTGGGTGTGTCTACACCTGGTGTCTCAGACCTGGGTGTGTCTGAACCTGGTGTCTCAGAGCTGGGTGTGTCTGAACATGGTGTTTCGGAGCTGGGTGTGTCTACACCTGGTGTATCAGAGCTGTGTGTGTCTACGCCTGGTGTCTCAGAGGTGGGTGTGTCTACACATGCTGTCTCAGAGCTGGGTGTCTCTACACATGGAGTCTCAGAGCTGGGTGTGTCTACACCTGGTGTCTCAGAGGTGGGTGTGTCTGAACATGGTGTCTCAGAGCTGGGTGTGTCTGAACCTGGCGTCTCAGAGCTGGGTGTGTCTGAACCTGGTGTCTCATAGCTGGGTGTGTCTGAACCTTGTGTTCAGAGCTGGGTGTGTCTGAACCTTGTGTTTCAGAGCTGGGTGTGTCCACACCTGATGTCTCAGAGCTGGGTGTGTCCACACCTGGTGTCTCAAGAGCTGGGTGTGTCTGAACATGGTGTCTCAGAGCTGGGTGTGTCTGAACCTGGTGTCTCTGAGCTGGGTGTGACTGAACATGGCGTCTCAGAGCTGGGTGTGTCTGAACCTGGTGTCTCAGAGCTGGGTGTGTCTACACCTGGTGTCTCAGAGCTGGGTGTGTCTGAACCTGGTGTCTCAGAGCTGGGTGTGTCCGCACCTGTTGTCTCAGAGCTGGGTGTGTCTACCCATGGTGTCTCAGTGCTTGGTGTGTCTGAACATGGCGTCTCAGAGTGGGTGTGTCTACACCTGGTGTCTCAGAGCTGGGTGTGTCTACACCTGGTGTCTCAGAGCTGGGTGTGTCTGCATCTGGTGTCTCAGAGCTGGGTGTGTCTACACCTGGTGTCTCAGAGCTGGGTGTGTCTGCACCTGGTGTATCGAGACCTGGGTGTGTATGAACATGGCGTCTCAGAGCTGGGTGTGTCTACACCTGGTGTCTCAGAGCTGGGTGTGTCTACACGTGGCGTCTCAGAGCTGGGTGTGACTGAACATGGCATCTCAGAGCTCGGTGTGTCTACACCTGGTGTCTCAGAGCTGGGTGTGTCTGCATCTGGTGTCTCAGAGCTGGGTGTGTCTACACCTGGTGTCTCAGTGCTGGGTGTGTCTACACCTTGTGTCTCAGAGGTGGGTGAGTCCGCACCTGATGTCTCAGAGCTGGTTGTGTCTGAACCTGGGGTCTCAGAGCTGGGTGTGTCTGAACCTGGTGTCTCAGAGCTGGGTGTGTCCACACCTGGTGTCACAGAGCTGGGTGTGTCTGAACCTTGTGTTCAGAGCTGGGTGTGTCTGAACCTTGTGTTTCAGAGCTGGGTGTGTCCACACCTGATGTCTCAGAGCTGGGTGTGTCCACACCTGGTGTCTCAAGAGCTGGGTGTGTCTGCACCTGGAGTCTCAGAGCTGCGTGTGTCAACTCCTGTGGTCTCAGAGCTGGGTGTGTCTGAACATGGTGTCTCAGAGCTGGGTCTCTCTACTCCTGGTGTCTCAGAGCTGGGTGTGTCTACACCTTGTGTCTCAGAGTTGGGTGTGTCTGAACATGGTGTCTCAGAGCTGGGTCTGTCTACTCCTGGTGTCTCAGAGCTAGGTGTGTCTACACCTAGTGTCTCAGAGCTGGGTGTGTGTGAACATGACGTCTCAGAGCTGGTTGTGTCTATACATGGTGTCTCAGTGCTGGGTGTGTCTACACCTGGTGTCTCAGAGGTGGGTGAGTCCGCACCTGATGTCTCAGAGCTGGGTGTGTCTTCACCTGGTGTCTCAGAGCTGGGTGTGTCTGCACCTGGTGTCTCAGAGCTGGGTGTGTCTGAACCTGGGGTCTCAGAGCTGGGTGTGTCTGAACATGGCGTTTCGGAGCTGGGTGTTTCTACACCTGGTGTATCAGAGCTGTGTGTGTCTACACCTGGTGTCTCAGAGCTAGGTGTGTCTACACATGGAGTCTCAAAGCTGGATGTGTCTACACCTGGTGTCTCAGTGCTGGGCGTGTCTACACCTGGTGTCTCAGAGGTGGGTGAGTCCGCACCTGATGTCTCAGAGCTGGGTGTGTCCACACCTCGTGTCACAGAGCTGGGTGTGTCTTCACCTGGTGTATCAGAGCTGTGTGTGTCTACACCTGGTGTCTCAGAGCTGGGTGTGTCTGAACCTAGTTGCTCAGAGCTGGGTGTATCTACACCTGGTGTCTCAGAGCTGGGTGTGTCCACACCTGTTGTGTCAGAGCTGGGTGTGTCTACACCTGGTGTCTCAGAGCTGGGTGTGTCTGAACCTGGTGTCTCAGAGCTGGGTGTGTCTCAACATGGCGTCTCAGAGTTGGGTGTGTCTACACCTGGTGTCTCAGACCTGGGTGTGTCTGAACCTGGTGTCTCAGAGCTGGGTGTGTCTGAACATGGTGTTTCGGAGCTGGGTGTGTCTACACCTGGTGTATCAGAGCTGTGTGTGTCTACGCCTGGTGTCTCAGAGGTGGGTGTGTCTACACATGCTGTCTCAGAGCTGGGTGTCTCTACACATGGAGTCTCAGAGCTGGGTGTGTCTACACCTGGTGTCTCAGAGGTGGGTGTGTCTGAACATGGTGTCTCAGAGCTGGGTGTGTCTGAACCTGGCGTCTCAGAGCTGGGTGTGTCTGAACCTGGTGTCTCAGAGCTGGGTGTGTCTACACCTGGTGTCTCAGAGCTGGGTGTGTCTGAACCTGGTGTCTCAGAGCTGGGTGTGTCTACACCTGGTGTCTCAGAGCTGGGTGTGTCTGAACCTTGTGTCTCAGAGCTGGGTGTGTCTGAACCTTGTGTTTCAGAGCTGGGTGTGTCCACACCTGATGTCTCAGAGCTGGGTGTGTCCACACCTGGTGTCTCAAGAGCTGGGTGTGTCTGAACATGGTGTCTCAGAGCTGGGTGTGTCTGAACCTGGTGTCTCTGAGCTGGGTGTGTCCGCACTTGTTGTCTCAGAGCTGGGTGTGTCTGAACCTGGTGTCTCAGAGCTGGGTGTGTCTGAAAATGGCATCTCAGAGCTGGTTGTGTCTACACCTGGTGTCTCAGAGCTGGGTGTGACTGAACATGGCGTCTCAGAGCTGGCTGTGTCTGAACCTGGTGTCTCAGAGCTGGGTGTGTCTACACCTGGTGTCTCAGAGCTGGGTGTGTCTGAACCTGGTGTCTCAGAGCTGGGTGTGTCCGCACCTGTTGTCTCAGAGCTGGGTGTGTCTGAACCTGGTGTCTCAGAGCTGGGTGTGCCTGAAAATGGCATCTCAGAGCTGGTTGTGTCTACACCTGGTGTCTCAGAGCTGGGTGTGTCTGAACATGGTGTCTCGTAGCTGGGTGTGTCTACACCTGGAGTCTCAGAGCTGGGTGTGTCTACGCATGGTGTCTCAGTGCTGGGTGTGTCTACACCTTGTGTCTCAGAGCTGGGTGTGTCTACACCTGGTGTCTCAGAGCTGGGTGTGTCTACACCTGGTGTCTCAGAGGTGGGTGAGTCCGCACCTGATGTCTCAGAGCTGGGTGTGTCCACACCTGGTGTCACAGAGCTGGGTGTGTCTGCACCTGGAGTCTCAGAGCTGCGTGTGTCAACTCCTGGGGTCTCAGAGCTGGGTGTGTCTGAACCTGGGGTCTCAGAGCTGGGTGTGTCTGAACCTGGTGTCTCAGAGCTGGGTGTATCTACACCTGGTATCTCAGAGCTGGGTGTGTCCACAGCTGGTGTCTCAGAGCTGGGTATGTCTGAACATGGCGTCTCGGAGCTGGGTGTGTCTACACCTGATGTCTCAGACCTGGGTTTGTCTGAACCTGGTGTCTCTGAGCTGGGTGTGACAGAACATGGCGTCTCAGAGCTGGGTGTGTCTACACCTGGTGTCTCAGAGCTGGGTGTGTCTGAACACGGCATCTCAGAGCTGGGTGTGTCTTCACCTAGTGTCTCAGAGCTGGGTGTGTCTGAACCTGGTGTCTCAGAGCTTGGTGTGTCTACACCTGGTGTATCAGAGTGGGTGTGTCTACACCTAGTGTCTCAGAGCTGGGTGTGTCTGAACATAGCGTCTCAGAGCTGGGTGTGTCTACACCTGGTGTCTCAGTGCTGGGTGTGTCTGAACCTGGTGTCTCAGAGCTGGGTGTGTCTGAACCTGGTGTCTCAGAGCTGGGTGTGTCTACACATGGTGTCTCAGTGCTTGGTGTGTCTGAACATGGCGTCTCAGAGTGGGTGTGTCTACACCTGGTGTCTCAGAGCTGGGTGTGTCTACACCTGGTGTCTCACAGCTGGGTGTGTCTACACCTGGAGTCTCAGTGCTGGGTGTGTCTGAACCGGGTGTCTCAGAGCTGGGTGTGTCTACACCTGCTGTCTCAGAGCTGGGTGTGTCTGCACCTGGTGTATCAAGACCTGGGTGTGTATGAACATGGCGTCTCAGAGCTGGGTGTGTCTACACCTGGTGTCTCAGAGCTGGGTGTGTCTACACGTGGCGTCTCAGAGCTGGGTGTGACTGAACATGGCGTCTCAGAGCTGGGTGTGTCTGAATATGGCGTCTCAGAGCTCGGTGTGTCTACACCTGGTGTCTCAGAGCTGGGCGTGTCTGAACCTGATGTCTCAGAGCTGGGTGTGTCTGAACATGGCGTCTCAGAGCTGGGTGTGTCTACACCTTGTGTCTCAGAGCTGGGGTGTCTACACATGGAGTCTCAGAGCTGGGTGTGTCTACACCTGGTGTCTCAGAGCTAGGTGTGTCTACACATGGAGTCTCAATGCTGGATGTGTCTGAACATGGCGTCTCAGAGCTGGGTCTGTCTACACCTGGTGTCTCAGAGCTGGGTGTGTCTACACATGGTGTCTCAGTGCTGGGTGTGTCTACACCTTGTGTCTCAGAGCTGGGTGTGTCTGAACATGGTGTCTCAGAGCTGGGTCTGTCTACTCCTGGTGTCTCAGAGCTGGGTGTGTCTACACCTGGTGTCTCAGAGCTAGGTGTGTCTACACCTAGTGTCTCAGAGCTGGGTGTGTGTGAACATGGCGTCTCAGAGCTGGGTGTGTCTATACATGGTGTCTCAGTGCTGGGTGTGTCTACACCTGGTGTCTCAGAGGTGGGTGAGTCCGCACCTGATGTCTCAGAGCTGGGTGTGTCTTCACCTGGTGTCTCAGAGCTGGGTCTGTCTACTCCTGGTGTCTCAGAGCTGGGTGTGTCTACACCTGGTGTCTCAGAGCTAGGTGTGTCTGCACCTGGTGTCTCAGAGCTAGGTGTGTCTACACATGGAGTCTCAAAGCTGGATGTGTCTACACCTGGTGTCTCAGTGCTGGGTGTGTCTACACCTGGTGTCTCAGAGGTGGGTGAGTCCGCACCTGATGTCTCAGAGCTGGGTGTGTCCACACCTCGTGTCACAGAGCTGGGTGTGTCTTCACCTGGTGTATCAGAGCTGTGTGTGTCTACACCTGGTGTCTCAGAGCTGGGTGTGTCTGAACCTGGTTGCTCAGAGCTGGGTGTATCTACACCTGGTGTCTCAGAGCTGGGTGTGTCCACACCTGGT